>NW_025335268.1:31255227-31855227 GCF_004798865.1 Varanus komodoensis | reverse complement strand
ATTTTATAAAACTAGAGAACATCACAGCAAAATCTGGAGAAATATTCATTTGGAAGAAAAATGGAGGATTGGTTAGCATAATGGTTTGAAAGTGCAGAATTAGGTATTGCATTAAGATGTCAACTGAATAGTCCCTTCTCCACATCTCGATTTACCAACTGCACTGGAGCTCCAAGTGCTTACTTCAGCAACAACAACAACAACAGCCATCACCACCACCACCACCATCTTGTGAGGATCAGCTGCATGCTACGTATTTAAAGTGCACAGTTTAGCCTTTAGTCTGTGCCTCAGAACCTGCTCCTAGTATCCTCCTAACACTCATGGATCTCACCCAACTAATCATGGATCTCATGATTAATGGGGCGAGGAAAAAGCATGCCACTAGCCCCAAGCTCTTGTGAATTTCTGCACTGAAAGAATCCAAGGAAGATGCAGGTGTTTCTTGGCTATTGAGAGAACCTCCTCCAGCCATTCCAAGCCATTCACTATCAGCATGCTTCACTCCTTTAATATGCATGCTAAATCTGATTCCTGCTAAGTGGAAGCAATGGCCAGCAAGCTTCTGCACCAAGGCCATGTTGGTTCTGAGAGCAAATCCAACACAGAAGCTTTCTAATTAGGGATCTTGAACCTTAGCACTTGTGGCAGCTTGGGCCTGCTTGGAGGGTTCTCCGGGCAGCCATGCTCCCTTCCTTGGCCCCACACTTTTCTGCCAATCATTTTATGGTTTCCCAACTTTCACATTCCCTTCCCACCCTTCTGGAAGGTTGAATTCCTTCTCCTAAGGCTTCATTACTGGCAGCTAGCAAAAATATGCCTGCATTTTGGCGCCATACTTTTAGTTCGTGATCCAACCCCCTTTGTCTTCATCCCCACCCACAAAAGTTGAAAAGAGGATTCAACACCCTGTTCTGGATGAAATTAGCAAATGAAGTTCTATAGAACCTGTTCTTCATGGGGGTGCCGTCTGCTGATGAAACTGCTTACCTAGGAGTTTGCTTTGGTTTGCAGGTGTGTGGAGGGCGCTGGCTACACACTCACTATCCATCTTCCTGAGGCTCACAGTTTATGATCATGCTGACTGGGGACTCAGTAATGTGCCCAATTTCATGTGTGTATTGGTGAAGACTTCCTAATGTGTACGCTCCCCATTACAGGTGAGAGATCTCTTTGTGCTGGGGGTGAAAAGAGCGGCAGCATTTGTAAAGTAGCCCTAAGCATGAGAGCTCAGTGTATTGCACCTTTTTAAGCCAGTAAAGGGTACCTGAAAGAAAAAAAGGAGAAGACAGGTATGCTTGAAACAGCCCCGCAGTTTCAAATGATCTTTTCCAAAAAGGGTCCAACAAAAGTGCCAGGCTGAAAGATGATGCCTAGCTATTTTACTGGTGCAAGTATTTTAATAGCCTCTCCACAGAATAGATAGTTCTCAATTAGAATAAGGAAGTGGGGTTTGTGTGGTTGAGTGCTTGCTTGTTTATAGATGTTGTTATCCATAGGGAACTGTAACAACAAAGCAAGATAAAAGTCTAATTCTAAAATTGCAGTAGTGGGAGCAGACGCTTTCAGCTTCAACGTCTTGCATGTTAAGGTGACTAGCCTACCCCAAGTTCACTTTTTGTTGTGTAATTTACACCTAAGTAGACCTATACGCTATCCCTTCTAGGGCACTGTCAAATTCTGCCTAGTCAAAACGATCCTCAGATTTCAGACTCCTGCCTTTTGCACTTTTCTTTCTATAAATGAAAATATCCCTGGGGTAACAAAGTGTCCCAAAATTTTCCTAAGAATAATTCTGTGGGATATGCTTTATAGCTCAGAAAAGGCACAAAAGGAGATTGAGAACAAGTCATCATACTCTCTTTTGAAAGCCAACAGTCTGAGATAAAACTTCCAGCCAACAATATTAAAACGTACCAAGGGAAAGCTTTTTTCTATGCTGATTTGTAGGCCAAACATTGTTATGCATAGCCTCAGGAAATATTAAATCTTAAATTATATTCAGTAGCTGAAATGTACCTGAAATCCATTCTTATGATGCTTCAGACCTCCTGGGGTGGGGAAAGACATTCAGCCAAACAAAAGCCTTTACAGCATTTACCTTACCTGAGGCACTTTGGTCTGGGGTCAAAAATAACCCCTTTTGAAGGCATCTTGTTTTGGCAAGATGAAGGTTAATCTAACCCAGCAATTACTTATTCCCAATTGATCAAGGTTTGTCATAAAAAAATAATGTCCCTGCACTTTTCACAGATCCCTGAGACAAAGTGCTTAAGCCACTCAGTTTTTTCCCCCAGTTTCCTTTGTTGCTATGCCAAGAAAAGTTGCACTTACTCATTACTGTGTGGGTCATTAAATAGCTGATAACTTAAATTTGTCCTATTTATTTCACTGAGGTTGCTCAGAAGCAGCTTGTTCCAGGGATGAATTAGTCTATCAGTTTTGTTTTTTCCTCTGGCTTTCATTTTTTTGATCTTGAATTCAGTCTGTCCCAAATCTGAGCCATTCTTATAAACATTCATACTAACTTTTCCCTAGCAGTAATTTTTGTATGCACTGTTGCCAATTATACATGTTTTTGCAATCAATTTCCCTCACACAGTGAATTTTTGAACATTTTTCACATATTTGTCTCTGTGTTTTCCCTGAACACACATGCAGTACACCGTGATTGACTGCACAACTTCATTGCAAAATCTGGAAAGATATGACTTTCAGAAGTGAACTGGGTTTCAGTTTGAGTATTGGTCAAAAATGCAAACCATTTCTGGAATTTAACAACCCAAGTTAGCTGTGTCTACAAGATAACTTGCAAATAGCAGTTGGCCTCATGTGTTGTTGATGCTGGGGGTGCTTTACAAACAGCATCTTCTGTGCTGGGGGGCAGGTAAGTGGCAGTGGCTGTGGCAGGCAAGTCAGCTGATGCCAGGCTATGCCAGCTGATGATGAACTATGAAGCCACCTGAAGCAAAATGCAGGGGTGGGAGACATGGAGATGTCTCTTTTCTTAATGATGCTACTGCTGATGGTCTTTCCATACATTACTCAGTGGCAACCCTATCTTGATACGGAACCACAGTCACTCCCTGCTGTCTCATGAGTATAAATAGGTCACACGCTTTCCCAGGGCATTTATTTTATTTATTTGTTACATTTTTATGATGTGTGAGTCCCAAGTTCACATGCTGACCCTGCCATATGGACTCAGTAAGGACACAATCCTATGCATGTTTAGACACAGCAAGTCCTACAACTCCACTGTTCCCCAGCTAGCTATGAATGAAATGCAATGAGAAAGGTCTAGCCAAGAAGAACGGAAGGGAAAAAAGCACCTGGATAAACCCATCAGACCCTTGGATGACCAGGGAGATCTTTAAAAGCATCCACAAAGAGGGCCATCTTAACCTAGCACCAAAAAGATGGCAGATTTGATGCCAGGTGGGCTGGAGCAGGGAGCACACAGCCTAACCTGTCTTTCCCAAGCTATTCTTTCTAAGAAAAGACCACTGAGCCACTTTACAGGGTTATTGGAAGAATTATGAAGATAACACCAAGCTTCAAACATTCTAAACTGCTGTTTCAATGCAAAATAAGTCCAGCATCCATTCATTTCCTCTGTCTTCTCTGAGATTTCCAGTTGACAGGGTGGGAAGTATTCATGTCAAGGAGAAAGTCAGCAAATGAAATATTCCTGGACAAATTTCTTGTTTTTTAACAAGGTTCCGAGCACGGATAGCCGAAATTAAATAGGTGCAGACTATCCTATCAACTGAGGTGATGGAAAAGGTTACCTGTTGAATTTCTTTCTGTCACTCAGCTAATAAAAATACAACATCTTTTGTCAAGGAAGAAGTTGACTGCACTAACCAATGTAAAATATACATATGACCCTTTCATTATCAAATTAGGAAGCTTGAAAACTCATCAAAGGCGATTTTAATGAGGGAGTAGGGTTCATACAAATCAAGAAAATGTATTTTTAAATTTTCTTTTCCTGGTAAGGCATGCTTTGAGATTAAACAAGAAAAAGAGATTCAGTTGACATCTTAATTGAAATGCTTACTTCAGAGATTAAGAAGTTCTTAAAAGTTCATACTTAACAGGAGAGTCCATAGGGGAAAAAAGGCAAAATAAATCAGGCCTTCTTAGAACAGATTCGAAAAATGCCAACCTTCTCACTTGGTTGCTTTCTTTATCTTAGGTGCTTTTCCTTATCATCTTGTCTCTGAAACAATCTATTGCTTTACAAGTGAAGACAGCACCAATAAGTCAAGGGGCACTTGGCTTTGGGTTTTCACTGGAGGCTGAATGTCACATGATAATTGGCGGCTTTATGCTGGCTACCTTGGCAGGAACATTTGAATCCTGAAGAAAAGGAGCCCTGTTTGAAAAAGGCACTGAGAAGCTGTAACCCAGAAAAAAGCAGACTTCTGCTTGATCTTAAAAATCTGCCCCCTTTACACACACAAACACACAGAGCATGACTCTTTCCTAACAGCCTCTGGGACACCCCTGCCTAGATGAGGCTTGTCTCCGCAACACTTACCACCAACAAGGCTCCGGAAAAGTTCATCCTTCTCATTCTGAGGCCACCTGACAAAGAACAAACCAGCTTTTCAGTGGGTGACGTAGGGTCCTAGCTCCATATTATATGTCATATGTTGCATTTTGCTGCAGCTCTTCCTTTTGTTCAGTGAATTAAAGGCACAAGGGGATAATTTGTGGAAGGAGTGGGATGGTGCAACCTTGCATCCTGCAACAGCAGGATGTTGTACTAGGCAGTCTTCATGGCCCCTTCCAACTCTACTCTTCTGTGATTCTATGACTACAGCACTCCGGCTGTTCCCTTCTGCTTGTCCTGCAGTCATGGCTGCAAGAGAGAAGCCTCCCCACTCATTGCCGGGATCCCCCCCCCCAAATTTCCTGTGCTCCTAATTAGTCTCAGAAAAGGAAGATAGCTTCATACTTCTCAGTAACCACTTGTGCACTTGGGCTTAGGGAAAGGATATAATCCCGAGGGGTGATGTGGACAGTGTGTGCAAGATGCCATCCTTGCTTCTTTGCATGAACAATTCCCTGCATGGGAAAAGTGACTAGACAAGGCCAGTCCATGCTCTGCTAGCTTTCTACTTGCAGGAAGGTTTATACTCATAGAGCCATTCAAAAATGAACTCTCCCACCTAACTTCACTGACCTTGTTCATTCTACTGTGATTATTACATTGCATTTATATCCCACCTTTTCCCTCTTATGAGAAACCCAAGGCAATTTACATGGTCCTTCTCAATTCCATTTTATCCTTACCACAACACCCCTGTGAGGTATGTTAGGCTGAGCACCAGTCCAAGTCCCCCAGGGAGATTCATGGCCCGGTGCAGGCTACAACCTCGATCTCCTGGGTCTCTAATCCAGTGCTGTAACCATTCTGCACCACTTTGGCTTTCCGTTTACTTCAGGATCATACCTTGCCTCGTTCTGTTCAAGGTGTAGCTTAAGCCTAAGCTGTAGAAATGAGAGAGGAGTCTCATGAGATGTGGCTGGCTGACAGGAGGACGGCGCAACGGTGGTCAAAGCTGCCTCCATTCAGTTGGGAACTGGGCCAGAAATTATGAATGCCAAGCTGAAAACTTGTTTGAAAACAGATCTACTTGGTATTTTGATATTAGCTTGTAATCTTTTAATGGGCATTTGATTCCTTTCTAAGATGCATCCCCATTCTCACAATGATGCTCTGGAAGGATTGTACAAACAAGGTGGGAGCATTAGCGGCAGTATCAGCCCACAAGGGCACCAGTTGTCAGCCATGGAGAGGAGCTAACGACTGCAAGGTAAAGAGGTTGCAAGCAGCACCAGATCCTGGTAAGTAACAGACTCTAATCTTTTCTTGTAGTCAGCTCCCACATCCCCACCCACACGCAGTAGAGCTTGCAAATTGCTTTAAAGGTTACATTTACATGCTGTGTGCCCATGGGGTGTACCTGACTTTTTTGAACTTGGAAAATCCTGGTCTTGTTGATTGCTCAGGAGCCTCGGTATTGTTCTGCAAATGACGCTCTCATTTTAGAAAATTCTAGTCAATTGCAGCAATCATGGAGATTTGGGGAATTAAGAGGTTAAAGAAATCAACATCTGCATAAGCAGGGATGGCAATAGCCACTCTGAGTGAAGTGCCTGTGCTGAGAAATGGAGACTGCAGAGTCGCAAAATCAGCACATAGACTTCTAATTGTCTTAATTTTCATTCCGAGCAGGGTAAGATTAGATATGGGCTTCATGAGCCTGGAAAGTTCATATCCTGAATGCAGTTTCTAAGCATTATAGGATCATTAGTGAGGACATACCAAGGGATAAGTCTAAAGAACTCTAAAATTGGGGCTGTGGATGGGAATATGTTGGAATGTTCTTCTGCATAGGAGGTGGAAGCTTCCACAAGTAGCTTCCATGGCTCAGCTTCTCAGATTTAGAAAGTAGGACAGTACTATTGTCATATACACCTGTAATTGCACCCAGGCCTATGAACTTTCTGACATTCTCAGGTGTGCATACATGAGCTATGTAGGATCTCAGGGATACCTCAAAGGCAGCTGCCTTCTGGCCCCATAAGCCTGGCAGATGAAGCCTTGAGGAAATCAACCATAAACAATATCTTTCTTATGTACTGTCAGCATAATACCACTCACACCACAGTAACTTGATCTATGTTTAGGACACTGCTACAGCAACTCACAAAATCTCTTCTTTGGACCTGGAATCTCTTCCCTGCTTCATTTGCTCACTCCTACCCATCTGTTAATAGGTTCTGTGGGCTCTGATTTGTGTTTTGGAGTGATTTAGAGCCACCATGGTATCATTTCCCCGGAAAGCAATAGAGCGATATATACAAGGCATCCTTACTCTCTTTTAGTCCAGGGCATGCATTTCATTCTGGAGGAACTCTTGGGGGCTGGTCGATGGGGCCAAAAACAAATACAATCAGGCTGCCAGAGTTTCTCCATGTGTACATACAGGTGAGGTTAGTGTATAAACCACTTGGTTGAATGAGGATTCCCCACACAACATGTGGGCTGATGGTGTGAGTGGGTGATGTCCAATACGCATTTCTGTTGATCTTTCACCTCTGATCTGTTCTGTCCACGTTTGCTGCTACCCTGTCACCATAGCTTGGCTGTATTAAATGAAATGGGGGCCTGTTTCCATGAAAAAGCAAGATCCAGTCACTGTACAACTGATCTTCTCTCTCTTGGCATGGGTGACCTCAAGAAGAGAGACAGGTCTGCATCCCATGAGCAGTCCCTTGCGTCATTCGTTCCCAGAGGAATCTGGTTCATTAACCAAACCTCTCTTTTGCTGACTGCATAATTTTGAGTGCTTCAAAACCTACATGCAATTACAATATTTTTTTCTGATACCCATGCTATGTGTGTCAAACTTCTTACATATCTCCAGTTCTATTTTGTTAGCTAGCCTCACAGGAGTTGTGTGTAAATGGCCTTATCAAAAATTGCATCTCCTCAATTCATTATTTCCAAGGGTGTTTTGCAAAATAGCTGAGTTTGTGAAGAAGCTATCAAAAGGATTTTAAATAAACATACTTAATCTTCAAGAGATTAAAAAGAAATAATATGGGTGACATATAATGATTATTTTTTAGCCCAAAGCTGTCAAAAATATAAAGGTTCAAGGGGGAATGAAACACATCAAACAAGCCCGTCTACAATAGGCAGCTTTTCTATATGGAGATAATCTCATTGCAAGAATTGCTTCCATGCAATGGCCTAAATATTGCCCAAAAGTAAAGCAAAAGGAACTAGAGATAATAAAGAAGATTAACATTGCACAGTATGCTTTGGAAAAATGTACTGAAACTAATACCCAAGCTCATTTACTTTTAAATTACTACCTGAGATTTAATCATGGCCAATTCAACACAAAAAGCTAAAATAATTTAAGAAACAAGGAAGATGGATGCTATGATGAGTCATTGCTTATGTTACAGAAGAAATATATTGATAAACTTTAAGCAATTAGATCATTCACAAGTTACCCAAGGAATACTGCAGAGTGGATCCTTAACTTAGATTCTGCATGTTAATATATTGTATACATCCTGCTCACAGCAGAATCTCCTTGATAGCAAGTATGCCCATTCAGGAGGTGATTATAGTTGGCTTTAGCTAGTTTAGTGGCAGACAGCTGTTGAGTCAAGCAATCCTATGGCTTCTTGGACAGCATCCCTAGGGCCATAGGACAGAATAGGTTGGGTTCAGACAACTTGAATATGGGTTGTTGTTGAAACATGGATGATTGTGCTCTGCTCACAAACCATACTTTGTTAACCACACATAACCCATAGTTTGTCATGAATTGTGAACTGTTTGTTATCATGGCTGGGTTGAAATAGCAAGATAAACCACATTTGAAGATAAGGCACATCATCTTTGAACAACCCATGGTTCAAAAACAACTCATAGTCAACCCATACTCAATGACAACTCATACTCAGCCCTCAAGAAGAAGGCTATCAGATACTACAACTCCTCATCGGCAATAGCAGAGGTGGTGTGACTGTGAACACCAGCTGCCAAGATGCTCAGGCAGGCAGAATTCTTCTACCTGTCTTGTTTGATGGATCCTGCAGGCAGTTGATGGCCACTGTGTTAATGGCGTGCTGAACTGGGTAGTAAGGTCTGATCCTGCATAGCTTTTCATGTTACAGGTGCCTCTAACATGTAGAGGTGCCTGTTGATAATTCAGGGAAACCAGTTACAAGGGTGCATGAGTGAGGAGATGCTGTTGCACTCATGTCCTGCTTGCGGGATACTGTGGGCAGCTGGCTGTGAAGAGGATGCTGGATTAGATGGACCCTTCGTGTGATCTCAGAGGGTTCTTCTTTATCACAAAGAACATGCAAATCACCGTGTTAATATGGGTAATCACTCATCTTAGTTGAAGATATGTACTTATCAGCGACAATAATTACACATAGCCTCCCATAAAGTTCATATATTGACTGGCAATAAACATAGTCCTAAGTGTGGAAACTATATACATTGCTGGGCTCTTCCTCCTCCTCTTCTTCCTTCTTGTTGTTGTTACTCTTCTTCCTATACTTCCCAATGTAAAACAGAATATAAACATATAAAAATGTATACGTGTAGGAACAATCACCACCATCACTAACAACTATGATGTTAGCAACAAGCTGACATTGTCCACTTGTGTACATTCTATAACATGATCTGAAGATTATGCATACTGAGCTGGACATGTGTGTAGTAAACAGAGCAAACTGATCATCCCCTACTTTCAAAACTGGACCCCTCACATGGCAGGAGGCTGGGGGACTGCTTTATTAAACTTTGGCTGTGCAGTTTCTAAAATCCCCCCCTACTGAAGCCAGTGGGCAGAGATCATTAGCTATGCCAGCTTCAGCTTCACCTGTTCCTGTACCTTCTTCAAGAACACTCTGTTTTGAAGCCTATCGCTAGCAGTAAGCAAAATAGATCTGATGGGCTGACATGGACTTCCCCTGCCAGTGAACTTCCTTTTGTTGACACAGGGACTGCTCCGTGTTCTCCTAGCCTCTGCTAGCTGATGGATCTGGGAGTCAGGATTATTCTGCAGAATGGTTACTCTATGCACAATCATTACGCCTGCATGAATCACAACCTTTCCTTCCATTAATCTGGCCAGGTAATTTTTGTATCCCCAAGCTGATGAGTTTGTACATACTCTGATCATATCATCTTCAAGTCTTCGCAAATATAAACCATTTCCGCCCCCAAATGAATAGAGTTGCCCTCAGTAGTCGAAGTAGCAGCAGTGGGGTGAGGAACACATCTCCTGACTATTCTTGGTTGTGTAATAGTAACAGCGGTGAAATAGATCAATGGCTTCATAGCACCTCCCTCCCCCACAAAATGCTTGCCATGAAACCGTGAAATACAAGCATTGTCTATTTGCATGACATGAATGAATGAAGTTTTTCCATTTTCTCCCAGCCCCTCCCAGCACACTCATGCACAATTCATCCAGGCAGGATGAAAGAAATAGATCTAAAGGCTTCACTCTTAGCATGGGCTGCAAGGCACTTTTATGCCTTTAAAACCTATCTATATGAATTTCAGGATTCCCTTTCACTTTTATGTTGAACAAGAACATTTTTTTAAAGGGAGTACACTAGGTTCTTAAGGGTGCTGCTTACAGATAGCACAAAGAAAACATGGTGAACAAAGCTTCAAAAAGGCTCACATGAAGGGACAAGGACAGAAGGTTGAACTGCTTTTGATCCGCGGAAGTATTTGTACAATGCTACGTAACAGCGGGTTGCCTATTTATTATATGATTTCCCATGGCTTGTCAGCTAGTCATTTGAACAATCCAGAACTCCAGACTAGGATTTCAAGACTTCCTATCAGACATTAAAGGCTA
The DNA here is from genome assembly GCF_004798865.1 of Varanus komodoensis. Taxonomy (NCBI): domain Eukaryota; kingdom Metazoa; phylum Chordata; class Lepidosauria; order Squamata; family Varanidae; genus Varanus; species Varanus komodoensis. Next base: position 31,844,797 of record NW_025335268.1, on the reverse strand, counting down.
CCAGGTTCATTCTGGAAATATTCCCACCAAAAAGATCCCTGTTGATTTACTGCCCTCTAAATTGTCCACCCCTTCCATTAAAGCTTAATCTTGGGGAGAAATTGTGACCACTCAGAAAAGAGGGTTCCATCAGTCCAAGATGAAAGTTTGATTTTAAACAAAGGAGAAGAGTTTGATCTCTCTCATATTTTAGTGTAACCTCTGCTACAATTCGATAAATGGGGCCTCAGAATTATTCTCTTTTTGTCTCATCAGCCCTTCAAAAGGGAAGCTTGGAAAGTGATTAGCTATTGGGACCAAATCATAAAACTAACAATAGAGGAAGCAATTAGGATTACATTCAGGTAAATGCACATGCTTAAGACAAGTTAAGAGTTTAGAACAGATTATAGAACTCATGGATAATGCACATTAGTGCTTCCCTTGAGAGCCACCAATTCATTCATGGCCCTCATTTCTCATTAATCCCTGAATCTTTTGTAGGTTAATACAATTAACAATAAGAATGAAACTCCTATGCAATTTAAATTAATTGACTTCGTAGAACAGCTTCTCTTCAGTTTTACCAGCAGGAATCTCAAAAAGGCCTAGTGTCCTTCTTCTTGTCTAAGGATGTGAGTGTTGTCTTATTTAATAGCAATTCAAGCCCATGGAAGAATAAATCTGGAAACATGAACTGTGAAAGATATGCTGCTTAAGAAATCAGTGGCAAGCTGCACTCATCTCGGAGTGGGGCTCTTATTTCACCATAAGTCACGTTTAACATTCTCTGAGGTCAAACACGGTGATGGGCTTATATGAACTATCGACACTCCTCTTGTCAGAAATTAATTTTCCCCCAGGAGAATAATGCTGAAAAAACGCCATGTTCCCCTCCAGCAGACGCTCCCAAGCAGTGGGAATGGTTGCATGTGGCATGTTATAGAGGTCCAAGTCCACCCCAAAATGGAAAGCCACAGCCATGGCGTTAGAGCACAAGCTTTTCGTGTGGCCACAGGCTCTGGGTACAATTCTGCTATCACCACCGGAGCAGGCAAAGCTCTGACCTGAAACCCTGGAGAGTTGCTGCCAGCCAGTGTTTACCATACTGGGCTAGAGGATCTAAAAATCGGTCTAATGCAGCTTCTTGGGTTCCGAATAGTGCTATACAGAAACCCTACTGCCTTCTCAGAACATCCTCATTTCCCTGCAAAAGAGGCAGTCATTTTTCCTCACTCTTTTGCTGGGATGTAGGGAATGACAGAAATTTCTCAGGGTGCAGGACTTCAGTGCTGCTTACTGAGTGGAAGTGATGTGCTCTTTCTTCTGCTGTCTTCCCCTGCTTTCATTCTTACAGTTTCACTTCAGAAACTTAGCCTGGACTTCTCTCCTTGGGACTTTCCAGTGTTGCTGTCTGCTGAATGCCTGAAGGCTGGGAGAGAGGTTTTTTTTTTGGGGGGGGGGGTTGCTGTTGCTTAAAGTCCTTTGAGGGGGAGGGGGAGTTGTTGGAGTTGTCATCATCATCTTTCAACTTTCAGGATACTGCCTCATCCCCAGTGTTGAAGTTAACTGTGAGTATGATTGACTCCATAAAATGTGATGGGGGAGGGAATCATCTTATTCTTTGCAGCAAGGAGCAAGCAGCCTTGGGCTAGCACTGAATCTAACATCTAACATTCTGGACATTGCTGGCTGGGGCTGTCGGGCATTGCACTGCAAAACATTAGGTGGTCATCAGGTTTGGGACAACTGGCCTACAAATTGATGCTCACAGGGGAGACACAAGCCCTTTCTCACACACAGGTCCCACCAAGGTTATCAACCCACCAGCAAAGCTGCCACCTGGTATGGTACTATCAGCCCTTGCAGAAGCATCCAACCACAGCTGAGCCACTCTTGGCTTATGCTTGGGAAAAGCTCTTGAGAATGGACCGAGAGAGGCAAGCCGCAGCTATCAGAATATTCCAGCTCAGCAGCCTAATTCCTTCCATTCAGCGAACATCTCTGGAGATAGTTCTGCTACCTGAGCATTAGTGAACTCCACAAACTCTCTGAATCAAGCAGCAAGGTCATGATATTTTCTGTGCTGAAAACAAAATAGCTGCTTCTCCACTTGGAATAGGTCATTATTTCTTGGCCCCAACATTTCAGGTGGAAGATTAAACCATTTCAAAGGGAGCTCACGTGTTTAGGCAGCCTTGAAAGTCAGCTGTGCATATTGTTGCTCTCGATCAAAAATAGAACTTTGGATATTCTTCCAGGCTGGCAGAACTATAATTTTCTGATGCTTGCAGTCGCTTGCTTAGAGTATCCTGCTGTATCAATCTCTAAACTAAGGAGCCGGAGAAATGCCATTGATTTGGACTTCTCAGTGCTGAAGATTCTGTTTCGTAAATTGTTCAAAATCTCTCTGCTGCAGAAGCAGGGAAGTTTCCATGCCTCCCTTCCCCATCACTCTAAATCTCCCAGGCTTTGCAATTTGTGCAGAATTTCCATCCGCCAGGTCAGTGAGGGATGCAAACACTTAAACTATCAGCTTTACATCCTTGTACTGAGCTCCCATATTTATTTCATTTAAACCACTTGCATACTCATTAAGTTGTGGGGGGAAAAACACCACATATTCCATGCAAATGAGGCCTCACAGAGAAGCCAAGATCAGAACTTGGCAGTCTTTAAATACAGCATCCTCCACTGTTCTTCAGGATATACATTTCCAAGTTCTACAACATGAATATCCAGTGTGAAGATCTGTAATTATGATTGCTTCTTTTGCCTCTTTGAGATCATCAGCAGAGTCAGAGACCCTTTTGAGATCATCAGCAGAGCAAGTCACCTGTCCCTCCCCAGTCGCATGGTCACTCCATACCTGTATGAGGTGTGGAGCAGGATCTGAGCATGTCGCTGAGGCATATTTTCGAAGTCAGGCAGCAGCCTCTGCACAGAGCTACCAAATTGGATCCGTATCTTAGAGTGGTACCAAATGAACTTCTTCTGCTGCAGGAACAGCTTCTGTCAGCGGAACAGGGAGGAGGGAAACATTCTCCCTGTAGACTCTTTAAACCTGCCCAGAGCACTGATAGACCTTCTGGAGCAGAGCAGGGGAGGGGAGGCAACCGGTCTCTGCAGGGGAGAGGAAGGAAAAGTCCCATCGTGCGTGTGATCATGCTGGTCAAACGATACTGGAGTTTGCCCATGCGGCTGAGTTCTGCATCATCCACATTAATAAACTTTGCAGCTTCAACTGTAGTGGGCAGTCATGAGTAGAACAGAGAATGTTATTAGGAGGAAAAGCAGCAAGAGGGAGCTTCGGCCTTAACTCTGGCAACCCATTCAGTTCAAGGATCAGATTGCATTGAAGAAGCTGAGATAAATGGCACTGAAAGTCAATTAATTGCTTTACTGTCAACTGTCCCTCTGCAAAGTATATGGCACTCCTCATTAACTGGCCATAATTTCAACCAGACTTTCCTTTGCAAATTACAGTCAGTTGTCCAAACTGCTCTTAATCTGGGCGTTCTTCCCGTACACCCGCTGCCATCACCACATAACACATTTTCCGGTAAACAAAACCCACATTTGTCATTAATCTCTTTTCATGGCAAGTCCTTTTGTGAACTAGCCTTGTACATTACAAGCAAGGTTGTGCTTACATTGGTTTTACACAGACAATTGAATGAACATTTATTCAGCACTAACAGGCAAGAGGAAAAGGATCTGTTCAATTCATTCTCTCTCCACCCACTACTACAGTATTATTTTTTAAAGGTACCCTGCGGGGGAAGGACAATGTTTTCTTTTCCAATAAAGAAATCAGAAATAATTTAAATACCAACTATTTGACACAATTAATGCCATTTATACATCTTGGAGAGATCATTAAAAATGGAATTAGCTGTTGAGTGATGGCACAAATGTGCCACTGTGAAGAACTTTACATTTCTTTAGCTTATCTCATGCTTTGCTGAAGCTCATTAACTTATCTGTACTGCAGGATGGGACTTTCAAGAAGCTCAAATTAAGATTTTGCATGCATATTTACGTGCAGATTATTACAAAGAAATTGAATTAAATTACCATTTGTACCAAGAAATTAAATTTAGTCTCTTTCACCCTTCTCTTCAGTTATATGAATAAGAAAACCAGGTCATGCGTGGTGGGGGTGGAGAAGTGCACTTACTAGGGGTTAATATATGTTTGAAGTATTGCAAACATATATTCCTCTAGCCCAGAGTTGGGCAGAAGGTAGATCTTCAGATGATTGGGACTTCAATATCTAGAAGCCCTCACTGGTATGTTGAATAGTCAGGAATGCTAGCAGTTGCCGTCCAAAACATCTGGAAATCTTCCTTCTGCTCTGCCCTGTACTTGCTAATCCATTAAACTACCACTTCCTCCCGTGCAGATACACATTTCAGCAGAATTCTGGAAGCTGCTGTAGCAAAACAAAGATCAATTTGGCTCGCCCATAGTAACAGGACAGCTGTGGGGAACCTTCAGTCCATGAGCTGCCTTCAGCCCACCAGGGTCCCTCACCCAGCCTGCCGAGTCACCGGTTGAAAGGGGGCAAGCAAAAGCCAGCTCTGTTGCAAGCTGCTCCCTCAAAAGGTAAGAGACACGGGTTTTGACAGGAGCTACCACCTCAAGGGGGGTGTGTATGAATGATGTATGTGTCCATGGTCCAAATAATGTGTGTGTATTTGTATATGAACTACACCAGACAAGGTGTACTGCATTGATTCTGAATCTACATAAGACTTTTGGAGTGGGATCCAGATCTAGTTACACACTGGACCCGATACATTTGTGGGAATTAGTCAGGGCTTTGTGCCATTTTTCTTGCAGCTCCTGTGATATGGATAAAATTGAGGACGAAGTATTTCACAAAAAAGGGACTCCTGTTTTGTCTTACCCCTATGGCCCAGTATCAGTGTTTATGACAGTTTTCTATGCCCTGCTACTTGAGCCAAGGTGTCAGGGTAATGTCAATGAAATGCACAGCACAGAATACACATGTCCAGGCAGACAGCCTGTCTGAGCTCTCTGTAGCAGTACATTGAGTGGTAAACTCAGGTTTGCCCAAGTAATGTATACATTGTGGTAGTAACTCTTTTTCCAGGATCCAAACATAAACCTTCTAACATTTCATATATGAAAATAGCATGCCCCTTGGGACGAGTATGGAGAAAAAGAGCTTCCCACAACATTTACTATCTTAATTGCTGGCAGTTAATAAGATGGGGCTATTTCAGAAACATTTTAGGGGGCAGCTAATATTATGAGGTACAGGTTGGGACCAAATGTGACAAATATCAGTGCAGCTATTTATTTATTTTTATTGTATCTATTACATTTCTACAACCCTTTTCTGGAACCAACTCAAAACTGGGAAAAGAAATGTTAGGAACAACCTTAACAACTTGAACACCGATTTAAAAAGCCAAATTTAAAAGACTGTTACTGCATAACCTTGTGGTGCTAAGCCCACTGCCATACCTCATTCTTTATTCTTTCCACTGTCACCAACTATTTCTGGAACATTAGCCACAAAAGTCTGGGGAATCTGAGTATACATAGTTGCACATGCTTAGAATCTCCCTTGTGGTGTCTCTGGTCAACACTCAAAGGTCCCCAGAGGGGTGGGAGACACGGAGGGTGGAGATCTCTGTCCCTCTTTATACATTTATGGGGGGGGTCTAAATGGTGCTTAAGTGTATATGGAACTACCATTCTCACTAGACATAATGGAATGGCGTTCAGTATGGCACTGATGCTCCTTTCCCAAGTAAAACACAGGCTCGTAATTTCCCACTAATGAGTAGCAGTGGCTTCATACCGAATCAGTCATCTTGTTCACACAGGTTGCAGAGAAAATGAATGAGCAAGCAGCTGTGAATCTCACGTAGGATGCTGACCAGGTGCTAAGCAGCACATGCTAAGGCTTCAGAGCCATTAATCAAATGCCTGTAATCCAGGGGTGGGGAACCTCAGGCCCAGGGGCCAAATCTGGCACTCCTCAGCTTGCAGTAGCCCTATGCTTTTCCTTTCCTTAGACCTACTCCCTTGCCACCAAATAACGCCTAGTAATTTCCTAGCTTCTGTGCCCCTCCTCTCTCCCTCCACAATACTAGAGTTGAAATGTCTCTCCTTAAGTTTAGTTGCTAGCTGTAAGAACTATAAGCTAAAATATACTGGTATTTTTTTCCTTACCCTTTCCCCTTTGATCCAACGTCTTTGGCCTTGTTCCTTAAGAAATGCATCCCCTCATTCAGAGGCTGAATTTGGCCTCTGAAAGAGATGGATTGAAAGAGTTTCCTCACCTCTCAACGACACTCACAGATGGCATTCCTAGCCAGAGTGCCTGTACAAGGGGTTTGCCCTGAAGGGGAATCCACCCTTTTGAACCAGCTGCTCTAAAATGCCTCTGGAACAGTCAGAGCTTGATTCAGCTGCAGCCGTCTACCAAAACTCATACACTATAATGGACAGCTCAGCAGCAAGAATCAGATTTGCAATAAGATGCATATAAAATAGGGTAGAAAAAGCATGTGCCTTCCTAATCAATCATCCAGCCCATTTCACACCATTATTTCTTTATGTAAAAATCTATTGTATGCAGCAACTCTATGGTGGGCAACAATCTATATATCCATATATCACCTGTAGGACCAGTCACAGCCTATTAGACAAAAAGAAAAATATAGTAATCTAAGAAGAGTTGAGATAGAACAGTGGGAAGGGAAGGGAAGGGAAGGGAAGGGAAGGGAAGGGAAGGGAAGGGAAGGGAAGGGAAGGATCATTGATCTCTGCATAGGAAAATCAAGGATGAACTGTTTGCCTAGCAAAGGACTCAATAGTAGGGACAGGAAAATAAAATTCGCCCACCATCTCTCGTGAAAGAAGAGAATTTCAAATATCAGGATCATTGATGCAGTTCCTTTAAATGCAGCAGTTGTTTACCACATTAAATCCACAGGTAGCCTTTATCAAGGAGGCAGAGTAATGCAGCATAATGAAGCTGTGTGCATTTTCACTTAGGGGGAAAAGAGCATTTACCAACATAAAAGGAAATAGCTTGTAGTGACCCAGGGGAGCTGCCAATGTTTCCTGGATGAGGGCAATTAACCAAAACAATATTGCTAATTTTGCTACAGGTTTTAAATGATCTAGAAAGTGGAATACCAGTGCTGCCTTAATAGAATCAACTAACAGGCTGCAAGAATGGGGCATCTGAGCAATATCATTTAACATGTCAAGGTCATTAATGAAAAACCTAAAGAAGAAAAGCAACTGAACACTTACCATTGGCAATCTAAAGAATATTTAAAATGTCTTTGCACAACAATTTCGGTGATGGTGTTGCTATATTTTTAGTAGCTGGAGACTTTCAACTTTTGTAATAGTCTTTCACAACTCTTTAAGTTTGCATGCTTTACAAATTATTCACTGCAATTCCAGCCTGGGCCTATGATACTATTCAGTGAGAAGTGCTGTTTTCTTCATTAAGTCTTCTCAATATTCACTTCTTCAACAGTTCTTCCCTAAACTTTCCTATCCTCCTAAGAACAGGAGAAGGGCCATGCCATATCACACCAAAGGCCTATGTCCTGGAGATGGTACATAGCCTTCATTGACCATTGACAGCCTTGCCTTCCATGGATTTGTCTAAAGCCTTCTAAGTCTCTGGACCTTGACACATCCGGTAAGAGCAAATTTCATAGCTTAAGCAAGTGCTGCAAAGAGAAGCACTTCCTTCTTTCTGTCCTAAACTCCACTTTCAGCTTCATTGGATGGCCCTATTCATTCTATTATGATGATGGCAGATGGAAAATAACTTCTTTCTATCTACTCTCTCCAACACATAATTTTATGTATGTCTACTATGCTGTTTCCCTTTCTTTTCTGAACCAGCTAGCCCTAAACCTTTCCTTGTAGAGGAGTTACTCTGGTGTCCTAATCATTTTGGATGTTGTGCACTAAACCTTTCCTTTCTGAGGTGAGATACCCAGAATTGTACACAGCATCCCATGTGTGGTCACTCCCTAGATTTGCATAAAGGGGTTATGATATTGGCAGTTCTATTTTTGATCCCTTTCCCAACTTTGAATTTGGCTTTTTCATTACTGGCACACATAGTGTCAATGTTTTGACTGATCTATTCACCTTGAGCCCCCAACCCTTTCCTGATCACTCGATCACCCTTCAGAATTCAATAGGGCGATGCAACTTTGCCTCACTTTCTACATGCCCGCTCTGAACTACACCTGCTATCTTCTTGCCCAGTCACCCAGTCTGAAAAGATTACTTTGGAGTGCTTTGCAAGGCAGAAGTCGAGTTGCTGCAAATTATTTCAGAAGTGGAAGCTGTCCCTGCTGGACACCTCAGCAAGTCATGGAAATTCTAGTAATGAATAGAAGGCGACCTGGAATGTGGCAGGAACATGTCCCTGCACTGCTACACTAGAACAGGTGGGCGGGCAATGCAATCACTACAGCATGACAAAATAGGAGATCTATCCCTGTTAGGGAACGATGGGGCACATTTTAATGCCAACCTAAATTAATGCCTATTTTTACACCTTTGAACCAATATGAAAACTAACATTCAGTTAGCTTTTACCATTTGTACTTTTCTGAATTTTGCACTGTAGTTCTCCAATCAAAAAATGTGTATACTAAGTAGAGGCCGTGTTGGGGGTGGCCCACCAGGGCTGGATCCCCAGTCTGTCATTTGGATCCCCAAATCTTACACTGATCTCCCTGGATTAGCTGGCTCTTTGCCTCCATGTGCATTGCCTACTGCTGCTGCTCCCCAAATCATTTTGCCTGATCTTTTTCTCTCCCATGTTGAATAAAATGCCTTCCTCTCACCTGTCCATACACCCTTCTTTTCAGATTAGGGTATCTTTTGGAGATAGGGCCCTTTAAAGAGACACACAGATGCGCAGAGAGATCCTTGAGAGCATCTATAAAATAGTATGCACACATCTGTGCTTTTTTTTTGTTTTGCTTTAGTTCTGTGGACCTGGATCTTTTTGGTGCCTAGCACTTCCCCCATGTTAAACAAAAGTGTTCACAACAATGCATAAATTGATGAAAATATTATCCAAAAATGTCATGTTTCAGGCATACTGCTGATATGATAGCTTTTCATCCCTCTCTCCCCAAAATGAACAGTTGAGCATAAATAGATTTTAAAAATGGCACAGCACTTTAAAAAAATCAACATTTAGGATAAACTGGAAAAGAGACAGGAAAAGAAACTGAATTGACAAATTTCTGCACCCCAAAGTTCTGCATGGCCTTTCAGTCCATTTTCAGGGGTTACTTGCTGCTGGTGGGAGGGGTTCAAGGCAGAATAATAATTTCAAAATGGCAAAAATCCTAGTATATTTTATCTAATGCCTTTTATGCCTGAAATGAAGCCTTAGGAGAGGGATTCCAAGCTTTAAGAATGGAGAAAGAAAAAAATACCAAGTAATTTGTGACTGGGGACAAGGGAGGACAGCCTGGATAAGGCATGCTGGTCCTGTCTGGGGAAGCCAGGAGGGCCCAGATGAGCTGCATATAGTCCCAGGCCTGAAGTCCTGCACACCTATCCCAGGTAATCCAGGGAGTCTTCCTGTTTTCCTGCATGGCAGTAATTTGATTTCCCACTGTCTCTGCACTAGAACACAGAGAATTTTGCCCAGGTGTTTTGGCAGTACAAGAACCCGCTTCTGCCTTGTGGACGAATATAGGCCCTGCTTGCAGGCTTTCCCCACAACATTGCCCCAAGAGAGTTTCTTGTCTGTTCGGCCCTTTATGCCGAGGAGGAACCAACCACTGCGAAGGCGGACATGAGAGGCAAGCTCACCCCTTGCGTCACACATTCCAAAGCAAATCCAGAATGCTGCTCACCAGCTTCTTACAGCGTGTTACCCAAATGGTATGTGGCACAATCGGGCTTGGTCACTGGGGACCCTGGTCCTCTCTCGCTACTGCCAGGGATCTGCAAGTTGCAATCAGTGAACAAGACAGAAATGCACACACAAGGCCGTCTCTATTTCCCTGCATTGAGTGAGAGGACGTTCTATTTAAAAAATGTCCTGAACAGCATTTTTAACGGTGGCAGCCAACAACAGCCATCCTAGAAGGCTTTTGTTTTTGTCAGGAGCTGTTCTTCTTTTCTCCTTTTTAACTAGATGACAGGGACCAATTAAAATAATGAGCCCCACGAAGTATTTCCCTTGCTAGCAGCAGCCTGCACTAATGTTTGTAGAAGTGTAGCATTTTAGCCTTAAGCTTATTTGTTAGATGTTAGCACTTTGCGAGGCAGCTCAACATGCCATTCATTCCTTTATCAGAGAGCATCTTTTCTTTCCAGAAAGGAATGAGGACTCACACAGAATAAAGGCTCATATGTGGACAGAATAGGGATCAATAGAAAGTTGGGTGCAGACTTGCACTACTTAGAGTAGACCCATCCAAACAAATGGGCTGTTCGTTGTCAAGCTCAGGCTTCATTGCAATGCGAATGCTTGCCCTAGTCTCACCCGGTGGCTTAATTTTGATGTACCAGGTGGCAGGAGAGATATGGAAAGGACAATATAGGCTGCTTGATCTTTTTCCTCAGTAAGAGCTTTTATATTATTAGGGTTATTATTTCTTACAGTGTCCTTTAATTGTCTTTTTTAAGTTTATATCTTTTTGTTTTTATCTTGGCCTTGTTAAATTGACTGCCTTGAGTGGCATTTTTTTAAACAAAAGGATATCAATAAGATTATATATTCAGGCATTTCCATGTTTTCAAGATTCCCAAGTAGCAAAGCTGGTGACCTTTGCCTATCCCATGAACTTCAGGGACACATCAAAGCCCAGTTCAAAGGAGATGTGAGATTTACAAACTGCAGAATCTTTTTCCAGCTTTGCTCAATCCATTCTGGAGGATGACTCCCAGCTTCCTTGACTCTCAAAGGCTTAAAAAGGCAGAAAAGAGATTATTCAACCGCAGCAAAGCCTTTCTGGGACATAGATCTGGGGGCAGGTTCTCTCCCTTCATGATTGCTAAGCCACTGAGGAGCTGCCTTGTGAAATTTGTGCTTCAGGTGCCCAGACACACTCCAAACTCAGCCTGTGCAAAGCAGTCTGCCTTAGTCTGAGCCTGGGCAAGGCAGCCCTTAAAGCCAGGACAGGCAAAGTGCAGAGAGTTTTCAGCATGTACCGTCCCTAGTTTCCAGTCCAGCCATTCCATACAGGGCTCAGAGGGGTGGGGGGTATCTGACCCCAGGGTGGGCTAGCTGCAGCCCACTTGAAAGCCCCCACAGTCTCTGGCTTGCAAAGGCTTTGCTTGGCAACAGGGACCAGTCTTCCAGCCACATGCAACCTTAGGGAGCCATGTGGTGTGGAAGCTTTCAAATTTCCACATGCCTTGCTGTCAAAGGCTTCACTCCGTTAGAGAGAAAGTGCTCCTGGCCCTGGAAAGCTAGGCCTTGACAACCCAGGGCCAGGGGGACCTGCAAGTTCCCATGATTTCTAGCTGCAAACATTTGATGGGGCTGGAAGAGTTCTCTCTCTAGACGCTGGGAAAATCTTTCAGATTTGGATGGGCACAGGAATGAGCAGAGCTATTTCCAGATATATTTTGGGGGTGTTAATGGCTCAGCTTATTACAGAGCTAATCCAAAGTGAGTCATGGGTGACTCATCACCCCTAATTATGTTTGTTCAGAACTGTCATACAGAGAGAAAGAGGGAGGGAGAGAAAACTCCAGTCAGCCCTGTCTCCTGAGCTTCTCCCCTTTTTCTTTTACAGCTTCACTGAGCAATTTACCCCAAGAAAGCACCTTGGAGAGCACAGACCAATTTAGTGCTTCTATATTTCCACCACAGACAACCAGTCCAGGCATGTCCACTTTCCCTTGCACCTTGTCTAATTTAAACAAATGCAGATTTTGCTATATGAATGGATGCCTGAGGCTGGTAATAAACTGGATGGTGTGTGTGTGCGTAACTAGGAAGAGATGAGACACTTGTTCAGTTCAATTTCTTAAAATTCAAGTTTGCCATATCGCAGACTACATATACAAGCAAGCATAGGTTTGCACAGTGAAATCTTCACTTTTCAAAATTTTATAATGCAATTTGCAATTAAAAGGAACTGTCCAAAATGTGTCTATTAAGGAAAGTGCACACAAAAATGCAGTTAGGAGAAAGTATGCACAAAAACACTTTATATTATGGTAGAACTATTTGCAAAATGATGGGAAATACTAGGAAAATGTACACAAAGTGTGTAGATTAGAAGAAATGTGTATAGACATGCATACACATTTCCTTGTGGACTTTCTGGCGAAATTCACAAAATGAAGATGAAAGATTTTTTTATTAATTTATGATAACTTCCATATTTACCTTCTTTCATCTTACTAGGAACCTGATGCAACTCCAGAATCCCAGCCCAGTATGCTAACCACTGTGCTACACTGATAGTCCAAATTTTTTTGTGGCTAGTTTGTTTCCAAGTACAATTCAAGATGCTGATGCTACCAGACAAAACTCTAAAGGGTGATCGATGTTGCTGTTGTTGTTGTGTGACCTCAAGTCACTTCTGACTTATGAATAAAAATAATTCATAAAACAAAAATAAAAGCACTCCACAGTGTCTTCTCTCGGACAACCCTGCTTACCTGTTCTAAATTCAAGGCTATGGACTGCTTTATGGAGCCAATTCTCTTATTGAGTCTTCCTTCTCTTCTTCTGCCTTCAACTTTCCCTAGCATGATTGTCTCCTCCAGTGAGTCTTGCCTTCTCACTATGTGTATGAAGTATGACAGCCTCACCTTTTATATTTTTGCTTCTAGGGAAAGTTCTGACTTGATTTGGTCTAGGACCCACCTGTCCTCCAGCACCATGTTTTGGGTACACCCATTTTCTCCCTTTCAGCTTTCTTCACTATGAGCTCTTCCACCCATATATTGTGATCAGTAATACAATGGTATGAATGGCCTTCACCTTGGTCTCCAGTGAAACACCCTTACACTGGATATTGTTTGAAAGACCATCTCTCCTTATGACCTGCTTGCAGGGATGGCATCACAGACAGGTATCATTGGGCACTTGCCGAAGCCCACATAACAGTAGAGGGCACTATCCACCTTCTTGCTGCTGCTTCTCATCTCCCTCGTTAGCAGAGCCATTAATTTGCCCTTCCTAAACCTGCAAGCAATTACAAGACAAAAGAGATGGACCTATATCTGCCAGCTACCCTGTGCTTTCCATTTGGACTATTCCACATTTTTGTATCTAGGGATGTATGAGAATTTCATTTCAGATCACAAGTCACTTGAAAATGTCCTGTTCACAACGCCAAGTATGAATGGGAGCGTATCTTCTCCTAAAATGCTTATACATTCCTGATTTTCTCTTCATATGCACATAATAGGTTCTTGAAAAAGTCACAACTTTCCCAAAATGATTTTAAAGTACCCACATTTTAGTCTATGAGGAAAATTAGTGCAAATTTGGGGATCACTTGCACAACTTTCATATTCACTAGCTGTTCCTGTCAGTGTAAATCAAACAAGAATCACAATCACACATGTAACTCAAGGGCAGACAAACCTGATGCTTGCACATAAGCAATATTGTTTTCCTGGCCATTCTGTTTTAAAGAACATGAAAAAGTTTCCGACCTTCCTTCTGTTCTTGGATTTGTGACTGGCCCCACAACACAGGAGCTGGTATCCTGCCCATTAACTGGTCATATCTGGGTTAGTTCAGGGAATTGGAGAGCAACAGAATTGTAGAAGGGATCACTGACAGTTCCAAACAAAAGTTTGTTTTCTGTGGTTCTGAATACCCAAGAAAGGATGCATGTGTGTATGTGTGTAAAATCTCCCCACCCTGATACAGATGAGAGCATATTTTGAGCCTGGAACATTGTCTGCGCTGTCCCATGGAGGCAACAGCAGCATCCTGAAGGCAGTTTGGATTAAAGAACTGGGCCATAGGTCATCAACAGGGCTTTGTGCTTTGCATGCCCAAGATTCCTTGTTCAATCCATGAGATCTCCATCATAGAGCCTCTGGTGGTAGCTGATGGGAAAGATCTCTGAGACTGTGGGGAGCTGTCCCTAGAGAGAGAAGGTAATGTTGGACCAGATGAAGAGCTTGGTCTGACCCCTTGATTCTAGCTTGGTCATTGACCTCACAACCCACCATGTGGGACAGAACCAGCCTTGGCCTGCTTGCTGTTTCTTCATAGGCTGAAAAGATGAAGGCTGCCGACATCTTTTCCCAGAAGCACAACAAACAAAGAAGATTCTCTTTTCATTATTTGCAGAAGGTGTGATTTTGCAGGGTCAGGGGAGACTTCCTAAGCCTTTCTCCATGGTTGTGTCTTCCCAAGAGGGTTCCATCTGTAAGACTTTCTGCCCAGTAGATGCCTTGCCAGGTTGCCCCTCACAGTGAAGAGCAGACAGAATAACTCCCAATCTGAATGCTATTTACCAAGACAAGTCAATTACTTGTACCTTCAAAGGGCAAGACAATACAGCTCTGCAAGAGAAGGCAGGGCCCCCTTTAATTATCCAGAGGGACGGTGGAATCGTTTACTTCTCTGATGCTTGCAATGCACTCAATGTTTGAGCCACATGACCCATGCAGGCTTGTGAGTGACTGGTAAGAAATGACTTCTCTCAGAGGGACATAGAGGCCGGGAGAACGTTCCACATGGGATTGATAGCACATTTCATTCCTTAGCAGCAGGAGGGCTGCACTTCCTTCCCTTCCCCAATATAGATCTGCCTCCCAGGTGGCCTAATGATTGGCAGTGTTGGAAGCATGCCGGTTTCTCTCATTTTGAAAACACAGACTCAGGTAGTGGAGGAAGAGCCAGAGGAGTGCTGTACCATAGCTCTGAATTGTTAGAGGGTGGTTGTCATGGTGCCAGCTTCCCCTGCACATCTCCCCATAGAAAAAGAGCTCATGTGGTGGGCTGCACAGTGGGAAGTCAACAGCCATGGATGTGATCGTGGTTCAGGGGAAAATGCAACATGGACTGAGATGTCTTTAGGTTTGGTGGGCTTTGGCAAAATGCCCACATTAAGTTTACCCAGAGATGACAGCAACAAGTAAGTGTGTGATCAGTACTGGGAGGCTTGGAGCTGCCATTTTAATTTCCCACAATGCCCCTGTAAGTTTCGTTGGGGTCCCAGGAAAAGCCAGAGGAAGTGTTCAGACCATAGTGTGCATTTCTTAAAATGACTTTAATAGAAATCGGTATGTTGAGCAGTATTAACACTCCACTTTTGCTTATTCTGTTGCTTCCCAGAGACATGGTACTAGCATAATAGAGAGATAGCAGATCCTAAAGCAACCCTGGAACCAAGCAGAGCCTGGGACAGGTTGGCACACTCCCTTCTGTGAACGCCACTGACCTGCTCTATTCCAGAAATAACAATTTCTGCTTCTCTCAAGTGGCTTTAAGGATCTCTGTTCCCTGCTCAGCTAGTGGTGGATTCCACTAGTGGGCAGGTAGCACTGGATACTGTCCATTGAGTCAGGCCAGCTGGAGTCCTGATTAAGATGGGCTGGAGCTGCTCTGATTCTGGCTTGCTTCGAAATGGCAGAGGGAGCAATGAAATTACTTCTAAACAAGTGCCTGCTTGCTCTTTGTTTCCCTGCAAATGAGACAGCTGTTTTTTCTGCCCCTTTTATTGGGATGTGGAGAATTTTCAGAAATATGTCAGGCTGTAGGGCTTCAGTGCTTCTCTGCCTGATTGAGCTTCTTGGAAAGCCCCCCTGGAGCACTAAGCCTGAATGTCTTCCCCTTGGGACTCTCTTGCTGAGTGTCTGAAGGCTGAAAGAGACCTAGCTGGTTTTGCTTTGCTTTGCTTTTTGCTTTGTGTTGCTGCTATTAGTGACAGGGGGAGGAGAAGGAGAACTCCCTCCATTTTCAGGCAGTCAACAGGCAGGTGCAAGGTCCAAGTGGGGGACTTCCTGGCTCAGGTCTCTCAGGGCTTTCTAAGGAACTCAAGCCATCAGTGGGGAAAAGAAGGGGTGGGAGGAATGGTAACAGAAAGACCCTCCTAATTACAGAACACTTCAAGGACAAGGGTTCTCAGTTTGCTGAATCTATCAACAGAAAAATGGGGAGAAAATGGATAAACGGAAATGGATTATCTGGATCCATTTCAGTCTGGCTTCAGACCCAGGTACAGTACTGAATCAGCCTTGGTCACCCTGTATGATGACCTGTGCAGGGAGAGACACAGGGGGAGTGCGTCTCTGTTGGTTCTCCTGGACCTCTCAGCGGCTTTCGATACCATCGACCATGGTATCCTCCTGGATAGGCTGGCAGGACTGGGAGTAGGAGGCACTGCTTGGCAGTGGTTCCACTCCTACCTTGACAGCCGATTCCAGAAGGTGGTGCTGGGGGACCATGGCTCTGCACCATGGCAACTTCGCCATGGAGTACCGCAGGGTTTCATTTTGTCCCCCTTGCTATTTAATATCTACATGAAACCACTGGGAGAGGTCATCAGGAGGTTTGGGCTGTGGAGTCATCAGTATGCCCCACCCAGCTCTACCTCTCTTTTTCAACCGATCCAGGCAGTGGCTGTACTGAACCGGTGCCTGGCCGAGGTAATGGGCTGGATGAGCACCACTAAACTGAAACTCAGTCCAGATAAGATGGAGGTTCCATTGGCGGGTGAGTCGAGCTCCTGGGTAGGTGGCGTGGGCCTTGCCCTGGACGGGGTTGCACTCCCTCTAAAGGACAGGGTCCACAGCTTGGGAGTGCTCCTCGACCCAGAGCTGTCCCTGGAAGCTCAGGTGACTGCGGTGGCAAGGAGCGCTTTCCTTCAGCTTCAGTTAATCCATCAGCTGCATCCCTTACCTGGAGGACGATTGCCTAGCGACAGTGACACATGCATTGGTTACTTCCCGGTTGGATTTCTGTAACGCACTCTACGTGGGGCTGCCCTTGAAGACGGTCCAGATACTTCAATTGGTTCAAAACAGAGCTGCCAGGATGCTGTCGAAGACTGGGTGTTATTCTCATATAACCCCAGTCCTCTATCAGCTCCATTGGCTTCCCATCAAAGTCCGGGCCCAATTCAAGGTGCTGGTTATTACCTATAAAGCCCTAAATGGCTTGGGACCAGGATACCTAAAGGAACGCCTTCTTCCCTATTTGCTCTCCCACCCCCCTCAGATCGGCAGCAGAAGCTCTCCTCTGGGAACCCTCTGTGAAAGATGTTAGGAGACAGAGTACCCGAAGGAGGGCCTTCTCTGCGGTGGCGCCCCCTCTATGGAATGCGCCCCCCAGAGAGGTCCACCTGGCGCCATCATTATATGTTTTTCAGTGCCAGGTTAAGACATTTTTATTTAATCAATATTTTAATAAGTTTTAATGTTGAATTTTATCATCATATTTTAATTGCAGCCAGAGTGGGTCGTTAATTAATTAATGTTATGTTAGATATTTGTATTTTATTGTGTAAGCCATCCTGAGGCTCTTGCAAAGGATGGCATACAAATATCCTAAATAAATAAATAAAAGAAAAAGAAAATTTAACCATCAACATGGTGCTCAAGTCACCATGGGTGAAGAACATGTATGCATTTCTGAGAAATGCCTATTAATTTGGAACTCAAGAGCAGCTGTTCCTCCAAGATCCTGCCTGCCTTTGCTGCGTACTCAGTGTGAGTGTTCCATGTGGGGCTGTTCGAAAGAGCAAAAACAGTCCTGGAATGATGGTCAGGGTAGCAAAATCAGAGCACAGGTGCTGAACATGCCACTCACTTTCTCGCTTTCCCCCTGCCCTGGATAGTTCCCAGCTTTGTTCACTGCACACCCAATTCCTACAGCTTGACATGTGGCCCCGAAAGCTGAGTTGCTGGTTCCACCTCTTTTGCCTTTGGCTCCACCACTCACTGGAAAATTGCCCTTGGGGGTTTTCCCAAATGAGTTCAGGTCCCCAGAAGAAAGAGGTTCAGCCTTGGCTGCAGGAGTCAGGGAGACGTTTATTTAAATTTCATTTTTATGCTTCCCAATAGCTGAGGCTTTCAACAAAAGTTAATAACACACAAACAAGAAAGAAAAAAAAATAACATAAGGTAATAAAACCACAGCATTTTCAACTGAATCAGCACAGTAGTATAGCAACGATACAGGATAAAATGCAATATTAAAACTAAAGTTTAAAAGTTAACTGTTAAAATACTGTGAAAATTAAAAGGGTTTTACCTGGTGTGGAAAAGAATACAGAGTAGGTGCCAGGTGTACCTCTTTGGGGAGCTCATTCCATAGTCCGGGTTCCACAACCAAAGAGGCCCTTTGCATGGTAGCCACCCTGCTTACTTCCTTTGGAGGGGGCTCCCAGAGAAGGATCCCTGAAGGTGACCTCAGGGTCCAGGTAGGCACCTATGGGATTAAACATTCCTCGGTATAACCTGGCCCCAAGCCATTTAGAGCTTTGGATGTGAATACTAGCGCTTTGAATCAGGGTTAGACCTCAACTGGCACCTAGTGCAGCTGGAAAAGGACTGGCGTCGTATGTTCTCATAAGCTGCCCTGGTTGCCATCAGTAGAAGTTTCTGGACTGTTTTCAAAGGCAGCCCCATGTACAGTACATTGCAATAATCCAAACGGATGGTGACTGGAGATAGGCTCTGTCTTTACTGTAGCTAGACTCTGTCTTTCCAGACCGGGTCATAGTTGGTAAAGCTGGGCTTGGTGAAGGTAAAGCTGAGTGACATCTGTATATTGATGGCACCTCAGCCCATACCTCCAGATATCCTCCCCCAGCAGATTCATGTAGATGTTAAATAGCATGGGGGATAGGATGGAACCCTGCAGTACCCCATGGCATAACTGTCATGGTGCAGAACACTCCCCCACCACCACCTTCTGGAATCACTTGGCCCAGTAGGAGTGGAGTCACCACAAAGCAGTGCAGGTTCTCCCAACCTGGCCAGCCTATCTAGAAGGATACCATGGTCATTGGTATCCAAAGCTGCTGAGATGTCCAGGAGAATCAACAAGTTGCCCTCCCACTGATTTTCTCCCAGCAAAGGTCATCCCATGGGGCAACCAAGGTAGTTTCTGCTCCAAAACCAGGTCTGAAGCTCTAGGAACCACTTACTCTCACAAGAAGGCCTTGGAGCCAAAGGTGAATGTTGTACCAGGACTCTGGCTTTACTCTCACAAATCTCACAAATCACCAAAATAGGGGATATTTTGAACTGTCTTGAAGAACTAGGAGTATACATTGAATATATTGATTTATTTTGTGTGAGTGTGAAATTGTGCCATTTTTTCTTTAAAAAAATAGAATTAACAAAATATTCTGATAAGATTAACGCTAGTAATCAGAATACTTTTTAAAAGTTCCTGCATCGGTAGATAACAAATTTCTAGTTATGCTGCTCAGAAATAGTTATCTGTTGTATTATATATATATTCACAAGGTATTGTCTCATCATGTTCTACTGCCACTGCGGCTTCTCACCGCCTATTTTTTTTCACAAACTAAAGATAGCTCAACCATGGACTTGTGATGGACATTCTTTCATTATCATGGTTAGTCCATAAATGTAGTCTTTCCAGAAATAGTCCAAGCCCATTACAAAAACATGGCTCTTATTTTTGGAAACAGAGAAAAGGAACTAAAACACAAATGGCTGTTTTCAATGTACCCATAGTCCAGTCATTATAGCTTATGAATCATCATTTTAAGAGAATGACATTTTGATCTTCTTTTTTAAAAATCTAGTGTCTCCTCAGATCAATTTTGAATGTAATTTGAATCTGATCTGATTTATGCTATGGACACTGAAATCAGAAGCACTTGGCCATTTAATGTAGTTGGAAGTAGAATCAAGTTTTTGATGCTCATGGCGGTTTTGAATATTCTATCATCTATCTGTCTATCTATAACCTCACAATGATTTAATCAGTCTGTTCTTTCCAGCACCACCTGAAATCTTAGCTAAACAATGTCTTTCATTTTGCACTGCTGATTGCCAACTGACAGCTATTTTAGCAAGCTACTTGGTCCTTAAATAGCTTCGTATTATTTCTTCAAAATGTTATTTTTAGCTGACAGTCATTTGTAAAGTTTAAGAAATTCCTTTTAACAGACAACTTGTAATCGTTTCAAGTTGCCTCTGGTATTCTGAAGCAAACTACAGGTAGTGATTGCTTGTATTGAAGAAAATAAAATGGCCAAAATTATATTCAATTGCTTTTGTCTTACACCAGGACTTAAAATCTGAGCTGTGCTAGAAAGAAAAGATAGCACCAGAAGTGCTAGTCACAGTTTTGCCTAGATCTAAAAGCTGCCGATGACAATATCTATCCTTATACTGACAACTGATGATCAAATACTTTCTGGCAGGTATGGGCAGCCTCCTCTAGATGGACTAGAAATCACATCAGCTCATGGTAAGCATGGACCATGGCCAGGGATGTTACAAGTTGTAGTCCAAAACATCTGGAAAGAATCAATCATCATCATCCAAAAGGTACCAGAAAGGTGTAGAGCCTCAGGCCCAGGGGCCAAATTTATCTCATAGCAATCCCAATCTAGCCCTCCAGGGTCCCTCTATGGCTGTGCTGCCTTCCTAGGCCCAGTCCATTCCTTCTGACCTCCAACCATGGGGAGGTGTCCCAGCTTGTGTGCAATTTGTCTTCCCATCGTCAAGGGTTTAAAAGCCCCTCGTGAGGCTGAGTGGCTGTAAGAACATTATGCTAATATCTGCTGGTCCTTGCAATGTTTTGCTCCTTCCCCTTTTGCCTTTGGCCTCATTCACCACTGAATGAGGGCTTCTCTGAAATGAAATTCAGAGGCTGAAAAGAGGTTTAACATCTCCCTGGTATAGGAGCAGTAAAAGAATCCACCAAAGAGATGCAGGAAGTGTTCCACTCTGGCAGTATAGGAATAAAGACCTATCTGTGAAAACACCCTAAGCTATAGGCAGTGCCAGACCTGTTCAGAGAGAACGAGAACTGATAGCTGGAATAGCACAGTTGCTCTATTATACAGGTAAACTTCAAAAGCAGTATGAAATAGATATATATGCTAGCAACCAATGCTTCAAAGGAGCAGGTTTTATGTAAGATCAAACTCTGAAGGAAACAATAGCTCGTGTAATACAGATCCCTGTGCTTTTCAGTGGAATCCCTCAAATCCCTCAGCTCTTCAGTGCGAGTGCTTGCTATTGATCTTGGCTGTAAATGAAACAGCATTGCCACACTCTGGATAGGAAAGAGAGAACTGGGCATGCCCCACGTTCCTGTAGTGAAAATATGGCTACGGCTAGAAGTTGTTTTGCTGGTTTTTGTGGAAAGTAGGATAACAGGGAGTAAAGGGTTGGGGGAGAAGGGAAACGAGATCATAGAAAATATGTTTTCCTTTTAACAACACAGAGTAATCAGCACTAATTGCATTTTGTCTTTTCCAACATTCAAAAAGGGAAAACTCGAGTTGCTATGTGGATATTGTGCCTTCAGTTAGTGGGAAGGGAAATCTCTGCATCAATAAGATGATTAATTTTCTCATTTAGAGTCAGACATTACTTCATTACAGTTCATTACAGTGAGCTAGGAATGGCTGAGAATTTCAGTTCCATGCCATTTGGATCAGTGTTTTTAGTATTTGCAAAGTTCTTCAGACTTGCAGTGTGTGTGCGCGCGCATCCACACATGTGTAAAGAATATATGAGGAAGAAAAACAGGATTAGGTTTTAAACAATTGAATTCCTGTCTAGTCAGCCATATTAGTGCTGAATGAGAGTTGCCACCTCTTTTTTTTCTGACATGCCTTTAATTTTAACTGTTCTATGGTAAGCAGGTACTAAGCAATACTCTCCATGCTGTACTTATTGGTTTTGGCTGGTGTACATGGCTGAAAAATTGTTTAATTTTTAAATAGGGATTTTTCAAAATTCTCTAAGTTCTTACCTGGGTGACAAAGCATTTTGGATTAAAAAAAATAACAACTTACTATGACTTTACATTGGAGGCATGCAAGCCTTTGAGTTCAGACACATACACATCTGCCACATTGGATTGCACTTTCTGTCTCTTTTTAATGTGACTATGCAAATATAGGAGAAGGACCCCAGAATCTTCCATACTCACCAGACACACTGACAGTCTGCCTTGGCTGATGCCAGCTATGTCGACTGTTCACATTCACAGAACCGGAGAAACTTAATCTTGCAAATCTAAGAATCTGGGCAGCATGTACATTAGAACTTTCTCTTGGAGGCTTCATCAGCTGCAGGCTGTTATCTGATCCCAGTATCCTCACCTACCCAATTTGTGAGCAGCTCTTCCTGGGATTTTAAGCATGTGTTTTGGTTTTGAGGATTTGGTTTTTTGTTTGTTTGTTTCACAAGTGGTATGAAATGGCTCAGTGTCTACCCAGACTCCTCTGTTTCATCTTCCGCTTACTAAACACGGAATGGAGATGGATGTTGAGGACAGTCTCTCACCCTACAAAACCTTGAAGCATGGGCTCAGAAATAAACATCATGACTTTTTATTCTTAGAACATGAAAGGACTTCTGCAAAGCCTTCCAGGCTTTTCTACAATTGCAGCCAGGTCTCTTCTTGGACTCTTTTATTCTTTCTGCCATCCCACCTCCATTTCTTTATTTTCCAAACTTCCCAGTGTAGCAGTCCATCTGGCTACATGCAATGGGTCATATACATATGAAAGGTGTCATAAACTTTCCAATATAAGCAACTGGAGCTTAGATGTATCAAAGGAGGGTGAGATGGAAGGACAGAGATAGGAATGGAAGAAAGAGAGAAAGGGTTGCTCTTTTCCATCTGGCCCAGTTCATTGCATTTGTGGGATTGCTATCAGATTATCGTTGAGAGAATGTGATTCTCAAGACTTTCCACCCATTTTTGTGCTCATGAGGCATTGGTTTTCCACTGCCATCTGAAAGTGAACTTAAAATGGTGGTTCTACACTTTTAATATAGTGCTATATTTCTCATCTCAACATCTTTCTATATGATTTATTCAGAAGACTCTTTTCAGCAAATACCTGCAGCTTTAAATTAAACTCCTTCCTTGTACTTCCGACTGATGCTTCTTTTTCAGGATGCTCCTGATATTGTTGATAAATGGCTGATGTATTTCCCTTAGCTGACTTGTAATTAGTCAGTTCTTGTTCTCAGAGTCTTCAATCATTGGTTTAAAAAGAAAACAGATTCTATTTCATTATAAAAGAATGGGAAAAAATGAGACCCAGCAAAGAGAGGTCCCAATTGACTAATTGCAGTTGAATGACACAACAATGCTTAAGTAATTTCATAAGAATGCCTGGAATGAACAGGAGGAAATTAGATGCTATGCAAGTCATTCCTTTTAGAGGAGGAAGCTTCTTACTTAAAGTACAGTAGCCCTGAGAAGCCTGGTAAAACTGTGGCAGTCCACACCAGGCACGGCAATTGTGTATTGCCTGTGTGTGTATGTGCGGGAAAGCAGGATCTGGTGTGGAAAAAGACAGAAGGACAGCACTCAATTGAAGTACAATAAGTTGACAACAATGTCAGCTTGATTCATTAAAGAGTAAAGAATAGTAACAAACTATAGATAAGTCAGCAAGTGGAAGCCACTGTAGTTAAAATAAAGGTGCATAGAGCTGTATTAAGGAAGACTACAATTTCTATATTGGTCCTATTCAGGTATTTTACTTCATTTGAGGATGCATTTATAACCACCATGACCCTGTATGCATGCACTCTCTCCCCTCCATGGCCAACCTTTGATCATTCAATGTGAAGGTCTGGAGGGAATTTCTAAGCATGTTCAGCTGAACGACTTAGAGCTCAACTGCATGCTGAACCACTGATTGGTTCAAAATTGAGAAAGGAGTTCAGCAAGGCTGTATATTGTCACCCTGCCTAGTTAACTTATCTGCAGAGCACATCATGAGAAAGGCAGGGCTAGATGAATCACCAGTTGGAATTAAGATTGCTGGAAGAAATATCAACAACCTCAGATATGGAGATGATACCACTCTAATGGCAGAAAGTGAAGAGGAACTAAAGAACGTCTTGATGCGTGTGAAAGAGGAAAGTGCAAAAGTTGGCTTGAAAATCAACATTAAGAAAACTAAGATCATGACATCCGGTCCTCTCACTTCCTAGCACATAGATGGGAAGAAATGGAGGTAGTGACAGATTTTATTTTCCTGGGCTCCAAGATCACCACAGATGGAGATTGCAGCCAAGAAATTAAAAGACGCTTGCTCCTGGGGAGGAAAGCTATGGCATATCTAGACAGCATACTAAAAAGCAGAGACATCACCCTGCCAACAAAAGTGCGTATAGTCAAGGCTATGGTTTTCCCAGTTGCAATGTATGTCTGTGAAAGTTGGACCATAAGGAAGGCTGAGCACTGAAGAATTGAGCCCTTTGAATTGTGGTGCTGGTGGAGACTCCTGCGAGTCCCTTGGACTGCAAAGAGATCAAACCGGACAGTCCTAGAGGAGATCAACCCTGACTGCTCCTTAGAAGGCCAGGTACTGAAGATGAAACTCAAATACTTTGGCCACCTAATGAGAAGGAAGGACTCCCTGGAGAAGAGCCTAATGCTGGGAACAATGCATGGCAAAAGAAGAAGGGGACGGCAGAGAATGAGGTGGCTAGATGGCGTCAATGGGGCAGTCGGTGTGAGCTTAAGTGGACACCGGGGGATGGTGGAGGACAGGAAGGTCTGGAGGAATGTAGTCCATGGGGTCGCGATGGGTCGGACGTGACTTCGCAACTAACATCAACAACAAAACTACATGCTATATTAAACATATACTGTACACCTGATCCTTTTTTAGCTTTAAGCATGCAGAAGGGATGACATAGAATGGAACAGTGCACATGGGTATAGGGGAGAAATATTTTCACCAAAGGTCACCACCACCACCACTACCTCCACCGCACACACACTCAGAGAGAGGTGGTGGGGGATCTTAAGAATAAAATCTCTGCTGGCACCAATAGTTTTTCTTTCCCTTTCTTCTTCTTCATGAAATTTGTGCACCCACATATTTTGGCTGAATGCCTGAACAGGACAATTTGAGCATCATGTCTATATTGATTTCTTGGCACAAAGGCAAACATTCACTCTTCCATTCACACAAATACCCATCATGAATGTTAGCAATGTTTGAAAAAGGAAACTCTACAAATGCATGAGTATTGATACTCATGTCAAAATTGCAGTAATTTTACACTTCTGTTGAAAGGTATATCCAGTCCAAGCCTGCACCAAGTGAGAGAGACCAGGCTGAATTACATTGTGCTCTGCCAGATGTTTCATAGATAACATGTTCCTCTTCATCATTGCAGTATCAGGCACTCAGCCACAAACAAAACCAGGGGAATTACTTAGGTCTGGGATGCCACACATGGCTCATAGACTTTGTTCAGTTTGGAGAGTTGCAAGTTGTGCAAGGCAGCCTGGCTTAGACAAAAGTGGCTGTTTCCACACCATTGGCCCATTTTCCAAGTTATAGAATGAAATACTAAAGTATGGGCAAGATTGAGGGCAAAATAATAGTAATTGCTGTAATGTAATGATTGACAGGATGTAAAGGTGCCTAATTCTTTTGACAGTAAAAGAGAGAGCATGGTGTGTAAATCCAAATGACCTGTCACCACTTCTGGTAAACAGAGGAGATCATTGTATGCTTCAGCTTTCTGTGATTTCAAATGTTTCCAAGTTCTTGTTCCAGTGGAGTTGAAGAGCAGGATCCCATTTTCCAGCTGATGATCAAACATATCTCAGCAAAGGACAGTTCGCATATTATAAATGTGCGCACTTGTCAAATGTGTCTCCAGCATGTGTGAGGCCAAACAAGCAGGCCCACTAAGAGCAGTTCATTCCTTGTCATCCCACCAAAGCATAAGAAGGATTTTAATGTACATCAGATAACATGTTTTACAGAGTGTATTACAATGGTTTATATATCCACCTAGAATCAGACATAGGTGGGACACATGCCCAGAAGCCATTGCAAAAATGCATGTTATATTTTGCATAATGTGTGAAGCATCCATTTTCCTAGTTGAGGGCCCAGCAGCTGCGGGTATTGTTCATTCGTTCGTTTAAGACTATTAAGTTCAGAATGACCTTGGATTGAATTTTGTCAGCTGGTGACCCCCAAATATTTTGGAATTCAGCTCCCATCATTCCCAAGCATTAACCATGCTGGCTGAGGGTGCTGAAAGGAGAAAGAAAGGACCAGAATAGGTAGAATGAGAAAAGTCAAGATGGGGAAAATGAGCAGTGGCGTAAATAGTCAAATGAACAAACAAACTCAAGTGCGGTTCCTGCTAGAAAAGTGACCACAAGCAAGATGTTTCCCTCATCCTTCAGTTCTCCTGGTGTTTTTGACCCAAATTGCTTTCTTTTAATGGCAAACCAAGTTTCTACGGTTTGCCTAATAAAGCTGAGGAAGAGCAAGCCAGGAGACTTGACTGCTTCATGCATCATTGGCAAAATTGCTAGCTAAAGTCCTGCCTGCAGTTTCTTTATTAGTGGTGATAATACAAGAGGCAGAAGGGAACACAGCTTGACTTTCAGCTCCCAGGTGGAGTTTTCAGTTAGAAAAATTATCTCTTGACTCATAAACAGAGTGAATGAGCTACGACACTGTCAATAGGAAATATATGTGGGAGGCCACACTGGGCCTCAAGCATCACCACTAAATATCTTTTGGAGCTTTGCAGTTAAGAGTGAGATCAGATGCAAGAACTTTTTTTTTTTAAAGGGGGAACATTTTCTGAGGCATAAATGACACTTACAGCTGTGAGCCATAAACTTTCACCAAGGTACTGATGCACACAATCAATTTGAGGTAGAGAGTGACAATGAGTTGACATTTACCTGCCAGTTTGGGTCTTAAAGAGGATAGGATCATAGAATCATAGAATAGTAGAGTTGGAAGGGGCCATGAAGGTCATCGGATCCAACCCCCTGCTGTTGCAGGACACCAGTTTACACCATCCTACTCAGATGGCAGTCCAGTATCTTTCTGAATGTTTCTAGTTTGGGAGAGCCCATGACCTCCCTAGGCAATTGATTCCACTGTTGTATCACTCTGACAGTGAGGAAACTTTTCCCAATATCTAGCGATAACTCCAAGATCTTTTTCTTTTTCAGTTCTTTCTGTATTCTCCATCTTGCATTGGTGAATTTGGTTTCTTTCTGCAAAGGCAATGATGGGGAAGAAATGTAGAATGAACCAAATAAGTTATTTATTTTTAAAACTCCTATCATGCTGTTGGTGCATTTTTTCTATTGTTGTTCAACTGATATGACTATGAAACAAAGAGCACTGATTGTGAAAAACAATGGAAAATACACAAAGGAGTGAAGAAACAGGTGAAACTGGGGAAACAGATATAAAAATATAAGATAAGCATCCCGATTTTCCAGGTATGGGTCAGGCAGTTCTCCACTTCATGTGACAGGGAAGTGACAAGATGGTAGCCAAGGCTTTTAATCACATGAGTTCAGTAACCAAGACTATTGCATTACCTCTTCCAGCAGTATGCCAAGTGGCAAGGATCTATGGCGGCAGAAGTGATGTTAATCTGCAAAAACTTACATCCGACTGAATTTGTTAGTACTTAAGATTCCACAGACTAGAAGGGGCAAATGCATACAGGAGATTAAAGGCACAGTCCAATAGGATTGCTGCCTGTTTGATGGCAGTCTCTGATCCAGGAGGCATCCAAGTATCCTGTGATCAGCCAGGCTGTTGTCCACAAAGCAGAAGGCAATGGAAGAAATTTTTGCCTCTGTGCCCCTTTCACATTTTCTCACCTAGGCAGGCTTCTAAGCCAGTCTAGAGAAATTTCTCATCAGGGTACTCCTAGCACTGGGAAGGCCGCAAGATAGAATAGATCCCAGCCTTTTCTGTCATTCCCCATCCACTGCAACACCCACTTTTGATCCCTACAAGGTCATTGGAAGTTACTTTTGCAACCTTGGAAAGAAAACCGCACAGTCCTAGCTATGCAGGGCAGAGGAGAGATTGGATCTTGGAGCCCTGCTCCTAAAGTCATAGAGTGCCTCCTGTCTGTTGAGTAGAAATCTAAAAACCCAATCCAAGGACCATAGCATTGCTCTGTAAATGTCTCACTGCATTTAACATACAGGTTTCAAAAACTGTAAAAAAGCATCAGATGGGACAAGAATGATAGAAGCAGAGCAGTTACAGTGGGATTTAATTCTTCCCCTCCCTGCAGTGCTCTAATAGACTATCCCTCTTCTGGAGGTAGTATTTGCACTGGATGGAAATCCTCCTTTGGATCCAATGAGGGGTTTTCTCCCCAGGCATATACCAGCTTCAGAAGAAGGATTTTGCTCAGGACTACAGCTGAGGAGGAAAGGATGCATGTTCAGCTCTCCCATCCACCTTATTAGAAACAATTTATATTTTAAAGAATATCTACGGGCTAGCTGCATTTCATTCTGGTTCACATGATCAAACAACACACTTTGGCTTATTGGGCAGCCATTTGTGCGGGTGACAATTTTAAATATACAATGTCTGACCATGGCTTGTTGTGCAGACCATGGGTTAAGTGGGGGTTGTTTAACCTGTGCCCAACCCCCACCACCAGGATCAACATAACAAGCTTTGGCAAGGCACTGAATATATGAATCCTATCCAACATGTACTGGCTTGTGTCACAATCCACCATGGTTTTCCATAGTGGATTTTGATCATGGGAACTCAGGTCTTCATGAAATGTGTAGTTTGACCTTATGTCTTATCAGGGTGTAGAAAATTATGGTTATATTCTACTTATTCCTGTGCTTGTGAATTTTTCTAACCCTTCACCTGTTCCTATCCAAATTGTTCATTTGCTTTTTTGTGTACCTGTTGCGGTAGCAATCCAGATAGAATTGTGTTTAGGGTTGCATATATCTGTCCATTTCTGTTCTCAGTTTCTCATTTGTTCTACCTTAAGTTCAGTTCATCCTGGCTATCTGAGACATCTTTAAAATGTTGCATGAAAACAAAAGGTATTTTTATCCCCGTTGATCATAATACCTGCACTTTTGCATGCAATTTTACCTAATAGGCCATATTTTTGGAGCAATTTTCCTAATATACTGTTTTTCATGGGTATGTGCATTTTTGTGCGCACTTTCCCCCAATATTCACATTTTTGATGGGAGAGCTCTGCTACAAAATTCAGGGAAGTGCAAATAAATATCGCTTAGCATCCTATTGTGCTTGTGCAGTAGACTTTTGTGATTCTAAAAATAGCCTGAGATCAGCAGAAATGCTGGGCTTTTTTTAAACAAAGCAGATCCACAGAGCTTGCCAAAGGGAGCTCTGCTGATCTGTCATGCTCTGAAATGAGCATTTCCGCTCATCAAGGGGTTATTTTTAGAGGCACAAAAGCCTCATTGTGCCAGCAGTGGGTCCCAAGAATGGCACAGAATCAGAAATGGCAGAGCAGCCCTGCTGGATGTCGCCTTCTGAAGGGTATCTGAGTTTTGGTTCACATATTGTTCAAACATGCAAAATTATGTTCATTGTCCCTTCCCCGGCATCCTTACTTGTGTTCAAACCCACCGTCTACTGTAGGTAGTTTTGGCAAAATAACATAAGACTGATCCTACATGCTCTGAAGAGGGGAGTATAGTTACAGGATAGCATCAGGCCATTGATTTCTGGTGACTTGCCCAGACATGCTTCTACTCATCCTATGTTATTACCCTTTTTATTATCTTTTTAAAAATCACTTTGAAAGTAGTAAGATCTTTAGACTGCATATCTGATGTTCTATATAATCATATTTTATTGATTAGTCGTATTTTGTGAGCCACCCTGAAAAAGCTGTTGAAGGGTGATATCAACATTCAGTAAATAAATGAAGAAAAGAATAGGTTTTTAATCTCTTTTCTGGTACTGCCTCTTTAAAAGAACCTCATTCTGTAAGGTTGAGATCTTTTTAGTAGAAATAATGATAGTAACAATAAGATTGGTGACAGCAACAACGTTTTATATTATATTCCATATGCATTTTAATGCAGCCTGCTTATAGATTTTATTAAATTGAGTGGTATATAAGTATAATAAACAAACAAACAGGAGAGTTCAGAAGCTGGAGATATCTGTATAGCATCTCTGGGAAATCATTTGATTTGCAACAGTGGTTATTTCTTTGCCACCCTTGCCAATACTGGAAGGGTTAGAACAGCTGCTAATTATATAGGCTGCAGATCAAAATGATAGCATAAAACCCCCTCAGGAAAGTTCTGTCTATTCTTCCCCCACTACCTTATTTTCCTGATGAATGTCTGTATCATTAAGATCCCTCATAATCAAAGCTCTCACCTTACAAGTCCATTTTCATCTGTAAAGACCCGTCTGAAGTATTTATCTGATCAGCTCTGGGGAGCTATTGCAAATGTGCATCAACTTAATTTTCGCCAAGCTGTCTCCAGTATGGACAGAGCCAAATTATGTATCTC
This sequence comes from Varanus komodoensis, assembly GCF_004798865.1. Taxonomy (NCBI): domain Eukaryota; kingdom Metazoa; phylum Chordata; class Lepidosauria; order Squamata; family Varanidae; genus Varanus; species Varanus komodoensis. The sequence goes on along the minus strand of NW_025335268.1, from coordinate 31,814,316 downwards.
ATTTCACCTTGCAGGCTCCGTAAAACCATTCCAAAGCAATAAAGATCATGAATTTAGATCAGCATAGTGCCACTCAGGTTTAAGATATCCTAAGAGACCTTTTTATTAACAAATCATAAAGAGCAGCAGTCCAGCCTGGGATTGTGGAAGCATAGGAGGTTCCCCTGCTCTCCATCACCAATAAATACAATTAAGTGATTAAGCAATTACCGGAAATTGTTAGACTGGGTACAATAGTCTCCCCACCCCAGTGATCCCTTCCTACTCCATCGCCATACTCTCCCATCTGCTGAAATATGACAGAAAAAAATATCAGTTAATGTTCTAATCTGGAAAATGTCATCTGTAATAGAACAGTGTAATTCCTTGATCTATACATTTCAAGTACATGATATAAGTAGCACTAGAGTTGTACTTAGGTCTCAAATAGGAACCCCAGCACAAAGCATTTATAGTTCAATAGAATTTGTATAATTTGGGGGGCTCAGACAACAAGAATACACTATTTTGAAATGATTCTCCTTAACATTCAGAGAAGATAGCACCAAATTTCATCAAAAAATGGAGCAACAAATGATTTGTTCCCACTTATTTTAAAATTTGTTGCCATATGTCCAGTTGTTCTTTTCCCATATTCCATGAATGATCAAACATTTGTGATGAGCAACAAACAAAGGGACCAAGTTTACTGAGCTCCAAAAAGGAGAATGAGCATTAAAATAGCAAATGCATTTCCATGTAAGCAAAAGTAGACCGATGTATGTTGCACCCAAAAATCCCAACTTCACATTAGGAATGTTGATGAAATCTGCAGTAGATTCAGATGAGTTCAGATTTGCCTGAAACCAGTCTATGGTTTCCACAGCAGATGAGCATTTTTCTGATCCAGCTGACTTCCTATGGTATTCTTACAACCAGTATCTTTGTAAGAAGATGCTGAGGATTAGATAGGAAAGTTGGGTCCTGGTTACCTGAAGGAGCGCTTACATCCATATTTGCCCAGTCGCCCCCTGAGATCGGCGGGAGAGGCCCTTCTCCGGGAGCCCTCCGTGAGAGAAATTAGGAGGGTGGCTACTCGGAGAAGGGCTTTCTCAGCGGTGGCGCCTAAGTTATGGAATGCGCTCCCCAGAGAGGTCCGCCTGGCGCCGTCGTTATTTGTTTTTCGGCGCCAGGCTAAGACCTTTTTATTTAAGCAACATTTTAAATGCTAAATACAATTGAATTTTATCTGGCCAGGGCGGCTTATTTTATAATGTGTGTTTTAATTAAGATTATTTTATATGGATTTTAACTTATTGTTTTATCGATGTTGTAAGCCGCCCCGAGGCTTCGGCGAATGGGGCGGCATAAAAATGTTTTAATAAATAAATAAATAAATAAATAAATAAAATAAAATAAAGTGTCGAGGCCAAGGGAAAGATCTGATTTCTGGTACCTCTTATTTTCGAAACTAAGCATTATGTGCTGTGACAAGGGTAGATTAGGAGTTTCATTGTGTTTGGCACTCATGTTGTGGGTTCAAATAGCTAGAAACCCTTGGCATCAGCTTAACTTCAATAGGTATAGGTTCAACCATATAAGCCTCTGTGACACTGTAAGTACAGCCATGTGATTTGGCCTGAAAAACATAGATAAAATAGACCACGGAGAAAGATCTACATTTCTCTGTTCTGTGTTTCCTTAAGTGCAGCCAATGAACTAAATGACAAGCAAAGTCCTTCTAACCCTATCCATACTACTAAAGGACCCTGTTCCTACATCACTCATTTTATTTCAAAACAAGTTCAGTTGCAGTGCCTATATCCATATCATGTATGCACCCCAGATAGTTTTCTATAGAAAATTAGTTCAATTTCTCTCTATGGGTTTACCTTCTAATCAGTTTCAACAATGCTAACCTGTGACTATATCACCTTGGTACTTCTAAATTAGCACTCGGGTTTTTCCTTCTTAGATATTTATACCTTGAATTAAAATCACAGTGGGGCATCTCTGCTTTGCTTCCTTATGTCTAGAATCACAACTCCACACTCAAAGATGCATGTAGAACAATATAAGCAGGATATTAAAAAACTACTTTTGCTTTATTTTTATTTTATTTTATTTAGAAAATTTCTATGCCGCCCCATTTGCTGAAGCCTCGGGGCGGCTCACAAAACATCAATTAAAATATAAATACATATAATACATTAAAAATATAAAATGAATTAACAATATAGAATCTCTTTTTTTAAAGGAACTGCAAACCCAAGTTGCTCTTTTGTATGCTGTTATGAGATTGCAGCATGCTTTGTTAAGCATGACATAGCAATACAATTTAAAATGGAAAAAGAGTGGCCATGATGAATGTGTTTTTAAGAAAAGACTAATGCACCATAGAGTCTGGTTTCCCTTTTCTTATTATGCCCCTTTTAAGAGTCAAAAAGCAAAATGTCTTAGGTGGTTTCTACAACAACAACAATTAAAATAACAAGTATTCAGCTTGCTTCTCTAGTTAAATTAAAATCATTCAAAGGGCCAAGTAAGTAATGATCAGAGATACATTGACTCGATCTTGAAAGTATTACTAATAATATATATGTATACATACTTGCTCACGCATACATGAATAGTCAAATAGTTTCTGCTCCATATGACTAATATAGGTTGAGGTAGTTCGAGCAAATGTAGGAATGAAGTCGTTGTTGGTAGTAGAGGCTCTCATAGGATGCAGTGTTGTGAGGTCTTCAATCCACTGAGCAGCTGAAGGAAATGATTTGTATTTCTATTCCCATATTTAGCTACTGCAAGACATATAGTCCACTTGCAGCGGCCAGAGAATGGCTTGCAGGACGTGGGAATGCAATTGAGCAATAAATTGGCTTCTTTAAACAAGAATGACTTAGTTAGGACAAAGCTGGTGTGTCTAACAACTTCTGCCCAGAAGGGGGCCACCCCTGGACATTTTCACATCATGTGCACTAATGATGCTTGGACATCCCACATTGCCAATGTGTATTAGGGGGTGATAGTTCTTTTCTTTTCTTTTCTTCTTTTTTTTCTGAAACAGTACTGTGGGGTCCAATATGCTCGGAAGTGCAGCTTTTAAGATGTAGTTTCAGGTCAGGAGGTAAGGATTGTATAGAGGATGTTGGTGTTTTCCATTGGTGTGGTTGGATGTGGCATTCTGATTCCCCACTCCACTCTATTCTGAGTGTCTTAATGTCAAGTTGGTTGTAAGTTAAGAGTCTTTTGTAAATATATATTGTTGGCTTGGTTGTCTTTGTAGAACTAGCCAAGTCATCCCATAATGCTGGGGATTCCAAAGCAGTGGATGTTGCTGGGCCATATAGAAAATGGAGTTATATGTTTTACTTTGTAGGTGTTGCCAAGTGTGTGTTTTGGAGGATTTGGTAGAATTGTTCCTTCAATATCCAACTTATGCTTGGTAAATAACGCATTCTTAGACGATCACATCTCAAGTGAAGTTTTCTATTCCACTGATATTTTTTCCCAGCAACATTGATGAGCATAAGAATTAAAATATTTCCATCACAGAAAAACTTCTGCATATCACTAGAATTCTTCCAAGAGCTTGGCTCCTCTACATGGTGAAGATGAGCAGTGTAAGCTTTTTAAGATTTCAGCTGCAAGAGAATGAAGATCAGATCCTAGAGCACTTATTGTGAAATTTATCCAGTACTGGGCCTTTTCACTGATAACCATTATATTTTAGAATTTATTGCCAAAGCCTGAACCCATCCCATTTTGGAGCGGGGAAAATACTAATCAGGTTTATTTACACATCAAGGCAGCTTGCCCTGCAGCGTGTCCTCAGTTAGCAACTCATGTCCTTTAACTTCCAGAGTATTTGGGAAACACGGAAGCCGGAGTCCTGAGTTTACAAGAGCTGAGCAGGGCTCTCATTCTTTTGGAGGGTGCTCATGCATGGGATTGCCATACATTGGAGATGACACCATGTAATAGCAACATTTGGGAAGCACAAGCAGCACCTGAAGCATACAACATCAGCATTTTGTAGAACGGGAATGAGTTGTTATCATGCCAGTTACCATTCCATTTTACTGCTAAACTACACTGGCTCTCTTACCACTTTGTGTACTGATAAGAGAGCTAGTGTAGGATACTCATTAGATTGTTGGAAGGAGATCAGGGTTCTAGATCAGTGAAGCTCACTGGATGGTTATGGACCAGTCACTGTCAACTTCACCTACCTCATGGAGATTTTGCTGAGGATAAAACAGAGAGGAGGAGAATCCTGCAGCCCACTATGGGTTCCTTGTAAAAGAGGGAGAAAAAAGGGGCAGGACAACAACATAATATAAGAATAGCATATCCTTTCCCCTCCATTATGCTGCACAGAGGTAGCCTTTGTGATGCCCTTTGGTCTTCTTCATCGGCTTTCCTATATTTCCCACAGACCTGCGTACCAGGGGTGAAATCTTTTGTGCAAACACTTCATAAGGAATTCTGAGCCATGCTCTTCAAGGAAGTTTTGAATTTAATATTGTGGAAAAACCTGTTGTCCAGGTATTCTGCTTTGCTCTGCAGCTTGATCTCCACTGGATTCCTCAGTTCAGCAATGGGAGCTGTTCTGTATTCAGTCACAAGAATCTTACTAAGTCAACAAAAATTACAGTAATGCTGTGTTACGGTGGTATCTTATGGTTGTTGCACCCCTGCCTGATTTGTACTGTGGTTGGAAATGCATCCGTGACAGGGAAAGAGGAAGGGGACCATTGATGATGAAGGGGCATGTAATGTCAAGTAAGGAAGAAGATGGATCCCAGGGGCCTCTAGTATATACCAGCAAAGAGAAGTATCTAATTCTAACCTATAGACATTGTCTAGCAAACATTTTTATTGATTTTACTCCAAATAGCATCCTCCACCATCATCTGCTCTCTTAACTGACAGTTTATTTTACTTGCTGTGTAAGATGTTATTATGTATTATTATTTCCATTTATATCCCACACTTTCATTTTTGAGAAGAAAATCCTGTGGCAGGTAACAATAGCAAGAAAACATCCAACAATATCTATAAAACCTTGTCGGCCAAAAAGGTCTTAGCCTGCTGCCAGGCTGATAATAAAGTCGGTGCCTGGCATGCTTCTTGGGGGGAGGCATTCCAAAACTGTACTTCCCCCAGTGGGAGAATGAGACAGGAACCCCCTGCAAAGTGCAAGGCAGGCTGGTAGTGCCCCCGGGGCAGACTAATAGAAATTGCCTCAGCACACTTCTCATTCTGTTTCTCGTACAAAACAATTCCATCCTCCAAAATGAATTATCTGAAGTATTCCAACTTCTTCTCCTGAAAGCCATACTTACCAAATGCATAATTTAAGTAGGGTGCTGACTGTTAAAAAGCAGACATCAATGGTGAGCCACAACATGATTTCTCTGTATCTATTTCGCATTGTGAATATTTGTGTACTCATTCTTTTCCTGGTTATCACTAGTTTGGACTCTGTAGGAAGTCAAAATAGTGTCCACAATGTTAGTGTAACCAATTCCTGCTCGGAATAATACCAATTGGGCCACAGCAGGATCCAAATCCAAATTACCCCACCCTTTGGCTCTTATATTAAAATTTTTAAAAAGAATAAAAGACACACTATTTGTTTTGGTCCTGTCCAGTCTCACAGAACATTCTCTGATCATGCATTATTAGCCTATGTGTCTTAATATCCCTGTTTTGTTGGTGTGTTGCATTGTACTTTCTTCCTCAAACAATAGCACCAATCCAGTTCTCCTGTTTTAAAAATGAAGATGCAAGTTAGCATCAGTAAAGGACTATTGACAATAGAAAGAAACCTGGCCATCACTGAAATTTCAATCTTCAGTACTCTTTCAAATCAGGACAGCCTCAGTATATCCCCACTGCTATAAACCCGATCTGCATTAGTACTGGATCAACAGTCATTTTCAGTATTTTGACCCAGGATTGTGCTAATTCTGATTCTCAAATACTGGACTGCTTTCTTATTCCACTGTAGACACAGATTAGAAGTTATGTGCAATTTGCGATCACTCCCCGTCTTTATGGTGAGCAATTCAGACTTCCCTACATTCATTTGATAAAGCAGAATTCACAGAGATTCACATCCACTGATTTGAAAACGGTTTTTAATTGAGATCATAACGCCATCTACGTGCAAAGCTTCATCTCTCTTCTCCTAATTTTTACTCATTTTATCTCTGAATTAGCAATTGCTCATGGCTCTGTCATTAGCACAAATAAAACAAAAGGCAGTGAAAGTCCCTGATGGGTTCGCAAAAGATTCAAGGAGAGCCTCTCTCTTGCTAGTCTCAAGTGACTGACCTCTGTCCTCATCTATATCTTTCCCTGTTACAAATTCAGCAACCCCCATCTGATGCCTACCAGTTTACAGACATTTTACACTCAGCCAAGTACTCGGCCTCATCCTTTCATAGTTTGGGTCTTTCTCATCTGATCCAGCTGTTCCCCATTTACCAGGGCAACCTCTTTTTTGCTCTTTCTTTGTCCCTGTATCATTATAATAAAGACCAAGAGCTTGATGGTCTCAGCCCAAAGTCCTGCCTAGCCCAGCCACCGCCCCTGTGCTTTTTGGGAAGCCTTTTAGAATTTCATTTAAAAATTACAATATGTTGTTCGCAAAGCAATTCTCCAGTGTTCTCCCTCACTCCCAGGTCTCAAGAAATTAAATACAAATACAGGTCAGATGCATCTCACTTCAAGTGGGGGTGCATGTTCAGTGGGGTGGGACTATGAGGCCTCCAGCTGTGCGCTGCTCCAGACGCCCCCGGTGTCACTTTCTCCATGCTCTACTGCTGCCACCCATATTTTTATAGCAGCATTGGCATCCAAATGGCCATTCTGACACCTGTTTTAGTGCTCTGTCGCTAATATGGAGACCAAAACGGCCAACGTTTGCTTTCAAACAAACCAGTTGTAACCCTTTTGGTTTTGTATGCCATTTTTAATTTCCATTTTTCTGTACCATGGGAAGAGAGAGAGAGAGAGAGAGACAGTCCATGGGATGAAAGCGGCCCATCGGGCCTCCTGCCCAGCTCTGAAGTAAATGCATTAAGAGGCAAACAAAGATCCAGTGCATGGCTTCCTTCACATGCCCATAGGTGCCTTTTCACTGGCACTAAACTTTACTGATGTCTTTTGAACTGTAGTTGTTCTACATTGAATTTCTGTTACAACCAGATCCAAAGTGAGATTAAATTGCCTCATAAGTATTGTTCAATTCAAGGACATAACTATGAGAGCCAGTGTGGCATGGTGGTTTTGAGCATGGGACTGGGACTCAGGCGATCTGGGTTCTAGTCCCCGCTCAGCCATGGAGCCAGCTGGGTGACTTTGGGCCAGTCACAGACTCTCAGCCCAACCTACCTCACAGGGTTGTTGTTGTGGGGATAAGATGGAGAAGGAGATGTAAGCTGCCTTGAGCCCTTTGTAGGAAAAAGGCAGGATATAAACCAAAGAAAAAAACACTAGTTATATTCATTATCTGATTGATTAAAAGATCCAGCTTCTGAAGCGAGTTCAGGAACGGGGTATTTGAAAATAAACAAAAGGCAAGAGAGAAATCTGCATGTGGAAGGTCCAAGTTTTGATCCTCAACATATCCAAGTAGAATGGGCTAGACATTTCAGAAAACTTCTTTCCCAACTATTCATTTGATAGGACATGGTTATATTAGGGGGGACAAAATTTCTCCAAAATTTCCAGTAAAGAGTTGCCACTGTGTTGCTTAACCCTAAGAAGTTGCCTGTGGTTATTTCTTCCTTGCTTTTTTAACCTAAAAAGAACCTTGCACCACTGTGAGAAGTGCAACGTCCTCTCCACAGCTTTCTGCTGGTTGAACTTCCTGGATCGTTTGGAGCAAAGCGACTGTGCTTTGCATCTTGTCACTGGCACAGCATTCCAAGGACTGCGGCCAGCAGGAAAAGCCATGAAGTCTGTCCCTCAGCTTCCCACCCAGCCTCAATGCTAGGAATGCTCTGGGAGAGCCATTCCTTCGTATCATGCCATGCGGTCTCCAAGGCTTTTTTATGAAGTGCAGCCAGCAGAAAGCTACAGCGAGCGCTTGCTCTCTTCTCATGTTCTAGACCATTTATTTATTTATTTATTTATTTATTTATTTATTTATTTATTTCCATTTCTATGTCACCCCATAATCTGAAGTTTCTCTGGGTGGCTTACAAATACCAAAACAGCATAGAATATAGTAAAACCAATTAATAAACAGATAAAATAGTTAAACCAATAAAATAATAGCAAAAGCAATAATATAATTGATAATAGATTTATCATCTCATGATAAAGTATGGCCACACGCAACATGATAAATATAGCCAATAAATTAACCAAAAATTAAATAAGTAATCCGTAACAAAATATAAAAGTATGAATTACATTACATTAGGCAAAAGCTTGTTTAAATAAAAACAGTTTTCGCCTGGCACCTAAAAGAAAGAAGAGTTGGTGCTAGCTGTATATCCCTGCAGAATGAATTCCACAGTGTAGGCACTACTGCTGAAAATACCCTCCTCTTACCCATTTGCCCCCTGAACTCACTGGGGAAGGTATTGGGAGGAAGAGTTCTGAAGAGGATCTAAGTGGGTGGGTAGGAATATATGGATAGAGGCGCTCCCTCAGGTACCGCGGTCCCAAGCTGCTTAGGGCTTTATACTCGTATGTCAAAGACAACACTGTGAACTGGGTCTGGACTGAAACAGGGAGCCAGTGAAGCTGCCGGAGGACCAGTGCAATAAGTTCTTGCCAGCCAGTGCTTGTAAGCAGTTACACTGCCCTGTTCTGTATTAGTTGTAGTGTCTGGGCCATTTTCAAAGGTAGCCCTATGTAGATGGATATTAAGATATTAAGGCAAGGAAATTGGGAAATGCTCAGACACTTCAGACAAAGAAAGGTTAGTAACTCCCTCCGCACAGATTTGCTGATGTTCCTCCCCCACACACACCAGCCCCCTCCCCCCAAAAAATAGAAAATCAATTTCTCTCTTTTAGGAGCAGGGGCATAATTTTGAGGAAAGGGGAAGACAAGGTGATTTTCCCACCTTTAATTTTCATTGCTGAAATGTTGGCGCATATGACCTTTTTATTTTTTATTTTTTTGGCACCTTATAATGTCCTATCTATCCAAATGTTACCAACAATACATTTTTTTTAAATGGTACATTCGATATCAATTCATGTATTAGCATGCTAGATCCAGGCTGTGCATTAGCACAGCCAGCACAAAAACAATCAGTCTTGTTTCTGTCAGCCACAAACGAGAGATGAGAGCAACACATACACTTTGACCTAGGTGAAAATGGGAAGGAGCTTGTGCAGGGATTCATGCCAATAGAAGAAGACCTCGCTCTTTTATCACAAGGTAACAGGTAATTATCCACCTCTGCAGAACAGTCTCAAGCCTCCTACATATGGATTTATCATTATAATGTTGGGTGACAATCAAGATGAATTAGCTCAGCATGTTAAGTTTGCACTTTGCTAAAAGAATAAACAAAACACTTTTGTGCAAGGTCTTTGGGGGATTTGGGCCTCCTGTAGGCTGAGGAGAAGGTACCTCCTGCCTGTGTCAACACCTCCCATCCACCTGAGAGGATTAATAAGTAGCTACCAAGATCATGAGCAAAGGTCATGGAAAGACTATTACACAGTCCAGCAACTGGACAGAATAGCCTAAATACAGTTATTAGAGCAAGAGAGGTGATTAATGAATGAGATATTAGATGATACAGTTATTTTGCTTTAGGGAATTAAGCAATTAATGTGTGCTTTTTTCTTTTTTCTTTATTTATTTTTATTAAAATCAGTTTGGAGTACTGTAACTTAACCAGATTTTTAAAAAAAAAGTTGAATAAGAGATTGATCAACCTCTGTGCTTAATAGAAATAGATGTTGGAAATTCTGTTGAGTTGTTTTTAACTATGTTAAGGAGATGATTTATAATGTTTGTGATGATGATTACATTGCATTTATATCCCACCTTTCTTCATCTTGCAAGCCCAAGGCAGCTTACAAAGTCCTTCTCTCTATTTTATTCTCAGAACAGAAACCCTGTGAGGGCGGTTGGTCTGAGAGCTGGTGACTGGCCCAAAGGCACCCAGTGGGCTTCATGGCTGAAGAAAGACTAAAACTCAGATTTTCTAAGTCTCAGTCCAGCCCCACTACACCATACTGCCTCTATACACTTTGGAATAAGACTTATTCCTGAGTAATTATGTATAGGATTGTAGATTGAAAGTGCAATTCAGTTTGTGCTTGATTAGAAACTAGCAACAAAGAAATGACAGATTACAAATGCAAAGAACTGGAGACATGATTCAAGGGTAAATTACATAAAGGAATGATTTAAAAGGTGTGGTACAGAACACTAAATCTATTTAGCCCGCAGTCGAAATATTTGCTAGGAGCATATCATACTTCTAGGTAAATAAGGGGGAGGGGAGTTATTAATGCTCAAGAGAGAATTAAGTTACTCTACCTTGGGCAAGGATATCTAAATAAAGAACAAGTGACTGGAGGAATGGGAAGAAGTAACTTGATAATTAGGCCGAAAAATGATAATCAAGCCATGTCTCTACAATAGCTGTTTAATTAGATATGCTCCAGGAAGAGCATTGTGTAAAAATTTAGAAATGAGAGTTCACAGATGCGGGCATGGAATGACAATGCGACAATAGAGACACAGGGCTGGCTTGAGGGTCCAGGTTTAGCACCTGGCTCCACCAAACAAGCACTCGGTGCACTTGGATCCAGTCGTCCTTTTTCAACCGATGATTACGAGCTTGTAAAACAGCTTGCAGAGAGCTGATTCGGTAAGCCTTGGTGGACTTCTGCAAATGGAACAAGTGTTTTGTTCATGCAGACTTGCCCAGGAACCTGAAGCGTGTGCGGAGAGAAAAACGGAGAAAGAGGTGGCAGATGTGCACTGTCTCTGTGTCAGCTAGCACCAAAAGCCATTGCTAATGGGGCAGCTGGCCAAGGAGAGAAGGGGAAGGTGCAGAATGTCAGGGAAATGGAGGATCGTGTAATCCGATTGATATATTGCCAATCAGCACTGTGCTGGGAAGGCGAAGATGCACTTGTCTAACTATTCCGATAGGAATGTACATTCTTAATTGAGCTTGGACTCTGCTCTGCATTGTGAATATCCCTATGCCCAAGACCTGTGCTTATCTTTGAGCAGAGGCCTAAGTCAGCTATAAAATTAGGATATCTAATATAACAGTGAGGAAACACTTCTCAGATTGGGTACTCGGCATCTGCTGAAGGCGATGAAAACTGCCACTCTTGCCAGCAAAAGTCTTGTCTGTCAACTGAAATATGAATATGAAGCTGCTGCCATGTGGTGGTTATCATATCTCTGGGAAAACGTGAATATTTACCTGAAATGGAGGTGTTTTCCATTAACAGTTTTGATCCCTGAAATACACCCAGCGAGGGATGCTGCGAGCAGGAGTGACGGTATTTGCATGCTTGGATACACAATACCTAGAGGGCTATGGCACTCTGAAGGAATAGACAAACAGGGCAGGCAGACAGAATTCAAAGATATTTTGTGGCCCTAAGACATTCCCAGTACTATGAAACAGGTTCCACCATGTTTCATCAATGCCTATCAAGACAAATTTCTGATGCACCACTTTTCAGACACATTTGTCTTCCATCTTTCATTTGGGCAGCAGAACTCAATCTCCAAGTGACATTCAAAATGGGTGAAATATGGTTCCATTCCTAACATTCATTCTGGGAAGGGCAATGATTCCTCCTCTCTCTCTAAAACAGTCATACTCAGCTTATTGTCCTATAAATGTTTTGGCCTGCAGTGCCCATCATCTGTCACTGGCTATGCTGGGTAGAGCTGATGGGATCTGCATGTCAAAACATCTGGTGGGCGACAAGTTGCCCATCTCTGGTCCAAGTTGGCTTTGCGATAACCTGGGATGGGATGAACCTTGCCAGACTCTGTCTCTCCAAGCCTTCGTGGGCTTCCTCTTGTGCTCAGCCCAGGTTTCCAAAGAGAGCTGAAGCAGGAGGAAGTCTGCAGAGCTCACTGCACACTCCGTCATGTGGTGCTCACCAGGAAGGAAGCCCTTGCAACGGATAGCAGCAGATGCTTCTGCTCCACAGCAGTTGCTCAGAAGGCAGTTGAGGGAGCTGCTTTTTTGGTGGTCGCCCGGCAACCAGGTGCTCCACAACTGACCTTCTTTGTTGCAAGGAACAGCCACCATTTGAGCAGCTGCTCCTGCACACAAGCAGCCACTTCTGCTACTGGGGGGATACTTTTCTGGTGGGTTCTTCATGAGCAAGCTCCCTGCCACTGGCCTTCTTTGGTGCAAGGAATGGCCTCCATTTGAGCAGTAAAGGAGCAGTGAGCAGGTGCGGCAGCTGCCCCCCCAGTAGCCAACCTTCTTTTCTGTGGAGAGGAACACAGCAAGTGGGTGCTCTGGCTGCCCTTCTGGGGCCAGATATCTCCCCTGTTTGCTGCTGCTGGCTTGATTCCTGGTGGATCCTGCGCATGCTTGCCAGAAACTCAGACTCTGGACTGCTGCAAAATGGGACAAAGTCCAGGACAACAAAACAAGGGAACCCAGCATCTTCTCAGCAGAATACACCTTCTTAGTGATGATGTTATATAACCAGACAGATCTGGTTACTTGGTAATATCACAAAGGCATTTCCAACTAAAGGATAGTGGTTTTGGTCATCCCTCTGAACTGGGTTCATGATGTCATCACAGAGCCAGATCTGATTGTTTACTTGACATTATGACATCATCCTATTTAGGAGTCACCAGAACAACTTGTGTCACTGTGGCAAGGAACAGCAGTGCAGGGAAGCCTCTTATGCTGGTCTCCAGGGTCTCCAGCTGCTCCGCAGGCGTTTCCTGCAAGTGCCTACAAAGGTGTTCGTAGTTCTGCAAACACTTGCTGGGTCACTCAGGCCCTGATCCTGACAGGGAGTTCCACCTCATCCTCTAGATGAAGGAGGTCATGCCATAAATGGTGGATCGATCATTCTAGAATGTGACATAAGAACAGAAAAGGCTGCATTTTAGTTACAGTTTACATCAAATGTAGCTTATAGCAATGTTGCCAATTACAGCACCCCAAAACACCCTAAAAGTATTTGGCCAGGGGAAGGCCACATAGTAAAAACACCACAGTTATACTGTCCCAGAAGGGTGAGCAGATAAGACAAAATGAACTTTGTGTAACCCACAGCTAACACGCTAGCTTGACCTCGAATACAATAATCAAAGGGACAGTGGAAACTGGTTCTAGCTGCCATGAAAGTTGCAAATGTGCAGGGAGTAAGAACATGGCAAGGCTGTGTGAATCTTGAGCAGATAAGAAATAGACATGGGAAATGCCTGGTCCTTGACAGAAGAAAAGACTCTGAAGCTAACAGCAGTGGGGGTGTGGCTACATTGATGTATTGATGCATTAGAAGTGCATTAGGTGTCCTAATTGGTTTCCTAGGGTATAAAATGCATGTACCGGGGTGCAACTTTTGAGACACTGCTTTGGGATGAACGCCTCCTTTTGTCCCCCTTTATTCTATAGTGCACTAGAATAAAGCTGGTTTGGGCTCTAAGTCTCATCTCAGGCTCCTTTGGACTCGGATCTGGGGTCCACCCGGGTTCGCCCTAGCTGTTGACTGGCTGAGTTCAGTAACAGCAAGATGGGCAAAACATTCCCAGATCAGCTGGCTATATTGGTGGTGTACATTTTATAGCTTTTCCTGCTGGATCAGAAATAAGTCACTCTGTGAAGTAGCACACGGAACCCATCAAAGGTGTTATGCCTTCTAAGTGAATGTCTGTTTTGTTGTGTTTTTGTGCTGTTTATGTTTCAACCATCTGTGTTTTCTTTTTTACTTAATCCTTGCATGTAATAGGCACATATTATATTGCTGCTAGGAAATTTTTTGAGTAAGTATTTTAATTCTGGAGAAAGAAAAATGTGTGATACTGATTGAATTAGTGTTTTACCATTTTTACTGAAACAGAATGGCAACTCAATGAACAGGCAATGCTATCTTGAAGACAGGCGTTGGTGGTAGTTTCCTGGAAGCCAGTCTTTTAGCTGCATCTTAGTTCTGCTGATGTTCAGCATCCCTCAGACATGGCTCCATTGAATGTGTGGCCCTTGTATTTGCAAACAAGGGTAAATGAGCATTGGAGGAGGGCAGAGGCCTCCTGACAAATAACCTTGATGGGGGAAAACCATGGTTACATTTGAAAAGTCTAACTTCAATGGTAGGAATAAAGACGGCCCTTTTGTTCTTGCAGAAAGAAGAAGCTGCTCTCCTTCTGCTTGCAGTTCTGCACAGGGTTGGTGCCTCTCCCAGGAAGGTGGCCTCACACTGCTTCCAAACTGCACTTCAGGGCTTTTGGGGCAGCTCATAAATTCTTCCAGAGTGCTAAGGAAATGTGCTTGCCTGATAAGAATTTGGGAAGTGGTGCAGTTCAGAGCAGCCAGTACTGGGTGTGAAAGCAACATTTCCTGCCCGGATTTGTGAGACTATGCTACCATTATTCCAGGCCTAAGATAAATGTAGACTTTTTTCAAGCCACCTGGCAGCTGGTAAATCATCTCTGATGACAGATACCTTTTAAAGCTGCTTAACATACGTTAGTGTAAACTGAATATGCCTTTCTTCCAATTCCCACAAATCTTTAGGAGGAACTTTTGGCAATTGTTTTTATTAGTGAGCACCCCCTTTCCCCTCTGGATGAATTATTCATGAGTTGTTGTCATAGCAATCTGTTATCTCACTCTCTGAACTGTTTAATAAATGCTGTGGATTCCAAAGCAGACAAGGAATGAGGTTGTAAGGAAGAGCATCACTAACTATGATGTATCTGTGTAGATGCTGAGTTCATATATTGTCATTGCCCTGGCAACTGTCCCTTCCAGTGGCACCAGCAAAGGACAAGAGAATTGCAAGACCACCTGTTTGCAATAATGGTCCTCACCAGTTTTGTCTCCTCTATGGAAGAGGGGTGGCTCAGTGGAAAAATATTAGCAGTGGAGACTGGTGGCTCAGTGCCAGGGGGGTGGTGTATCCACTCTGGGCTTTCGTCTTAACTCTAAAGGAGCTGTTCATGGTGCTGAACTATCTCCAGTCCTGTACAACCTGGAATGGATACTCCATCCCATTGATTCTGGAGCCACCATTCGCCACCAGTAATGCTTCTTTTCCTTAAGGGTCTCTGTATGCACAGAATTAAGCATGTCAAACCATCCTTTCTGGGCCACCAGCTGAGCAGACATAGCAACAAAGCAAGTCAGAAGAGGCCTTCTGGGCCATCTAGTCTGACCCTTGGCTCCAGCCAGCACTGCTCATGTAATTATTATTATTATTATTATTATTATTATTATTATTATTATTATTATTATATCATTTCTATGCTGCCCCTTGCCGAAACCTCGGGGCGGCTTACAACACGATAAAATACAATGAAATACAATAGCACATAATAAATTACCATTAAATACAAAATACAAAAAATACATTGATTTACAAATATAAGATTAAAATTATCAGTATAAATTAAGTAAATAAAAATATAGGAGGAGAAAGAGAAGGAAGAAGAAGTTGCCCTGGCCAGATCATATGTTTTAACAATTAAAATGATGTTTAAATAAAAAGGTCTTTACCTGGCGCCGAAAAACCAGTAACGACGGTGCCAGGCGGACCTCTTTGGGGAGTGAATTCCATAGGTTGGGTGCCACCGCAGAGAAAGCCCTCCTCCGAGTACTTACTCTCCTAATTTCTTTCATGGAGGGTTCCCGGAGAAGGGACTCTCCCGCAGATCTCAAAGGGCGGTCGGGCATATACGGACGTAAGCGCTCGTTCAGGTAGCCAGGACCCAAGCTGTTTAGGGCTTTATAGGTCATAATCAACACCTTGAATTGGGCCCGGGCTTCAATGGGAAGCCAGTGAAGCTGACGGAGGACTGGAGTCATGTGAGCATAACGCCCCGTCCCCGTCAGCAACCTGGCAGCTCTATTTTGCACCAATTGAAGTGTTCGGACCATCTTCAGGGGAAGCCCCATGTAAAGCGCGTTACAGAAGTCTAGGCGGGAAGTCACCAGCGCGTGTGTCACCGTCGCCAGGCAGTCGTACTCCAGGTAGGGGCGCAGCTGATTAATCAGCCGAAGCTGAAGGAAGGCGTTCCTCGCCACCGCTGTCACCTGAGCTTCCAAAGAAAGCTCTGGGTCGAGGAGTACTCCTAAGCTGCGGACCTTATCCCTAAGAGGGAGTGTTGCACCATTCAGGACCAGGTCAAATCCACCCTCTCCGAAACCCGATCCGCCAACCAACAGGACCTCCGTCTTGTCTGGGTTGAGTTTCAGTTTATTTGCCCTCATCCATTCCCTTACCTCGGCCAAGCACAGGTTCAGCACAGCCACTGCCTCACCTGGATTAGTGGAAAACGAGAGGTAAAGCTGGGTATCATCAGCGTATTGATGATTCCGCAGCCCACACCTCCTGATGACCTCTCCCAGCGGTTTCATATAGATGTTAAATAGCAGAGGGGATAGAATGGAGCCCTGTGGTACTCCATGGCATAGCTGCCATGACGTAGAGACATGGTCCCCCAGCACTACCTTCTGGAATCGACCATTGAGATAGGAGCGGAACCATTGCAGAGCAGTGCCTCCAACCCCCAATCCTGCAAGTCTATCCAGAAGGATACCATGGTCGATGGTATCGAAAGCTGCCGAGAGGTCCAGAAGAACCAACAGGGGTGTACTCCCCCTGTCCTTCTCCCTGCACAGGTCATCGTACAGGGCGACCAAGGCAGATTCAGTACTGTACCCGGGTCTGAAGCCGGACTGAAAAGGATCCAGATAATCAGTTTCATCCAAGAGTGCTTGGAGTAATCCCCAACATGTGGTTGTCCAATCTTTCTTTGCGCACCCTCACTCATGGGTAATCAACCACCTCCCTTGGAAGCCCATTCCATATCCTAGGGGTCCTAACGTCAGGAAATACTTCCTAACATCCAACCTGAAGCCTAGTTCCTTGAGCTTTGCCCCATTGGAACACATCCTTCCCTCCACTGCATTGAAGAACAGATCACGGCCACCCTCCACATGACATCTCCTCACATACCTATAAGTCGCTAAAAGTTTCCCAGTTCTCTTCTCAGGGTTGAAAAGGTCCAGTTCCATCAGTCTCTCCTCGAATGTCATCTCCCCCAACCTGGCAACCATTCTCGTGACCCTGCGCTGAACCAGTTCTAACCTAGCTACGTCTCTCCTATAATGTGGAGCCCAGAACTGCATGCGATGCTCCAGTTGTGGGTGCACCAGAGTCATGTTGAGTGGTAGCAACACCTCCTTTCCGGCTACACATCCAAGGGTGCCATTTGCCTTCTTAACTGTCACATCACACAGCTGGCTCATGTTCAGCCTGCTGTCACCAAGGACCCCGAGATCCCTTTCACAAGTGCTGCTCTTCAGCTACTTGCCCCACATCCTGTACCTGTGACATCTATTCCTGTGCCCCAAGTGCATGATGCACATTTAATGCCATTCTGTTGCCCCCCACTCACTTCCACAGTGTGTTCAGATCCTTCTGGATCTGGATCATCTACTCAGTTGTGGCCATCACCCCTACAGCCAGGTAGATCCAATGCTAATTGTGCATTGGGATCTTGGAGAGTCAAGGCAGAACAACCCATAGTACCCTCACTGGTTACCTGTTGAGAAAAGTAAGATGTTCACACACATTGTGCATGCAGATACTAGAATAAGGGTATTTAAACAAAAAAATCCTAGTTTATTGAAGTTTTAGTGCCAGTTTCACTATTTTCATTATTTCTTCTTCATCAGCAAATAGGTACAGGTTTTATTTTATTTTGTGTGTGCGTGATAAGATTTGAAAGTCTTGTTTGAGAAAATAGCTGCCAATAAGTTCGTTATTTCTTGGCAGAACTAGAAGAAATTTGCTAGCATAACTGCCTTATCTCAGGGAAAGAAGGCTGTCTAGTTTTATGGGAATAAATATATCTATTTCCTGCAAGAACGGTCTTTATATTTTGAGGGCATCCAAAAATGAGATTCTTATTCACCTAGACGTCTTTTGGTCCATTCTTGTGAAAATAACAGCCAGCACAGTGGTCCTAAGTTACCAACAAAGTTTCAGAAGGGTAAGTGCATGTGGAAAAGGAATCTCTAAATTTGAGGGAGGAATGATTTGCCTCCATTTCCTTCCCATTTTTGTAGAGAGCAACGTATAAGGCAATGGCACATGCCATAGAGTTTCTCTAGGCATGAAGCATTAAAGTTTCTGAAGATTAGGCACAGGGGTTAGGGTGTTATTATGCTTGAAAATCTACCTGAAGCTTTAATTTTTAATCCTGAAATGAAAAGATTTTGGGAAAGGTTGGAAAAGGTCCCACTTCCCTCCACTATAGGGAAAGGTCCAAGAAAAGATGGAGGAAAGGAAAGGATTTTGAGATTAGGAACAAGCAGAACTTGAAGTCATCTCTCCCAGAAAGCAATGCAGAATTGCAGACCTGCTTCCTGCTTGCTTGCTACTAGCTGTTGAGAAATAAAGGTCAGGATAAGCAGTTTTATCTGGCCCAGTCTTGTCCTCAAAACACAGATAATTGTTTCAGTGAAATGTGATTACAAGGTGGACCTGCCATTCAGTCATACATCATCCCTCTTCTTCCTCCTCTTTGTTTATAAGGAACCAAAATATTTAAAGCCAGTGTTTCTCTTCCTACACCTTGCAGCAAACATACTCTGTGTCTTTCCAAAGTCTGAACTGAAGACAAAGCTTCCTCTGGGCTCCAGCTTGGGTTCTCACAGCTTGAGAGGAAAAGCTGCTTCACCCTGGGAAGCCCAGAAGAGGTCTAAAGGTGCCCAGTGTTTCCTCAGTCTTTAGGTTTTGACTGAATCAAATGCAATTCCCTAGTGGTGGTAGAGTTCCCCATCATACCTTTCAGTGTTCACAATGCTTTGCAATCATGCTCTCATTCATTCTTATACTTTGAGTACTTTGAGGAAGGCCATTGTAAAGGAGTTAGTCATTCATGGAAAATTAGGATCCCCCCTTTTTAATAGACAGAGGCTTTTTGCCTTTAACAGATGCATGGAATGATAAAACTACCAGGTGAACTTTTTCCGGGGGAAACTACAATAAGGTTCTGGGTGGAAGTGAGGTGGAGGAGACTATGCTGGTTGATTTGCTTTTTTCCGCACAGTTGCCAAGGACACAAAGACCTTACCTTTATAGTCGGGTAGCTGGCAGGAAAGAACGAAAGGAACTGCTTCTCATTCTCCCCTCATTTCTCTTTGGCCATTCTAAACGTCACTTTCACTTTGTCATCCATGCTGGTATAACCATCAAAGCTTTTTCATTTATTCATTCTTGCTGTATGATTGATTTTTAACAAATGCTCAGCCTAGGCAATGCTTTACTGAAAAGGCTGAGTTGGTCCTGCCTAGACTCTTGACACACAAGGCCTAAATATAAAGCAGTGTACACATTTCTATAAATAACTGACCATAAATATTTTGTAACAGACACTGCTATCATGTAGGCTTTTGACCAAAAGATTGATTGTTTTAACTTTTTTTCCATGGCTGATTTTTTAAAAAATGGTAACCATGGGCACAAAGAGCCAAGATGATTCTCGGACATGCCCAGAAAGCCCTTGAGGTTATTTATATGATACACCAAGAAGCCTCTGGTACTAAACACTGCATTATCTCATTTTAACATTAAAAAAGTCATTTGGAGTGGAAACCAATAGTGGAGAGAAGTCAGATGTGCAGGTCTGTTTTGTTGCTTACTGGACTGCGGGGATTTGCCAGACAGACAATGGCAGACTACAGAGTCAATGATCTTCTGCAACAATTTTACAAGGAATTGTTGAAGATCAGTGATTTTAACCAAACAACACAACAGCACGAAGCTCTGGTCAGATATGAACCATTTACTACTCTTGCCTTACAAGCAAGTGACACTGAAGTAAAGAGATAGGCACTTAGCACATGGCCAGCCATGGGAGATGCATCGTTTCCTTGAAATTTTACTTGTTCTTGTTAAAGGATTGGAAGTGAGAAGCCCATAGAGATCTAATGCAAACCATTGCCCAATTTGTTTGCTCACCCCTGTGTTAGGCTGGGAAAGCATGTGTTACTCAAGGCCACCCTATTAAATTTATGGCTCAGATGGAGATATGAATAGTTTCCTTCCTATATTTCCTTAGGCATTATACCAGATAAAATAAATCAAGAGTTGGATCCAGAAGTAAGCGAGACTTAACTTAATAATAACTAAGGACACCTTGTCCAGGGTTCTCAAAAACTTCAAGCTGGCACTGCATTTCCACTCCTTCAGAAATCCAGGGTGGATATAAACTCCTTGTTGTAGATGCATCAGGATTTTGGGTCAGGTCTACAAGGAGATTACGAAGTGGCTCCATACCAGGACTCCTTTGTTCATCCACCTATTAAAATCGTAGAAATTATTGCTCTGTTTATATGAAACACCACCAGAATAGATCATCTGAAAGCCTCAGTAACATCCAGCCATTCTGCAAACACTGTTCTTTCATTGCTTTGTACATTTTGGCAGTCTTCAGACAGGGTGCATTTTATTTATCTGGGAGGGGGCTCTGCTTGTCCTCTCAACCTACAATTTCTTGGAAACAAATCAGTGCAAGTTTCTCTCTCTTACAGCAGCCTCCTCTGCAGAGAATCCAAAGCATATTATTCATCAATAAGTTGGTTCCATATAGAACCTTCTGCAACAGCTTCAGAACTGCAAGACTGAGTGAACTGTGAAGAATCAATAGCCTCATTTTATTTTTCTGCTGCCTATATGAACATGAGCCATGGCTCCACAGAAGCGAATATCCTTTATACATTTTGCTGAACATAACTAGGAGGGGTTCTCCCTCCACCCGCCCCATGCTTCAAAAATACTTTTGAGGTTCAGCAGACCTCAGCATATTCTTGTGAGATCTCTAATTTCTGAAACAGCAAGAAAAAACTGAGGGCTGATGGTGAAAAAGCAGAGCAACCTACCTGTCACAAGCCCGTGGCTCTACCCCAGCTTTCCTTCCCCATTGTGATGCCTCTACATGTGTGAAACCACAACTCCCATCAACGTTTGCTGTGCTGTTCAAAGAAGTTTCTGTCTCACTCAATGCCAAGGGAAATTCATCCTAGTGATCACACCTGCACTTGCCCCCCTCCCCTCCCCTCTTCTGTATATATATTCAAGCATTTAAAAAAAATCCAGGTCATGCACAGTATCCCAAACAGACAACTATCACCTCACACCACGGTCAGCCTCATGCCCTGGCCTGACTTTGGCTTCCCCACTGATGAGAAGGAGGTTGGTTGACTACCTTACTTAAGGTGTTCCACTGAAAGAGAATGGAACATGAATGAAGCAAGGAAAAATCAAGAAACTCATGCAGTCACCACCAATCCTGCTGTCCAGATTGGTTTCTGCCCAGTCCCTGTGATCAAGACTGGGACTTCACAACAGCAAGGATAGAGACGATGATGATGATGCAGAAGCAGAAGAGTGGAGCAACAACTAGATGAAAAGCTGAATCCTCTGTGTATATGAGTGTGTCAGAGAGAGGGAGTCAGAACTGGTGGGAATAAGTGTGTGTGACAAAAAGGTTGTGAGAGCATGCTATTGTGCATATTTCAGAAACAGAGGTAGAGGTATGTGAATTAGCCAAATTCAGGCTCAGTGAAGTTCTCTACTTCCATCCTGAAGCTCACTCCTATTTGACTCCATATCAGATGGCGTGTGTCCCCACCCCAATGCATGCAAATCCATGTGTATTTCCATGCCTATATTTATATCATATATATATATATATGATATTTATATGTATCAGTTATACATATCTTTAAAATCTATGCATTCTTCCTGAAGCATATTTGTGCACATTTTTCAAAAGCACATATCTTTTTGCAAGCATTTTTCAAATTATTTTTGTTGTTCCACAAATCACATTGCAATCTCAGAAACTGACAGAATTTGACCATAGATTGTGCCTAAATCCACCTTCCATCCAGAAAGGGAAACTGGGTGAATCCTGACCCAAAATGAATTGGAATAAGTTTCTCATACATCTCTAAATAGAATTTTGATCTGCACCTGTATTAAGGAGGAAACTTCATACAGGTTCCCACCATACACATAACTATTAGAAACATAGAAACAGAGCAAGTTAGAAGGGGCTTCCCGGGCCATCCAGTCTGACCCTTGGCTCCAGCCGGCTCCGCTCACAACATGCCCACTATTGCACCTGCCTCCAAGCTGTAGTTCTCCAGAATCCTTGCACATCAACTTCCTACTAGGATGACCAATGTTTAGCTATGGGTGGCTGAATGCATATTTTGAAGGATAGCTGGGTTTTGGTGTAAGTATGGATCTGCAAGTTCACAATTACATAGTACATTTGAATTAAAATTTGAGCCAATGGCCTGAAGTGTTCAAACTTGCCCTACCTATCTGGAGGGTGGCAGGTTGGAGAAGGGTGAATTCTGTGGTCTCGTATGTTTATACTGTAGATCCCCTTGCCAGTGATGTGGCCCGAAAGTGGAGACATTCCATGTGAAAGCTTGTGATAGCCTTCCAACTCATATCATGTCATTGTCATGTGGAGGCAACTCCTACCAAATTTGTTTGTTGTCACGTGCCAACAAGACATCTCTGACTTACGGCAACCCTATGAATGGATGCCTTCCAGAATTTTCTCACCACAACATCCCTGCTTAGCTGTTCTAAATTCAAGGCTGTGGCTTCCTTTATGGAGTCAATCAATCTCTTATTTGGTCTTCTTATTTTCTGCCTTCAACTTGCCCTAACATGATTGTCTTCTCCAGTGAATCTTGACTTCTCATGATGTGTCCCAAGTATAACATCCTCAGTTTTGTTTCTAGGGAAAGCATTGGCTAGGTTTGAATGAGAGCCCACTTGTTCATGTTTACGGTTTCAATATCTCAGGATCAATTCCATGAGGTATACTAGGCAAAGGATTAATTTGTGTGGTCTGAGAGCCCTAGGTTCTAGTATTTTTAGCCAATAAACTCTCTGACTGGGTAGCCAGTCTTGCCCTCAGATCAGCCTACAATGCAGGGTTGTTGTGAGGAAAAGGAAATCAGAGGTGTACCGTGATATATAAATTATTAATAACAGTCTAAACATAGCATTGCTATGGTTATCATTATTACTATTACTTTTTAGAATGAATGTTAAGTGGTGTGTGTGTCAAATAATAAATAATTCAATGGAAATTAAATTTATTTATAAATAAAAGCAATATAATATTGTACTTATGCATGGGGAGCATTTCTCTTTAGTTGAGTAAATCAATAGCTAATGGTCTGTGAACTAGATGGCTTGGCCCTTTTGATTACTTTTGCTATTAGAATTACAATCAAAGTACAATTTCCCCATTGAAAAATATCCACCAGTTGATAGAAAAGTAGTAATACTGGCTTTCAAATTCTATTTTAACCTCTTTGCCATGCTGAACTTGTTTCTGTATTTGGCCCTTGAAGAAATTCAAATGGTGGAAATCCTACAGAAGGATAGTGAAAATTTAGTACACTTGCTTTATTAATAGTAAGCTTTAAGGTCAGCTGCATATACATAATTCTTTAATTACCACAGATGATGGCTTTTCGCTTTAGCTTAATATCTAGAAATATAATATACATTTGCTGAAATGGAGTCAGCACTTAACAGATAATGCAATGTGTGGAAGGCTGCCAATTTCACGAGACCTGCTGAGTTTCTTCCCTTCACAGAGAATTTCCCCTGTTCTCAGGAAGTCTTTGATGTGACTCTGTTGCCAGTGAGGAATGACCCAGGTGAGGAAGTGGGGCAGTCTCAGGAAGGGAAGATGTTCTTTTCTGTTCTCATCCTTGTTGTGGGACCATCCTTAGAATAACATATGGATGACCAGGCCACCAATTCTCCCAATGCTTTCTCAAATCTCAGTCCATCTTGCTTGCATTCTGAGTCTCTTGCTCTCTTTCTCTTTCTTGTGCTCTCTCTCAGAAAAAGCAGAGTTTCCACTTCTGTATTACACACAACATCTGCATTAGGGATGATACATCCACCATCATCCCTCAGAATATTAATGTCTGGAAGACCTTAGGGAGGGTACTGAACCTTGAAGAAGGACACCCAGCACTGCGGCATTCAAGGGAATGCAAAACTCTGAAGGACAACTGCATTCGGGCCAGCACATGGGTCCAGGAGAAGTGCATCAGAACTGTTCCTATCAGAATTTGCAAATTTCCTTAAGCGTCTCTTTCCAGAAATGCTTGGAGCCAGTTACTCACTGAGGTGCTGCATTCTGGTGCAAGGAAAATCGCCAAATGCTTTCAATAGCAACCCCAGGAAGAGCACATTCTGGTGGTCCCTACAGAAGACATGGGCAACTTCAGGAGGTCCAGGGGACATTCCTCTGACACACCCCTGAACAGATGGCGCCTCTGTCCCATGGGGCTCAAGTAAGTAAATCAGTAAGTAAGTAATGTCTGGATCACCCACAGTGAGCCAAAAGCATTAAATTTAGCATCCTTCCAAGCTAAGTTTTCAAGCATGTGTTTTCAAGCTAAACTTTGATACACCATAATAGCTGTCCTGTACTGAAAGAGGTTTTTCATTTAAAGACTTTGAAATGGTCACATTGGATGCCACTGCATTTAGAGTTCTTCGGGGTATTTTGGGAGAGGGGTTTAGAAATTTTGAGGGGCACCCAAGACTGCAAGCAGGCTGTGGGCCCATGCTGGCTCCCCTTCCATAGGGAAGTGATATGCACACCTGCATTCCTGGTAGGAGTGATCTCTTGTGCCGAAAGAGACACACGGAACCGTTTTTAACCACTTGGCAATAACGTGGCTCCCAAAAAGAGAAAAATGATCACGAGAGCCGGAGAGAGAAGGAGAGAGAGCATGGGCGAGAGCACAAGAGAGAAAGAGGAAATACTTGACGGTTGATGAGTTGTGACATTTATATACATGAGCAAATCTCTCACGCCATATATTGTCTGCTGCGCATACTGCGAAGGACTCCCCTCTCCTCCCACCGCTGCTCGTGAAGGGAAGTGCTTTTGAGCCCAGGGTGTGGATAAATGAGAAGTGCCTGCAATGCACAGCGATGGATGGTTCTGAATAATGTTAAATTTTTAATAACTCACAAGTTGTTATGTCATCAGTTGAACAGCAGCAGAGGAGGGAGAAAGAAAGGCTAAAAAGCACATGGAAATCTCTCTGCAGATAGAGTGCCTGTTGACATTCATTTCTTTCCTCACCAATCTTTCTGAAGGATGTTGCTGACACCAAAGCTTCTGCCGTGGTGCGGCAGGTATGCTGATTGCGGCCTGTGCCTGGGATGTCTGAAGGCAAGTTACAGATGCCCAAGTGGGAAGGAAAACCAGTTTCCTTCTCTGGCTAAGCAGCAAGTGAGAACTTAGCAAACTGTTTTTTTTAAATTATTTGAAAACTCCCCTCCCTTTTTCCGCTCTTCTCTTGCCAGAAAAGGAAGTGAAGGAAGCAAAGAGGGGATGAAGAGACAATGTCAAAACATTGCTGAAAGACTGCAGTGTCTCTTACTAAGGACAGTTCGGAAACTGCTTCCTCAGTTCCTTTTGGAATATAAAACCACCGCTGCAGTCCTTCACACAGTACAGTGTGATTCATGCAATTCACTATCACAGAACACGAGGCCTGACATACAGGTACATGGTTATTTTGATCCTGCAACTGGTTATTTGGAAGCAACTGCCCCACCCACAATTTCAGTGGGAATTATTCTTGTGTGAGTGTGTGTAGATTGGCAGACTCACATTGGTTGTGAACGCTGCAATTAACCTGGCCGTAGGCCCCACTAAGTCTTAGGTATGAGCAGAAACACTCAGGGTTGCCTGTAAAAAGATACAAATCCAGGGAGGAAAGTTATCGGAGACAATAATGGATACCAGATGCTGGGAACAAACAAACATTTTTTATTTTATTATTTTATATTATATTTTCTGCTTATGTACTCCTCAGAAGCATCCAGCTGGCCAGTGTTGGAAGCATCATCCTGAGACAGATGCATCTTGGGTCTGATTCTTGCATTTCCCAGCAAAGATTGTTATCCGCTCACTGATTGTTATCCACTCACTTTTGAGTTAGGCACAAGTCAAAAGGGGTTAAAAGTGTCTCAACGTTCAACGCAGGTAGAAAGGTCTTCTTGGTTTACTACAAGTAAAAATAGGGGTTGTACATACTGCAGATGGGAACTGCTTTCATGTATCTAGTGTATAAAAGGTTTTGGAAAGATTTCCTCACAACCCGAGGAGAAGGCAGGCACATCCTCTGAATCCCAATCACCCAATCTGATTGCAATAGTCTCATCACATCGGTCTCTCCTCCTAAGATCATCTTGCTGACTAGCCTTAGGAAAGAAAAAGAAATGGTCACAGTGATTTACCAGATAATGAATGCTGCTATGAACTGAGCTTTCATTTCATAAATGTAATAAATGATTTTCCAAATCCATCGCCAGAAAGCACCATTTCAAATCCAGATATATTTTTGTACTTCTTATTGCACAACTTTTCTCTTCTCAAATAGTAAAACCAGACCTCCTGACGCATATATTGTACGGGAGATGGATTTGAATATTTGATATCCCTTCAAAGCCCTGCACAAGACACTGAGTCTCTGCACCCAGCAAAGAGCTCCTGTTTATACAAGCAGCTCCAGCCAAGTGTATGATACGCGGATCTACCACCACTTCCATCACAAGCTGCCATGAGAAAATGGAAACTGTGCAAACTCCAGGGAGGGCCTGCAGCTCATGGTGGAACAGCTGATGTGCAAGTTCCTGCATTCCACCTCTCATCTCTCTACTTACAAGGAACTTGGGCAGCAGAGCTGGCATGGACCCCTGCCTGAGGTCTTGCAGAACCATGCTAGTCACATTGGAGATACTGGGTCAGATTGATTACCAGCTTGATTCAGCTTCCTATGTGGTTAGTAAAAGTTTTAGAACAAGTCAAGTCATGAAATCTGATACACGCTGAAAAATCTGCTCATTCAGTGACTTCCTTCAGCCTTGACCAGTTCAGCTGTAAGATTAAATAAGAGCAGTCAGATAGGTTTGATTAAGAAAAAGGGAGGGAGGGAGGGAGGGAGAACTGCTACTGGTTTCTGTATGGAAAGTTTTATTTATGGGGACAAATAAGAAATAGCTCTATAGAAATTCAGTGTGGTACATGTCACTTTAAAGGGAAAAATCAAATGCCCCAAAGTTTCTTATATCAATTATTAGATCTCACCCATCTTATTTATTTAGTTTGAATTCTCCCTGAAAATCAAACAATGGCTCATAGAAGAATGCAAGAGGATGGTTTCAAATTCTTCTTCCTTAGATTTAGTTAATTAGCTTCTTAATCTTTTTGTTTGATGAATGAATCAAACCTTTCTTCTATGATCTTATTTTTTTAAACCAGCAATGTAGATTTTAAAGTAGGTACTGAAGATAAATGTATATTCTTTAGAAAAGTTTTCCCAAGTTTAGGAGGGGTTGTTTTGCTCTTATTTTGTCTTTGGTAAATAGATCAGAAATAGCCATCAATGGAATTGTGACTTGGATAGGATGTTGATACTAAGCTGTTCAAAAATATAACAGTTGACATATTTCCATTGCCAACTTGGGGTTTAAGAGATTTACATATTCATTGTCTTTCTTGTACTTCAGACTCTTCTATATTTATGCCTTGCCCTCAAGCCACAGTAACTAACTTGGTTGATCCATACACTCCGGATATTGTCATGAGTCATGAAATGTTTAAATCTCCCTTCCTGAGTGAACCTGTTGGCATCTCCCCTCCTCTTGTGGTGCCTTTTTGGAAAGTGCTCCATGGCCATGCAGGGTGGGAGAATGCCATCTTCATTGGAATTGCCAGAGAGGGAAAGATTAGTCTCCGTTGCCCAATGCGGATCAGCTGCCCCTAATTGGGAACTGTTGAGCGGTGGGCAAAAGGGTGAGTGAACTGCAGATAAGGATTAAGTTCACCTAAAGCACAGCTCCTTTCCTCCCATCAATCTAAATGGCATGGCCCTGCTACTAAAAAGTAAAGCTGTTTAAAATGATAACAATAACAATAATAACATTATGCATCACCATTCAGTCCTGGTCAGAAAACTGTTCCCTGGTCCCAAATGTGGTGATCAACTTACCTGTGAAAACTGCTGAATTTCCACAAAGTGCTTTGAGTGAAGAATTTCTACCAGTTGTTGGACTTGTATCCAAACCAAAAGAAGGGCACAGAAGCATGGAAGGTGGTGGAACAAAGCATCTGGAGGCAATAAGCTGCCTGCAGAAACGAACGCATTCCTGGACCCATTTCTGGGTACCTACTAACATACTCTACCCCATAACTTTTCATTTTTTTTGTTTTAAAATATTGCACTCCCTTAGTGGCAGCGTAGGTTGGTGCTAAGCAAAGTGAGGACCTCCAGCTGCTGGTATTTGCATTTTTTGTGACTATCCAGAGACAGTCTTGGAAAGTGAAGCTGGCAGGTGGCCAAGGAAGTCACATTGTCCTGATGCCCAGGACTGGTGTTCAGACGGCCAATTGTGGCTGCCCATTCCTGCTGTGGACAGTCAAGAGATACACCATTTTCCCTATAGTCATCGCCTCCACAACATTCTTGCATATTTAAGCTTTTTGATTCTTCATTCCCACCTAAAGTCCCCCCTGAACATGTTTTTTCCACTCTATGTGCCCTGCTTATATGTACATCTGAGTTAATGTTCACTTTTAGGAGCAAAAAAGGCAAATAAAATGAAGGTATATAAATTTTATAGGCATACTGTTATGGAAAATCAGGACTGGAGGTTTAAAAATGGCAGATATATTGAACTTGCAAATAGATCGCCTTATGGAATGGTTAAACATTTGCTAAGAAATTTGACTACGCTTGCTTCTGATATTTGAAACAACTGCATTTTTTATCTTTCCACTGAACCATAAAGGAGCCTGAATGGTGGCTTACAAATTACATAAGCAGAATCAACATTGTATATAAATACTAATACACTACATAAAAATCACAATAGGATTGATGGAAACAGTTCAGCTAAAATCTTTCAATGCCAACCATAAGAATAAGTTTGCTTGGCATGGATCTTTCCGCAGAAGTTTCACTGTGAGAATGCTGCCACTGAAAAGGCATGCTATCTATTTCATTTTTACATTAGAAAATGCTTGGCTTTGCAAAATGGACATAATCTGCATGTTCCCAGTGATGGATAAACTACATTAAAAACACATTTAACTATGACACTTGTACTTATGGATGGCCTGATCCTGTGAGCCAGTTGGATAATACAAGGGATCAGACATCCAGATTTCTGGGTTCCAGTGTCAATATGACTTGTCCCATCCAAGATTATTCTAACACAGTTCTCACATGCACATAAAAGAGCAAATAAATTTGCTGAATTATAAATTGGCTGCTTTTCAGCATTGGAATTTAAATTCGCCCCAAATAATCTCTTCTTTTCTTTTTCACATAATGCCAAGTTACTAACTTTGGGCTATAAAAATTTGCATAAGTGTTATGTGGATGCACCAGATACAGGGGTATAAAGTGTTTATCCCTGCCTGGCAATGTGGGGGAAAAGTCCATTTGCTGATAAAATGTAAAGTGCTAGAGATTGTCAAGTGGATAAAGTGCTCCTTCTCTAGCAAAATAAGTATTTTTGAAAGAGCACCCCATATGGCTCCAGTTTAATATTACGCAGCAGGTGGACAATTCTGCATATTTTATACAGGGCAGAAAACAGTGTGATTCATGAATACCATGGGGATATCAAATGAAAATGATGGAACATAGATGGAGTTGGGAGAAATTTATGAATACAGTTTAAGGTGAATCTCAAAAAGATGGTTTTGTCAAAAAATCCTATAAAAACCTAACAAAGTGAAAAGAAAATGTTCAAAGGTTGGAGGGAAAAAACACTCATAGAGATGTATGGATTGATTGATTGATTGATTGATTGATTTATTAAAAGCTTTTCTATCCCATCTCTTATACAACGTCTCCAGACGGCTTACAAGAAATAAGTAGAATAACACAAACCCCGCAGCATCAGTCCATTAATATACTAAAACCCCAGCTAAAATCAATTAAACATTAAGATAGTGGGAAAATAAAAAGGGTTGTGCCTGATGCTGAAAATAATATAATATCGGCACCAGGCGAACCTCTCTGGGGATCATGAGATCCACTCCATCTGTGTTTCACCAATTGTCTTTTTCTGTTGTCCATTGACTTATGAAATGAGATCTTTTTAAAGGGATGGGTGAACATTTTGCTCCACTTGTGGAAATGCACATTTTTGCATTTTTCACTTTTTGCACTTGTGTTTGTGCAAAAAGAAAGAAAGAAAAGCTGTACTGTTGAGAAATCCACAAGGTTCATCAAAATCCACAAGGATCAGGTTCATAGAAATCCAAATTTATCTGAATCCATTGCAGATTTCTCTGGTAGCCCTAAAATCAGCCCCATGGATGCTTAGTTGCCATTCTGGTTGATGATGTCACACTTTGCTGCATGCTAATTTTCCAGATCCATAGTCTTTAATATCATGGCTGGATCAAATGTAGATACGATTTCATAACTAGATTGCTAGAACTTGCTCAGCACTGCCCTTTGACCTCTGCTTATGAAAAAATGGACATGCTTGATTGCCCCACACTGACAGAAAGCATGTTCAATTAAGGCTTACATTATACAGGACTGTGCAAAACAACACATACGGAAATTAAACCTTTTCACTATCCATCCGCATCTGAACATTCAGAAATTGAAATAAGTGTGAAAGAGCTCTACTCAATCAATTTCAGCTTCATTTCCTGACCTGGTTATTTTATGCATGTCAATATACATTTCTTTAATTAAACATGGTTCACTGAACATTAGTGGTGGGGGGAGGGGCAATTGTAGGCCCATTATAAATACCCAAGTCATTGTCAGCAGAAAGGGATTGGTGGGGGGGGGGGGCAGAAGAAACGAGATTGATGGAGATGATGCTTTGACTGAAGCAAAAGCTGTTGTGTACATTATCATAATTATCTCCTATGCTGGGTGACTTCAAAGCAGGATACTAAAAGCATCATTAGTTTTTCCGTGATGATCCATCATAAAGCTAACAATTGCAGGAACAAGACAACAAAACATGCTTTAGCTTTGGAGGAAATAAAAAGCTCGCACTTGGGCGTGTACTTTATTGGCTTGGAGGTAGCAGGGAAGCATTTCCGCTCAATGGCTTGGTATGTGGCAGGGTCTGTGTGAGCCACTGAAATTCCTTAATGAAAGCAAATACCTTTCAGCCAGATCTTCTTCGACTCTTCCAGGACTTTCCATTCGAGCCTTAATTGCCGGCGACACAGTCGTTCTCTGTTATTCCCTCTCCTGCTTGCCTTTCCCCTTTGTTCCCTTGCACAGGAGCCACAGAGACACCTGCTTCAGCCTTTGTGCAGCAGCCCTTACCACATGCATCGCATAAGTGGCTTCCACAACAGAAGAGAGATTTTTTCCATCAATATCACTTGGTAATGGAGGACCCCACACAATGGCTGGGCACGCAGTGCTGTGAAGTGCTGATAATGCCATTAGAGGGTGTTAATTAAGTTTCTTGCCAAGGCACTGCCTCATGGCTCCTGGGGAGCAGGGAGGGGGGAACGCGACAGCTTGACAAAAGTTACAGAGTGCTTCCAAGTGCCATACGAACTGATTCGCAAGCGCTGGGGCAATGGGGATGGGGAGGGAATCCATCTGATGGCCTGCTTGCATTTTCTTCTACATCTTTGTCTTCCATCTGTGGGAACTGAGCTGCAGACTGCACAGTACTTATGATTCATAAGGAATAAAACAGCTCGTATGGCTGAAAACATCCAGGCGTGCAAATGAGATTTAGATGATCTTGAATACCTGTTCATTGCACTGTCAGAAACAGATGGTGAACAACTTGTCCTTTCTGTCCACTGTGGATGAACGTGTTGACTTTGGACAGGGAATCATAATCGCTGGAATGGGACTGTTTCCTTCAGACAGAGAAACAAATTAAAACCAGCAGATCAAACATGTTGGAACAAACTATTTGGACTGGCGCAAACACAGCTGCCTTTTTCATTTGCTCTGGTGCCCTCTCCTCTGGCAATTTCAGTCGCATTGTCATCCATAGCATGTCACGGCAGTTCTCCATCTACCTTTCCAGCATTTCTGCCAGATTTTGACTTGGCTTCTCTCTCTCTCAGTGGACTTTTCCCATTCAGGCAATTAGCCCTGATTTCGACAGTCTCTGGTTATATAGGTTGTCATTTGCTGGAGGTGAATGAATAATCTGAAGCCAATGAATTTGACAAAGAGAATCCACCTGTTTCTCCTACATTGTTGTAGGCTAATTATATAATCTTGATTTAAGTGTCAAGTCTCATGGGCATCAATTTTCAACCCAAGGGCTGAATGCAGAAAAGCTCTCACGTACTACATTCCAGTTGTGGTGAGGTCAACACAAAAAGAGGCAAAGCCAAAAATACCAACATAGTTTAGTATGCAATCCAGTGGGGATGCCTATAAGCCACCAAAGTCAGGGGGCTACAGGCTTCCTAGGAAAGGAGAGAAGCATGAAGGTGACCTTCACTTCCTTGCTTCTCCCACTCTGTCTAACTATGGTACTTCAGAGGGGAAGAGAAGGAACTTGGAGTGCTACCAGAAGCCATCATTCCCTGGCACACCTGTTCTTCTCCTCTCCCCTTTCCTAAGGTTGGTGTTTTAATCTCAGTGAAATAGCTGATGTGGTTCTTTCTGAACCAACTGCAAGAGAAAGAGGGACCCAAGCATGGATCCACAGCCCCAAAGCCAGAACTCAAATCTTGGAATCTGAACAATCTTGTGGCCCCTTAGACACTGTCCTTGGAGCCTAGGATCACTCAGATAGCTTTAAGCTTTCACTGTCAGTAAGGAAGTCTTTGAAGAAGCAATTCAAACTTCTAAAATGTAAAAAAATGTGTAAAAGCCACCAAATGATCAGTGGTTTTGGAAAGGGGCAGAGAGTGTAGCTGCCTTGGAAACCCCAAGGACCAGATTCAGACCCCAGATAGGCAAGTTTCAACCTCCTGGTCTGTATAGATTTAAGGATGCCAGAAGCTTCAGGCAATATTCCTCACTTCACTTGATATTCTTGGGATATTTTACCCAAGCAATATATTCCAGATTTGTATCTCCATCTCTAGAATGAAGGCACATGGGAATGACTCAGTGGAACTATGGGTTACAACCTGATTGGCATGTCTGACCTTCACAAATCCTAACAAGTTCAGACATAGTCTGTGCAGCTTTATTTTCTATATCAAGGTGAGAGTGGAAGGTTGGCATCTCCTGCTGCTCCCATTCCACAAGACTGAAATGCCTCTCAGCAGACCCAACAGACTACTCCCTGGCAGCATTTTGGGTAGTTCCTTCCCTCCCCACTGTTTTTGCCTTTGGCCCACAGCTTTTGTCTTTGGTCCTGCCTGCAGCTGCCAAGAGCTTCTCTGAAATGGAACTGTACTCTTGGTCAAAAGAGGTTTATCACCCGTGCAATACAGCAAGGCATAGAGAGGAAAACAGACTGGGAGTTGGGGTGGTTGTGGTGGGACGGGGTGAGAAATTATAGGATTTGAAGGTTTGGCCAACCTACTTCCCAGCTGGGAGGGAAATGGGGCCAACCTAAAGGTCCCTTTTTGGCACATACTGCTGAACAATGTATAGCTTCCCACTTCCGTCTCCTGCAACAAGCATGGCCCCAATACAGATGTGGATCATGGCACTTCAGGAGAGGGAGGGTGAGCTTTCTTCCTCATTCCCAAAATTTCCACACATACCCCCATGGGAGGGAGTTTACAAAAAAGGGAAAAGTTTTCACTGAAATCACATTGGAGATGATTCCAATCACTGGAGAAAGGAATCTCAGGAGAAAGGCAGGTAAGGGGGGGGGGGGACAGCATTAAACCCTTATCTCCCAAAGCACCCCAGCCCCCATCCAAAATGGGGCCCCACAAACTTGGGGGGTAGAAGCAGCGTCAATCACATGGAGCTGATTAACAGAACATTTCATTCAGCCCATGTTTGGCGTGTTTCTGAGTCACTTTGATTGGTGGTGCAGGGTGAGCAGCTTGTTCATTCCCAGCCCCACTCAGACGTATATAAAATGCATCAGAGGGTGAAGAAAGATGGACAGGTGGGTGGACAATACAAGGGGGAGTCACAGGAGCATGGTGTGGATGAAGTGTGAATCTACTTCATCCACACCATGTTATCAGGCTATGGAGGGCAAATTGGGTAGGGACATGTCCATGGGGGCAGACTCTGACATGGTGCCTCCATGCTATGCCCAAAAAGTCCAAGGCAGACACTACAGCACCTACAGTTCTGGATTCATCGTGAGCACTTCCTCCACAAAGTAGTTCCTTCACTGCTTCTAAAGGAGAAGGAGTTCATCTGCCTGAGGTTCATTTAATAGAGTTCCTGTCCCTTCTTCAGGAAGGAAAAGTAGGGTCAGGAGTCTCAAGAAATTCACCCTCTCCAGTGAATCTCTCCTTGAGGACTGCTTTTTCAGTGCCAGCTGTCTGCACCCAGTACTACCATGTCCCAGTGCTTCCCCTCCCCTGT
Organism: Varanus komodoensis; assembly: GCF_004798865.1. Lineage (NCBI taxonomy): Eukaryota > Metazoa > Chordata > Lepidosauria > Squamata > Varanidae > Varanus > Varanus komodoensis. The sequence continues at coordinate 31,779,560 of NW_025335268.1, read as the reverse complement.
GCACTATGGGAATTTTTCATGCTTCCACCAATCCCTGAAGGCTGCAGCATTAAGAAGCCCCCTCTCCAACCCATCCCAGGGCTCACTTCTGCAGCTTTTCCCATGAACATAAGGAAAGCCAGGCTGGATCAGTGCAAAGGCCTATAAGGTCCAGTGGCATTCATCCTGGTGAAGTCTGGCCCAGGTGCCAGCGGCTGCAGATACCTCAGGTGGCTTTGGCGCCAGGTGGTCCTGTGGTTTGAGCCAGAGCCAGAGATGTATGTGTTGTCCTAGCAGCAATGCTACATCCATATAAAAAAAGAAGGTAGTATTAGGGCTACACGGATTTTGTTTAGTCAGTTCCATGTGTGTTTCGTGGATTCTTCGGCATCTTTCATCCTGTTGCTGGCTCATTGGCAGAGTCTAATCCCCCCACACCTCCTTTGGAAAAGTAGTTGAAGAAGGCCAGCCACAATTTATGTTACTTCTGCTGGGACAGAATGTTTTGCATAGACTTCTTTGCTTAGGGTACAATCTCTCTCTCTCTCTCTCTCTCTCTCTCTCTCTCTCTCTCTCTCTCTCTCTCTCTCTCTCTCTCTGTGTGTGTGTGTGTGTGTGTGTGTGTGTGTGTGAGAGAGAGAGAGAGAGAGAGAGAGAATCAGAAATCTCTAAAACATTTTTTTTATAAAGATTTTATTAAGATTTTAAACTAAAACTAAAAACAATCATCAAATACATCGGATGTACTGGGTCAACCATCTACTACATATCTTTTTAACATTCTATAGTCATATTCAAATCGATTTATAAAAATTTAAAAACATCTTTAAATCTAAGCCAAGTCCCATTTCTCCAGCCAATCATAAAAAAGTTCCCAAGTTTGATAGAAGTCAGTATCTTCTTTCTCCTTCAGTGATAGAGTCAATCTGTCCATTTCTGCATAGTCCAGAAACTTTTTTAAAATCAGTTCATTGGTGGGTAATTCCTCACTCTTCCAGTATTGAGCAAGTGCAATCCTTGCCGCTGTGATTAAATGTAACATCAAATACATTTCTTGTTTGCTAATATTTTCCGGTATGATGCCTAACAAGAAAATTTCAGGTTTAAAAGCTAAGGGTTTTTGTAGCATTTCCTCAAGCCATTTATGTATTTTAGTCCAATACTTTTTCGCATTTTCACGGGTCCACCACATATGGTAAAAAGTACCCAGTTTATGTTTACATTTCCAACATCCATTTGACATATTTGGAAACATCTTAGCTAATCGACTTCGTGACAAATACCATCTACAGAACAATTTATATTTATTTATTTATTTATTTATTTATTAAGACATTTTTATGCCGCCCCATTTGCCGAAGCCTCGGGGCAGCTTACAACATTAAGTTAAAATACAAATACATTAAGTTAAAATACAAACATTAAGTTATAAACTTAAATTAAAATGTTTCTAAAGTGCAGACATAAACTTAAAACACAAAAATAACAATATAAAATAAGTCGCCCTGGCCAGATAAAATCCAAAAATATTAACAATTAAAATGACGCTTAAATAAAAAGGTCTTCGCCTGGTGCCAAAAAACAAATAACGACGGCGCCAGGCAGACCTCTCTGGGGAGCACATTCCATAGATTAGGTGCCACCGCAGAGAAAGCCCTCCTCCGAGTACCCACCCTCCTAATTTCTTTCATAGAGGGTTCCCGGAGAAGGGCCTCTCCCGCAGATCTCAAGGGGCGGCTGGGCATATATGGATGTAAGCGCTCCTTGTATAAATTTTCTTTATATGAAGTTGCTAATGTTACCTTAATATTTCTCTCCCATAGGTTTTGCCACTTTTCTAATTCAATATTATATCCAAAATTTTGTGCCCATGTTATCATAGTTTCCTTAACCTGTTCCCCTTCCATTTTCCTGTCAAGTAAGAAATCATATACTCTTTTAATTATTTTCTCATCTGTTTTTAGCATCACTTGATCAAACGCTGTTAAATCTTTATAAAACCCCGATATGTTACAATCTTTAGCATATCTTGATTGCATCTGCACCTTATACCACCAAGAGATATTGAGTTCCAGTTCTTGTATTTCTTGATCTAGTTTCAGGCCTCCATCCTTATCCAAAATGTCGTCATATCTTATGATCCCTTCAAAGTTCAATACATTTGGATACACAAAAGCTTCCATAGCTGAAAGCCATCTTGGTAGTTTATTATACAATTTTGACTTTAACTTTTCCCACACTGGCATTAATGATCTTCTAATAAAGTGGCTTAAAAAAGTCTCATGTGACTTAACCTTCTCATACCACATATACGCATGCCAACCCATTTGCAAATCATGACCCTCAAGAAATCTCTAAAACATTTTTAATAGAACATAGGTAAAGGTAAAGGTTTCCCCTTGACGTGAAGTCCAATCATGCCTGACTCTAGGGGGCGGTGCTCATCTCCGTTTCCTAGCCAAGGGAGCCAGCGTTTGTCTGCAGACAGTCTCCGTGATCATGTGGCCAGCATGACTAAACACCGAAGTGCACAGAACGCTGTTACCTGCCCACCAAAGTGGTACCTTTTTATCTACTTGCATTTGCATGCTTTCAAACTGCAAGGTTGGCAGGAGCTGGGACAGAGCAACGGGAGCTCACCCTGTTGTGCAGATTCGAACCGGCGACCTTTCAATCAACCAGCCCAGCAGCACAGTGGTTTAAACCACTGTGCCACCTGCAGTTCCTTTTATATAAATAGAACATAGATTTATGTATTTTCCAGTAAGTTTTGTACAACAAAATTTGCATGCAGTTCTGGAAAGTAAAGCAAAGGTCTGTCTGCAAGACTGCGGAATCTGCATGACTTGGAAGATAGCAGTTCATTGTGGAGTCCACAGGTCACATTCATCTGAAGTAATTTAATTCTGTTTCATATTTTTCCAACATCCCTAGGTAGAATTCCATTCTTCTGAACTGCACTCTCATCAGGATGTAAACAATTATGTTTCTTAACGAGTGATGTCCTTTTTTAACATGCAAGAAAATCAGACTCTGCTCCTCAAATAGCAATTCAAATGCTACTAAATTGTGTGTGGAGGGGGGGATCCTGACATTGCTTTCTTTTTCTCCAAAGCCTGATTCTCTAAAAACAAATCATTAAAATATCTAGACACCTTCTTCAATGATAAGTTTGGACAGTGATGTATGATGATAGACCTCAAGGACATGGTGCTATTATAATCTTTTTTTCATTTTTTCCTGATGAATGGAGAAGCATATGCTTGAAATTGACTGACCCATATTTTTACTATGATGGTATTGGCAGCAAGGAAAAAATGGCCTTGCTAGTGCATTTCCACAGGGAAGGCAGGACAACTAGAGTCTGAGTAGTAGGTTAATCCTGCTTTTGGTTAACACTCCCAATGGATGCCCACCCCCCACCCAACAGATCAATTACAATTATAGAGTTGCTCTAAAATAATGCTCTTTGAAAAAGTGTGTGTGTCCTTAGCAACCTGTGATGCACCATAATGGAACAGGGAGCAGAGCTTATAAGACAGAAGTGTGTTAATGGCTTTTCCTGATTATAATTGTCTTTGGCATATTGCTGTTCAAGTAGCACAACACCATTGCAAAGAAATGCATCATAGGATGCTTTTTTTTAGTTCTGGCCTAGGTCCATCATGTAGAAAATCTTCAAGCACAAGATAGACAAGCATATTTATGGCCCTACTTATCTTTCTAAATATAGATAGCTCATTGCAGCTATTCTGGCTGTAGATGTAATTTGTATGTGCGCCCAGAGCCTTAAAATCACAACAAAGGAAGCAATTTAGATAATTTGGGGATCCTACAATATGCTCAGGTTATAACCTTTTGCAAACATTTGCAGCAAGAAGTTCCACTGAACACAGTGGGCTAACTTGTAAAGAAACCTGTATGAGATTTTTTTATGTTGCATGGGGAGACCTGTAGGCAGTAAGGCTGCAGTCTCTCTACTAATGAAGAGCAAAGGGAGTGGTGGAAATCCCATCCTATGTGGATTATTCTCTCTGATTTTGCCTTGCAAACAAAGATGCAGCCTTTTGTTTCACTTCTTCTGGAAGGAAGGCTGTTTCCCAGGCTGCTCTGATTTCTCCAGTACTTTTTGATCATGGGTGCTTTATTCTTGGTTAGTGGCTGCTAATTCCATCGCACTGTCTACTACATGTCTTCTCAATCTGGTGCCCCCCGGATGTGTTGGACTCTGCCTCTCATCATCGCCACCCTGTAATGCCAGCAGGGTGATGGGAGCTGGAGGCGCCCCACATGTCTGGAAGGCATAATCTTGGGGAAGGTGCTGGCCACTGGCTGCTGGGCTCTGCAGCTCAGGTTAAGCAACAGCGAGGTGCTGAGAAGCGGCGCTGCATGTGCGCCATGCGGCCTGACCAGGGCCTCCAAGCTAGCCTGCTGCCCCACCAATAACAGAGGAAGGCACCCCTATGTTATGGTGCTGCAGCAAGATTCAACTGGTTATGGACTCAGGGGACATGGGCAACTTCAGCTCAAGCACCAAATGATCCTGGGCCAGCACGCAATTCATCACCGGGATGAAGCACACTTGGGCCCCCTGATTTCAATAGGACTCCAGCGCACCTGACTCTGCCCCCAACCGAGGCCATGGCGGTATATTCATCTCCTGAACACAATGCACCTGTCATTGAAGCGGTTGATGATGCTTTGCTTTATTTTAATAGTACCACTTTGTGTGCTTTGTATCTAAGAAGAGTCAAGAGTACACGACCAGTGTTCATTTCAAAACACCTGACTCTTGGCTTGAAATGATTTGGAACAGGAAGGGCAGGTGTGACACAGCAAAGGCTTGGGCAAATCCTTCAGCTATAAATCTCTCCCAGAAAAATACAGCAAATGAAAAAGGACCACTACACTTTCCTGAATGCTCAGTGGAAGGAAGCCATCCAGTGTTTGCACCCCACTGCTCCAAGATGCACTAAAAACATCTCCCAGTCAAGTGCAAAATATGTCAGCCTCCGTTGCTATTCTACTGCAATTTATGGAAGAAGGAGGGAAAAATGTGCTTTTATTTAAGCTGTCACTGAAAAATAAATATTCTGCTAATGTAAGCCTGAAGTGATTCTGAATTTCATGCTTAGCAGGACAAATTTAGGAAGAACCTCAGTGCCACTGGTCAGTATAGACCCATACTGTGTATTGATAAAATGCAGCCGTAGAAGGAAATGCTTAACCGTTGTTAAATGCTCCAGCTTAAGGCAGCCACCTCACATCTTCTCTGAGCTATTTTTGCAGTGATACCTGACCTGTGGTAAAAGGGGGAGAGATTCTTCCTAAAAGACACAGGCCACTGCTGTGGAAATTAAACAGCCACTCTGCATAGCTTTTTACGATGAGTCCAAGTGAGGTCAATACTCCCAGATCTCTGCTCTTCTTCTTAAAGGCTTGTGGCAATACACAGCTTGCACCAGCTGACCCAGCTGGACATGCTGATCTCAAACAGAACTACTGTTGTCAGGCTAGAGCCAAGGAACACAGAGAAGAGCACCAGCACTGGAAAGGCTTTGCAGCTTGCTGCCCAGGCATCGTTCCAAGAGGGCTCCAAGCAGGAGGGTTCCTCCGTCAGGGAGCATTTCAGGGGTCAGTATCAACTGGGCTGGGTTTTTAGAATCCGTTCCTCCAGTGTCCACAGACTTCCGCTAATGTACAACCTGGTCCTGCAAAGTGAGCTAAGCCAAGAGAAAGTCCACAAATGCACAGGAGCAGATGCATGATGCTGAAGAGGGCCACTGCCAGCAGGTGCAGCAGGTGCTCTTCCTGATGACCGATGTTCATCCACACCCATTGCTTCCAGCAGCAGCATGTTAGGAAAGAGGAGCTGTGCCCTTCCTGGCAACCAGCTTTCCCCCTTGCTGCTGCTGGCATCAGAAGCAGCGTGCAGGGGAAAGAGGTGCTGCTTGCACAGCATCTGGGGCTCAGTCCTGGGTGAGTGCACTAGAAACACTGGTACATTTGCCAGGAACACGGACTCTGGGCCACAGCAAAGCAAAGACCAGAGTCCAGGGAGGCAAGGCGAGGGAATCCAGCAGATTGCCATCCCCAAACAGATGCCTTGGTCAACCATTTCTGCTGAGGTTTCAGCCATGGAAGCCATTGCTCCATATGCTGGACAGCATAGCCTTGGACAGCAGAGTGCAATGCCCTTTCCCAATGGAAGGTTACTCACAGGGATGCACAAGGAAGGAACAAATGTTCGTCTATCTTACAAAGATGCCACGATTGCGATCCCAAATGTGAGCAGAACAGCATACAATTCCATTGAAATGCTCATCAATTCCAGACTACAATTCATGTTTTGAAAATGTGCGTTGTTAAACCATGCGCCATTAAATAGTGCATTTTTATCCATTAGTTTATGGGATTATGGGAGGCAGTGCAGATTTTTGTTATATTATCCTAAAACGTATATTTTCCCCATATGAAATGGACACTTCCTCTATTTCACCAAAGTGGGAAAAGTACAAAAACATGCAGCAAGGTTTGCTTTTTATTTTAAATCTGGGCAATTACAAAAACCACCTGTTCACCCATCAGCAGCTGGGCAGAAGAGAATCCTGTTGGTTCTTGCAGCTTGAAGGCATTCGCATCCATTGGTACCTTCCCCTGCTTGTTTTTTCCCAATGCAAAAGCTCTTTGTCCTGTGCACCAAAATTGGCCTCCCTTCTATCAATATCAGATTATGACTAACTTGTTTAGGGAAGTCATCATTTTAATTCTGATTCATCCCCAACCATAACATTTATTAGCACTTCTATGATTTATGGAGAGAAGTTGCCCTGAAATTGTGAAATAGAACTGAGATCAAAGTTCTATATATAAAGGACCATTTAGCAGCATCTCTAGACAATTTAGAAATTGCCCTTTCAAATATCATGAAGGAAAGCAGTGAAATTCCTGTGTTTCCCTGGTGTTGCTTCAGCGGATTTGTTCATACCAATTACTGTCATTTTTGCAAGTTTCATTTGGAAAATGATAGTATTTATATCCAATGCACCTTAATTTATACTCCTTACACACCACAAATCAGGTATGCAATTTGTTTCTCTTGATATCTAAGATACATTGCCTTTAAAAAATAAATAATTTTTTATTTTTTTCTAACTTAGTTTTTTTAATTAGGGTGAAAGCCAAGATAGCATTGGCCACATTCAAGAAATGTGGCTTAGGAATTAACAAAACTCAAGCTACTTTAGAGCAGAATGAAGTCGAAGAGCTGGAACGGCAGTACTATGTATCTATTAGGGCCTCAAGCTGGTGCAGATTAGCAATGGGGCAGAAATTTATGGGGCAGGAACTTTCCAATTCTGCACTTTTGGAACAAAATGAGCAGGCAAAATTAGCTATTCTTCAAAATCCACACTTTTCTGAACAGATGTCTCCAGGCTAAAAAGTGCATGGACATACATGCACAGTGGTAAAAATACCATTCAACATGTATTTTTTTAGGAAAATTACTTGCAAAAAGTGTTCATATTCCACAAAATCGCTCACAAAAATATAGGTTAGGAGAAATGCACACAAAATGCATGTGGATTTTCATGCAAGTGTTTTTTAGGACTTTGGGATAAACTGCAGTTAATATTGGAGAAAAAATCAAAAATTGGGATGGATGAACCTAGGAAACTGAGAAAAATCAAAACTGACAGATCTGTCCATCTCTAGTATAGATATGCATTCGTGTAACCATATTAACTGACATTGTTGATTGTGAACGCAATATATATTCCATGGAGTATATAAGGCTGATCACCCACTTCTGACTGGACTGTGCAAAAAAATCCTCCTAAAATTCTCCACATCATTTGCCCCTGAAAATAGGGGGCATTTTGACAAAATTCTCCAGGGTGAGGCAAGTGATGCCAAGGGGGAAAGGGCTGGGAGGGGAGCATTCTCTATGGTTGTGCCCAGACTGTGCACAAGGACACATGGCTGGCTCCAACTTTGCTTTCTTTTAGGCACCAGGTGAAAACTTTTTTGTTCCAAAAGATATTTGGTTAATTTAATTTGTGTTTTGTTGCAGATGTATTTATTTAATTGATTGGTTTCGATTTTAATTATTTGGTTGGATTTGACTTGTGTCTGACTATGATTTTGTATCATTTTATCCTTTTTATAACATTTAATTTAAATTTTATTGCTTTTATCTATTTTTCTTTTATCTGCTGATACAGCATCTTGTAGGCTGCCCGGAAAACCCTCGGAGGAATAGAAGTAGAATAAAATAAATAGTTTCTCCAACAGTTCAGGGTGCCGAAAGGGGAAAGTTTTAGATGTTCTGGAGAGTTCTCTTACTTCACCTGACTTAATGTGGAATGAAACGGCATCGATCATTCAAATGGTTGAATGAAGAAAGTAATGGGGTAGGAGAAAAGGATTGAATCAAGACAGGCTCAAAACCTGCTTGCTTCAACAATATGACAAAAGACTGAGCCGGATTCACAGTTGTGCCTGAAACATGGTGGTGGTGGGGGGTTTGCTTCCCCCCACCCACCAAATATTCTCCAGGAAGGCTGAAATTCCCTGACAGCTTATTATTTTCTCCATCACATTTGTTGTTAAACAACAAGAGAGCTTTCTTTCTTTCTTCTGTGTATCACCCAATAGCTGAAAGAAAGAAAGAAAGAAAGAAAGAAAGAAAGAAAGAAAGAAAGAAAGAAAGAGAAAGAAAGAAAGAAAGAAAGGAAGGCTGGCAGGCAGGCAGGCAGGCAGAATATTATGTATGGATCAATTAATCAATTAATTAATGGCCTTAATGTAATTAGCTTACATCCCATATTTCTGCTAAAAATGACACTCAACACCTAACAATAAAACACAGCTTAATTACAAAGTCTTAATTAAACTTCAAAGTTTGGGGGGAGTTGTAAAGAGTTGTAAAGAATTTGGGTCCTGAAAAAGAGAATTCCCAACTAAGTTCTCAGGAATTCTGCAACATAGCTAGAATCCGTCTACTGAGAATAAAGGCTGATGATATGAAGTTGGGAAAGTTCTTTGTAGATGTTTCCCCTTTAATGCCAACAGACAAAATCTAGGTCTTCTGCTTTAATAGGTTTGTGGATTGAGTTGATTGCAATGCAGCTGTTTGGGGCCACTTGTGGTATATACCTAGCAGTACTTGTCCACTCCTCAGGTACAGTAAACAAACTTGACTTGCATGAGAAGAACTGGAACATGTGAGTAAATTGAATGTCGTTATACATTGTTCTGGGAGTTTCATGTACTACATTTAGTGTATGGCGCTGTCTCTCTATAACTAGATTTTAATCCCATGCAATTTTATTTGCTTGTCTCTGTATTTTGAAAATTAATTTTAAAGGGAAAATTGTTGGGGAAAAGTATTTAGAGTCACAGCCCTCTGCCACCTTCTCAGTGGCATTTATGATGGCTTCTTGATTTGAGGGTGGAAGTATAGGGACGTTAATGTTTGGGCTCATTTTGTGATTGTAACAGCCATTCTGGAAATCTCTTAACAACAACTCCCATGAGACTTTCCCTGCATCAATCCCATAGCTACAGCTATGACAGAAAGCCACCTGGAAACAAATTGATCAATTTGATCAATTAATGTATCTCAGTTTTGCACTGCTGCCCTATCGTTCCCTAGCAGCTCACCAAAACTACAAAAATGTATATATTTTGAAAAACGTATACAATGCTACATATCAGGGTTCATGAAGACTTATTATAGTATAGTATGGTAAGGGGCAGCTGGAGGGCCATTGGGTACAACTACCTGCTCAGAGCAGAACTCCAAGTTAAACCATCCCTATTTAATTCCCTATTTATAAATGAGACAGCAAGACATTGGGAAATGAGAACCTGAGGTGCAAACCTCTGGACCCCTGATGTTGTCTGGGGAGGTAGGATTATTCAGAGTCTGAGCTCCAAGACTGCAGGATCTTGGAGCTGGGAATCCCAAGGCTGAGCTCCCATCTTGTCCCTCTGACAGCTAGCATGGGAAGACCCATATTGACTGCCTTCCCTGAGATCACCCATTGGAGGGGAGAAAAGGGTCATGTCCGAAGGGTGGGGAGGTGGGAAGCAAGGACTCAGTCTGATTTCTACTGGTTCACCAGTCTTCTGCCCTCCCCAGCATGTTATCTAGACGGCAGTAGTTTACAACTGAACCAATTTTTATTGCAGTGTCCCAGTGTTCAATGGCATTTACAGTATAAATAAGCAAGCCGGCAAATAATCCTGAAGGGGCTAATTCACCGTGTTCATCGAATCACAATTTAAGCCTGGGGTGTTACAATATGTACAAACAGCTTCATCTTTGACTATGACCCTTGGTTGCTATAAGGTGTGATGCTGAGTGACTGCTTCCATCCATCCTGGCTGTTCTATGGCACTTAAGGATCATGCTGATTGTATCTTGGCCCTTTCTGCTTTATTCATAGACACCCATTCAGTGCTTAACTAATTTCTGACATGCTTCGTCATGATCATGGACAACTTTGACAAGAATCAATAGCAACGAATTCTGTTCCCGTAATTTGGCTTGCTCCTGAAACTCATTTCCATTCATCATTTTTGAAAGAGCATGCTTTATTTAACACATTCATTCTTTCAGCTGTTAACATACAATGTTGGAAAGGGGGGAACTGAGAATAAACCGTTACAAAGCTCATCTCATTTGAAGGAAAAAAGTATTCTTAGCATTAGAAAGCGGGGAGGGAGGGAATCAGGAAAAGAAATTTATGGAAATAGCTGCAGTTGCCAAACTGAGATGGATTAGGAGTGGCCAGGGCAGTTCTCTTGGCTGGGTGGCCACACTGAAGCCGCTGCTTCTGGGATCTGCAATGACTGCTTTCCAGCTGCACCACTGGACAGGCGCTGGTGGCAGTGGCATCCTCTGGACTCTCAGTGGTGTCCCCAGGCAGGCAATTCACCCCACCTCATGGGAAGGCCAGCCTTGAATATTGAACAAGAAGGAAAGATTCAGAGGCCTTGAGCCACTGCCTGGTCACTTAAGGGCAATTTGCTCACCCCAGAAGTCTAAGTGGCTGGCTCTTTGCAGCCTTGATACTACGCTTTTACTCCAGTCTGGTTTTGCTGTGTGTTAAGCATCTCCACATATACATCACTTTGGATCTCTCTTATGAGCAACATGTGCTCATTTGCACAGTATATAACATTTTAATTAATAGCAGTCCCAAAATATATCCATCTTCTGAAATGAATTTTTCCTAGGATTAATTCCTAGGATTAACTTCAGAAAAGGTGGGAGACAGGCTTAGTGCCCACTGCTTTTTGTGTATTGTACCTGCACTAGTGGAAAGTATTTCTGATTGTGCAAGGCATGGCACCAATTTTTGCTGATGCCTCTGCTTGCTGCATCACCATGTGCCAAAGTTCATGCTGGTCCAGAAGCTCTTCTACTCTTTAGGATTCAATTTTGGGGGAGATGGAGCTCTGCAGCAGATAGAATGGATCAACAAAACTCATGTGCCCCACGGTGTGCAATTGGAACTTCTTTTCACGTGTGCAAAGACACCACTGGCTTTGTCCTGTGGTATGTTTGCTCCTGAGAGTCCCTTGGACTGTGAGGCGATCAAACCAGTCAATCCGGGAGGAGGTCAACCCTGACTGCTCTTTAGAAGGCCGGATACTGAAGATGAAGCTCAAATACTTTGGCCACCTAATGAGAAGGAACAACTCACTGGAGAAGACCCTGATGCTGGGAACGATTGATGGCAAAAGGAGAAGGGGATGGCAGAGGATGAGGCGGCTAGATGGAGTCACTGAGGCAGTGGGTGTGGCCTTGGGTGAAGGACAGGATTGCCTGGAGGAATGTTGTCCATGGGGTCGTGATGGGTCGGGCATGACTTTGTAACTAAACAATAACAACGTTTGCTCAGTATTTCTATCTCTGCACACGAGCAGGCTCTGAGATACTCTTGTATGTGCTATTATGATTCTTTTGCTGTTTGTGTCTTCTGCTTCTGCTTTCAGGTCAGTGGCGATGCATCTGAAGGGTGCCCTTGAGCAGTGGAGTGAGAGTACACAAAGAACCCTCATTCTCATATGATGCAATGCTATTTTTATACTGTAGGACAAAAGACACGACATACAAGCAACTTGACACTGGACAGAAAGAAACACTTTTTAGTCTTTTTTCTATCTCCCGATATAGAGAAATCATTATCTATATATATTTTTCTCATTGCACTCTGAGGGAAAATGCCTGCAATTTGCAAGTCCGGGTTAAGTCCAGCTTTACTCCTCAAAGAAGGCCTGGTTTAATGCAATAGACGCAGTGCTCAGTGGAAGCTCCTTTCACCTCAAAAACTGTAAGCTCTGAAAGACACAATCCACATGCTGATCTACCTGCAACTCTGTGTTTTGGGAAAGTTCTGTCTTTGTAGTGGTCTGTCAATTTCTGCGAGACAACATCATAATTACTACAGAAGACAGTTTCCTAAGTGTGTTGACTGAGAAGCAAGCTCCAGTGGGTTCAATGGGGCTGCATTATTGGCTGCTTGGTAAATTTAGGATCGCAACCTCTGATGTGAAAAATGTGCTAGTCCCTTCTGCAGGATTTTTATCTTAAACCTGCTGATTTATATTTTTAGCTTAAACCTATAGCTCAAACATACCAATGCAGCCTCCAGTGATGCCCCGATTTTTGGACCACAACTCCCATTATTCCAGATAATTGGCCATGGCAGCTGGGGCTGATGAGAACTGAAGTCCCAAACATTTAGATTTGAGGTAGGCTGCAGTCCTAGAGGAGATCAACCCTGCCTGCTCTTTAGAAGGCCAGATCCTGAAGATGAAACTCAAATGCTTTGGCCACCTAATGAGAAGGAAAGGCTCCCTGGAGAAGAGCCTAATGCTGGGAACAATAGATGGCAAAAGAAAAAGGGGATGGCAGAGGATGAGGTGGCTGGATGGAGTCACTGGAGCAGTTGGTGTGAGCTTGAGTGGACTCTGGGGATGATGGAAGACAGGAAGCCCGGGAGGAATGTTGTCCATGGGGTCGCGATGGGTTGGGCACAACTGTGTGACTAACAACAACAACATGGGTGCTTTAGCCCCATGCAGGCACTGTCAATCCCCCACACAATGAGGGAGAGTTGGGAAGAACACACAAGTGTGTCCTCACCAGTGCTGTTCCTAGAATCTTCTTCTGCAAGTAAGAAGGTGACTTCTTGCAGCAGGACCAATGCTCAGACTTGTGGAGGGCAATGGGAAGAGCTATGGTGCCTGTCCTGCGCTCCCACATTCCGATCTCATTGTGTGAGGAAATGTGACTTTGGCACTACCCAGTGTCACAAAGCCTTGAGTCTTGTTTGGCTTTCCAGATAGGAGAGCGATGGGAGTTAAGATGATTTTCTCAGCTCCTGATTGTTTCTGCTTTCTCTGAGTATTCATCTCTCTTCTTCTTCTTCTTTGCACATTATTTTGAGGATAATATATCATGTCTTCCACCCTCTGAAGCAGCTGGTGTGATACTATTGAATAGAGCTAGCAGATTGATTCTTGCCCGCTGGTAATTCCCAGCCAGCACAGTGGGTGACAGGATAAGCATTAAGTGTGCAGGATAGAGTTGTTTGTCCTGTACATGGAGGGGTCCCTCAAAAATACTGGAGGGTTCCTCTCTTTTCTTAAAAAAATATGCATGATTCAAAACATTCTTGCAAATTGCCTTCTATAAACACATGTTTAGGAAAATATTAAGTGGGAAGCTTTGCTCTGTGCTTCGGGGCTTTTTTATTTTGCCATGCTTGATCTTTTTTTTAAGAAAATGATGGTTTTCAGAACACTGTTAAAACTCTTGCAGACATTTTCAGGAATGAAGGGCTGAAGGGGTCCTAGTGCTGCCTATACTGCTGTTAATCACAACAGCATTCGCAGAATTCCTGAATTAGGAATTCGTTTTCTTTTCTCTTCTGAAAGCAAATATCAGATGTTCCTTGGTTGAGGCGTGGGAGAACATTTTCAATGCAGCTGATTTGATCAGGGCTTGCAGTACAATGGTGTGTGTGTGTGTGTGCTGGGGGTGGGGGTGGATACCATTGTACTGGATTTAGTCAGAGTAGACCCAGCAAGACTTAAGCCAGGCCTGCTTTATTTCATTTGCTCTACTCTAAATATGAGTAAAGCATCCGCTTTGAGGAACATCTGCCATACGAAAGGCAGCATGGTGAATTCAGGACTTCTTTGCCCTGGACATTGATTGTGCCCACATGACTCCTTCCTCACAGTAGGTTGTGGGACTTTTTCATGATTTCCACATTTCCTTGTCTCCTCCCCTCCTGTTCCCTCCTTTTCCCCATCCCAGGTAGAGGCATTATTGGGTCTTCTCAACACACTATTTAAAATATAATGTTTATTATTTATTTGTTACTTATATATCCTGCCTTTTTCCCACAAAGCTTCACTATATTGTATGCAGAACTCACCTCTTCCTCACTCATAAAGCCCTCATCCTAATGGATGATTTCTCTATCTGCATTTTAGATCTATGCATCCTCAGGTTGCCACCAAATGAGTGGTGCCCTTTGGAAAGGGACATAGAAACATAGAAGATAGAAACAGAGGGAGTCAGAAGGGACCTCCTGGACATCTAGTCTGACACCTGGGTCTGGCTGACTCTGCTCATGACATGCCTATCATGTGCATATCGAGCCTGTCCTTTAACACCCTCACTGATGGGGCCTCAACCACCTCCTGTGGAAGCCCATTCCATACCCTTGGGGTCCTCACTGTCAGGGAGTGCTTCCTGGCATCCAAATGGACCCTTGGTTCCTTGAGCTTGGCTCCGTTGGAGCGCGTCCTGCCTTCCTCTGCAGGGGAGAACAGGTCTCTACCCACCTCCGTGTGACACACCTCTCACCCTCCCCAACAGATCATCTTGGAATCTTCTCTTCTCCAGGATGAAAAGACCCAGTTCCCTCAGTCTCACCTCATACAGCTTTCCCTGCAGTCTGGCCCTACACTATGCTCACTCTAACCTGATCAGCTCCTCGGTATCCACCATTATTTCCCAGATCAGTGAAAACTATCACTACACTTTGGTGTAATGACCTCCAGCATTCAAAGCATTTCACACTTATGATCTGGTTGTAATCCTTATTACAACCCAGTATGCAAAGTCCATATTATTAAGTTACATACTGAAGTGGGAACAAAGGATGAGAGTAGCTTGCATAAGGCCACCTATGGAGCTTGTGTTGGAGATGAGATTTAAATTTATTTATTTATAACATTTTTATGCCACACCCATTGCAGAAACCTTGGGGCGACTTACAAAAAGAATAATCATAGAATAGAATAACATTAAAAATTTGGAGTATCTCAGCCATAATTTAAAAACCAATAAATAAAAACAACAATTTACAATTAAAATATCATTTAAATAGAAAAGTCTTGGCCTGGCGCCGAAAAACAAATAAAGATGGCGCCAGGCGGACCTCTCTGGGGAGCGCATTCCATAGGTGGGGACTTTGTAGTTCAATTTCTGAGCCATTACAGTATGTCATTTCTCATGTAAGCTAATTAAACAGTTAGTTTAGTTTTTTTTTTTAAGTTGTATTCTACTCATTCTCCAAGGAAGCTAGAGCTGGTGCCATGCGAGCCTTGCAGTGCGATTTCAGGGTCTTTTTTCACTTTACTTTCCAATAATATAGGTTTAATTGATCCAAAGCAAATGTCCATTTTCTGTTGTTCACTGTTTCATATGATTGCCTGATGACACTGACCATTGGTGGGACATGTGACATCACACATGTGCTATTATGCGATCACGTATGTCAGCTATAACATCTGTCATTCCAAAACTCCACTTCCTTTCAATGCGCAATATCTGTCCATTTTTCATTTCCCTTTTTTGCCACTGTAGTTAAAGTGGATAATCATTTGATGAGGATGAAGAAATTGCCATACTTGATCAGACCATTAGTTTATCTGGCCTCAGGGAGTAGCAATACGTGATGCTTCAGAGGAAGACAAACAGCCCATAATAAGCCTTGGCTGTTGGGAAATGCTGCACATGGGGAAAAAATTCCTTCACACTCTCTCTAGGCCCTATGCAGCGAAGCTTGACGTCTGAATCATTATCTTAGCTTGCATAGCTGCAAACATTATTAATGATCCTAACATTACCAAGAGCTTCTGAAAAACAGTTATAATATTTTTCTTTATGACCTCCCAAGGCACAGAAATCGCACATGGACTGTCTGCTTTGATGAAAAAGAGAGAAAACAAGTATTTTGTTATACTAAGTCTAAACTTTTCTGCACTCTAATTTTCTTGCATGTCTGCTTGCTCTCATATTCTGTGACAGTGTGATAATGAAATTGAACAATGTCCATTCTTTTTAAGTTCTGTATCCTGTGAACACCCAGGAATTAAAATCATTAGTAGCTTTTCTTCTCTTCCTCTTTAAAAACCAAAACAAGGCTCCTGAATATCATACTCGAGACCATGCTTGAGAATATGGATGTTCATAGCACCCATATTATGCAGCCAGAAAAGTCAAACTCTGCAGGCAGAATTAATTATACGAACATTTCCCAATGTTACATAGCATATCCTACCACCAATCCCTATTTCAAGCATCTTTGGGGTTGGGGATAAGAGGGTTAAAAGCCCTTTCTGTTTCCTGAAACTCATATCTTCAGAATTTCAGATTGCTCACAGAAAGAAGTTTAGCAGTTTCCTGGAAATATAGATCCATAAATGATTTCATCCAAACAGAAGCTTCTTCACTATTGTTTTGGAAGATGAATTTATTTAATGAATAGAACCCTAATGGCTTGGGACCAAACTACTTAGCAAACTGCCTTCCTCTATGTGCCCTGTTCTAAGTTCACCACTGAGGGCTTTAAATGTCAATAACTGGGAGAATTATGTAGAAAGTGGAACCATCTGAAGGTTTTAAAAATCCCTTTGACCTCTGAGGATCTTAGTGTTTGAAAGAAATGTTCAGCATCTGTGACATTTCATGCCTCTGAAGGCTTTTGGGATCAATGGTGCAGCAAAATTGGGACATGCAGGGATGCCGCACCATTGCTTCCTGATGAGCTCCCTTGGGCCCCACCTCAGATGTCTGTCTGCCCTCTGAGTACAGTTGCAATCTTAACACCAGGCAGGAGGAAATGATTTTTTATAGAAACTCTGCAGTGTTTCCTGTTGTAATATAAAGGATCTGGGGTGGCTTGATCTTGGATGGTCCATTAAGAGCTATTGTTTTACAAAAGACCTCTTCATGGTGGAGACAGAAACTGCTGGAACTGGATTGTCCATATGGGCCAACTCAGCTGCCTGCGGTGTTGGACTCCCTTTGGGGACATGGCTGTGGTGACTGCCATGACAGCCACTTCGAAATGTACCAGTGCATTGGTGCTTATAACAAGTACTTCAACACTCTACAAAGTCTTCCAAGGAAAGGGAAGGAGGAAAAGTCAAATAACTTAGCAGTTTACCAAATATTTTCAAGTTTTGATTTCCAAGTTATAAATGGTCATTTCAAAGGAAAAGATACATCTGCCTACAACCCACCCATTCGTAATCATGTCCTTCATCCTTGATTCCTTTGGTTTCCATTTCTTCAGTGCAATTTCTCCCGGGTTCTGCTGCTTTCTTTTTCTTGGCTCAGCCATTCAGGTGATCCTGGACAATCAGGTACCACGTGGGGAAGGAGAGGGCATCACAGTGTCCCCTACAAATCACATTTGTTTGCATACTAACATCACAATTACATCAGGACAACATCAGTGAATAGGTGAACCATTCCAAAGAGAAGATTTTTTTCAGCATTCCTGATAATTTTAATGAAAAAATAGTTTCAGCTCAGCCCTCAAATTAATTTTAAAAATCACTGGCAAATGTTGCTATGACAATGATTCCTTCCTTCTATGCATCCCAAAGTGAGGAGTCCCGCTGTTCCTGTCTGGCAGACAGAGCCAGCAGGTTCATTTCCCTGACCAGAATGTTTTCTTTCCTCTTTAGCACAGTCAGGGAACCGTGGGATGAATCTTGCTCGAAGGAAGACTCATTTTGCATCCAAAAAAGAATGTTCCATTGACAAGGCATCCATCCTTAAATGCTCTGCTCAATTCTGATGTGAGTCAGACACTGGCTACAACAAAATATTTAACATAAAAATGTTGAACACCAACCCCAAAATACAAAAATACTGAACAAACTGAAACCAAGATGATATTTGAATAACAGTCTTCCATAACCAAAGGGTTAGGCAAGAAATACACATTTGCCTAGCCTGTCTGGACATGGAAGGATATTGGGGTGGGGTGGGGAGATAGGGGGCGTAAGGATGCCAGGTGATGGATGGGGCTTACAGGGCAATATTAACCCTCAGAACCTTACCCTCACCTTTTCCATTCTTCAGGTTCCCTCCGTCCCTCCCTGCATGCATTGTGGGCTTTGCTGATTGTCCTTTTAGAGGCCAAGTAGAAATTTTCACAGACAGCTGTTGGTTTTGCCTACTTTGATCTTTCATCAGGAATGATTAATGACTGATCATAGGTTAATTGATTGTTAGGGCAATTTGGTCACATTTAGGTAGGTGGGTAGGTATGGAATTATCTTAGTTGGAGTTTGGGTTGGTGAGCTTCCAAAAGCACCCTTACGGTGACCGGCAACTCCAGAGGCTTCAGTATCCAGGTTTTGCAGCCCACTATGGAGATATGGGTTGCCCCTGAGGCCAATTCACTTTGCCCACTCTGAGTTTTGCAGTTCTAAGGAGGGACAAGCTCCCTATACTGGGATAGTGTAGATATGAGAGACAGTGAGCTTACGGATGCCACCATTTAGGACCAGGATACCTTGCCCAATATAATTACAGGTAGTTCCCTATAAAGAATAAGAACCCCACTGTCCCTGTCTTTGCAGGTCTGTCTTAAATAAACGTGGCCCAAGTTTATATCAAAGGTCTCCGACTCTCATTATTTCCCCACCACCACCTTTCACTCACAATAAGCAAAAACATCCCTTTCTGATCTATATTACTCTCAATTGCCACTTTTCTGCATGACTCCATTCTGTTCTGCTTTCACATCGATCTGCAGATTTCTTTTCTTTAAAAGCATCCTTTCAAAAAGCATTCTTCAATAATACCTCAGAAAGTATTTAACTATGTATTTTCTCTAAAAACATGTATTTCAGTGTATACTCTGAAACATTTAAACTGCCAAGAAGTGTGTCACAACATTTGGAGATGTGCAAAATCCAGTGGAGAGCTAATGCAAATGTTGAGCTGCACATTAGTCCAAGTCATATGGATCAGGCCATTACATTCAGAAATGCACAATAAGCTAAGCAGGGACGTGCAGATCAGCAAAGCTCGGGCTTGTCAAGGTGCTTCGATTTCCACTTCAAACCCTGCTCTCACTCATGTTCATTTTGGATTTTAGCACTTGTTTTTGCTTTTCTCACATGAAAATGTGTGAGTTTTTCATGCCACTTTTTTCAAATGTATATAACAATTATGTGCAGTTCTAAAATGTATGCATTTTTGTCCAACCAATGAATTGTTTATCCATTTATTTGCATGCATATTGCAAATATGCACATTTTGAAACATCCTTTTTGCTGCACAAGTTTCATTGCAAGCTTGGGAATGGACGTCCTTCAAAACACAGGCTGTGTTTGGGAGGTGCAAACAGAATGCATTCTTTTTATAATAATAATAATAATAATAATAATAATAATAATAATAATAGTAGTAGTAGTAGTAGTAGTAGTAGTAGTAGCAGCTAAATTGAATTTCTTCCTGTTCCCTAGATCTAAGTCCTTAAGCATCCCTAGACTTGAGAAATCATGTATCAGATATCCAGCTTGTCATCTGCCAAATGTGAGCCATATAATTTAGCCACCCCCTTTTTAGTGCCAAAACTGCATTAACTTCTGCTTGAATTATCGCTTTCAAAAGCCAAGGTTCTGTTTTGTTGCTGGCTGGACCAATCATCCTTACAATGGGTTCTCTCTCCGTATGTTTCTAACCAAACCCATTTCATGTGAAGCTTGAGAAAGGGGGCACAGTGAGTCAAGTTTCATTCAAGAGAGGTGGCAGATCAAAACCTTCTCAAAATAGAGGCCAAGCCAGGTATATCCTCCTCCACCCTGGCAAATAACTTGAAAGAAAACTCCATAAGGTTACACCCGGGTGTGTTATATATGAAATTATTTAAAATATTTTAACTCATTTGGGATGCTTGGCCCTCAGAAGAGAATTTCGTTTATAGAAAGATGAAAATGCCATTATGGTTTTTAAACAAAAGCAAAACAACAGCAGCAAAAGGTTGTTTTGTTTTATTTTTACCAAGGACAAAATGCAGTTAAATGCAACTCTAGAGTTGTTGCTTTTTAAAGCTGGGCCCCATGGCATGTGCTAATTGACAAAATACTCATATTTATGGATTCCTGCATAACGTGTTAGAAAATAAACTTACTCTTTATGCTGATGATCTTCTGTTGTTTATTTTGGAACTCCATTCAACTCTTCTGGTTTTGATGCTGATGATAAATACTTTTGGACATAAATCTAGTTATTCTATTAACTGGTCAAAGTTGGAACCCAAGTCTATAGGAAATAATACATCCAACTGTGTATCTAATTGGCAATTTAGAATCTGTGCTCAAATTATTATTTTTCTTGTCCCAAGAAACAACACAAATGAGTAAACTAAATTTGAGTAAGTTGATTAATGAGGTCTCAAGGAACTTTGGCAGATGGGCGTCTATGAAGTTAAACCTATGGGACAGGGTAAATACACTTAAAATTAGTGTAATACCTTGAATTATGCTTTACACAATATTCCTTTATTTATACCTGGAAAATATTATAGAAGCTTAATGTTTTATTTGCAAATTTTATAGGCTTTTGGAGTCATCATGAATATTCTTTAAAAAGAGTGCAACTTTCTTTTAAAGAGAGTATACTTGGCATCTCTATTCTTTACTAATACCATTCAGCCTATTTGTCGACTTACACTAGAATTTAGCCTCTTCCAGGTCAATGTTGCAATGGTCATTTCTAGACTTTCTTCCCAAGTGGATTGCCCTGGGCTCCTTTTCATATCAATTGTACTTTGAAATATTTTCACACACAAAGTTAAATTTATGGAAAAATTCATATTTAAAAAGTGGCAAGAAAATGTTTGTTCATCAACCTGTCAGTGCTGACAAAAAATTCTGCCATTTTCTACTTTGTGCTTTGTATGTACGGCCTGGTAATATATGCAACTGAAACATTTTTTTGTTTTATGTTTTATGGGTTGTAATCTGCTTAGAGGGCCTTTGGGCTGATTCAGTGGATAGTAAGACTAAAAATAAATAAATAAATAAATAAACAAACAAATAAATAAATTGTTACAATCCAGGTTTGGCCCAGCTGCTTTTACAGCTTTGGAGCTGCCTGTGCTATTGGAAATATTGATTGAGGCTGAACAGTTACAATTGGCCATCAATTTCTGTCTATAAATACTTATTATCAGTTAATAATTGATGTTTCAGCTTTCCTGGATGCCACAACATCTTTTCAATAACGGCTTACTTAAATTGTCCAATTTTTGCAGGTGCAATGCTGCTAATGCTTCCCTTCTTCAAATGTTTTGGGAATGCCCAATTGCAGCTTCCTTTTGGGAGGTGATCATAATTTGGATAAATCTTGTAATGAAAAGCTTTTCAGGCATACACATGCTCTTTCGAATTACCTATCCATCTTTTGGATTTCTACTCAGGCTTGGCATAAATGGATTTTATGTGCCCTTTTGACAGCTAAAAGTCTAATATTACAGCATTGGAAAGATAAATGGCTACCTGCAGTGACACAATAGGTAAAGGATTTAATGAAGCTTTCAAGTTTTGAATGGGCGACCTTTAGGCATAATTTACAAATGGATAAATATATGGAGATACAGGTTGCCTTTGTCTGTTCATAATTATTGCATAACAGTAGTGTGTTCTGTTATATCCTAACATAAAAAGGTGTATCATATACAAGTTATTAGTGTTGTGGAACTGTTTACAACTATGGAATTGTACTGTGTTCCTTTTTTCATGGTGCTGTTTGGGTTTGTTTGTTTTTGGTGGTTTTTTTCCCCTTATTGCCCAATAAAAATGTGGCTGGGGGAGCGAGTAGAGACGAGGTCATTGCCTTCATGCTGGCATGGCTGGGCTAAGATCTTTTGCTGCCTTCCATGTAGCCTGAAGTGCCTGATCCTGCCTAATCTTGGAAGCTAAGCAGGGTCAGGCCTGGGCAGAAATGGGATGGGTGACTTGAGTGTATGATTGTATGATTATTGCTGTCAACTGCCTAGAGAGCTTTGGCTATGGGCAGTATAAAATGTAATAATAATAATAATAATAATAATAATAATAATAGTAATAATAGACAAGATGGAGTGTGTCCTCACAACATGCACAAAAGTCAGCTAGACTAGAGGTTGAATCATAGTCCAGCATGGGTGGTGGGACAGGATCTTCCCGTATCCTCCAGTATCTTGCTGCATCCAGTGCATCTGAAGGCAGCAAGATGGCTTTGGAAGTTTGGGAAAGATCAGTTGGTATACACAAGGTTCTCCTCCAGTAATTTGCCACCCGCTTTTGCCCCTTTGCAACAGAGGCTGCTGTCTCACTCACCCTTAAGGTAGGGCTGGCCCTGCTCCCTTGGGTGGGACACACCAGTTTGGTCATTGTACAAACATATCTGTACTGGTGGTGCCTTTACTTAGCTTCCTAGAAACAAATGCAGAATCATAATAGTAGAAATATGATTCAAACCCATCTCTTTGGGGAAGAACATTCTTTTTTATTTATTGGCTAAAAAGAGAAAGCTCTTACTATACCTGTTTATCTTATTTAATAAGGGAAATCCTGCCAATGGAATACCTAGCGCGTACATTTACCACCTTGAAACATTCTGGACCATTAGAGAAGTATTTATAGCCATCAGTAAATGAACCGCCGCAAAAGATTCCATCTCATGTGTTTTCTCCTCAAAGATTTTTATGTTCCTGTTCTCTGAAATAAAATATATTACTCTCATGCTTGCCTTATTATTACTTAATCTATCAAGGAATTCTGAACAGTTAAAGCTCCTGTAAATCCACAGCAAATGAAATAAAATAACCAGAAGCAGATTTTCTTTTTCTCTCATTCTCTTCGGTGGTAAAACTGTCTATGAAAAAAGTGACTATGAAAATTAATATAAGTTTCTAAGTGTCTACAAAGCTGGGCACGTCATTTTCTTTTCAGGAAAGATACCAGTCAAGGTGAAAAGGCACCTCTGTAAAAGCAGGGAATCTGTGGCCATCGGTGAACACCTAGCAGCTGAGGGGAAAGGAATTCCCAGAGCTGTGTGGTCAAGGTGATGATTTGCATACATAAAATCCCAGGTTCATGCTCCAGTTAGAAAGGCCTCAGGAAACAGGGCTGTGAGGGACCCCTGCCTGAGATCACAAGGAGCTCCTGCCAAGCAGTGTAGCTCCTGCTGGACTCAGTAAAGCCATGGCCCTGCTTCTCATGACATCTTCATGTGGGCAACAGCAACACAACAGTAGAAACGAGCAGAATTTAGAGGCATATTTAGGGTGGGAGATGTTCCAAGAAGAGGGCAAGGGGCCTCCTGAGAACTCCTCAACTAAAAGGCTCAGCTTTGGAACAGCCTGATTTATGGTAATCTTGTGTGTGGGTACACACCAAAGGAAACAACCACTGAAATCCACACTTATGAGTGACAACTTTTCTTCTTTGTTTCTCTAAATTAGTCAAGCTTCTCCCATTGGATTGGGACCCTAATGTTGGAGGTGGTGGGCTTTTAAGAGATATATTGGTTTGCCAATGCATTAAAGTCATGTGTAACTTGGTCTTCTTCATATCATGGAAAGGTGGGGTGTTTATTGACCTCTTAAGAAGAACACTGCTAGTTCTGAAGTTCTCTCTAATCTACCACCCTTTTTTCTTAGTGGAAAATCAGTTGCCTGTGGGAAGCCCACAGGCAGGACATAAGAGCAATTGCAGCCTCCTACATCTGTACCCCAGCAACATGTACTCAGAGCCACCCCCCCATCCCATCCCAAGAATATTACAAGCTGTTGAGGCTCAAGCAGGAGCATCCCTCCCCCTCTCCCCTTTTTGTCCCTTTCCCCCTCCCTTTTCTTTTATGTTTTCTAGCCAACCCACTTGTCATTCAGACCATTCTGGAAGTGAAAGCTGATGCTTCCCGCCCACTCTGTGTGGCTCTGGAGAGCTAGCCCACACCTTCCACTTGCTCATGCCTTCCGATTCTGAAGCATTGACAAAAGTTGCAGCACAAGAGACCACAAATGGAAGCCACAGATAAATGGCATTTGAAAGACCAGGAGACCCTTCAAGCAAAATAATCTCAGCATTTGTCGTGTACATTGCCTTAGCACACAGCATATGTCTTCCCCCTGGGCTGGATCCATTTTTCTGCCCACTGTGATGACTGTGCCACCAATGCACAGACCAAATTTCACATATTTGTCTAGAAGCCAAAACAGATGTTGCTTTAAAGCTGTGTCCAGCAGCCGTGTCTTTAGACACAGAAGGTCTGATCTGAATTGGGATACATGCGTGTGCATGTGGGAATGCAGAGTGGAAGCCAGTGGTCCCAATGTCAGTGGGCTGGTGCAGCCATTCTGGGTCTAAATGAGCTATTTGTGGCGCTGAACCTGTTTTGGGCTGGGGTTCGGCACCATGGATACCCCCTTAAAAGCCTGGAGGGAATGTACCACCCCAATGACATTGGAGCCACCCATCATTGCTGGGTATATGAGCTTTTTGGATGTGGGTTGCATCATGCTGTGCTTTTCTAGAGTGAAAATGGAGGTGGAGCAGGGAAGCCCTGCTGCTTGACCCAGACTTAATATTGTGCAGAGGTGGGCAATTTTTTTTTCAGTTGAAGGTCATGTTGATCTGTTGGGGGCTGCATGTCAGTGGGCCAAATCAGCAGTGAGAGAGCAGAGCGACAACCAGTGGCTCACTCCCTCTCTTTGCCACCCCTTCCCCTTCTCTTCCTTTGCATGCAGCAGGATGCCAGGGAACTGGTTGCACCCAGGATAGCTTGCTCTTGCCTGGAGTCGGAACTGGTTGCACCCAGAGGAGTTTTGAGTCCAAGCTCAGGATTGTATGAAATTCGCCCCCAGGGCTGCAAGCTGTCAGCTCCTGTTTCAGACGCTGGGAAGAGGATTCAGCATCTTACATCTCTTACATCAAAGCAAAGCCGGCGCTTGCTGGAGCGGGAGTGGGATGTAGGAGACACACTGGATCTCTGTAGTCTCAGGAGAGAATCCATAGGAGAGAATCTAGGACTTGTGTTGACCAATGTATTAATGTATCTTTCCAGGAAGTCTAACCAGATAACTTTTACTCACACTTTGAAGTTGGATACTGATTTTCTGTATCCTGTCTTCTCTTTTCTAGAGAAACTTATTGAGCAAATAGTTGCTCTCAAGCTATTTTAGATACTGGTGGATAAATGTGTCAGTTTGTCTTCTTCCCACATTCAGTTTGTTTTTTCAGCTTCAAGTTTTTTCTATTCAGTATATAAAGACATTTGCAAATGTTTTTTAATGTATTGTAAGACTCCTAGGAAGACCTTGGCAGTTTAACGCAGCCTATAAATACGTGTATCAATCAATCAATCAATCAATCAGTGACAGAAACAGACCAAACAAAATTTTTATCCAGCTACACCATCAAATTCAATAGATGCAGTACACCTAACATAGGGAGGGCCATGTTAAGGCTGACTATAAGTGGGGAATCATCAGGATGGCAGCTGGTGATGAGCAGAGTTCCCCAAGTTTCAGCTCTGGGATGATTCTGTTCAACCTTTTTATCAATGACGTGGAGGAGGGGATAACTTGTCTGCTGTCTAAATTCGGGGATGATATCAAAGTGGGGGCAGTGGCCACAGCTGAGGATCAGGTGATAGAGATCCATAAGAACCTGGACAGGCTGTGGAAGTGGGCAGGGGACAACAGGATGGCGTTCAGTGTGGATAAGTGCAAGGCCTTGCACTTGGGACACAGGAATAGGTGTTCCAGGTACAGGATGGGGAACAAGTGGCTGGAGAGCAGCACTTGTGAAAGGGATCTTGGGGTATTTGTTGACAGAAGGCTGAACATGAGCTAGTGGTGTGACATGATGGTTAAGAAGGCAAATGCCATCCTTGAGTGTATAGTCAGAAGCAAGACTTCCAGATCTAGGAAGGTGTTGCTACCACTCTACACAACTCTGGTGCACCCACAACTGGAGTACTGTGTCCATTTTTGGGCTCCACATTATAGGAGAGACATAGCTAGGTTAGAATTGGTTCAGTGCAGGGTCACAAGAATGGTCGCCAGGCTGGGAGGGATGGCATATAAGGCGAGATTGAGGGAACTGGGCCTTTACAGCCTGGAGAAGAGGAGACTCCAATGGGATCTTTTAGTGACTTATAGGTATGTGATGGGATGTCATATGGAGGAGGGCCGTGACCTGTTCTTCCCTGCAGTGGAGGGCAGGATGTGTTCAAATGGGGCAAAGCTCAAGGAACCAGGCTTCAGGTTGGATGTCAGGAAGTATTTCCTGACGTAAGGACCCCTAGGATATGGAATGGGCTTCCAAGGGAGTTGGTTGAGGCCTCATCAGTGAGGGTGTTCAAGGAAAGACTGGACAACTACATGTTGGGGATTACATGAGCAGAGCCAGATGGAGCCAGAGGTCAGACTAGATGGCCTCGGAGACTCCCCTTGACTCACTTTGTTTCTTTGATTCTATGTGAGCAGTATGGAGTGCATAGTGATGCTCAAGAAAGGAAAGGTTAACAAACATTTGGGGGGGAAATTGTTTGTAAAGCAAGCAAGCAAGAAAATAGCAGTAAAAACAAGACCTAGAAAATGGCTCTAGCCACAAAAGTCTTTATTAAACTTGAAGGTGACAGAAGTCGCAACAGATGGGCATAGGATCTTTGGAACAAGTTCAAATATCCTGTGCACGGTAAATGATGAACTTCATATATAGGAAACTTTGTGCTGTAAACATGTTTGTTAAAATGTATTGACTAATGAACTAAGAAATGTTATGCTGTGTTTAATAATAGATGCATTTGTCACCTCACGTCTGCTTCTGTTTCCATAAGAAAAGGCATGGCTGAGGACCTCCCGCATTTCAGATGCATCATTTCATGAGAAGCCCACTGAGTTATAGATATAGCCCTGGCTCCACAAGCTGAATTACCTATGGTGCTTGACTACAAACCAAACAATATAAATGTCACATCTGCTGAAATCTGGTTGTGCTAATTAGAAACCTTATGGTGAAGACGATCTATTTGCATCATCAAGTGTCACAACATGAGCTTCTCTTCTTCCATTCCTCTCAGAAATCAATCCAGGCCCCACAGACAGTTGCTTAGACATTATATAAGCGAGGCAATTGTTTCAGTAATAATAACCCTGTAAAATTATGTCTTGTTAAAGATTAGTGGCCAGTCTACAGGAGGGACTGACACAGTGAGTCAGTGTGACATGATTACTAAGTGGCCCAAAATTTAGTCTTTCTTTTGTAAATGCTACAAGAACCAGATGGGGCTATTACAGGGGGAAGGTTGGGAAGGGATTTGGGACCTGAACGCTGAAGTCCTGGAAGCCTGACTGATGCTTCCAACTGGAGAACAAGAACAAGAACAAGCTCCTAATTTGCAAACAATTTATGCAAATATGAATATATTTTTATAATGGTCCATTGTGGACCACAAAAGATGAGTACAGCAAATATCCAGAAGGGTTGAAGGCAAGCTAAAATCCTTAACAGACTACAAACTACAAGACCAGCTGTGGAAGGATTAGTAAGAATATGCAAAATGTCATAGTTAGGGCACATCTACATCACAAATGTATCTTGGTTTTATTCCAATTCAGTTGTCATGACTTTCTGTAAGTATCCTGAAATAATCCTAACCTGATGAGAGTATTGACAGTTCTCTGGAAGAGGTCCCTAGTTCTCTCAAACCAGAGCTCCCAGGATTTGTTGTACCAAGGATAAGACCTTGAACTTAGTTTTATTATTATTATTATTATTATTATTATTATTATTATTATTATTTAGTAGTAGTAATTGCATAAGAAGAAGTATTTCATTCTTGTACTACCCAATAACTGAAGTTCTCTGGGACACTTACAAAAGTTCATAAAACTATGCCATAAAATATCATAACAATTGTTTCAAACACAAGAAATGAAACACAAATTAAAACCATGAAAACTGACTGGGACTTTCTGTCTTAATCCTGGCATAAGTGAAAATAATTCCTGCCTGCAGCCAAAAGAGCTCCCGGTTTGCCACCATCATTTCTGGCAGCAGCACAGATCACTGAAGCTTTCGGCACTTTGGGGGCAGGGGGTGAGTGCTTCAGAAAGTGTTCACCTAATCAGGGAACATTGCTCTTCCTCTGACATGATGTTCTCTTCAGTTAAATAATTGTTTTGCTAATCCTGATTGCCGGCATAGCAGTGTCGTGATCTTCACACGGCTGGCATTGCCTGTAGGATTAAAACAGGAAGGAAAAGAACCTGTAATGAGTGCGAGTGCAAAGGCATAAGGAAAGCAGTGGCAGCTAATGGGACTGGCCGTGTGTGTGGATGTGTGTGGAGGGAAGGCTATTGAACTATATTTCCAAACAGAATCAGAAAAGGGTGGAGGAGGTGGATGGCAGGAGGATGAATTCGTGAGATTGATTTGAGAAGACATCTCCTCCTTTCAGCTTTCACTCACTAGACAGACAGGAGCCCTAGATAGTCACTGAGAAGACAAGACACAATGGGTTGTTGGCACAGTCTGCTAGAGGTGTTTATGAAGTGTAATTATTATGTGCAAAACAGTTTTAGATTCTTGGATGAAAGTATAACGTAGTCTGGTTAATAGGAGTTGGTGCCCAAAGCAATGTAGTCAGTTAATTAAGATACCCTTTAAGGTGAATTACTTATGCTAATCTTATTTGCAAAGCATGCTTTCCCAACAATCATATCATCAAATAATATAAACATGGAGTATATGTTTATGATCTTTTAAGATTGCAAATTTGTTGTGATTACATCAAACAACATCTGCTTAGCTTTATCTGTACTCAGAGCAAAAGCTTTTGTATCATTTGGTGATGCTAAGAACTCCTTTTACTCTATGAACAAAAAATCTTTAAAAAAAAACCCTGAAAATTCTGGGGAAAAAATGAGAATACCTTGAAGGCAACCCTTTTCCCTAATTCTCAATGCAGCTGGAACATTTTATATTTGCACTGCAATGAATTCTTCCAGAAAACAAACAACACCTCAAAGTCAGATGATTAAATGTCAATAGTAAGCAGTGTTCAGGGATAGCCATAGGAAAAAAACCCCAGCAATTTGGATATCTTAACATGGTCATTTCCAGGCTGTACAGCCTTTCACCCATTCTGATGAATGCAGTTCATCAGAAATGATTCATGATAAATTGCCTGGGTTCATTTTTCAGTGTGAGACTCCCCAATTCTGAGAACGTGGATTTCAATGCAATGTGTGGTCAGAAATCCAAGATGCCTGAGTTTGCAATGCACGAAAACAGGAAAAAAAAATATGCATGCCTAAAATGCAAACAGCCACTTTGCCAAATGGTGAATCATGCACATTTAAGCTCTGCCTGTGTGGATCCTATGGGATTTACTTGGAGTAAAACTTGCAAGGATTAATTTAAATTGATAGATCTACAGCCACACAAAAAGCAGTTGGCAATATAGATCTAAAACGTACACAGTCTATTAACGCACAACCAATAGTCAACATATAAATATGCAAGTTGTGCTTGCAAAGCATCAGAGCTGGTCACTCCAGTGGTCCTCTTCTGATTCACCAAGGAACTGGGCACTGGGAATATGAAGATCCAGCCAGAATTCATCTCTCTTGTGCTTGCTGGACTCCTTTCTCATCCTCCGTTTGTCCAGAAAGCAAGCTGAGCCAAGATCAAATCTGTGATCATGCAGAAATGGTAGCAGCTTCTTCACACAAAGTACTCGGAGCAGGTAATTTGCCCAGAGTACATAATTTTTTGTGCAAAGTGCACAAAGCCTGCACGCGGAACTCTGCTTGCACAGTGGGTGTGCAAGTGGTGTGTGCATCAGCCAGCTTCATGGACTCACTTGGACTCCCATCTTGCCAGACATCCATGCAAACACTTGTTGTGGGGCCAACTTAGGGCAGAGAGAAAATGGGACGGCATCTGGAGGGCTGAGCTGAGGAAATCCATTAGGTTCCATCCCATAAACTGGATTCTTCAAAAATCATTACTGGACACTGCAGTTACTCCTCTCTAGACAACTTTAGTATCAATGCAACAACACAGCCACAGCAGATCACAACTTTGACTCAGAGCCCTGAACACTGCAAACGTAACATATGCCACAGATGCAAAAGTGGGTTCCTCATTGCCTTGCACATCAAACATTTCAATTTCCTTTATACCACCCATTTTCCCTCCAGCTCACCTCACCCCTGAGTCATAACCTACTGGGCCAAATCAATTCATTCATGGGTGTTCACACATTCAAAAACTGTACATCTGAAAATGCATGCCAAAGTACAGGCATTTCAAAAAGTGCGCACAGAAATATACAGACTTCTGAGGGGAAAATAAAGGCTCCTATGGAGCAAAGATGGAACAAAGATGGAATATAGCCTCTATGCAAAATACATGAAAAAATAACATAACAGACATCCTTAGGCATTTATTTGGTCTTGAATTCTGCCTCATGAACAGTGAAGTCATAATCTTATGATTCGGCTATCCTGCAGTGTATTTGAGCATCTGCTGTAACCATTCTGATGTTCGACCTGTAGTAATATCTTCAGAACAACCATTTATCTTGAAGCTGGGTTATTGGCTGCACTGAATAGCTCCTTTCTTCCCCTTTTGTGGATCTTTTGAGTAGCTTACTGCTGCAGATGATACTCTCTGGCTACACACACACAAAGCACAAACTTTAACACTGTCTGCAATGTCAGAGCTTCCTTCAGAAGAAGAGGTACGTAAAATGAGCAAGGGGGCAATTGACTTGGCAGACTGTTTATCCAGTTCTGATTGCCAGCTGCAGCCATTAATGACTTTTGCAATAATAATACTAAAAAAAGAGATGAGATTACATTGTCACTGTACCAGCAATGCTGCAGGGTATGTGGTAATAAGTAGAAGATAGGAACTGCTGATGGGGAAGAATCCTTGTTAAAAACATATTGCTTTGATTGACAAGAAGAGCTGTGAAAAACAGGTGGGAAGATAAATAGTTCTGAATAGATGCAAGTTTTGTGTGGGTCTTAAAATATTTGCTCAGCCAAGGCCCTCTTGTGTCCATGGAATACTTTACTCAAATAAGCATTACCTGGAGTCAGTCTTGCTACACCCACTGAAACCTGAGCCAAAATGTTATGAATGAAAAGTCCCCTATTCTTTCTAAAATTCCTGAGACCCACAGTCTAACTAAACATCCCACAGTAGAAACACTAAAGGTTTAATTAGTTGTCTTTTGTGTAATTTCCCATTGCTTCATGTCACAGAACATTTTTATTTAGCACTGAAGTGGTCAAGTTGTGAGACCTCTAGAAGACCTGGCCTTCAATGCCCATCAGTCCCAGCTGGCACAGACCCTGGCTTAGCAGAAATAACTGATGCAGGTTTTTGTTTGCCTGCTTGATTGGTTGATTCCACCAGCCCACCCCTCAGCTCAGACAATTCTTGCTTGCAGGAATGGCAATGACGGATTTTTGTCTTAACTGGCTTTGCAGCTCCTTTTAATCAGGGACACATGTCCATCTCTTCAACAGACAAATTGGTCCTGGAATCACGTTTTAAGTTTTTCACGCTGAAAATTGGTTTTTCCTAGACAAGTTTCCCTGAAAGCAACCGACATCTCAGCCTAATGATTATGCGGTATTTGTGATGGAGGGATCTGCCTCGATGTGTGTGCTGCCAGTAAGGATGGATGGACCAGTCTGTTTCCAGTATGGGTCATGCTTGCCAGTATTCGCTTGTTAGGCTGTTCCATCCCGGCCATATGCTGCATGCTGTCTATGTGTGTCGCTAACACAAGCATGGGGGACAAGCGCCTGCACATCAGTCTACTCACAGAGTTTCTATGACCCTGGTACCCAATGAGACCTCATGTCAAGCACCAAGTTCTGAAGAGGGATTCAGTGGGATGCACTTGCACGGTTCCCATGATCGGGAACCCTAACCCTAATCTGGTCTTGAGAACTGTAAGGGCCAGCACAGGATACACCCACTTCCATATTAATATGTGACCTGAACCCCCACACCACCACCAATATAATTTGTTTAGATAATGAGGTTTTCCTCAGTCTGTTTAACTCAAGCTGTCCCACAAGCATAGCCATATTTATTTATTTAAAATTATTTCTAGGCCATCTTTAAGGAGGAATCCTCTATCTCAGTGATGGTGAACCTTTTAGAGACTTGAGTGCCCAAATTGCAACCTAAAACCCAATTATTTATCACAAAGTGCCAACACTGCAATAAAAACTGAATACTGAGTTTTTAGTTTAGAAAAAACAACTCACGGCCAGTCTAAGCAAATATATAATATATATCCTTGGCAGCGCACTGACTGGCCCTGCGAAAGCTCAAACGAGTCGCGGCTAATGAATTGTGGCCCGTGATGTCATTGCCTGGTGCTGCTACTCCTTTCAAAGCATGCGCATTGCCCCTGTGTGCGCTGTTATCTGATGCTCGGCTGCTGGGGCGATGCTGGGGCGACTTGGCTCACGTGCCAACAGAGAGGGCTCTGCGTGCCTGCTGTGGCACGCGTGCTATAGGTTCGACACCACCGCTCTATATCCATGAAAATTATATACTGAAAAATTCTCTATATACTGAAAATTATTGTCAGTGAATTAGTTACTTTATTTCTTGCTGGGTTGTTACATATGTTCTTCATGCTTGTTGTTTCTATTTTTAGCACTGTTTTCATTTTTTAAAAAAAAGTATTACAAGGGGGACAGAAAGATTAATGTGAAAACTTGTATTTCACTCTGATTTAAATATGCATGTTTGAACACACATCAGACATGCAATTTTTAATCTTCTGCGCGCATTAGTGCAGAGAATGCAGATCACTTTGAAATGCAGGCCAAATAAGATCCTCAAACATCTTGATTGTTGAGTGAAAAGTTGCTTCTTTTCTTCCCAATACAGAAAATACTATACCGACTAATAATTTTCACTTCTCAAACTCCTTCCTGGTACTTGGGAAACAGATTCACTTACATTATTAAAACTCATGCAGATGCAGGCATGTTTTAGCAATGATAAGCAAACGTATCCCTTGCTTATACATTTGTTACATTAAAGTCCTGCCCTTCCTCCAATGAATCCAGTTTGATTTCACAGGAACCCAGTGAGATAGGCAAGGCTGGAGGTCAATGAGTGCTGCAAAGTTTCTGAGCTTCTGAGTCTCTGAACCTTTCTGTTGCTGCTGCTGCTGCTGCTGTTTTGCTAGCCGTGCACACCAGGACAGCCTTTTGGGCTGTGTGAGAGTGGGAAAGGCCCATGACAGCCTTTCTGGAATGAGAAAAATGTGCTCACCTATCCAGAGAGGTTGCTGGCCCCTGAAATACAGTAGCAACCCAATCCCATACACATCTTCTGGTCAATGAAACCAGCTGAATGCAACAGTGCTGATTCCCCACATCGGTTGATACATGATTGCAACGATGGGGATTTCTGCCTAAGGGTCTGATGGCAACTTTTCCCAGAACACCCCTTGCTGCAGATTGTGCTGTTAGCTCTGCCAAGCGGCTCAAGTCCATCCTGCCAAAAGGCAGTCAATAAAATGTGGAATTAAAGAAACGAATCCTTAATACCTACACATTCTTGATGGATAGACTGTAATGCAGCAGCTGAAAGTAGGACTTGCACTGCCAAGAATGCAACCCCAAAAGTGATCCTTAAATTACTATTTTTCCCAGGAAGCCAATCGTACAATTATAATTAAGATTATTACTGCAAAGGGTTGGCAGGCCTCTATCTGGAGGCACGTTGCCAGGTCATGAAACATGGTCTAAAGCAGCCTTCCCCAAATGGATACCCTCTAGACATTTTGGACTTCAGCTCCCATCAGCCCCAGCCTGCATGGCTAATGGCCAGGAGTGCTGAGACTTGTCATCCAAACCATCTAGAAGGTTCCAGGTTAGAGAAGGCTGACCTGAAGCACCTGAGAAGAAAAATTAGTGCTAACTTGAATTGAGCAAGTGAGACACTTTCCTGGGAGCCCAAGGGACGCTCGGAAAATTAAAAGTTTAGACAGGGTTTGGTGCAGAGCCCCCTTCAGTCTGAGGATCAAATGCCAGTGGTGGGCTAGGCCACAGTCCAGTGGGGCAGGGCAAAAAGGACAGGATATTTTCATTTAAAGCTCTTTTCGCCAGTAACAGTGCTTGACACAAAGTACTCCAACCCTTTTCATTTTAAATTTTAAAATAAAATTTTAAATCCCCCCCTTTTTTAGAATGGGGAGAATTTAGCGCAAAATCAGGAAACCCACAAAACAATCAGAAGTTTGGGGAAGGGCAGGGGGGCAGGGTGTCATCTTCTCCTCAGGCCTGAAAGGAAAATCAGGACTTGCGGGAAGGTTTCCTTGAAGTCATATTGTGTGAGAGAGAAATGCTTGGTAACCATCTGACTTCAGTAATCTTGTTCTGTTAATCTTTAGCAGGCTTAGTACAAACACGTCTTCTGCCTGTTGTACGTGCCTCATGAGCGCCAGGTTATATAGCAAATAGCTGGTGCAAAAAGACCGATACAAAACTTGGCCTGAGTACAAAGCCGAAACTTTCACTGTGATTATATTCTTCTGAAGACTGCAGATGAGATCAGAACATGCTGTTATGCTTCTCGAAGCAAATGAATAATCAGCGACCAAAGAGGATCAGGAGGAGGAAGATCATTTATGTATCTGTGGGCACAGAAAGGAGAATTGCTGATGTGGACTTCTGGATCCTGTTGTTTGCTTGCAGTGTGAAATGTGTGACAGTTTGTAACCCAAGATAGCTTACAAAGGCGTCCCCTGCCCCATTTTATCCTCACAACAACCACCCTGTGCAGTAGGTTAAAATGAGAATGAGGACCAGCCTGAGGGCACCAGGAGCTTCATGGCCAAGTGGGGACTAGAACCCAGATTGCCCAGGTCCTCAGTCCATGCTAACCATGACACCACACTACCCGTGTAATAATTTATCCAAAAGCTGTGAAATTGTGTTCCTTCATATACAGAAGTACTCAAATGTACTTCCTTACAGGCTTTCTCCAAAACTGCCAGGTGGGATGTGATAGAACTGGGCAGGCAATAATGTTGGCTTCTTACCATGAACATCTTCAGGTTAGCTCTGTCCAGGTAATCAGTAAGGAGAGTATAGCTAGAGTACCTGTTATAAGAGCCAGTGTGGTGTAGTGGTTAAGAGCATGGGACCGGGACGCAGATGATCTGGGTTCTAGTCCCCACCCAGCTATGGAGCCAACTGGGTAACTCTAGGCCAGTCACAGACTCTCAGCCCAATCTACTCACAGGGTTATTGTTATGGGGATAAGATGGAGAGCACAAAGAGGAAAATTATGTTAGCCACTTAGAGTTTGTTGTAAGAAAAAAGAGGGATATAAATAAAATAAATATATATATAGATGGTAGAGTAATTGGTCATATGACATGGGAGACCTTGTAGTGTAGTGGCAGTGTGTCAGAGAAGGAGTTCAGAAGCTTGCAGAATGACATTGCAGCAGTCACCGTGTCTCCATCTAACCATGCCGCCCTGTGCTCGTGGGAAGTGAAGTGGAATACAATTCAGTTACAAAGAGTGGCCACCTAAAGAAGGCCAATCATCAATCTTACAGAACAGATGAGGTGTATTTTGTACAGAGAGGGACCTGATTAAGAGGAACACAAAGGTTGAGGATCACCCATTTCTTTCTTACGAATAAATTTATTCTACTTCCAAAGCTCTTTCCTCCAAATGCATCCACCAGATCTATGCCAATTTGGATTCAGAAATGCTGCAAGACCAGGTAGTTCCAGACCATTCCTTGAGACTAATATAACCACAGATGCAATAAGTCTCATCCTGAGCTCAGAACAGGCGGAAAAGTCCAGCACATTGTAATTTCTGTTGACCCCTGCCCTGCCAGTCCAGGTTTAGGTCACTGGTGTCAAAATATACCAGGATTGTGGAGAGCAACTCAAACATGTATAGTAGACTCCCTGTTGTTCTGGGAATTCCAAAAGCTGGATCAGAATGCCAAATTGGTTCCAGCAGATTAGCTTGCTATTTTTTTTATTTTATTTTTTTTAGAATGCTCTATCCAGCTTCTCATATTAATATTTTTGAAAGCTTCTGCTAGTGTCGGATACAGTGTCTGTCTCTCATATTAAGGGCAGCACTTAGAAGCAAGGAACCTGCCATTCGAAGCTCTTGCACCAGGGACGGCTTGCAGTCCAGGCACCATTTTAGTGACAGCTGCTTTGGGTACTTTTTTTTTTTTTTGGCAGAAAGTCAGGGCATGAATTAAGCAGATCAACAAATCAAAGGTGCTAGTTTTGGTGTACTTTTGTATATGCATACATTTGTGTAAGGGGTATACACCAAGCACAAGGGTCACTTCAGGCCCCAGTGCAGCACTTTGGAAATCAGCCTGACTGGGACCAACTCAGAAGCTGCCTTGCTCACTTCAGAACCCAATCCGAAACTTGATTTAGAAATCTAAATCTTCATGGCTACCACTGAGCATCATTAGAACCGCTCGAACTTGTTTCTGCTCATCAGAAATTGACAAGAACTGCAAGCATAATAATCCTTCATGAAGGGCTTATGCCCACCAGACAAAAAAGTGCAGTTTCTTTTGTGCTTAGTACCTTTGATTTCTGAAGCTGCCAATAACTTTATTTCTTGGCAAAGCTGGGTTTCATTTGCACTGGTTGCTGCCTCTTCTGAGCATCCCAAATCATCCCAAATTTCAAATGGGTTGTGGGGAGAAGCTTTGTGCAAGAGTGTACTTACAGTTTGTTGTTGTTGTTGTTAGTTGTGAAGTTGTGTCCGACCCATCGCGACCCCATGAACAACATTCCTCCAGGCCTTCCTGTCCTCCACCATCCCCCGGAGTCCACCCAAGCTCACACCAACTGCTTCAGTGACTCCATCTAGCCACCTCATTCTCTGCCTTCCCCTTCTTCTTTTGCCATCTATTGTTCCCAGCATTAGGCTCTTCTCCAGGGACTCCTTCATTCTCATTAGGTGGCCGAAGTATTTGGGTTTCATCTTCAGTATCCGGCCTTCTAAAGAGCAGTCAGGGTTGATCTCCTCTAGGACTGACCGGTTTGATTGCCTTGTGGTCCAAGGGACTCGCAGGAGTCTCCTCCAGCACCACAGTTCAAAGGCCTCAATCCTTTTGCGTTCAGCCTTCCTTATGATCCAGCTTTCACAGACATACATTGTAACTGGGAAAATCATAGCCTTGACTATACACAATTTTGTTAGCAGGGTGATGTCTCTGCTTTTTAGTACACTGTCTAGATTTGCCATAGCTTTCCTCCCAAGGAGCAAGCATCTTTTAATTTCTTGGCTGCAGTCCCCATCTGGGGTGATCTTGCGCTCTCTTCCTTCACCTGCATCAAGAGGCTCTTTAGTTCCTCTTCACTTTCTGCCATTAGAGTGATATCATCTGCATATCTGAGGTTGTTGATATTTCTCCCAGCAATCTTAATTCCAACTGGTGATTCATCCAGCCCCACCTTTCTCATGATGTGCTCTGCATATAAGTGAAATAGGCAGGGTGCCAGGATACAACCTTGCTGAACTCCTTTCTCAATTTTGAACCAGTCAGTGGTTCTGTGCCCAGTTCTCACTGTTGCTTCTTGACCCGCATATAGGTTTCTTAAGAGACAAATAAGATTACTTACAGTTTGAAGGTTTCCCAAAAGAACAAGGAAAAGAAAGGTGATTGTGTGCATGTGTGTGTGTGTGTGTGTGCGTGCGCGCACGCATATGTGTGTGTGTGCATGCACATACGTGTGTGTGTGTGTTGGCAGGAGGGCAATTGTTATGAAAATGACATCCACCAAAACAGTGGCCTGTTTTGGGACCTGAAACATTCCAAAAGAATAGATGGAGGTGAAATGTGGTGGGACTGAATAAGAGATTCTCCAAGGGTTTTTTGGGGAGTTAGTTTTTTTGTTTTTTTGTTTTTTTTTGTAATTTGTATAGAAATGGTCAATGTTCTTGCCCTCCCAGAATCTACTGCACTGTTAGAGGAAGAAGGGAAGGGGAAGGGAAGGAAGAAGAAGTGGGAGTTTAGACAATCCAAATATTTGGAAGAAGAGGTGGGAGTTTAGGGGTGGAGGGCCTGCAGGAGGAGGTGAATGAAGTAGTGGTTATTCTTCCAAATATTTGGATTGTGCTCAGATGGACTCAAGAGACACTTCATTTTCCCCCTGATTTCCAGGAGGGGCAGACGGGCTAAAACAAACAAAATCAAATCGCACTAAGGAGAAAGCTAGTTTGCACATTTCTAATCCACACTACCAAGTGTAAACTGATTTGAAATCAATTTAAACATCATTGCTTCCTCACAGAGCTCTGAATACTGCAGATTTGTGAAGGTGCTGAAAATGGTTGACATTTGTAGTCTAGAGGTGCCCCCCAAAAGTGCCAGGCTGCTCTTTCCCTCACAATCAATAGTAGACATGTTTATTTGCAGCACATAAAAAGAAAGGAGGGAGAAAGATCCAATGCAGCAGATTTTGTATTATTTCGTTAGAAATTCTGGTATTGAGTGTTGACTGATAGTCAGATTGGTTTCTCTGGAAGGAAAACAAGAGGGCTATTTTACAGTAGCTGATTGAATTATGCATTGCAAAAAGTAATCTGCCGAATATGTGTATCAGCTAAATAATAAGCAGATATGGGGGGGCTGGTTCAAAAGCTATTCTATCTCACACAATATTTAAATGCATTCTGGGTGGTCTTCTGGAGATTGAAAGTACTACCTCATAAAATTGCCAATTTTGTACTTTCTTGCAAACTCTGGGCCAATCAATGTGAGCTGCCATAATCAGCTTAAGTTGCCAGGTCTTTGAGTGAATGCAAAGAAATTGGTTTATTGCACTGAATAAATGTGTTGAGCAGTGGATTTGTATTCATCTTTTCTCCCAGCACAATCTGTAACTTTCCTGCTGTGTTCAAACCAATCTGTATTAACAGATCTGTTGTATTAACAGGTGCTTTTAATAAACTATGGACACAATCTACTGGGATAATTTCCTGCCTGAGCCCCACTGAAATAAATACGACCCATTCCTGAATATTCTTGTGTGACTCCCTTTCATTTCAGTGGGGACCACACTGGATATATTTGGGGGAGCAGTTTTGCTCTGTGAAAGATTTGTCAGGAGACTGCAGATTTGAAAAGGAGGCCCTCCTGATATGAAGGCCCAGGCTGTAGATCCTATTTGAGATCCAAATTTCAAATCTAAGGAACTACAGAACTATGCTTTCTGCTCCACAGCAATGCACAAAGTCTGAGCTCATTCCGAGGGTTATTTCTACGTGTGAAAGCAATAGAAAAAGTTTACCAACATTGTGTTTCCAGGGAGTTCAGCCCAGGTTGTATCAATGTGAGTGCAGCTGAGATTCTTCTGAGACCATTTTTAGTTCAGTTAAGCAACACCAGTTTCCTTCCCAAGTAGAAAAGACAAAGTGACCTTCTCTAAGTTAACTGCTTTGAGATTTAACTTAGTGGATCTGGTCACCCCACTGCTGGATTGTTTGGAATTCCACATCTAACATATTTCACCTCACCTAGTAATCACACAGCTGGTGTATATAAAGTTCTATAAGAATTCCCTGTTCGCTCACAAAACATGTAACCATGCCCAGTTCAAAGCCCCAAATGTGAGAATGTTCCGAGTTCAGTCTGAGAGATTTCCTAATTTATATAAATGTCCTCAAATCTGTCATGCTTGAAGGACATTTGTCCAAATTTTGCAAGATACATGCAAAACTCCTCTTTGATCATTGTCCCATTTGCACCAGTCTCCTGTTTGTGCAAAGCAAGTAGCAGTCAGAAGATTGAATGGAGACAGAGCACAAGACATGCAGCAAGACTGTTTAGAGAGTAATGCTCATTTGTCCAGTGCTAGTCTTGTATTGGAGCTTCCAACTCTCATTCTGTCCCCATTCCCCTAATAGGTCACTTGAGCATATAACACTCAAAATATTCACCAGGTTTGCTGGCCAATCAGAAGCTGCATGCAGATGTTAAGACATCCATTCCATTCTGTAGCCGCAGGCTTGTGGCAAAAGCATGTTTAGAGAAGACAGTGGAAGGTCTAAGAGGCACACCCCAGAATTCTCTTCTGCATTCTGGTGAAACTCCGGTGCACAATCCTCCAAATGTGATGAGAATTGTGCTCCAACCTTGCCTATGTCCAAGGCTGGACTTCTTGGATTACTTTGCACAGCCACGTGATGCACAAATGTCTCTTACTCCAGCCTGGAGCTTTCAGGATCAAGTTCCTCAACTGGAGCTTTCTAGCCTTGTTGTTTCAGTTCATCAGCTGACCGATCCTGATGGTAGCTATTATTCATTTCTTCTTTACACACACACATATATATCCCATCTTTTTCCCTCTTGTGAGGATCCCATAGTTCTCTTTTACACCCCCGGCACATTATTCTACACAGACCACTGAAACTGTTCAGGAATTACAGGGAATGTGGACTTACTTTGGACTTCATTGTTGAGACTAACTCCAGACCATGGGATAGAGATCGGGTGCTGCTACCTGAATGGGGAAGCTGCCCCTGAACGGGAAGGGGAAGCTATGGCACCAAGCAGAACAAAGTGTTCTTAGCTGGAATTATAGAATGTCAAGCCATCATTATCCAGAGCTCTCTGTCTTTCCAGTTTATATATTGTCTCCCTGCCTTGCAAATCAGGTTCCTACTGCCAACGGAATTAAGCAAAGCTTCAGTGGTCACTCAAATCTTAAAGGGATGTGTGAGAAAACTGCATCATTGACGGCTGTCAAGTGAGATTTACCTAATTCACACCTCCCAGAATTAGTTACAGACTCAAACATCATCTGCAGACAGAAGACCATACATTTCCAAGCGTGTGATACATTCCGCCAAACATACATTCAATGCTTGAAAAATATGCAAAGAAAATTAATACACATCCAACTGTGCATAAACATACTTTAATCAATGATTGCATGCTTCCAAAACAAGTTTGATATTAATGTAAAAATATAGTATGAAATTCTATATGGATTGCCTTTTTCCCTTAAAAAACTGCAAGGTCATATGTAAAGAGGACGGGGAGTTTGACCTCAAAGAAGTGACAGCCTCACCAAGACCCAGGCTGATGGATCTCCCCATCTCAATATCATCATAAGTTGAAAGCAGCCATGCAATCCTAGGCATGCCCACTCAGAAGTAGGAACCACTGAATTCCATGGTGCGTACTCTCAAGTATAGGAATGATGCCTTCCCCTTGTTCCTCTCTGAGGTTTGTGAAGGGGGAAGCCTTTCCTTCATAATTACTGTGGCATTTCACAGTATGCCATTTGCCTTAGGGAATAATCCATTCCGTCAATGGGGATTTTTAAGTAGACTTCAGTGGAGTTGGTTGGAGAGTAATTTAATTAACACTTGTTATGTGAGACTAAAACTGTGAAAAGAACCCAAATCTATTGAGAGGGGTTACATTAACATTAAAAAAAAATCCTTTAAGACAAATTGAGGGCTTACTCGATCAGAAGTACAATTGACTGTTGAATGTCCATTACTTGGACAGACTGTTACCTGGTTCTGCAAACAATTGCTTGCCAACTGCTTAAACTTTTAAGAAACTAAACAGACAAATAACAAGGGCAGCGTGCAGCGGAGAGATATAATGTGTAGTTTGTATGCATCCACTTTATGACTTGAAATAGAATGTAATGGCAGAAAGTGAAAGATTTCCAAATGTCTTACACTGTTCCTGAAGTAACCAGAAATTCATGAGTTTCAGACAATACTGTGTTTTAGAACAGCTGTGTGAACATTTTGCAGAATGCAAGTGGGGTGGGAGATGAAGCAGTTCCTAATTTGATGTTCTGTAGGTAAATTAAATTCCAGAGAGTCCACAGGTGAGAAAACAGCAGCACTTCAGCAAGTATAGAGAGGAGGCAGGTGCCAGGCCCTCCAGAGGATCTCAGGTTTTAGGGGGACCACCTGTGTATATCTGTTACAGTGATCCTTGCAAAGGATGAAAAGCCAGGTGGCTCATGGTGGGTTCCTGCGAGGGAATTCTTATGTTCTTAAAGTCAGAGGATACATTCAGGGTCATTTGACAGAGATTAGTTTTTTTCTTAACTGTTAAGAGAATTACTTGACTCGTTATACACTCTGGTTTTATAATTTTTTAAAAACTATTTTAGCAAAAAAAAAAAAAAACAGTCAACCACACAAGACTGAAGTTGTTCTGCTGTGATGAGAGAGATATCCAGAGAGATATCTTGTCTAAGTCCACCCTTCTTCATTAATTCCTTCTGGGGCTGGCCCTTCCATGAGGTGGGAATCTCCTCAGACAAAGGAATGGAAGGGGTGGCAAATTAGGTTCTCCCATAGCGTTGGGATGAACTCATTTGGAATCCGTCCCTCCAGAATTCATGGACTTCCTCTCCTGTTTCACAGAATTGGAAAGGTTCATGAATGCCATCAAGTCCAACCACCCAGTCCTGCAAAATAAGCTGAACCAAAAGGAAGCCATGGAGCCCCAGCTGCACAGCAAGCGATCTTCCCCACTAGGAGTGGCTGCAGGACGCAAAGGGGGGCGCAGTGAGCAGGGATGCCAGCCTCCATACTCAGTGGCCAACCTTCTTTCCAACTCACTGCTGCTGGTGCCACAAAATGAATTCATCGCACATCTGTTCCAGAATTTTCACAGGGATTGATTTCAGACTGAATGGTTTGTAGTTCCAGTTTCTCCTCCTCCTCCTCCTCCTCCTCGCTTTTCCCAGTCACCTGGCACTTTCCCCATCTTCCATGATTTCTCAAAGATAACAGACAGTGGTTCTGAGAGTTCTTTTACCTTTATGATTCCAGGATGGAATTTATTGGGCCCTGGAGACAGGAACTTCCTTTTCTTTAGCTCACCTCTCTGCAACCAGGTTTGCATGACATTCTAAGCCATGGTGGTATCTCAACCCAACATGCTTCCCATGGAGAGGGGGGTTGTTTGTGACTGAAAAGGCATTTTAACAGAGCATGGCTTGTTGCAGGGTTGCTTAAGCACCCATAGCTTAATGTTTCATGTGAATGAATCCAATGATTTGTTTGAGCCATGAGGCAATCAGCTAGTGAGCCGAATACAGCCAAGAACTGTTTTCACTCCTGTTCTCTTGGACAAACTTGATTCCCAAGTTCAGTTTAGCAACAGATTGCACTGCATCTATACTGAAACCAGTTTTGGATCCCAAACTCCACGTAGGAATGGCTTACATTTCACACCCATCATTCCTCACTAGTTATGTCTGTTTCACTGAGGCATAATAAAACAAAAACTGCAAGCAGAAGGTTGGGCAAGAACTGAGAAAAGTTTTCAAACCACTGTCCAGGAACAGATGATGCAAAGCTTAGATGGGGTGGAGGAAATGGTGGGTGGGAAGCACACCTGGGCATAAACATGCCCTGGTCATAAAATGGGCCAATGGGAAAAAAGCAAGTGGTATAATGGAGAGGGACCAATGAAGAAAAAACTGGCGATCCAGCACAGGACACTGATTCTGTCACAGAGATTCCTGGGATGCATTTTGCTGCCTAGGAAAGTGGGGGGGACTACAACCTGGGGACGCTCCCACCAAGAAACTGCAGAGCAGGGTTTCTTAGCCCCAGATGCTTAGCGTGTCATGTGAACCTGCTCTACATCTCACCAATCTTTCCCTTCCCCCACAGACTTGCCTCTGTTTCATGCATTTGTGCTGCCTGGTTTCTTTCCATGGACTCTCCAGAGGGCCTCCTTTATATTCCTGGAGTCTTCCCTCTCCTCCTGGTCTCTGTCCTGCAGCACGTTTAGCTGGTTCCCAGATTGTTCAGCAGCTTCCCGGGCAGCACCACTGACTGGAGAGAAACCTCTGGAAGCCTCTGCTGCGCCTTGCCCCATTACTGGATGGGGTAGTTCCTGGCAGTGGTGACACTGCAGCCCTCTTGCCAAGCAATATGACTCCACTTGCACATGATACAAATAGAAATCGATCGTGTTTCCAGCAGTAACATTTCCATTTTCTTCCTCCGCGAAGAAAGAAAAATGTGTTTGCAACCATATGCCTAAGATACCACAGCTTCTATGCATATCTCCTGAGCACTTTCCTCCAGTCTTTTTCTTATTAATTAAATGGAAACTGCCCTTAGCCAGTGATTGAATTCTCCACAACTGCTTAAAGTGATCAACATTGATCAAAGTAAAAGGAACACGTTGTGCTGGCCCTTTTCATACAAATGTTTGGCTTCAGAACGGGTTTGATCAAATTAAATGGAAGATCTAAATAACCCATGATCAAATAAAGTGGAAGGCAATGCAAGCCCATATCAATCACATATAGGCAAATGAAATATGGCAGCATTTACACATGAAAGGCGGTGGAGAAAGTGGGCATATCAAAGCCTGGGGGGGGGCAGAGG
Organism: Varanus komodoensis; assembly: GCF_004798865.1. Classification (NCBI taxonomy): domain Eukaryota; kingdom Metazoa; phylum Chordata; class Lepidosauria; order Squamata; family Varanidae; genus Varanus; species Varanus komodoensis. The sequence goes on along the minus strand of NW_025335268.1, from coordinate 31,734,801 downwards.
GGGGGGAGATAAAAAGAGAGAAAGAGAGAGAGAGAGAGAGAGAGAGAGAGAGAGAGAGAGAGAGGAAGCTGGCTAGAAAACGAATATAAATAAAACTTTAGGAAACACAGAGAAACAACCTGACTGGAGAACCAATACCAAAAGCTCTTGGTTGACAAGACCTTCATGGTCTCAACTGATGATTTTGCTGTCCTGCTCAAAATCCACTTTACAAAAATGTCCAAGTGCTGCCAATATACCTCCGTCTCCCTGCATGTTTCTTCAATGATGTGTAATTGCAGCAAATGTGGGGGGAGCATCACGGCCCTCCTCCCCCAAGTGGCTGCCAATGCAGTGGGATGGGAAGAAAAACAGTAATGCAACTTTCCTGAACCTGACACTCTCAAGTTGTCATGGACTACAATTCCCAGCATTCCTGATCATTCACCATGGGAGGACACCAGGTTGGAGAAGGTCACACTAACACAATGACATGTCACATGGATTATTTCCAAATTCAGCATTTTAGGAAGTCGCGTCAGCAGAAGCTTATGTTGTATAGCTTGAGTTTACCTGGTTCCAATGATTTTGAGAACAGTCTGTGCAATTCTTTTTTGATGGAATGTGATACACAGATTACACTGCAATAAGATCCTGCAATAAGAGCCTAGGACCCAGTGTTACTCCATAAGTGACTGTCCTCGGGTTCAATGGGCATTACTGCCAAATAAATACGCATATAATGTGGAGTGGAGTGTGAGCTGGGCCATCCAGCAGCAACATTTCCGTGGGAAGAGTCCTAAACAACACAACACCATCCCCAGTACCTCGTGCTACTGCCATTAGTTAAGAAAGAACATGGCTGTTATTCAAGAAGGAAGGTGCAACTTCCTTCTCAGCCAAGAAGAAGGGAGATGGATTGCAGCCCTGAATGCCCCATAGAATCAGAATCGTAGAGTTGGAAGGGGCCATGAAGGCCATCGAGTCCAACTGCCTGCTGTTGCAGGACTCCACATTACACCATCCCACTCAGATGACTGTCCAGTTTCTTTTTGAATGTCTCTAGTGTGGGAGAGCCCACCACCTCTCTAGGCAGAGGGTTCCACTGCTGCATTGCTCTGACAGTGAGGAAGCTTTTCTTGATGTCCAGCCTGAATCTAGGTTGCCGCAGCTTGAACTGATTATTCCATGTCCTACACTCTGGCATTAGTAAGAAGAGATCTTGACCTCCTTCTTTGTGACAGCCTTTGCGGTACTTACAGAGCAGACCTGGGCATTGTATGGCCGGCGGGCCACATCTGGCCCAATGGCTGACCCTTACTGGCCCGCATGAGGTCACTGGCAAATTAAAAGTCAAAAGTCAATATATCGTCGTAATATAGATGCAAGCAATACAACTGCACTGCTTTTATTTTGAAGGATCTGCTAAATTGAATTGAATTTATTGCTTTTCATGTAATGTTAATGTTTTTATGAATATTCATTAAATAGTGTTGTTCTGTGCTCCACATTTTCATTGTATCATTGTAATGCTTCATTTACTGTTTTTATAGAGATATATATTGAGCAGAGCTATAAGTGTATTGGTCCGGCCCTTAACAACTGTCGAAGTTTCTCATGTGGCCCCTTAGGGAAAATTAATTGCCCACCCCTGTTATAGAGAGATATCATTTCCCCCTCAGTCTTCTCTTCTCAAGGCTGAACATGCCCAGTCCCCTCAGTCTCTCCTCATAGGGCAGTGTTTCCAAACCCTGGATCATTTTTGTTGCCCTCCGCTGGACCCTTTCTAAATTACCTGCATCTTTCTTAAATCTTGGTGCCCAGAACTGGACACAGTATTCCAGGTGAGGTCTGGCTACTGAGGAGTATAGAGGAACTACTACTTCTCGTGATTTGGAAGTAATACTTCTGTTAATGCATCCCAAAATAGCATTTGCCCTTTTGGCTGCTGCATTTCATTGTTGGCTCATGTTTAGCCCATTGTCCACAATTACTCCAAGATCTTTTTCTTGTTCAGTTCTGTTGAGCCATGTATTCCCCATCTTGTATCAATGCCTTTGGTTTCTTTTTCCTAGATGGAGGACTTGGCACTTGTCCTTCTTGAATCTCATTCTGTTGCTTTCAGCACAGAATTCAAGTTTATCAAGATTGCCCTGGATCTTCATTCTATCTTCTAGGGTGTTAGAATGAAGTCCATATTGGACTTTTCTACACAAGACATTCATCATGTATCCATCATTCCCTCCCATGGTGATTTACAGGCTCTTTAGATAATACTGTGACCATTCAGTTTTGCTTCTGTTCCTAACCAGCACTTTCCGTGAGTATTTCTGTAGAGTGGGGAAAATGTGGACTTTAATTGTGAAAGGGAAAGGAAATACTGGTTCCTTTTATGTATCCACACTAGTCCAGTATGCAACAGTGCCACCAAGAGGTTATGTAGCAGAAATACATGAAAAGACACTGCCTTGTGTGGTGCTCGATTTTAAATTCTGTAACAAAAGCAACAGTAGATACTCTGGATTAATGGCCTCATGCAGAAAAGTGAATTCTGAGGGGAAATTATGCTGGCTAGGAGTGCACTGTGTGAGAGACGAGGGCTGCACGTGTGCGCAGCAGGGGAATACCGACTGTACCTCTTTGTTCTTGTTTCTGAGAACGGCTTGTCTGTAGTCACACTTTTGGGAAATAGGAAATTGTGCACTAAATAATGTCTCCGTTTCTTAGGCGCACTCTATTGAAATGATATTTTATGATTATGACCTCTGGGTTAATCTTACATACACATTTTGGCACTTTGGAGAACGTCCTTAATAGATTTGTGGCTCTGGCCTGCAGAGTCCCTCCCCCAGCTGCATGCTGCCTGTTGCATATATTAAATTAAAGCATCTGCTATCTAGAAGGTGGTTCTGGGCGATGAAGCCAACCTGACTAAGACTCTCCAAACGAGTTGATGGAAACTGACCCACACTTGCCGCTGAAGGTCCCACACTTGGTCTCCCATTACTAAAACGTTTGTGTATAGGCTGCCTCGCATGCATCACTCAGGACTTCCAGGCCAGCATGTCAGCCTTGGGTCCTTCCTAGTGTTCCACTGGCTCCAGTCACTGCTAGGCAAGCTTAATTATTTTGTCCTGCTGCTGCTCAGGTTGGAATATTTATTGACACGTGTCATTTGTTAACTTTTTTAACCTTTTGACTGTTTCATGTCTTATCTTTTTCTTATTCACTGTAAGAAGATCGAAGCCATTGCTTTGTAGCATCCTTGACATGACAGGTCCCAGTCATGTGGTAGCGACAAGAAGGAATCTTGAAAGTCTGTCCTGCTGTCTTTAAAAGTTGGTCAAAGGCATGAAGATGGAATTTGGTTTAATTAATTCTTTTAGTATATTGGTGGATTTAAAGAAAAAGAAAGAAGTAGTAATTGAGTATAAATAATTCAAGAATATGAATTATAGGCAAAGACATTAACTGTCATGATGGAATGACTGTAATTCTGCTCAAGGCAGAAGCGATTAGCAAGAAGAAGCAAAAGTAACTTCTGAATGAACTTTCTACCACTGCTTTGGAGTTTGTGAAATATGGTATCCAAAATTTTTCCTGTATGCAAGTAATAATTACCCTGATGGTTCCCATGAAATATCACTGCTGACATGACACAACTTTTACTTTTGGCAAGAGTTAGCATTCATGGCTCATAGCTTCATGTTTGCACAATATTATTTTGGTGCAATGTTTTACTGATGTCACCCAACAAAATGTGCTCTTTGCACATGTCTCTGCAAACTATGTATTTTGGAGTGCTGTTGTGCATAAAAATATCTTTGTTTTGTGCAAAAAGGCATCCAAAATCATGTGGCTGAGTGTTATTTGCACACACAGAGCTAACTGTGTTAAAGTCACAAACTTTTTCAGAGCTGGTTTGCAAAAGTTCTGTCAGCAGTTTGAAAAAATGTAGTACACAAATTTCATTCTGTCTTACAGATAGAATTCTGCTAATAGGTTTGACTCACACTGCAGCAATTCAATACTGGCATGTGGGAAGCATACTAGGATCCAGGGCTCTGAACTAAGGAAACCTGATAGATTTCTACCTCCTAGATGGACTCCTCACACATCCCTAGCAGCAGTTCGGTACATCTTCATGCCTGTGGCCACCTTGGTCACAGATGGAGCATCTGTCAACATAGATAAGAGGTCTGGTTTGTTGACTCTTTTTCAATCCAGAATGAGATAAGATGATCTAGAATCTTATCTCCCTCAGCTGAAGGTCTAATGTGGGGTCCACCAGTCAAAAGGTACGTGGAGATCTACAAACAGCTTAGTTGGTGAACACATTTCCAGCAGCTTGTAGGATCTTTCTGCATATCAGGATTCAGATCCAGAAAACTTTGGGACATTGCAGAAGTTAACAACTATTGTCTCCTTGCACCCCCAAGCTTTTTAGGTCTGAGTAGACAAAGGTTTTCTTCTCACTACTGTATTTAGTCCTTATGATATGATATTCACTTGTCTTCTTCATGGAGAGACCTGCAACTCAGTTTTGTACTTTTCTTCTTGATAAGGATGAGCTTTGACTTCTGCCCATCCTGGTTAATGATCTTACATTGCTCCACAGGTACCAGTAGCAAGGAGATGGGGCCACCATCCTCAGTACAAAGAAACTGAAAACATTGGTAAAATCAAAGCTATTGGCATTGAAAGAGCAGTATTGACTTGATGGGTGGATCAAGGTTGTCAGGAATGAAGCTATTACACAGGCAGATTGAATAATGATGATGAAGGGAATTCAACTGATAACAAAGAAGAAGAAGAAGAAGCACAATCAGTAGGTATACAATGGGAGAGATACCACCTGTCTGTAATGAAGTAGACGACTCTTTTGTTGAGTTCTTGAATCAATACTTTGAAGTTGATGTTGATCGGTTGTTGATTATGAAGCCTTTTGCCAGCTTACAACCTTCAGTAAAGTTGGAAGCAGTTCACAAAGTGCTAGTGATAGACCTTGATCTGCTAGCATATGAGGAGTTGCTTGAAAGCATCAATGATCTTCCCAAGGTGACCTTGTCCCATCTGGTTCATTTTCTTACATTATCTAAAAAGTACAAAAATATCTCAACGTTCCATGGAACGTTTTTGAACACCTAAGCCTCCTGAGAGATTTGACACCTGCACGAATGTCACGTTGAGGTCCATAACTAGGAACAGACTCTCAGTGGAATCAGAAAATGAGTACTTTTACATCCATGACATTATGCAGCTTCACATTAAAAGTGATCTTAGGGCAAAAGGGTACCTATGGATGACTAAATGAGAGGACAGAACCAAAGACACAGATAAAGTAAGAGAGCAGATGTGATTGAAAGGAATTTTCTCAGGGGCCTACATGCAATTCTGCTCAACCTACCCAGTTCCAGATAGTGCTAATCTGACAATCTTTCTACACGTGTGAGTGTGTGATAGGTTATGATACTATTTATTTATTAAATATATTTTATACCTCACAATAGCCTGAAGGCTCTCTGATTACATCAGCATAGTATGAGAGGAGGTATGGCACATGGCAGAATCACATAGGAAGGCGGCCTATAAATACATGTATGTATGTATGTATGTATGTATAAATAAACAGTCTTTCTAGCATTTGTACTGCCATGCACCACTGTTCTATACCTACATACGCCATTGTTGTGTACATAAGTTAATATATGCTTTGGACTAGCCAAGCTGCTGGCCCTTCTAATGTATGGCTTCTAATAATATATGACTTTTAGGCTGTGAAGATAGAAAAGAAACTGTAATCTTCTTAATGTTCTGCTTCTTTGTCAAATTTGGAGCCAGTGTGGTGTGATGGTTACGAATGCTGGACTGGGACCCAGATAATCCAGGTTATAATTTCCACTCAGCCATGATGCTGACTGGGTGACTTTGGCGAAGTCACTCACTCGCAGCCTAACGTACCTCACAGGGTTGTTGCTGGAGAAGATGAGAAACTGGCAAGCTGCCCCTGGTTCCTTGCAAGTAGAAGAAAGGTAGGATATGCCTGCAATGTAACAGCGTTCTTATCTATTTCTTGCCAGAAACAACATTGTTCCATACTAAAGTATCTTCCCAAGTACACAAAATACTTCGTTTCCACTGCATATTTTCCTGCAGCACAAAATCAGATGAGAAGAACTTGCTGTGGAACAGCTTTGCACACCATTGCCGTACAGTACCCACTGTTTTCTTCTGTGCTGGTGAGTGGGCGGGCTGCCACACCCACCCACCCTCTGCATTGATTGTTCTTCTAGTTTTCTCTTTGTAACTGCGCATTTCACCAGAAAAATTGTCAGGTGCCTTGGTAACAAAAATCAGAAATGCTCCAAAAAGATGTCTGATTTTCCACTTCATTTCACATAATCATGGCTTCCATGACCTTCCTGGCTCCTCACTACATGCCCTTGAACAAGAAGGATTACAAGATAACTGACCTAGGGAAATAGCTGAAACTAAACACATTATTTATCTGGGCTCCCATGACAGCCCTGGATTAATGGACAAATCATTTCAGACAATTTCTCTTCTGTTACTTTAAGTTCTCATCCTGTTTGGCTCCAATGTATTCTTAACTCCTTGTTCCTTGGACACTTTCTGTTTTGCTAACTTGTTTGTTGCAAGAAGTATTTTTAGAAACTTTCTTTCTCTTATGCCTTGCACCATGATACCAAACTACACGAAGGGGTGTAAGAGGAGGTTGAAGTAACCCTTCTGCTTTAAAAGTAAATTGCAAAGCAGTACCTGTAAGTTTATCTTCCAGGTGGTAAGGCATTGCATGGGGTTCTATGGGATCTGGCAGGCGAATAGGATCCTTTTGCATCAAGATGGTACCATCAGGCATAAGGAAAAGCTTTGGTACCATGTTTCCATCTGCATCCCTGACAGATACATGTCTTTATTATCTCTTTTTCAGCAATCTTACATTTCCAGTGAGCCTCAGATTTCAATTCCTTTAGAAATGCCCTGCTATTTATGCGTTACCATATACAGAAGCAAAATTCTAGAAATCAGCCATGAGCTCCTTCTCTTCCTCTTGAAGCACCGTTAGCTCATGTGAGGAGAGGCAAAGAGCAGGCACACCTCACAGGCCAGGACTACCTGGAACATTTTCTTATTATTTTTAAAAACCCTCTCCCTACCTAGAAGGGCTAGCGCCTGTAAGGACACCAGAGAGGTACTTTCGGACTAGCTGCTTTTTTATAGGGCACTTGGTTGTAAAGGGAAAGGACGAAGTCATGAGAATTGGCAGGCAACAATGCATTGTTTGGAATGTCTCACTCCGAATCTTATCTAAAACATCTATAATATAACTCTGATTATGAATACTACAAAAAGTGTTATTTTAATTAATCACAAAATGTATTTGTCATATTGTTTATGTACATCATGTCAGCAGAGAGAATCAGTCTGTCAAAAAAACAAACAAACAAACCTCAACTACTCACACTCTGGGGATTGTCTAGGAAGCTTGGATATGTACAGAGTAATTACCTTTGTATGACGGGAAGGATTTACAGATGACCCCAGATGACCAGCAGCCAATCAGAAACTGCTCCAGCTGCAACTGTGAAAGAGAATTCCACCTCTTTCATTTTGTTTTATCGAGGGGGATTAACATTATTTGTCTTCTGTATCTTTGGTGTGTGTTGTGTCCCATCAGGTCATCTCTGACTTATGGCATCTCCATGAATGAAAGCCAGAATGGAATTGTATAATCATTACAAACGAGATTTAGAATGCTCAGACGTAAAAATGGAATTCATCCTACTCTTATTGATGAGGCTTTGAAGCAAGCTACAGAGAAAATGCAACTGTGTTGCAGAATAAAAAAAAGATGCTAAAGAAGGCATGGTCCTGTTGTGGATATAGAAAACCAAGTACAGCTCAAAAGAGAGGAAAATTGTATCACGATGCAAATGGGGGGAGAGCTGTGGTTGGACAAGCTGTGGCATCCACAGCCCTGCCGTACTAAGTAAGGAAGGAGAAGGAGAAGAAGTGTTGTTTTTGTTCTCACAACCTCTTTTTGCAGATATTTAAAAATGCCTTCATAGAGGCGTCACTGAGAGAGGGTTAATTACACCCATTCCAGGGCTAGCACAGATCCGCCACTGATTTCAGGGCATGCCTAGGAATGGAAAAGTCTCCCCAGCACCCCTCCCCTCCCCTCTTTCCAGTGTCAAGTATTAGGCATTGGATCAAAATTGGCCACAAAGATTTGATTGCAGCTGGGGGGACGGTTTTGAAATGGGCCTCTTTATCCATCCTAGGAGGGGGAGATCCAACATATCCCTGCAATGCTTTCCTATGGACTATCGGATTGCAGAATGAAATAACTGGATGGAAAATAGCATATATTCCCTGTTGGAAAGTTGTGTCCTGACATTGCTGATGGCATTCCTGGTGAACAAGCTACCAGGAACTGCCATTGACAAAATGTTATAATTTTATGTAATAATAATCATATTTGCCAAAGCCCAAAGCAACTATTAAAGTTTTATACATCTGCAAGCTGTCTGTATAGTTACGATTTATCTCCAAATGAAGTAAGTCTCAGACCCCATGGATTCAGCTTTGGGAAATTAACTAGCTGGATGGAAAAGGTGAATTCGTCCATCTAACCAATGCTGTTCCAAATATTCCAACTGGCTGGAATATCTGGCCTCCATAGACTCCCACCCCCCACCAAAACACACCCCAATGCATTCCATATTTCTGCTTTTTAACTATCCCGGAAGAGAGCAAACACTAGTAGAGGTGGGGAAAATACTAATGGCTAACAAGGAATCTGGCCCTCCTAATCACACATTCTACAAGAGTCATCTCAATTTCTTATTGCGAAATTGGATTTTAAACCACGAATCTGCAATCTGAATAACTACTGAAGGATTCAAAATGGTCAGGAGTAAAGGAAAAGAAAGAGTATGTTTTTGCATAAGACACAGCAAGAGGAATATCTGAGGACAGGATCTGAAGTGTATTCGAATGGGAAAAGGCAGATAGCTGCTTCCAGTAGCAATAAAATATATGTCCAATTTCCATATATCTTCCAGAAATCAGTGGAAATAATTTCTTCTTAGGAGCCAGTGGTGAAAGTGTTGGGGCTTTGGGAGATTTGGGTTCTAGGCCCCACTCGGCCATGAAGCTCACTGGGTAACTTTGGCCTAGTCACTGACTTTCAACGTAATCCACCTCACAGGGGTGTTGTGAGGATGAAATGGAGAGGAGGAGACTCATATAATCCACCCTGGATTTCCTGTAAGGGAAAAAAAGTGGGATATAAAATGAATTAATATTAGTAAAAATATTAATAAATAATCAACTCCATGTTCCTCAGATACTGTCCATGTCACTAATTTGTTCATCCAAGTAGTGTTCTAGATATTTCTTTTCAGTGGCATTGCTTTGCACTTTGAAATTGAACTTGGTAACTTTAGGAGAAGTACGTACAAGTGCGGCTCTCTCCTGGGCTGAGAAATGTTGAACTTGCCTTCATGTAATAATCATCTCCAGCACTATATTGCTGGTCACCCGCAGGGAGTAATCAGCCTCTTCCATTATTTCGTTGCTACCTGAACAAGTCTTTTAGAATACAAGGCAACTGATTGGATGTTTTGTTCATAAGGCTTAAGGCAAAGCAGTATTTTTAGGACTCAGCAGGCTCATTCTGTTTAGACGTTTCCAGATTTTTCCACAGGCATCATCAACAGGGTAGCCATTTTAAGTTAGGATCATAGCCAATATTCATCCTATTCTGAGTAGAGCCATTGAAGTTAATGGGACTTAAGTTTATTAACTCAAGCCCATTTGACTAGTATTGGTCAAACACCAGTGAACATCCATGTGACCACTAGATTATTATTATGTGGCATCCTCTCATATACTGTGTAACAAGGCAGCAGATGCCACAAGACCTACTGCTTAGAAAATTGATTGTGTTCTCCCCAAGGATCATGAATAATCATAAAATGGGGGCGGAGGGAATGTTAGCAGCCAAGGAGAGCAGCAAATGCAAAGAAAGAAAGAAAGAAAGAAAGAAAGAAAGGAAGGAAGGAAGGAAGGAAGGAAGGAAGGAAGGAAGGAAGGAAGACCAGAGTGCCTATAATGTAGCCTGTGAATCTGTCCTTTTCCATGGTTGACAATTAAAAGCTAAGGCTGCTGATCATTTGTTATTCATTCATTTGATTTGCACTCCATTTGATATGGAGTGGTTGGTATGGCTAGTATTGTTCAGAAATGTATCCCTTGGATAGGTACAGCTAAACAAACCTCTGCAGCTTTATTCCAAGAATCCCATGGTCCAAAACACTCAGGACTAGCCAAACTCTAAGCTTATCACACTTGTCTGGTAGTAAGTTCTATTGGATGCAATGGGACTTCCTTCTGAGCACAGCCATGTAGGATTTCAGTGCAGATAAGATGCTCTATGCAAAGGTATGCAGGCACTGGTCTGCTGCCTTAATGCTGTCCTTGTATTTGATTGTATTCAAAATAAAGATGGTTCATTACTTTCCAGTCTTTCAGTCTTCCTGGGGCAGTAAACAGAACAGCTGTTCCACCTCTGCTGGTCCTGCTGAGCTCACGAGAGCACACACACACAATACCCATGTGTAGAAGAGGAAGAGAGCTTGAACAGTCTTCCATTTGCTTTTTAAGCTGCAAATTCTGTAAAAACTGGTATTTCCATTACCACCATACTTAAATATCTTAAGTATGTTGACTCCACCAGTGGCTTAGTTGAAACATGTTGAGACCCATAAGCAGTTAAACTCATAGGGGTCAGACCTCTAAGTACAGCACTCATTCAGTCCACTTCTTTGAGATGGATGGGGTCTGCCTGAGCTGCCCAGTTTTAAATGGTAGAATATTTAGATCTGCTCATGTAAGAATAACCTGCTAGCCTCACATGATGACTAGACCAGGGTTAAAAGACAGGTGAGTCAAGAATCCCCCACCTGGGTTAAATGTTTCAGTGTGCTTCAATTTGTGATGTGTTCCTTGAATATGTAAAACCATCAGGGAGAAATTAGCTTGCTTTGTATTTAAATACAAATTTACTAACTTTGTACATTCGAAACAATTTGCAAACCAAATTCAGATATATTCCAAGATTCACATTCCTCCAAAGTTTGTCAGTATCAAAATGCAAATGTTCAGGGGTGATGTGTGGCTTTCTTACCACTCGTCCCATGCCAGTCAGGGTCCATGTCAAAGCTTCCACGAATATGGTTCTAACTATGCATTTGGCATCTCATGCCAATGAGGCACCTTCTGAGGGGTGGCTGACATTCACGTGGCCTGCTAATTGCACTAAAATGGATAGAGTCCAAACGGAATGGAACCAGCTATGAAGGCACCGGAAACCATCCCTACCAAGGTGCCTATTCAAGCAGTGTCAATCCATCAAGATAACTTGGACGATTAGGAGGTTTAATAGTGGAATAAATATATAAAGTTCTGCATGAGTTTTCAGTAAGGATAAAGCAGCAGGAAGCTGTTCTCCTCAGAAATGAGTTGAGTTCCTTCAAGCAGCCCAGACCCTTTGAGGGAAGTCGAAAGAAGGGTAAGGACAGTGGAATTTCCCTCTGCCAGCTGGTACAGTCCTACCTTGAGAACCTATCCTTCCTAAATTCACGGTTTTCCTTTGCTTTGCTTTGCTTTCCTTTGCTTTGCTTTCTTTTCCTACTAACAGATAGCCAACCTTTGTATTCTCGTCTTCAAACCTGTTCTTTCCAAGGCTGCGTAAGGAGTGAGTGATGGGTGTGGGTGTGTCAGAAGTGAGGCAAGCACCCCACTTGGAGTGGCCATTGTTTTCCATCCTGTATCTCTTCAAAGAAACAGATCAGCAGCAATCAGCATTGCCCAAGGCATCCCTAGTTTGCAGGATTGTTAGCTAGACAGAAACATTTCTGCCTTGGATAAACTAAAAGATATAGACATCAAGTTATAGCAAATAGGCTTTCTAAATAGTTTTAACATGAAAAAATGAAATGCAACTTGCATAAGCCAAAAGGTTAATATCTTAGTCACTTATTAAGAATATTCTTGAAAAACTCATCAGGAAAGTTAATAATTTACATGCCACATGAACTTCTCTTTTTTAAACCTCTCATGAATTTGTCTGGATAATGCAGCAATTTTCAAGGTTATTCCTTTCATATGTTTTTATGGAGGTGAATGCTGTTAACTGGAAAACTATGTCTGAGATTTATTATTTTAGTAATTGCATTGCAGGCACTAATTAAAAGCAGAGCCAAAAAGAATATTTCATAGACTAATAAAAGTGACTATTTTGGAACACAGAGATATGTACTATTCCCCTCTCCCCTTGTCACACACAGACCCTTCACACGTGGCTTGATCATATCAACAACCAGCCTAGCATAATTCAGGAGAGAACTACTTCCAAGAGGAGAAGTTCAAAAGGATAGCAAGAGAAAGCAGGAAAGGATTTGCCTTCAACTTTTTAGAAAACTCCTTCAAAAGCCAAGGAGATACCAGACAGTTGTATCTGGGGAAAATACAGTGACACCAGGAAGAGGGTGATGCCACTGGAGGAATGCTGATGGGTGAGACTCAAGATTCTGCATTCTGCACCTTGGACAGTGTGTGGACCTTCTTCTAAGGTACACAAATATCTTATGTAAAGTCTCCCTACATGAGGCTATGTCAGTGGGAGCTTGGGTGGACCCCGGGGGACGGTGGAGGACAGGAGAGCATGGAGGAATGTTGTCCATGGGGTCGCGATGGGTTGGACGCGACTTTGCTCAACAACAACAACAGCAACATGATGCTATGGGGGATTGTAGAGAGGAATTCAGTACATGCCTATTCAAAAGTAACCCCCATTGATTTGAATGAGGTATAGGGGCTGAAGCATTGATCATAGTCTGTAGCACTGTTCCAAATACACTCTGCAGTTAGGTTTGGGTCTTAATTCATTTTAAACAGGCCACCAACTTATTGACTTTGGTCAGTATGTTCACCAGCATAGTAAATACCTTTCTTAATCTTCAGACAAGGCATCTAATTTGAGATACTTAAATAAAGAAAGCAAGAAAAAGCTTCAAGTGCCACTTGACATAATAAGAGAAAATATGTTTAAGGAAAAGGGGCAAATAGGAAAATGTGTTTAATGTATATAATTATGCAAAAGAGAATTTTACTTGACAAGGATTTCAATACAGATGTCTTTGATAAGCGTGCCTAGTGCTGGAGGAGTGAAACTGCCCATGCTTTTTTCTGTCCCCATCTCCCCCGACCTTTGCTGCAGCTAGACCACATTTTCCCTTCCCACCCACGGGAATGGAGACATGAGGAGGCAGTCTCAGCTATTATAAATGTAAATGACAATGACAAGCAATGACTGAAGAGCAACTATTAATAAGCGGAACTTCAGAAAAGGGAGGGAGGGAGAGATGCTAAATGGTAGTATAGTGATAACTGTGTGCTGAGGATCATGAACATTTATCACAAAATAGCTATAATGACACAAATAAATAAGGTGTAAAATCTTTTCCTGTGTTCTCTATCAGTAGATGTTACCCTTGGAGAAAGGGATGTGGGGAACGGACAGTGGTGCCGTGTGCTTCAGGAACCCCATTCACACAGGGATCCTAATCTCAGGGGGTGTCTACACACTTTCGTCTCCCCAGGCAGGTCCTCCTGTTTGCAGTCATTGGGCTGAATGCACCCCACATCAAGCAGCAAGATGTCCAGGTTGACACTGGGAGCAAGCCTGTAGGGTGATTCCGCTCCCTCCATCGCCACGCTTACATTCCGCATGTGGAAGATACAGGAGGGCTTAAATATGGATCGACCTGGAGCTACAACATGAAGATCCTCGCAATGTGCTTGTGTGTGTGTAGGGTTCCTTTGCTGCCTTCTTCCATGATTATACCCATTGATGGCTCTGGGTTTATGAAGAGCTTGGGAAAACTATTTTCCGATCACCCCCTTCCTCCTGTCAGTTAGCTTTTCACTGCCAGTGCTACTAGCTGTTATTTCTCCTCACTCTCTTTCTCATCACTGCTGGCTTTGCTTGCTTGGCAGGCAGAAAGCCAATGAGCAAGTAAGTTGTGGAATCCACTGCTGCTGCTTCTCACTATAACTGCTGCCCAGGCCAGTGCGGTGTGGTGACTGTAGAGGACTGGGACTTGGGCCAACTGAGTGACTTTGGGCCAGTTAAAGCCTCTCAGCCCAATTTACCTCACAGGGTTGTTGTGGGGAGAAGATTGGAAACAGCAGTCTTTTCTCCCAGTTAGGAGAGACTTTTGGAGTTCTTTGCAATCTCCTTTTCTTTTAACCACCCCAAAGAAATTTGTGTCACCAGCAGACTTGGCCACTTCACTGTCCACTCTTTTTATGAACAAGTTGAAAAACATTTGTCCCTGTGATGCCTCACTGTTTATTTCCCTAATTAGTAGAATTCATCATTTATTCCTAACTCTCCATTTTCTGTTTTTTAACCAGTTACTTATCCATTAAATCCTCTCTTCTTATTCCAGGAGCTTGATCAGGAGTATCATGAGGAACTTCCAAAGGTCTTTTGGAAGTCCAAGCAAATAATGTCTTCCAGATCTCTCCCTTCTACAAGTTTATTTCCACTCTCAAAGAACTCTAAAAGGTTGGACGGAACTTGTGGAAACCACATTGCTTCTTTTACAGCAGGGCTTGTCCTTTCTGCTTCCTATTTCTACTAATTGTCTTTTTGAGAATGCTCTCAAACAATCTGCCTGGAATAGACCTTAAGCTCTCCAGCCTGTAATTTCTTGGCTCCCCTTGAATCCCTTTTTAAACCCTGATGCTAACTTGGCAGTTCATCAGTACACTGGTACTCCTTGAACATCCCATGAGAATTTCTCTGAAATTTCCTTCGACTTTCTTTAAAAACAACAACAACAACAACGTTTCTTTTCTATCAGTTTGGGAATGATTGAAAAATGTGGAAGAAGTTTTTAGCACAATAGTAGCATTTTTACAGACTAAAATAGGATAGTAGACACTAGGGAGAGATTAAGAGAGAGCACATAAACTTTTGCACAAATTGGATATGGGAAGATGACACAGTTCCTTTTCCCTGTTTTCTCATTGTTATCTGTGAAATTCGTTTGGTAACAAATGAAAAGTGAACCAAAATTGAGCCCTCCTCCTCCTCTTCCTCCTCCTAAATTGTCTTAAGTGAATCAAATGCACATCAATAATGTAAGGCCACCTCCTAAGTTCATGGTTGATGGGAGACACCAGCCAGTATCTTCCTGATTCATCCCCTAGAGATCAAGCTACAACAAACCACTGGTTCTCACAGAAGGTTCAGCCACATTTCCCTACACTGAGGTCATAAAAAGGCAGATATTGGGATTATGTTGCAATGGTTCATTCACAAACTTTTCTGGGGAAACTAGTCCAAGTTAAAGCCATGACATAACAGGCCACATGTGAGAAATGTGATGGTCCCCAAGATATAAAAGTGAGTCCAGTCTTTGTATAAAGATTCTCTAAAATGATAAATCCAGCTAGAACCAGGCAACTACAAAGTTGAATAAAATTCTTTTACTGAGACCATCTGTCATGATGGTATACAGTATCTGTTTGATAAGTCTGGAAAGAAACAATCTGTTTATTATACCACTGGAATGAAACATGCAAACAAGGCACTGCTAGTTACATCTTACTGAAGTGGATTTCAGTTTTGATGGGAAAAAGCCATAAAGTTTAAACAAGGGCATGTTCTTTCTTTCCTTTGGACACAGCTTTCTTTCATTAGGAATGACAACAATGACAATAAAAACTATAAACTACCATTGCTTAAATCAATATAGAGACCAAGGTGTCCATATCTAATTCTAAAATATATAGACTGTGGCTACCCAACTAGGCCACAGTTGGGAAATTTAGGTAACTTCTGTTCCATATCTGCTTACATTCTAATTTAAATTCCAGTGTAGCTATTGATTCTGTTCTCAAAAGAACTCAGGTGAAATTGGGTATTTTTTAAAAAAATGAATTATTGCATTAGACAAGTTTGCAGAGTACAGATAGGTCACGCTAATATCTCTGAATACATAGTTGCATATGGAATACAGCTCTCTGCACATTACCAGTATGTTCAATTGTATATTGATTAAATGTTTTGTGGTACTAATTTCATTGATTTATAACTAATGGCAATATTATGCCCTGCCTTGGAAAGGCAGCCATTGTTTGGAACGTGTTTTTCAGTTTTGGAGCTGAGGAAAACATCAAGCACCCTCTGTCACGTTGCCTGAAAATGTTCTCCTATTGTGAAAATAGGGACAGATTCTTCTATCGATTTCTTGGGAGAGGAGGACATTTCTTTAAATTATTTTTGGGGGAGTGGATTGTCACTTACTTTACTTTCCATTTTCCCCTTGCCTTTTAAATTCCTGTTTTTAAACCACTGCAATGCTCCACAAGGCTCTCCCTGCCAGAATGCCTTGGGAGCAACCAAAATCTAGAAGGAAAGCTTTATACGACAGAGCAGTGCAGGGATTAAAAAAGAATATTTCAGAGCAAAGACACAATGGAAACCCACAGCGACCTTGTAAGGTTAAATAAGATAAGTAACAACCATCAACCAAAAGCTCATAGATTTTTCTTTTTCTGCCTCTCTCCATATTTTGGGGGTGCTGTTTCATCCCCATATGTCCAATGAATGGTGAAAAAGGAAGCATTTGTCCCAGCTGTGGAATAGATCATTTGGGGGCTTTGTATCTGTAAATCTATACTCAAATCATCTTCTTCCCATGACACATACCTTTCGTTCTGCTCTCCACTTGATTTTTATTGATGGCTGATGGCTAGCTATTGAATGTGACTATTCACTATAAAACAAGCCCAAAAAGAATAGTCTTTTCAGGCAACATTGCAACAATACACAGGGCTTTGCACCAAGGACAGAAAATTAGAATGTGCCAGCTACAGAAATCATTATCAGGGTTGATGTTTTGTGCCTGCAGATGAAGCTGTTGTATACCAAGGCCTTTCTTCACCTACATGACCCAGTGCTGGGCTCTCTGGCTGCAGCAGCAGCCCACAGGGGAACCTCCCAGCCTTGCCTAGGCACACCAGAGTGGAGGTTTTACATGCAGCACAAGTGACAGCCCTTGAGCTGAAGGACTCCACGGAAGTCATCCTCTCGGGGAAAGGTACTTAATGCAGGAGTTCATGCATTTCTCAGAAAAGTCAAACTAATGTGCCCATGTGCTGTTCTACAATTGTTTGTTTTACTCAGAAGTAAGCATCAGGGCTGGATTGGGATGATACTATGTGGGGAAAAGGGGTTTGATCCTTCACTGCCCACTCATAACCCTCTGTAAAATCCCCAGAAATGGCCCTTAGCAGCAGTTTTAAAAATCCATGGGCTTCAATAGAGTCTCCCCTGCACCATTAACAGTGGTGTGCACTCACAGTAGCTAATTTTCAGGAGGATTTTGGCAAGGATCTTGAGACCTTCCCTCCACATACACAGGGCTGCCGCTGAATTGGACTGGGCACCCTTCATCATATGATCAGGTTCAAATCTGAAGTGTAGAGAATGGTTGGATCCAGATGGATCCAGATTTAGTCATTCTTTGAGCAGATCCGTTGACTGATGAAATTTCATGACTAATCATAACTAAGACAAGTATTTTTTATTTTAATGGGTTGCTCTAAGTCTGACTAAATCTGGATCCAACTCTTTGTATTTAATGTAACTGGTAGCTTGAGCCTGAGACCAGATCACCTGATAGTGGGTCATGAGAATGCTTCTCACACACACACACACACAGAGAAGGATGCCTAAATATTTTATTAGATCGATATTCAAATTTCTAACTTCTAAGCTGAGGGGCAGGGAAAGCTAACAGACAAGTATGGAAGCCAAGCCAAGAAGGAACATTTTGGGTAAGGGGAATGATGAGATGGCATTTAAAAGCACAGGAATAACAGAACATGAATTCAGCATTAAAATAAGGCTCTCTATTATCCAACTCAGTGCTATAATGTCTAGCAGAAGTATATGCATAATCCTATTAACTGTTACACAGGATTAATAAGCACCTCCCTTTCTTTGGTTTGCAAATCTTTCCTTCAGTGTTTAAATTAATGCAATAATCCTGAAAAAATGCAATCAATAGTCACCTGGGCTAAAGGCATGTCTGTATTGCTGACTACCCTGACAGTTTAATCATAGGGTTTGAGGGTTGCCAGGGGGTAGGGTAGGGGGTTAAAAAAAACGCTCCATCCTATCTCCAGGTGGTGGCCAATTTGAAAAGCTAAACACATAGTGATAGGTGAAAGGGGTGCTAAAGGGCTTAATACACACATGCTTGTAACAATAGAAGGATGAATGGTCTGTGTTTTAACTCCAGGGCCTGATCCACTCAAGGCACCTTACTTCAGCTTTAGAAAAGTTTAGGAATTAATGAAACCTATGTTGAAAAAGATATGCAGTTTATTGAATACAATGATATACAATGATTAAATATGGATACAGAATATAAACAAACAAAAAAGGTTCCAGTTCCTTTTTCTGTGTCTGTATTGGCTACCTGAACAGGTCAGAGGATGCTCTGGGAGACAGGAGTCTGAAGCTGCTTTAGTAAGGCACAGTCTCATTCTCATAGCAAAAGCAGTCCCTATCCACAAATTGATGGGTAAGGCATCTTTGGGGAATTACCTCTGTTCCATCCAATTGCTATGCCGATCTGCTTTTTCAGAAATCAGACTAAAATCCTAACCCTCATTAAAGTCCAAATGTAAATAAATATTTTTGGATTTAAAAATACATTTAGCATGGTTAACAGAGTCTAGGAAGCTATTTGAAGGAAGTCTTCCTTCAAAAAGTGGTAATCTTGCCCAAATTAGGAAACCAAGGGAGATGCAAACTGATAATAAAAGAAGCATCAAAACATTTTGAGGAGCACTTTGTTAACATCAGCAAGGCATTATCAAAAATAAAATAAATCTTTAAAATATATAAGAAGAAAAAACCAGTCAGAAAGGCAGTTGAATTGCTGGATGATAACAGAATTAATGGCAAACTCAAGGATAAGGAGATTGCAGAGAAGCTAAATGAATTGTTTCTATCTGTTTCCTCACCTGAGGATGCAGAATAGATACCAGTTCCTGAACTGATGTGCTAAGGAAGGAAGTTGTAGGAATTAACGCAGATAATAGTGACAAAAAATGAGAAAATCTCAGCCATGTTGACCAACCCAACAATAATAAATCACCAAGCCCAGATAGTATCCATCCTGGATGTCTTAAAGATCTTGAATATGAAATTGCTGACCTTCTTACAAAAAGGTAAAAGGAAGTACTTCTTTGCACAGCACATAATTTAGTTATGGAATTTACTGCCACAGGAATTAGCAATTGATAGCCTTCTCCTCCATGAATTCATCCAATTCCCATACAAATTGGTGGCTTAACCCAAACCCCAACTCCCAGGGCCTTGTTGGCCCACTCAGACAGAGAAAATAACAAACTGCTTCTAGCCTAGCCTATACATGTTAACTCAGGAAGCACAGGATGCCACAGCACTCCTTGGCAGGGAGAATCAGCAGCAGAAGGGACCTCCCAAGAGAGGGTCAAAAGACTGCTTTGTTTCTTGGGCTTTCTCCCATTTAGGTCAGCTGACCTGTGGGGTGACGGCCCATCTCCCACTCCTTGTGGGCAGCCTTTACTCCTAGTGTCACTCACTAGCCAGTCATCATTGTTATCTCTGGCATCCTTGAGGTCATAATTCTGATAGTTCTCAACCCACAACCCAAAGGGAGGATGATGCCTCCCAGAGACCTTGGGCACCAGATTCCAGCTAGGCTGGCCCCTGATTTTTCCATCACGTTGTCATTTGCAGGATTAGAGCCTCAGAAGCCAGTTCATGTTATAACTATGTAATACTTCCAGCAGCAGAGGCATCAACCCTTTGAACATAAGCTGCTAGGGCACATGGGCAGAAGAGAGTTGTTGATCTCAGACCCTGACTGTGAGATCTCATGGCCATGTGGTGGTCCACTGCATGAACAGAATGCTGGACCAGATTGACCCTTTGTCTCAACTAGCATGGCTCTTATATTCTTATGCTCTAAATCTATACTCACCCCAGAAATGATTGGAAAGATTTCAAGGATCGTGGTGGGGCAATTTCCCCCAGAGTTTACAAAAAGAAATGATGCTAATAAATGTTCTAGTTTCCAATGTATTATTACTACTATCATTATGTTAGATTTACACCTTGCCTTTCTTCATCTTGCAAGAAACCCAAAGTGGCTTATGTGGTCTTCTTCCACTCTGTTTTATGGTCACAACAACAACTGGGTGAAGGAGGATATGCAGAGGATGAGTAACTACTCCAAACTGATCCAGTGAGTTTCAAGAGAGAGAGTTAGAACCCAAATTCCCAGTTTCTTTGTCTCCACTGCTGCACATCAACCAGGACATCACAAGGGCTTGGCAATGGAGATGGGAAATATCAATACCTCTCCCTCTGCATTGTCGCTTACTGAAAATTGTTGCAATTACCCCTGGGAGCATCCAACATGAAGTTGTAGGTACTCAGGTACACACAATGCAGGAGCTATGTCATAATCACTCATCAATCAAGAACTGCTGTGCACAAGAAGTAACTCACCAGCAGCCATAACTACAATACATAAACCTAGTCGTAGAATTAACTCCACACTGAATCCCTTCAGCAATCCAGTTAAAGACTCACAGAGGTACTTGAATGGCTAGTCAGATGACTGCAAATTTGATTTTAATGACTAGTCAGATGTCTTCAAATTGAATCTGTTCTTCATATCAAGGCAGCTGTAGCCATTTTTCCTCAAATGGAACCAATACATCATCATTCACCTCCTAATTTGAAACAAACTTGGTTTGGAACAGAGGAGAAATGCTGAAAGGTCACAACTATATATGGTAAACAAAAGGCTCTTTTGTGACTGGATTCACTAAAAGGAAAACATCTTTAAATTAGATTTCAGACTATGGAGTGCTTTTCAGACCATACAAACATAATGCTGACTAGTTTTCAACCAAGTTAAAAGAAAACTTTTAGACTATTTTTTCAACACACTGACTTGGAACTGGGGAGAGAGAAATTAATAAGGTGGCTTCCATGCTGTGTCCATCAACTTTTTGTTGCTGCTTCTTCTTCTATCCATAAATTTCCCCTTGATGACTACATTACATGCCAAAAGCACTATTTTTCTAAGTGTCCCCCATCATTGTGGCACCCCCCTCAAAAATTCACAGATCTGTGCATGGATGAATCTGTCAGTATGGCTCCAATTTTTAAACCAATAATCTCACATTCCTTCTGTCCCAAATATGAAGAAAACTGTGAATTTTTGTAAGTTGTTATCACAACCAAACTGAAGTAACGGTCTCACCCATCCCTAAAGAATAGTTGGGACCCATGTTTTCTAATGGAAGTGTAGAATAGGATTATTTAACTTGTTCCAAATGGTTAAAATACCAGACTTTGAATGTGGCTTCTGGTCAGTTTCATTTGGTATTCCAAAGTATAGGGTTAGAAAAGCCATGATAATTGAAAGCAGAACACATATAAAAATGGCAGCTCTTTCTGTGGGAGCTGTGGCAAGCCCGTCTTCTCCCTCTGCTTCCAGGCAGATCTGGACCAGCTAATCAGTATTCCTAATGTCTTTATTATGTTAAAACTGAGCAGCTAGGCTGGCTTTGTGCTACAAGTGGAAAGTATTGCAGAAGTCAAGAGCTAAAGACAGAAACAAAGTTAGAATGTAGGCCATTAGAGGAATGGAACCGCATGATAATGAAATGGATTCCGAAATGAATACTACTTCTTTCCAAAGCAAAAACAGCTGACTTTACCTTCAAGGGCCAATCACCAGTCCTGTCTGACATTTCTGAATGGGTCCACCCTTAAACTGATGCCATGCAATTGAATTATGTTCACTCCCATCCATCTCAGTTTGCTCCAGAACTCCATTCCCCAGTTTGAAACTATCTGGATTTCAGTGACTGGTTTACCATTGGGTCCAATGGCCTTGGCATTTTAGCAGCAAACTCCAACTCCTCCTTTTCTTCCACCACTGAATCAGAATCCAAGCCAACAGCCACTGAAGGCTGCATCATATGAGAAATGGGCCCAATCCCTGCCATGCCTTCTCTCAGCCATACATGGAGACATCCTAAGCTCCACCCAGGTTCTAGATTGGCACCTTTCCATGGCTGTTTCGCTTTAACATGTTATTTCCATGGGTTGTTTGTCTTTGTTTTGCTTCATGTTTTCATAGATGTAGCAAAAGGAGCAAAACTCAGTTCTCCGACTTGAAAAGACTAAATTGTGACTTTTGTGAGGTCAGTGGTACATTTCTTCAGGCCCTCTGGGGTGTTACCTCAAAGCAGGACTCTGTGAAGTCCTCACTTTAGTTCTGTCCAGCAGTGCAGTCTGGTCACAGCCAGGCATTGAGAACTTTCCTCTGTTGCACACTCAGATCTGCCTTTTCTTCCTTCTCAAAGGGATGTGAATGCTGCCAAAAGCTGGCAGAGCTGAATGGCAGTAGAAAGAATCATTTTCCAGGTGGGAATCTGTTGCACATTGGATGAATCTTGGATCTGCAGCTGATTTTTTTCCCTTTTATATTATGGTAGGGATATCTGAGAAATCTGTTCTTGTCTTGGGTATTTCCAATCAAATCACCCAAAACAAACACTGCCTGGATGCATTATGTATTTTTGGACATGTGAAGTATTCTGTGGAACAGAAAAAAGCAACAACCGCCTCTGATGAAATGTGCACATATGAAAAAAGCAAAGAGGGAAATGTAACCAAATAGATGCTGGCAGGAAAACTCGGAATCGCAGAACCAGAAGAAAGTACTTTCAGATCCATATGGAAGATGCACACTCAGTCCTCAGCAACTTATGGGCAGAACACCCTGGAACCCCTCTGACAGAGGCAAATACAACAGCACAGTGGGTAGCCAGTATACCAAACTGTCTATGAGCTGGCTTAGCACAGACAGAATTTTGGGAGGTCATGTACACAGTTTCAAGGCAGTGATGAGATTCTGAATGGGTGAGAAGGTGAGGACAGTATGGAATAATACTGAAACATTGAGAAATCATTATAGGCATCAGGAAAAACATTATGACCCATGTGAGGCTTGAGTAACAGATAAATAAAACCATCCGGAGTTACAGAAATCTAACCAGTTTAAAATGTTGTGGTTTCTGCAAGCAGAGATACAGAATTCCTTAAGACAAAGCATGAGCTGCTTAGGTATTTTTACACTGCAAAGGAAGCACAGCTTCTCCAATGGCTTGCAATCATTGCTAGGGGCTTGTCTGATTCTGAGAGAAAATGCATAAATATTGGAGCCCCCAGGGCTGCCTGCTTTTCCCAGGCATGTGGACCTGGCTGAAAAATTCTAGTGCCTTTGAGTGGAGAGGAGCAAGAGCACAGCTGCCAGATATTATATTGAAGAACATGCAAAAGCATATCTTTTTATTTGAGGATTTATTTGGATTTTCCCAACAATGCCATGTTGGACCAGTATTACCTGGATCATTCAGAATGAATAGCTAAATAATGACTTACTTAGTGCTAATTCATGGAGGAAAGGAAAGCCAAAACAAAATGCTATAGAAAAGTATCTCAGGTATGTCTGTCTACCTTCTCCTCCTGAATGAATGTGCTGGTACAAACATAAGAGCTGAGGTCACAAGCGGCAGGAGGGGAGAGGAAAATTTCACGTATGAGGGAATCCTAAATACCCCTTCTGCTAAGAATAACAACATTTTCCCCAGCTTTAGAAAATCATTGCGTTTGTGACGGCAGGAACAAAGCCACTGGGGTACAGTGATTAGAGCATTGGACTGGGACTCAAGAGACTTGGGTTCATGAAGCTCACTGAGTGTCTTTGGGCCAGTTACTGGCTCTCAATTTAACCTGCTTCATGGAGTTGATGTGAGGATAAGAAGGGATGGGGTAACGCCACTTCCCAATACAAGGAAGAATATGAATGCAGCTAAACAAGTCGACAAGGGACAGAAAAGTGAAGCAAAGCTAGCTCAGCAGGAAAGTTAGGGATGGCATCTGCCCATAACAATAGCACTTCTTTATGGCCATATTTTTACACACACATCAAGCATTCATTTAATGTTCATCTTGATAATAAACATAATGAGCAGCAGCACTGGCATTCCTGTTTGGATACATCAGGAATGTGTATTAGCTAGTTCAGTATGTCTTAAGTCTGGTGTGCATTTACTTAAAGGCAAGTCTCTGCCTGCACTTGGTCAGACCACACACTTACTATTTGATGCTCATTAAAACAGTGTGTCTGAGTTGGATTTTAAGTCAAATAAATCAAAAGAAGTTATGTTAAAATAGTCAAGTTTACTGATTAACAAATGAACTGAGGTATCAGATTTCACATATTAAACTGATCGGACTACTGAACAGCAGTCTAATAAATCTCAGACTTTGGCCTAGCTAAAAATGGAGCTAAATTAATAATGAATATGAAGTTCATGAGAATACTCAAAACTGCTGGGACCTATTTCACAGATCTGATGATAAAAATGAATCATCTTTTTTCCCCCTCTATAGATGGCCTATGTCAATTTTATGCCAGTCTGGCTGGTTTATGAATAAATGATCCACTAGTCATTTCACCGTGCTTTCAAGCCTTATTTGGTACACCCAGCCACTGGTAAACATGCACATTAAACAGCATCTGCATGATCAGTGATCCGGCTATTAACCGTGAATAATGGGGTCACCCCAAAGCACCCTGTTTGCATCCTGCTAAGTGTATATCATGGACTCTTCACTTCTAAGGAAATTCTCTTGCTTTGAAGGTACGCACATGTCTGGATCCAGAGATTCTGAGAGCAGCTGTCTATTCACCGGTGCCCCTGGCAAAAATAGGGGAACAGGATTTGCACTAATTCCCTCGGGGGATTGAGAGTTGAGAACCCTCCTGGAAAAGCATCGGCAGTGATCCAGGGTGAAAGAAGGAATTGATGAACATATGTCCCCATTCCACCAGCAGGAACAGCTACTGGATCCAAGACCCTCTCAAAAGCACCACGACCCCTTCTGTTCATGGAAGGGCAACTCTGCATGCAGCTTCTGGTCTAAACATCTCCCAGAGACAGATATTTCAAGATCTTTTTATTCACGCCTGGCATTTAATGGCTGCAAATAAGCAAGGATTTCTTTTAGCTACGTATTTGAATCTTTTATGAGGACATTAAATCTTTTATAATCCCATTTTATTGATTTTATTCCCTAAAGGTTGTTACCCAACCTGCATCTTCAGGGATAATGCAGGCTATAAATCTAAATTAATTAATTTATAGCTTAAATGAAAACACACAGTGCAGGCCGTTTCTCTACTAGCTAAAAGACTGGAGGTAATGTTTATGCCCTGGAATAAAGCAACTGTTTCTGACTGCTTACCACTACAAAAAAGATCAAGGACAAGTTATGATATTTGCCTCTAAGTGGTACTGAGGTTTCCCATCACTGATAACATGATAGAAGCTGACATAACCCTTGTCAAGATCTTTCCATGTGATCATGCACAGGAGGGCAAGCTACTTAGCCCAGCGAGAAGCAGGAGAGAGTCCCAAAAAGGGGGAAGGCCTACAGCCTGGGACTGATGGACTGAGATTGTCCCTAATTTTACAGGCCAAGCTGTGGTTCCTGCAAGAGGCTCCCTCTTCAGCATTGGTGTGTGGAAAAAGGAAACCTGTATGGAACCAAAGATGCTGGAAACTTCTTGTGGGGTTTTCTCACTTCTTTCCTCTTTCAGAGACCCCATATGCAGTCTCTGGGGGCAAGCATACTCCTTATACAACTGGGATTGTCCTGCTGTTAAGTACATGGCAGAAATTACTTTGCTTTATACATTTCTGATAGTTTGTGTGAGTGTGTGTGACTTTCTTAAAGCAACTTATAACTTCAGAGCTACACAGGATAGAATATCTGACTGAATCTGTGACCTGTGTTAACTAGCTGGCAGGACACTGAAGAGTGCTAGCACTGGAATGTTGAATGGCTGGGTTGCCAACATCTCAGCCCTTAGATTTGGTTTAGACTGAAGTGGTGTAATATGCAACAGCCCTGCTGGATCAGAAAGAGGCCTATTCAGTCCAGAATTCTGTTCCTGCAATGACCAACTAAATAACTTTTGAACACACTTTTTAAAATGTGCAAACAACAAGCAGGGGCCACAGGTAGCACCATTCAGCATACGTGCATGTTTAAAAAACACATGGTACTCATTTCAGTACATGTTTCTAAACACATTTTCTATAAGAATAATGCATCTACAAACATGTTCAGTCTGCAAATGTGCATTTCTAAATGTATATTGATATCTTGCCACCCAACAGCTGCAACAAGTGCAATAGCTTGTGGATAAGCATATTCTGATCCACTGATTAGCCTGGGAGGTGCAGAACAGACCAATTCATACTAGATCTCAACGATCAAATTCCCTGAGCATCCCTTGTATTACAAGTCTTGATGGACCAACAGCAATAGATTAGACAACCTGAATGGACAGCAAGTGTACACGTTCTGTAGCTGGAATAGTTCTGCCACAACACATTTGTCCCCATCAAATTCAGGCCAAGCCCAGATTTCTCTTGTTGTATGTGTTTGAACAACATTCAGTTTGACTATTTGGGATTATTGGACTTGTAGGGATGGCCAGATCTATCTATTTGGTTTCTCTCTCTTCTTTTTTTCCAATCTTAGATTTTGTTCATCTTGAACCTGAAGAATTTTTGCCACAGTCTTAGGCTTGGTTTATCGCAAACTTTAAGAATAGCTTATCATTATTAAGATTACATGCAAATTTCTCAGAATTTTTGTTCACATTTCTCATAATATGTGCATTTTAATAAGCATTTTTATTTGCGAGCTCCATTTGTAAAATTTAGAGAATTGAACGTCAAAGAATAATTGTTTTTGGTTTGCTGAATTAGATAAAAACTGAATGAATTCCACTTCCCCCACCCCATCCTTAAACTGAATCTCTTGAAACAGTTTCATTGCTTGTTGAGGAAAATCCATCTGCATTCTGTTGCTTGTTCTGGGCATTAGTGGGCAAGTTTCTTACACAAGGCAGGGAGGAATCATTACTGGTATCTGATTCATGGAGCAGACAATGCTTTGGTGAAAGGTCAAAGGCACTAAGTCAGTACCCTCCATTCTATTGGCTCTCTCCTCCTCACATTTATTTATAGCACAGTTGATCTCATCCAATCAGTCACAATGAATCAAACTCAAAGGGTCTGTTTTCACAGCTTGCAATAAGCTTGGGGTGGAGGTGTGGGGATATAAGAAGAAGCTGTCTGAGAAGTGCCTGTAGCCAACTCTGGAAAAAGCAGGTTACACCCCAATCCTCAGATGGTGAGCTGGCCAGCTCTCCTGCATGTTAATGCTGTGATACAGCCTCTCTGATGTTTACACTGATTAAGATTTCAAGGAGCCCTCTTTATCAGTGACAGCAAGGCAATCGGCCCAAGAGTCAGAGAAAATGGATTCTGTGGCAGGGGAGAATTCTGCTAAGAGCAAAATAAGGAGTGTAAGGGACCATAACATTCATGCAGTTCTCTTATGTCTGAGCATGGGATCTCAAAGGTTTCTTCAATGGCAAAGATGGATCAATACACAAGATGCTTTGCTTTAAAAGTTCCTACTCAGAATGCTGTCACCGGTTGAGCTTGGCTCCCTAAACATGCAGAGAGGCCAAGTCACACTTATTTATTTATTAAAAGCTTTTCTAACCCGTCTGCTACAAACTTCTCAGGAAGGCTTACAATAAATGAGATGCTGTACAGCACGAGGGGCATACAAAAATATGGGACTGCCACTGTTTCTTCTGTCATTCATACTGTTACAAAAGGAATTGTAGTTTAGATCAGTTGAGAAAATGAAAAATATATGCCAAAGCTTTTATTTGCATGTACATTATCACTGCACTGAAAATTTCTTCCACACTTATTTTTACTATTCTCAATAAATTGTGAAGGAGAATTGCTTTGAAAAGGACATTCAAAGGAAAAGAAAAATTTGGACAGCCTCCCATGGGTTGGGGCAAGTTTTCTTGTGCTTACTTAGGATACGGTTAAAGAGAACACATGTGCGCTCTCTCTTCCATTGCACCACCCTCTCGGACAGAGTTGGCATCCCACACAACAACTGAAACCCAAAGGAAAGACCTCATGGCCATTTTTCACATCGGGAAGCCTGGTCAGAGCCATGGAGAGATGTTTCATAGCCAACCCTCAGCTGCCTCAGTGATTAGCTAAGGGCCAAAACACCACGAAAACCATTGTTATATGCCTTGAAAGTGCGGCAGGACAAAGGGGAAGAAAGTTTCAGGGGAGAAGAAAACTTTCAGGAAATTGAAGGACAGATTTTAGCAGACCAGGATCTCCACCTCTTCCTGGAGTTAGACATGGGAGTGCCCCAATAGACGTAGGAGTGCTACCATGTAGACATCAGTCGCTCATGTCAGGGTGACCAGCCAGCCCACTACTGCTCATCTGTGAGGAACTGACATGCAACCAGACACTGACAGGATGGTGAAGCAGCCTCGCTGCCTCCACACCCACCTCTCAAAGGTTACCAGTAACGGCAGTTACTTCCCTCTGTCCTCAGTCACCCCACCTGAGGCAGTGAGTGATTCCCCTTTGCAAATCTCCTCACTGGCTTCTGCTCCTCCTCAGGCCAAACAGATCAGCCTCTGCTTCCCATCAGGCCCTCCATTAGTCTTGCACCTCCGTGCCTCGCTCTTTCCGAGCCACGGTGTTGCGAGTATAGGAGCCTGATTGCTTAATGAACCACTTAATTTGTGTATACAGGCATATATTTAAAGTATTCTTGTCCAGATTTCCGTAGAAAAGAAAAAAAACCAAGACAATGCATGAAACAAGAGTATAAAGACTAAAATCAGCAGGGTAAGACCAGAATTAAGACATTAATAACAGCAATTAAACAACAGATGAAAGGAGGGGCAATTTTGCCAAACGTTGCCAGAGAAAGGAGAAATTCTCTAGAGTCCCTCACAGGTGTCGTTACTTATGGTGACCCTATGAATGAAAGCCGTCTGAAATCTCCTGACTGTGCCATCCCTGCTTAGCTCTTCTAAATTCACAGCTGTGGCTTCCTTTATGGAGTCAATCCATCTCACAGGTAGGTCACGTTAAAAGATCAAGTTAACGAGAAGTGCCCTGATCCCTCTTCTAAAAGCAGAGAAAGGTGAATTTGCAGGGTGATTTCCCTCTCAATAATTCCTAGGAAGGTTCCCCAGATTTCCCTGCTTCAGTTTTCACAGATCTTTTGCCACCCCTGTGGACTCCTAACTGGTACTCTAGTTCTGCTCCAGAGAGCTTGCTGGCACAAACTCACTTCAGTATTTAGATTCTGAAGCCATAGATGCTTGGTACTCTTATACATGCTTCTACAAGAGCTCAGGATTAAGCACACTTTTAATTTCTGTTAATTCCACAAATTAACCCTAATTTCTTTTTGACTTCACATATCCATGCCTACTGGGTTTGCATGACATGACAGACGCTGACTGGATAAGTGCACAGGCAGTTGCATGGCTGCACCCCCAAATGCTGTACCCCGACCAAGGGTTAATAATCCATAATGGGATAGCATTCCATAGGAACTGGGCCCTTGCTTCGCCAGTCCTTGCAGAGTGGAGACATTCATTCTGAGGCATTAAGGTTATCTACACCATCCTCGGTTTCTAGATCTGGTCTCCTGCTCTTGCAACCAAGGGTTCAGATCCTTCTTCCTGCCAATGATATTTTATATATAAGTTTATATAATTCATTTTAAGTAAAGGATATAAAATTAGGATAAAAGAGCAATCCATGACATGTTAGTTTGAGAGAGGAAACTCCTGCGCCATTTACGCCTTACATTTAAATGTAAAAAATTTAAAGCTGAGCTTCTGCAAACAATATAAAATCGCATATATGTTAAAATGCAGAAGAAGAAGAAATAGTAAAAGAACCTAAGTGGATTTTTAGAAGGTTAAAAAAAATTGTATGAAGACAGCTGGAGCATTTTTGCATCACTTTTATGAGTACCGTGAACGTGATTCCGCTGGGAATGGATCAATGCTTTCTGTGGTGCCTGGGGCAAAATATTAGTGATATATTAAACACTTTAAATAGCTTTTGATTCTGCAGTGCACTTTTTGTATTCTCTGATCCGTCTAAGTGCACCAATATCTGTTTCTTTTAAAACACACTCTCCTGCTTCAGCCAGCAATTGCACATTATGGGATTTATTGCTAGTAGACAACCTGTTTCCACTGTTCATATACAAAAGGAATAGGGCTGTCAAAGTTTTAAGTTTAATCCTGCTATAAACAGAGGTACTTCTGTGTCTGCAGCCACAACACACAATGTGTAGAAGGTAAATCAATGGTCATTCAAGGGAAGAAAAATACTCAAATTAGATAGAAGGGACAAGAAGAATAGGACCTTTACGCTTAGGATGCACCTACAACGATTCCCTTGGGGAACAATGGATTCTCTGAAGCCATTTGGGCCCTGCTTGGAGTTTGCAATGTTCTTTCATCCATCAATATGTCTTAAGAAAGAGTGGTGGAGAGACAACAGAAGCAGTGTGTAGCTTATTTGAAAAAATCCATCTTAGCCATAATCAGAACAGGAATCGAGAAACTGCCAAGATTTTATTCCCTTTATACAAATCAACGGTGTAACCACACGCACGATACTGTTAACATTTCTAGTTGTGATATGGAAAATGTGCATAATATGGCCACCAAAATTATTAAGGCACTGAAGCATCCCATCTGTAGAAAGGTTACAATGTTTGCAGCCCAGAAAGTAAATAGGGATATAGGTAAGTAAAGTATATAAAAGTATTTGTGTTGCGTGTTTTTTTTCCCCCTTTCTTTCTCTCTCATAATACTAGGGTCACAACTCCTGGAACAAGCCAGATCAACATGTTAGCTCTGACAATGTGATTTCTTCAGGCTGCACGTTCAGCAGACATTTCTGCACCACTTTGATCGTTCGCCAGAGGAGGGACTTCCTGGCTTTTTCCCTGCTGTCGCTCAGCACCACCATTAAAGCTGGTGAGAAGATGGCACCACCTGGGTGTTCAGTCAAGGCAGGGATTTGCAGGGCCATGGATCACATGGCCTCAATATGCTGAAGGCAAGACCAAGGTGCCTTACCCCCTGCTCTGCTTTGGCCGCTTGCCACAGAGACACCTGCCAGACTGCTCCTTGCTGCACTTAAGCACATAAGAACACAAGCAAAGCCATGCTGGATCAGACCCAAGGTCCATCTGGTCCAGCGCTCTGTACACACAGTGACAAACCAGCTGCCCACGTGACCTTCCAGGCAGGATGGGTGCACGAACTCTCTCTCAAGCCCCTCAGCAACTGGCCACCTCTGGCAAAGGAGGTAGCACAAAGCCAGCGAGGCTAGTAGCCAGTGAGAGCTTCCTCCCTCATGAATCTGTCCACTCCCTTTTTAAAACCATCCAGATGGGCAGCCATGACCACTTCCCATGGCAGTGAATTCCATAGATTAATTATGCACCATGTGAAGAAGGACTTCCCTTTATCTGTCTGGAATCTCCCATCAATCAGCTTCATGGGATGACCCTGGGCTTGAGTGTTATGGGAGAGGGACAAAAATCTTTCCCTTTCCATTTTCCCCAGACCATGCATTATTCTAAACACTTCTATCTTGTCTTCCCTTACTCGCCATTTTTTAAAGCCAAACAGTCCCACTTGCCCTAGCCACTCCTCATGGGGGAGATACTCCAGACCCCAATCATTTTTGTTGCCTCTCTCTGCACTTGTTCCAATTTAGTAATGTCCTTTTTCAGGTAAGGCAACTAGAACTGAACACAATATCCTATTTCAACACAACCACTAAACATGGCAAGGTGGCATTACAGCTAGGGATGGACAAATTTGCCAGCTTTGGTTTCACTCTTTCCCCCAGTTATCTAACCCTAAGTCTATGCCGTATCATTTCTGCATCAGTATATACACACACAGAAACTCACCAGCATTTTGGGACAGCCTTTCCATTGATCCGTGCATTTCCATACACATACACACATTTTGGTACACAGTGTCTGAATGGAGAAAAGGCATGTGTGCATGCGTGATGTTCATGCTCATCAAGATTCGCTGAGCATCCCTCGCTGCTCCTCTCATGTCTGATTCCTGCTCACATTTGCAGTTGCTTCTTGCTTTTCATGAATGGGGACAATACACCAATGGAGCAGCTACCCAATGGAAGACTCGCATGCATCTCTCTAAGTCTGCACATATTTCATAATCCGTGCACATTTTCTCCACAGGCTAAAGTGGGGCTGATTCAGTCCACAGAGAAACTTTGTACAATTGGGGAATTTATGCACACTCAACCAGAAATCAGGAACAAGATGAACATGTTCTCCCAGGTTCTCCCCTGCAGAGGAGGGCAGGACACACTCCAATGGAGCCAAGCTCTGGGAACCAAGGTTCAATTTGGATGCCAGGAAGTTCTTCCTGATGGTTAGGACCTCAAGGGTATGGAATGGGCTTCCACGGGATGTGTTTGAGGCCCCATCAGTGTGGGTGTTCAATGATAGGCTAGACATGCACATGGTAGGCATGTCGTGAGCAGAGCCGGCTGGAGTGGGGGGTCAGACTAGATGGCCCAGGAGTCACTTTCTGACTCGCTCTGTTTCTATGTGCCAGTGTTCAATTATTTTTGAACATTCTCAGTTAGCATGTGCTTATGTTTAAGTTTGTAGCCTTGAACAGTGCATGCTTGTCTGTTTTGCAAGCACAGACAAAATTCTCATGCATCCTGCTGAAGCCTTACATCACAACATTTATAACAATGTGGCTGTTGAAGTATAACTGAGATTCAGTTTGAGAGGTGCAAATTGATATGTTCCCATTAATATGTGAACTGAATACATTTCTCCCCTGTCTCTAATTGTAGTTAGTGGCTCAGTAACAGCCCAGCAAAGTGGTTTAAAGATTTTATTCCACCTGATCCCAGAAAGCATCTGACTCTGGCATGGCTCAGAAGTCCAAGCAAGCTGTCCCTTAGCTACAGTGAGAGCCAGTGCAGTGTGGTGTTTGGACTGGAGATCTGGATTTCAGTCCCCATCCAGGCCATGAAGCTTATTGGACAACTTTGGACAAGTCATGAAGCTCTCATCCTAACCTACCTCACAAGGTTGTTGTGAGGAGAATCTGGAGCCAAGTAAGCCATCTTGGGTCCTTCACAAGTAGAAAAAAAGAGGGAGATATAAATGTAGTGTAGTACTGCTGCTACTGCTGCTAATCATAACAATAGTAATACAGAGTGAGCAACACATATGGACAGACTATCCAGGGAGTGTGAGGGATCCTTTGGATTCCCTGAGTCCTTTGGACTCAGTTGCCCAGACTTTGGTCTGCTATGGCCAGTATTTCTTCAGTGCTCACCAGGAATTGAGCCTACAAACTTCCACAAGCAGCATTCCTCTTCCGTGCCGTGTGCAGCATCCTGTCTTTGTGCCATGGCCTGTGACGCGGAAGATGATCTCTGCTTGTGCTACCTTAACTCTGGGAACATGCACAAACTTCCTCTCAGCATGCCTCATGTCCTAAGAGCCGGCTGAGCATGGGAGGAATCCCACAAATGCTAAAGGGACCGATTCCATGGAGCTTCGATGCATCCCTGCTAGCTCAGTTTCAAGCCATCACTCATACTGCTGCTTCCGTGCACATCACAACCATTTTGATCACTATCTGATGCATTGTCAGCCAAATAGGCTGGCAATTGCTGTGTTTGGCTGGTATGCTTGAAAGGGAGTTAATTCAGGGCAACTTTTGCTCCACGAACATTTTGACACACACATTTTCTCTGGCCAAGCTATCCTTCGGATGGTTTCAAAAAGTGCCACCTGACTCAAGTGGTACTCATCTGCTGATTTGCCTAGTGCATCCAAGCTGTTCTACATTAAGTTATTCATTCACCAATCATCCTGAGGAATATTAAATCTTTTCCTGGCATATGGAATGAGGCACTTGTTGCTCTCTCTGGGAATCCTACAAACTCAGGCATGTTGGAAGTTGTCCTAATGTCTCCCAGTGATAATATCTTTGGCAAGCCCCAGATATAATATAATACTTTAACTGGGGATAGATAAGGGTCAAAATGAATGAAACTTAATACACAGACTTGCTGCCATTACGAAATGTATTTGAATGGCTGGAAGCAATGATTGTGTGAATGCCGTTCTGAACGATATGGAGCAAGTTTATTTTCAGAAGTGTTTTGAATTCTGTGTTTTGGCAGAACGTTGTGATAAGAAAAATTTATGCAGAAAAGAAAGGGGTGGCATTTATTTTCTTCTGCTCATTTTTATTTTTTTGAGCTAATACTAATGTAACTGGAAAATTGCACATGCTTTCCATTGAGGATATGGCTATCAGTGATTAGTAGTCATGGGGGAAATATATTATCTTCAGTATCAGGTAATATGTATCTGCATTCCAGTTGCTGGATGACATCAGCAGGAGGGACCTGTGGCACTCATGTCCTATGGATGAGTTTTATTCTAGGACCTGGTTGGTCATTATGGAGAAAGATTGCTGGACTAGACAGGCCATTAGTGTGATCCATTAGTGCTTCTTGTACACAGACTATACTCAGAATGAAAATATATTATTGATTATCCACCTATTATCAGTTTTCAGAATCCACTGTAGACATGTCACTATTACATATGAAACTGGATAAAATTTGTGGAAATATTTATATTTAATTTTTGCCTTTATTGCTTGCTGATGTTAATTTGCAGTGTTTAAAATAATGCAGAATTTATTTTAAAGAATTTAGAAGGCAAATGAAACTTGAGATGCTGCATCACTTTTTCCTCTGCAATATAAAAAAGGAATGTTGAAGTTTCACATTTTCTCTTCCCCAGCTGAGTAAATATATCCATGGAGATGACTTGACCAACACCTGTAGTTATCAGCATCTTTAAAAGAGCTGATATTTCACCTCTCAGTCATTTGGGATGGAGTATGTAAAGTTGTCTAGTGTCCATGACTTCCACATTGAGCTGGAAGCAGGAATTTATCATGGTCAGATATATGGCTTTATATCAACAGATGTACCAATGGAAAGGATAATTCAGTGTTTTTCTGCACCTTTCTCTCCAATTCCTGTGCATTTATATAATTTTAAGTATTCCTAAATCACTTATATCTACCAATTTGAAAGCAGAATACATATATCATGAAATCATAAACATAAAACCAATATACAGAATATTTTGTAATTACAAAATATTGAGATGGTATGTTAAGTCACATAGGGAGGGTTTGCATAAACAAATAAGTCCCAACTTGCACTTAAAGTTCAAAAACTGTTGACAGATGTCTCATCTCAAGGGAAAGATCATTGCACACAGGGGGTGCCTTGGGTGACAAAAAGAGAAAAGCAAACAGCTCCCTTCTGTGAATGTTTGCGTACTTGCTGGAGTTTCCTCCCATTAAATTCCTTTCCCCATTGGCAGCTTTCCTGGAAGAGCTGCATTTACATGGAGGCTATATATGCCACACTCTGGTGCTTTGCTCCTTGTTTCATTTTTCTTGAGTTGTTTGCTCCTCTATATGGAATCCATTGCAAGAGGGGGAGGACACTGAGGAACTCCTTGGAATATTGAGATAAACCTATTAAGGCATATAACCCTGAGCTGAATACATCAGAAAATACAAGGCTGCAAGCCATCAATATTTCAATATTTTCAGATAAGGCATTCCATGTATATACTTACATACTAACATGGTCAATAAAGAAAGAAAAATGTTGTCTTCAAGGAATTAGTTCTTCACAAATCCTTATAAATTATTACTTAATCTTAAAGAAGAAATAGATTTGATTTCCAGAATAAGTGGAGGGAATTATATTCAGGAAAAAGAACTGGCTTGTGGTAATTCACAGCAACCAGAACAGAAGCATTTTATCTGCCAAGACATTCTGTAGCTCACTTCAAAGTCACCATCAACAAAGTTTTACAAGGGGATTCCAGCCTGGCCTCATTGAATTGCATTTTTTTAAAAATTCTTTGACTCTGGAACTTGAAATCACTTGATATCCATTCAGGAGAAGAAATGAAGAATTCTGGAAATTCAAGATTACACCCATTTTGATATTCTCTAGTATTTATTGGCCAAGCAAAGCCAAATCCCTTTTTGAATTTGTTCATAAAGCTATCCAGTTATTTGTTTGATTTATTTAGTAAATTCTAGTCCACTCAATAATTGAGCAGATTACAAGCAGTTAAAAAGATAAAATGCCATTTAAAATGGCTGAAAAAGTACTACAATGCCAAAATTTTAAAGACTAAAATGCAATAAGTTAAATGACAAACAGCACAGTAACTGATAAAACAGCCATAATAGTCTAAGTCTCTAAAATGCCTGGGAGAAAAGAAAGATATTTGCTTGGTGTGGTAAGATAATACTATACGTAGATCCCAGATGAACCACTTTGGGGAGTTTATTCCATAAGTGCCTATGTTTCTTTGGTGGGGGCATCTGGAGGAGAGTCCTTGAAGCTGACTCAAGATTCTCAGCAGGTTCTCATTGGATGGGACATGTCTTTAGATATGCTAGTTCCAAGAGTCAACATTGATATTTTGTACGGGGCTGGAACACAGAGCAGCTTATGAAGCACTGGTATTGCATGGTTGAATTCCGATTAGTAGTTCTATTTTGTCCTTGCTGAAGAGTAAATGTAAATGAAACCATATGTTCAACATACTGCAGTCATCCAACTAGGAGATAACCAGATCATGGATAATTTTCATGATGCTTTCTCTGTCCAGATAGGGCCAGAGGTTAGGATTCATGTTATATCAATCGATGGTGATAAAAGGGTCCCTGACCACCAAAGCTACCTAGGCCTCAAGTGATGATTGAGAAGCACCTCTAAGATGAATATCAGATTTTTCTGGGGGGGGGGGGGAGTGCAACTCCCTCCAGGGCAGGTCACATGCCCCTGAAAGAGGCAGATGTACCACCTGCTAAGAGAGTCTTCACCTTCCCTGTACTGAGCTTCTATTTGTTGATCTGCATCCAGACCATTACCCTGCTCAGGCATCAATTCAGAATATCCACTGGCTTCACTGAAAAGCTGAGGCAGAGCTGGGTGTCGTTGGCATATTGATGATACCTCAGTCTATATTCCCAGATAACCTTCCTAGCAGCTTCATCTAACTGTTCAATAGCATGGGGGATAAATCCGGGCTGTAAACCCCATGACAGAGGACAGAGCAATAATTGTCACAGAGCCATAATCCTCCAGCATCTCCTTCTGGAAGTGACCACCCAGAAAGGAATGGA
This sequence comes from Varanus komodoensis, assembly GCF_004798865.1. Classification (NCBI taxonomy): domain Eukaryota; kingdom Metazoa; phylum Chordata; class Lepidosauria; order Squamata; family Varanidae; genus Varanus; species Varanus komodoensis. Next base: position 31,697,362 of record NW_025335268.1, on the reverse strand, counting down.
ACCAATGGGAAAAAGTGCCCCCAACTCCTAACCCAAAAAGCTATTCCAGAAGAATAGCATAGTGAATGACATCAAAAGCCACTGAGAGGTCCAGGAGAACCAAGTAGATCACATCCCTCCTGCCCATCCCTCAGTAGAGATCCTATGGGGAGACTAATACAGTTTATGTCCCAAAACTGGGCCTAAAGCTAGACTGAAATGCATTTAGAAAATCAGCTTCATCCAAGAATGCCTGAAGTTGCTCAGCAACTCCAAACTCAAGCATTGTGCCCAAGAAAGGAATGCTAGCAAATGACCTATAGTTGTTCTCCACCCTTGGGTTTAAGTTAGTTTATTTTCAGGAATGGCCTTTAAGAAGGCCGGTAGCTCCTGCTTCCTCAGAGGGGAATTTACAAGCTCCTGGACACAACTGGCCATTCTCTCCTTATTTGATGTAACAACCCAAGATGGGCAAGGGTCAAGCACATAAGTGGTTGGTCAAACGCATCCAAGCAGCTAGTTTGCATCCTCACAGTTTAGGCACTGAAATGCATCCAATACAGAAGGACCAGCTGGAGCTCTGGACACCTTCATTAAAGGAACTGCACTAATAGAGGGCTCCACCCAATGCAAAATGCAAGTAGTTTTATCTTCAAAGGGTCCAGAATAAAGGGTCCAACCAGCTGTTAAAGTTGAGACCCATTCCCTTTCAGGGTCAGATTGCAATAACCCCTTCACCACCAAAAAAAAAAAACCCCAGTGAAAAACACTGTGAGGATGCTATGGAGATGGAAATGAGCCTTTTTGTGCTCTCACTGCCACAAAGCAGGCTTGATAATAAGTTCTAACCAGCTTTCATTTGGATTTAGCACTAGGCTTTCTCCACTTGCATTCCAACTGGCATCCCACTTGCTTCACTGGCTCAGTTACAAGTGTCCCAAGGAGCTAATTTGGTTTTGCCTGGGGGAAGGCATGTGTGTACGATTGCAGCGACTGCTCTAGTTAATTCCATATCCCATACATTGACCAGGATTTCAACAGAAGCACCAGCCTTGCCAACTAGAAAATCCCCCAGGCTTGAGAAGTCACAAGGCTCCTTTAGTCTCTGGGAATGACCCACCTTTGCAGAGGAGAAAAGCTTCTGAAAGTCTGCATTGCAACAGGTAGCAATTCAACCATGTCAAAGGGGTAGGTGGTAAATCCCCCACTTTCAGGTCACCATCTGGTTGCCCAAGTGGGGAAAAAAAACTGGAGCATGATCTGCAGCATCTATTAGGCCAATGATGTGCTGGGGCAGCCTGGTAGTTGTCCTAGTACATGGTGTGAGCTGCGGAGAGAGCCTGTGGCTAATGAGGCAGCATGCAAAATGAATAAATAAATTCAAGAAAGACCTGCACCAAATGAAACTGGACAGTCCTGGCATGGATATTGAGGTTCCCCAGGGCAATCATCATGGACAGCCACCTGAGTGGGATGGTGTAACGTGGTGTCCTGCAACAGCAGGGGGGTGGACTCGATGGCCTTCATGGCCCCTTCCAACTCTACTATTCTTTGATTCTATGATCATGAGACTTTCTATGAGGGGAGTGATGCATCTCAGAATCCTTCATCTGTCCTGAGTTTCAAACACCAGACACAAGCAGTCAAAATAACCAGGCTGACAGGAAGCCTAGAGATGAAATGCCTATGGACCACAGCAAATCCACGGGCCACAGCCATCCTGGCCCTCGAGTCTGTGCTGATACAGTATAAAATGACCAGGTGGGTGAAAACTAGCTCTCCTCTCTTTCCTCATTTTAGCCAGATCTCACCTACAGAAGCCCAGTCACCTCCCTCATCTACAACTGAACCATGAACTTCTAATTCTGGACTAACCTGGCAGCTGTACCACAAGATGTGAGGTAGACCAACCAGAGACCATGAGGTTAGAGGGGTCCAGAAGAGAGAAGATGTGCAGATATGTTAATGCCACCCCATAGCGCACCTTCCCCTGCCCATATGACATACATAAACACCCTGACAGGGGTATCCACACTGCTCCTCTGACCACACACAGCTTCCCTAATATGAGAACTCAAAGAGAAATGCATCCATCAATGAACAAGACTGGGACTTTGTATTACAATGATCTCATACCACAGTGTGGCAGCCAGGCATTTCAGAAGCCAGAAAGAAAGAAGCACTGTATTATTAACCATTAAAATATAATTCAGTTGAAATACCATAAAATGCAGTGGCAGCATGAACAAACACACTCCCTTGCATGCTTCCCATTGCTGAATCTATCTCATTTTCCCCATGCCCTGATTGGTATTCAGGCACTGAGTGATTCCCACCATCCTCCAATCCATAAATGGACAACCAGTGGCTCATGGGCTGCCCCTGGGCTGTGGGTGAATTGTGTAGCCCACGAGGTCCCTCCCTCTTGCCCAGCTGATCCGCCTCCCTTCTCCCAGCCCACCTGATTAGTGCTGAAGGTAGCTCGGGGGCTCACTAGTCTCAGTGTGTCAGAAGCGAGTGTGTGCATGTGTGAGAGCCAGGCCAGTGCGCACATGTGTAAAGTGACAAAGGGTGAGAGAGCATCCTTTGTCACTCACCCTTTGTCACCCAGATGGCACCACCCCTGATGGGAACCCCCCTTGCCCCTCCCATCCAGTACCGCCTGTGTCCTTTGAGGCACAAAAAATCCCACTCTTGCCCAGACCATTTGTTCCCATGGAAGAAATGTCGCTTATTTTGGCTTATCAAATCTCCCCAACCCAGAAAGGGTTAGGCCAGCAGCCATACCCATGTAAAAATTCCAGCATTACAAACTGGTTTCTGTGCCTGCATTACCTTCCTCGCAGTAGTTGAATAGGATGCCATAAGCCGAAGTGGGGGAATAATATCTGGCAGCTGTACATGGATATGATCAATCACCTGTCAGAGAGTGTCCAGGCATCCAAAAGTCCGAGATGACAGGGCCAAGCACCTATTTTCTGGGAGATAAATTCACCTGCACAGCAGTGCAATGATTTCTGGATTGGGGCCAGCATATCTTAATCACAGAACATCACCCTGCAATAGTATCTGTGAAAATAATGCCAACAAATTACGGCCTAATTAACTTTCAATTGGAGTCGTGGGCTGCGGGGGGTGGGGAAGCTTCAAGGAACTTGAAGGTGTTGCAGAAAATGCTATAAAAGTAGATAGGCTGATACTTTGGCAGTCACACATTTCACAAAGCAGAAACGAAGAGCATAACTATACTATTAATAATTAAAATTAAATTAAAAAGTTGTGTAAGTGACGTCCATGGGAGTATTTTTAGTCTATAAATTTTTTAGCAGTTTTGATCTATAACATAGTCTGAATGATATGAATACTGATATATTCTTAGGAAAGTAATGACATGGAATGCAACCTTTTGGTTGGGGCGCCATTCATGAAGCATTCATGGCTCGATGCAATGGTAGATAAAACGCTACAAAGATGGGAGCAGATGTACATATCAATTAAACATGCAGGTTGGGAGACAAGTCCTCCTCCCATCTGAGATTGATATGGATGGCACCGCCATCTTGCTTCCCTTCTTTGAACAGAGAAAATGCCCTCAATCATCCCTGCCTCATCCATGGAGGAGCCATGCCTGCCTTTTCCAGAGTTCAAAGCCTGTTCCAGGACGTCTAGCAATCAGTGCCATCAAATGTCTGGTGGACGGGAGGGATAAGGCTTCCCTCCCAAGCAAGGGCACTTCACGTTCCTTCTTTGTACGTGCATTTCCCCCTGTTGGATCTGAGCTGTGCTTCTGATGCTTGAAGACAGGAGGTTGCAGAAAATGTGATATCGCAGGCCTTGTAAGAAGGAGAATGCTCATACAGATTCAGAGACACAAAGGAGACCTGCTGCAAATGTTGCACAATATTCACAGTTTGTGATGGGAGCTCCTGTTTAGGGTTCCCGTTGTGATCTCGTCCTTTTCCTCTGTCCTTCAGTGTCCAAAAACTCAAGACAATCCTTTGAAATGGAGGTTTTTTTATTGCAACTCTTCAGTGGCAGAGTTTAACACTAAATAGCCTTTTACTAAAGCTGGAAAGAGAAGTCTCTGCTCATCTAAAAAGTTGAATCCAAACTGGAAACTTCCCTGTGGTCCCTCCTTTTCAGGAAGGGGGTTGACTCCAGCTTCAAGGGGCCTCTTGCCATTGAAAAGCTAGAAGTTGGGAGGGACAGAGCCCCTCAAGGTGTGCAGCTCATCTCTCCTGACACCTCCTTATGGAGTCAAGGACTGACTCCCCTCCCCTCCCCTCCTGAAAATTCTTCCATTTTTCCAAAAGATTTGACTTTCATGTTCAGTGCAGGAACCTTCACTAGGCAACCTTGAAGGAGCTTCAAGTGTTCACCCCCACTGCTCCTGTCTCTTCTCCTCCACTTCAGAAGCTGATGGTGATTCACAACAGACTTCCCCATCCTGAGGACATCACACACCTGGAAAGCACCAGGCTGCAGAAGGGTGAGCTAGAGGAAACAGTGATGGAGATGGTAGAAGAGTATGATGACCTTATGACAGGCATCTTCACCACCCCTTTACATATTTGTTCATTCAGTGGCATGAACCATGACCCCACTCCCCCTGCCTCAAAAGAAGAAACTTTTGATATAGATTGTTTTGGCCCAGTAGAGGACATGGCCATGGAAGCCCCCGTCCAAATACTCTGACCTGAGTGCCATCAGCTCCAAAAGGACCTCTACATAGTCCTCCAGCTTCTGGAGAAGGTCATATTGCAATACCCATATTCCCTGGATTCCATTTCTGAAACCTTCGCCCTAGATGCGCTCAGGCCATCACAGCCAAAGATTCCAAAATCAGATTCCATTTAAGAGAGGAAGCCTCATACAGTGTATGAAAGGAGCTAGCAGCCTCTAAGAAGCCCAAGTCTTCTTTAAGGTTCAGTCTGAGACTTCAAGTTGTTGGAGCAGCAAATAGAAAAGCTTGTCTAACTTCTAGTCCTAGCAGTTCTTGAATCTCTGTGACCTTTCTGCTCCTGTCCCTTGTGCGTGGGTTACTGTGTTCTCTGATCCCAGTTAGTAACAGAGAGAGCATTGACCTGACTCTGATTTAACTTAGTTGTGATGCCACTCAATTTTAGTCATGTGATGACATCACAAAGTCAAGTATGAATGACAGCAGGATTTCTAGCAGGCTGGAGGACGGTTGGGGAGTGCTGAGTGGGCAAGGGAAGTGGTGAATACCTCTTTACAACAAGGTATGAATCCGCCTGGAGTTCTATTTTCTTCTCAGAAATTCAGTGTACACATCAAATAAATATTAAATAAATAAGGTGAGCAAGGAAAGGATCTTTATGAAACCCTTCTACCTCAACTTCCCATCTAACAAACATGTTTGAGAACATTTGGTGTGTACCTATGCTAAACTAAAAATATGGAGTGCTAGTTGGCTTTAACCTATGGGAGAAGTTATTACACTAGCAAAGTTTTGCAGACGTTCCACAGCTTTCAACTCCTTGTCCCAACTTTTTAAAAAGATTGGGAATACCATATGCTAATACCAGCACCAGGCTTCACAAAGGGCTAGCCCATGAAAGAAATTAGGAGAGTAAGTACTCGGAGGAGGGCTTTCTCTGTGGTGGCACCCAACCTATGGAATTCACTCCCCAAAGAGGTCCGCCTGGCACCGTCGTTACTGGTTTTTCGGTGCCAGGTAAAGTCCTTTTTATTTAAACATCATTTTAATTGTTAAAATATATGATCTGGCCAGGGCAACTTCTTCTTCCTTCTCTTTTCTCCTCCTATATTCTTTATTTACTTATTTTATACTGTTAATTTTAATTTTATATTATTGTATCTCAGTGTATTTTTGTATTTTTGTATTTAGTGGTAATTTATTATGTTCTATTGTATTTCAATGTATCTTATTGTGTTGTAAGCCACCCCGAAGGCTTCGGCAAGGGGTGGCATAGAAATGTTATAATAATAATAATAATAATAATAATAATAATAATAAAATATCTCATAGTTACCTCACAGAAAGTTACAAAGGGAAGCAAGAGATATGAGGTTGAGAAGCCATACTCTTGGAAAGAGGCTGATGTTGGTATGTCCTGTAGAAGGAAATAATACAATAACCCATACAGCTTAGCAGTGTGCAAAGTGACTGCATCTCCTAACATAGACAATTAAATGGTTCTCAGAAGGCATGGCTGAGATAGGCGTGCACCAAAAACTGTGGAGAACTGTAGCCAGTGAGAACAAACAACACCGAATTAGATAGATGAATGGACTTACTTGGTTTAAGGAAGCTTCACTTGTTCACATGGAAGATCAAACTGTGAGTTAAGTAACCAGAGGGGAGAGAGAGAGGCAAAGCATCTTCCTTCAGAATGAGTCACCTGTGGAAAGTCTCTGTGGGACATTAGAGGAAGTATTGAAGGCACAAACAGAAGTTTTATTATGCTAAATAATTAAAAGTCTTGTCCAATTGAGAGTTACTAATTATCTGAGTTTCTTTCTGGTACCTGCTTGGGGAATTAATTGTCTCATTCATATGACAGTGGGAGTCCAACTATGTTCTGAAAAGCAGATAATTTAACAAATGCAGGGCTTAACTGTCACACTGATGGTCATAAGGCCTCCCTGTCCTTAAAAGACCCACAGATGCCACACATGATAGTGGCAAGGTATCCTGGAGAAATGATATCTACTACACATTTAATGGCACCCTTTCCTGCTTCACAGTGGTGTAGAGAAATGAAAGTCACACAAAAATGATTTCTTACATCATTAAATGGAATGCATATGTGCCAGCCTTCAAAGGCAAATTAAATTATCTAGAGGATCGAGGCAATTTGTTTATGATAAGTCTATTTTTTTTTTACTGTTTGGCACACTGAAGTACCAAGCAAAAGTACCTTCTATGAACCTGATCACACAACATGAATCACATGATTGGATGGGAATTGTGCTCCTTCCTGCAGATGATCAGTGAATCTGTAACTTCACCAATTTGACAAAAGACCCTAATTAATGACTTACAACTTACTGGTCATCCAGTAACCCCTGTGATCAGATCGGACCCCTACACACACCTGGGATCCTGCAAAAATTTCTTCCCAAAATTGCCAGAAAACAAGGCACATATTTTCATACAAATATTTGACTGTAAATGCCTTTCTATCTCATGCACATTCAACACCAATTCATCTCTGGAGGGGGATTATTTATGTAAATCCTAATTCCAACCTTCTCAATAATTAACTTATTCTATGCAAGCACATGTGGCGTGCTTACTGTTAGGCGAAATCAACTCTTTTAGAAATTTTAATCCTCTTTGAGGGATTCAGATTGTTCTAGACTAGTGTTGACTAGACACTCAGACTAGTGTCTGGAGAACAAAATGATCCCAACCTGCCATCCAGGAACACAAAAAGGAGTTAATCCCCAGCATGGACTGAAGGCTCCTGTTGGAGTCACCCTCACTGGTTAGTGGCTGGAAGGAAGGAAGGAAGCATCTGGAAATATTGTGCATGCAATCTTGGGTTCCATAATGGAAGAAAGGTCAAATATAAGGATATTGATTACATAAACAAGATACCTTGCACACAGTTAGGAGTCACTTCTCAGCCCTCCATTTGAAGAACTGCTAAAATCAAGGGCCGAGTAAGGAGCAGCTCTAGGACCCATGACTTTAAAAAACTGCAGTGAACTCAGCTGAAAGTCAGGTCAGGCCCTCCCGCACCCAACCTGTCTAGCAACGGAAAGTTCATTGCCAATTATTTTTTTAAAGCTTGGTGGCTTTGACTGATTTCCTTCTGGAAGTACATCTGCACCTTAAAAGCTATTACAGGGTTTATGATGAGGAAATATGATTAGCCCACAATCTAGAAATCTATATGTTTTTATGATGCCACAGAGAGAATATGTATGCTTTCTCCACTGCTTTGTCATCTGTGCTGGACTAGCCTGCTTTTCTTCCTGAGAGCTGGTTCAATCCGCTGTTCCCTTCAATCTGCTGCCTTCCCTCCACTGAGTGGCCTACTCAAATGCAAAGGCTTCCCAGTGGGAAGTCTCCAGCTTTCCCTGTAGCATCTCAAGTTAAACAGATCTCAGCTATCAGGGCTTCCCTTGGCCATGTGAAGTGTTTTGGGAACCCCAAAATATATTTTTGGCATCGGGTGACCACCTTGCCCCAAAGCAGAAATGCAGCACCACAACCAAACAAATAACATCAAAGGGGATTTGCATATGTTAATTTGTATGTACAGGTGCAAATTTAGAAATATAACCTAACGCTATATTTACTTAAAGTTATACTTAAATAGTAAAGTTATATTTACTAAAACTTAAATAAGTGAAATATTTACGATAACTTAAACTTTACTAAAAGCAGGCAGGCTTAGTAGCCTGGAGTGCCTTATAATGACATCAACTGGTAGCCCAGGCGTGGCCCTTTATGGGTTCAGTTGGCTCTGCTCTGCTACACTCAAAGTTGCCACCATACACTCTGTGTAGTGCTGCCTTTGAAGATGTTCAGAAGGAGCAGTTCCTGAGAAATATGGCAGCTCAACCGCTAGCAGGGACAAGAAGGTCTAGACATTGTCATCCTGGCTAATGTGCAAGGTAGAAATTTCATACATACATGCAACACTGATTCTGGCCCACTTACACTGGCTACCTGTATGTTTCCAAGGTTGTATTTATATAAAGACTTAAGTGGCTTGAGACCACAACACCTGATAGAACAATGTCTGGCATGAGTTACTCGTATCCTGTGTTCATCATCTAAGGACCTCCTCCACATACCTTCCCTGAGGATGGTTCAGAAGAGAGGGCCTTCTCAGTGGTGATGGTTCAGTGGAGAGGGCCTGCCTGCCACTCCATCATACAACAATCTCCCAAATGAGGCCTGTCTGATAGCCTTGTTATCATTTATTGCCAGGTTAAGGTAGTCTTCTGCTCTCAAGCATTTGACAGCTTATGACGAGGTTTGAATCAGATCCAAGATTTTTCTTATTGTTTGTTGTTTAAAATTGTTTAGATATATGAGTGTCTCTGTATGTGTGTGTGTCATTTGAGTATTTGTTTGTATGTAAATTGTTTTTATACTATGAATAAAGCAGTGTTCCAGTTTAAATCTTTTGTGTACCACCAGAGAGCTTTAGTTGTTGGACAGCATAGAAATGTAAAGAATTTTCTTTTAATCTTGCCATAGTGGAGCTGACAGGGCAGAATCCAGTGGGTTATTGTGCCCCACCAACTTCTTTCTGCCCTGCTGATTCCTTTCAATATGTGGTGACTCTCAGCAACTCCATTGTGCAAGTAGGACCCACCACTTATTTAAGAAAAATTCAGCACTTCCAAAGGGAAGCTCTGAATGAGGAAAAATCCTCATTTCTCAGAGGAGGCAGGTTGCTGGGGTTCCCTTATACAAGCACCACTGCCTTGCCTCTTTCCCGAAATGATAGCTTTGCTAATTTCAGGTTGCATGGGAAGTGCTAAACTGCCATTGTGTGAATGGTGTGAGCAGCTTGAACAACAGAATTGAGAGATCCAGAGAAAATCGGTAGGCATGGAAACGCTCCACTGGATTCTGCCTCCCGTGTCCAGGTGAGCTGAGCGCCTCTTCAGTCTGCTGCCCTGGTGCAGTAGTTTGGCAACTTGAAAGCCACTAATCTCCCTTCTGATGGTTTTCTTTCAACCATGCTTAGACTGGGTCACTCTTCAACTGGAGAATGCCTTCAAATAAAGGATTGTCCTCTGTCAAGTAGAACATTTGGCAACCCTGTCTTGACCTTGTGAAAGCTATGAGGGTGGAAACCTGTGAAATTCTGGCTCACATGGATCATTTAAGTTGAACATTCCTGTAAATGAAGTAAATGACTATAAATAATGTCCCAAGTGGCACTTCATGTACACAGATTGAAATGCAGTAAGAGGTGATGATGAATATGCCTCTCATCCATTCTGTATGGTGATGGGTCATAGGAATGTGGAGCCATCAGAATCACACAGGATATATTTCATGCGCTTTAAGCATGATGTGGCAATTCCTCTCTTTTTTGTCATTCGGAAACAAATAGACTACAAGAAGCCTCATGGTTGTCTAAATTAATTAACCAGTTATCTAAGAACTACAGAGGGAAGATTAAAGGTCAGCACATCATTTAAAAGCAAAGGCTACGTTTATTCAGCTTGGTGAGAGATTGACTTGAATAAAAGGGAGCAAGAAACCCCTCCTTCCTTTGTGCAAAGATAATTCTTTTTGAAGAATGTGCATTTTTACAGCATTCTTGATAGAAAATGTCCTCTTTGGTATAAATAATTATTTATACTTTTAAAAGATGTTTATAAATCAGAAAAAAGGAAGCAACTTTGAAAACAGTGGGTTATCTTCATAGCCCAAAGTCACCAACCTAAATGGCTGTGAGCATTCTGGGAAATGTAACCCTCTGAGGAAATTGTTCTAGAAAGGTGTCCTGTTCTTCCTTTTTGAAAGGACCTTTCTCAGCTCAGGGGTGTGTATGTGTGATGTTCCAATAACAGAAACATTATTAACTTATTATTAACAGAAACATTAACTTATGGGCACAAAATGCCAGGTGATGAATTCTTTTACTCCTAACTTCACAAATTGACTGAAAAGAGTGAATGTCATGTGGTGTAATCATGCCCAATTTTTAATTTGCACTGTCAACTAACTTTACCTCTTGAATATTTTCTCCTTGATTTTGCTGTCAGAGCAGTTGTAGTTGTGTAATAAATAGGGGTGAGTGTAGCATTCAGATTAAAGATCCCCAAAGCCAACTAATTCCAGTCTGACACTTTTTCATAGTTGTATGACAGGTCGTTGCCAGTTATTTCCTTAGGTTTCCACAATATGCGACACCCAGGTGATCAGTTCAGGTAGAATCATTCATGACCTGTCATTCCATTGGTCCCTCTAGTCCCACAGTGTCAACACTGACTGGCTCTGACTCTCCAGGTTTTTGAGAATATCTTTTTTCAAGCCCTCCCTGGAGATGCCAGGTATTGAACTAGGGTTCTCTTGCATGCATCAGACATGCTGTATGTCACTGACATCATGCTTTATGTCTAGGGCCCTTTCCTAAAGCACGAATATTTGTGTGCATTCCATGTGTACTTTCATCAGTATTTCCCAAATCTATTCACTGCATATCTTCCTCCCACTGATTAAAGTGTCTTGTCTACATTCCCCAAAAGTATGCATTCCATTCTGCATTAAGGAAATTAATTAACACTTTTTTTCAACTGTTCTTTTCTTTCTTCTGTCCACATTCAGTTCTGGGTGGTATAAAAAGGTATATCCTGATCAGAATTGGAATTAAATAGATTTCTCATAGCAGCTTTGCAGAGGTTCAATGAAATTCATTTAGGGGTCACTGAGTGCTCTCCCATTTGTCCTGAAAGGATTTAAGGTTCTTCAGAGGTTCAATGGAAGATGGGAAAAGCCCTTATAGTACCCTTTCCCACCTCCCCCTACTATAGGAACTCCAAAATTAGGTCAGAGGTTAGTGGCAGTTATAGGCTCTCCCATGCCCAAGCAAAACATTTTCCTCACCGGGCACTAGGGCTGGCCCTAGACAACCCAGAAACCCCTGTGGGGCAGGGGGATTGTTACTATTTCGGCTGTGAAGTCCCTCTCCTTGGCAGGCAGCAGAACCCTCACAGAAAAGAGACTGCCCCCATTTCCATTGCTTCCCGTTTTCCCAAAATAAGGTACTTGTTACAAGATAAGGTAGCTCCCCCTTTGGAGTAGGCAGAGGGAGTGGAGGACAGGGACAATTCAACCAGAATCATTCGTGACCTGTCCAGCATTCTCCATTCATAACGCAAAGCAGCCAAATTGTGTCAGACTCTTTTAGTGTGCAATGTTTACATAATTGCACTTTTGAGGTACTGAGCTGGTTGTATGGGAAAGTGCCACATGAATGCTTACCTTGAATCACAAATTGATCGTTTCTGCAGCTATGGTACAAAGGGGAGATACGCAACCGAAGTCCATGCAAATGTCCCAGAAGAAAATATATTTACCACAACATAAGCCAGTGTAGATGAAGTACAAATGCACCATCTCATGAGATGCAGATATATTGGGAGGAGTGGAGATGTCAAAGAGCTCTAACATGCAGTAAGCAAAGCAAATGATGATTCAGGGACTGGAAGCAAAGCCCGACAAGGAAAGATTGAGAGAATTAGGCATATTCAGAGAACTTGCAAGAAGAAAAGGCTGAGGAGTGAGATGGCAGCGCTCTAAAAGTACCTGAAAGGCTGTCACAAAGAAGAAGGACAAGATCTCTTCTTGCCTATTCCAGAGTACAGGGCACAGAATAATGGACTTAAGTTGGATCAGACACCAGGAAGAATTTCCTCACTGTCAGACCAGTACAACAAGGGAACCTATTAACTGAGGATGTTGTGAGCTCTCCCTCACTGGAGACATTCAGAAAGCGTCTGGACGGTCATCTGAGTGAGATGGTGCCCTGCAATAGCAGGGGGTTGGACCCATTGGCCTTCTGACCCCTTCCCACTCTACTTTTCTATGGGTCTATGATTCAGTTCACCCTGCCCAGTATGTAATCCGAAGATCAGAGTGAATCTTAATCTCAGGTCATGGTACTAAACTTGCAAACAAATGTTTTGTTGGATGTGTTTCTCACATGTATTGTTTTGCATCATTTCCCTTTTATTTTTCTGTTTCCTAAAGAGGCATCAGAAAGAGCGGAATTCACACTGCTGTATAAATGTGGATTCTCCTTAATAATAGATGTGCAGTGGCTAGTTTTATTTCCAGCGTTCCTCTGGATTTTTTTTTCTATTTGAAAAAAGCAAGCCACCCTGTGAGAAGCATTCCAGTTTCAAAAGACACAACAACTCACCGTAGTGCATTACTCATGGTGAATTGTCATGTCAAGCAAGACATGTCTGTAAGTCATGCAAGTATTAAGTTAAATCAAGGACTACTGGGGCAAGCAAAGTTAAGCACATAATGGTTAACACGTTATTGTACAAAATATGAAATCCAGTTATTATTTGGATTTTGATTCCAACCTCAGGTGAAACATGCCCAACTGAGCAAGGCATAACATTTCTTTATTTATCTATTTATATATAGTATTTCCTGCTTTTTATTCTCCTCACTTACATTAATATCCTGTCCCCCACCTCTCCAAAAGCCCAGGGTTTCAAGCATGGAAATATTCTCCTTAGCTAGATCAGAATGAAGCTATTCCAGACTTGCCCAGTGACCTGTATGGTAAAGATGGGATTTGAACCCATGTTGCACTGGTCTGAGTCCCGTCAATAAGTATCTGCATACAACTAAAGTTTTGAAGGTGGCAGATGTAAAGAACTGAAGGAACTGTGGCCAATTGCTCATGCTCTAATTCGGAAATTAACCTCTAGAAATTCTCCTAATTAACCAGAATATAAGAAAACAGAAATACAGGCCAAAAGGACCCAGAGAAACACCAAAGGAATGGAACAAGAGGTTAAAATATCTGTTTTTTTCTGCACCATACAAAGCCCTACTTAAAAAAAAGTCTGTTAAGATTGTCTAATTTTAGTCTGTGCAGGACTTTTGCTGATTGTTTTTAGCTAACCGAGATTTGCATTGAATTTTACTGTTTCGATATTTGTGAGTCTGGGTTTTGGGGCTTCTCTGTACAAGGCGCTTATTGAGCATTCGCGATGACTCACCCATGGAGGTCTGTGGGCCCCTTCCATGATGCTGTTGTCCTCCGGGGCCTCTCCTGAGTTTTCACAGGGTTTTCTTAGAGTGAGGAGTGTCTGACCTTACATTTCAAACCACAACTACATCCTCAGGAAAAGTCACAAATCTGCTGTCCTTCAAAAACACCACATTTCCACTTTGTGGTTGATTAACAGAATATATGGAAAGTTAAGAAAATAAAAGCAATGGGGTAGTGGGAAAAACACTGCAAGGACACCCTTTTCTTCATATGATGAAAATGGAAAAAGAAGCTCAGTAAAGCAGCAAGTTAAATCCTTCATGTACAGAAGCCCTTTATTATGTTGGGGTTTTAACATCTGATGTTGATGTTGTTCTGTATTAATTCTTAGCTTCTTAATTTATTTTGTATGATGCCTGGGGAACATATTTTTGGTGTCCAACAAATATAAATAATAAGTAAATACATCCTTTCATTTCTGCTCTGTTAATAATAAATAGGTGTCTTCAGTTTTCTGAAAATGGAAATCAAGAGCATATCACTCCATTGAACTTTCCATCTAACACCACTGAATGTTACTTGAACTCAGTTGAACGTTTTTATGGGCACAAGATATGGTATGAAACTAAACAAGCTTGGTCTGGTCAGTGCCTGGAAGTCCCATGTGTACCGCTCCTGGGTCCCACATTGGAAGTAAACAGTTATACTAAAGAAAATAAATACTACTAATTAATTTAGGATATTCTCAACCTTTAAAAATTTCTGAAATATGCAACAGTTTTATTTTACTTTTGGAAAAAATCCCTTGATATTAAATTTCATTGTTTACCTACTGTATCAATTCAAATAAAAATACTTTGAAAACATGTTTTATTAGATGCATCACTGGAGCAAGGACTGGAATTGTTTTTTCAATGTACTGTAGAATCATTAGGCTCAAAGCCAGAGGACAGCTGGCTTAAAACCCAAAAGCATAACTAAGCAGTATTTTAACATTCTGCTTCCTCCCTTGGAAGCATCCAAATATTTCTAGGGTGGAGATTTTATTCTGTTTGCTTTATGGAATTGTAAGAAAAATATTCCAATAAGGAATCTTGCAAGGGCCTGTCGGGTTGGGCAATAGCGTATTTATAGCATGAAGGCATCAGGTGGTGGTTGGACTTTCGTTAGCTCTTTTGCTTTGATCCTTTGGCCAAGCAATTCTTCTGCTCCTGTGCATCTTATCCCCCCACAGCATTTGCCCATATTCAACACAGCACAGCTAATGAAATGAACAATGCCCTTCAGGACTGAAGCTTATGTGCATCCATTAATTAGCTTTTGAAGCTTCTAGTCCTAA
This sequence comes from Varanus komodoensis, assembly GCF_004798865.1. Lineage (NCBI taxonomy): Eukaryota > Metazoa > Chordata > Lepidosauria > Squamata > Varanidae > Varanus > Varanus komodoensis. The sequence goes on along the minus strand of NW_025335268.1, from coordinate 31,682,341 downwards.
GGGGAGTCAGAGGTAGACCTGGGAGTGAATGGCTCAGACATGGAATTCATACAAGAGAAGTACCCAGTGTGTTTAATATGTATCTCCCCACACACTTAGCAGGAAGTTTCAAAACCATTCCTTGGATTTTTAAATAACTTGCTCATTCTGGACTAAAGAATTAGAAAGTAGAATCCCCCTCCCCTGTCATGAAGCTGAACTTTATCTGTCCTTCTCAAAGAAGCCAGGCAAACAAACCAGAAAATAGTTTTAAAGTCCTGTTTACCACTAGGTTCAGTGGAATTGTTCCTGGCTGAAGTTGAAAAGGGAGAGATATCAAAACAATATGCAGGAGAGCATCAAAGCAGCAAGCACGACAATATGTCAGGAAGCTACAGAACTGAAGAAGGGGGCCTCTCGGTTCATTGCTTGTCACCTGAGGAGAGGAGGCACTCCTTCCTGGATCAAAGAAAGCCAAGGCTCGCTCGTCGAGGCTCCGTGGCAGTTCCAAAGGGTGTGGGTTTTTTGAACCTGCCTGTTCCTTTAGCTCTCCGTGTGTGGCTCTGACATGTTCTCTAACACTTGAGCTGGGAGGCCCTGAGCAAAGTTTCAAATGAGCTGAAACTGTGCAGAACCATGCAAAACTCGGCGGTTTCTGCTGTGCTTTTTAAGTTGGAGGTTTAGTGAGCCAAAACACCAGTAATTCAAGCTAGAGAAAATCAAAACGAGTAACGTCTCCATAAACCTCAGTAAATCAAAGCCACGATTTTCACACAAATATAATCACAGGCATCGTTGCTTAAATGTGCTTTGTTTTTATTCATCTCTGTTCACTAGCCTATCCCATAAGTTTTGAATCGTTCACAGATTAGACTAGATTACATTAGACTGAGCTAAATTGTGCTGCAAAAGTCAAAGCCTGTACAACGCAAGGGTAATTTGTAATGCTCAAAATGAGGAGGGGTCATAAATATTTTAAATATTGTGTGGATAACTCCCCCCCTTCTCTTAATCCTTATCCTGAGTCACTGACCACACAGAAACATTTTGAACAGGCGATAGTACTGTTGGGAGAACAAAAAAATGGGTGGGAAGCGAAATCACACTTGCTTATCCACCCCTGCCATTCATATCTGGCAACATGAAGGCGATAGTTAAGTGGCCACCTCAAAATAGTCAAAGGGGTTGCATCCTGATCACACACTGATTTACCAGGGAAGAAGAAGAGAAAGGCTGCAGGAGCAAAGCAGGTCAATTTTTCATAAGTGAAACCATTATCTGAATGCTCGCAGCAGTCCTCAGAAGCAGCAACCATGATATGGCGAACCAGCTCCCAGGAAAGCAGCTTGAGGAGACAGCATTACAATGCTGCAGGTTTTCCTAGAGGGCTGCCTTAAGTATGTGGTACTGATCAGTGGTGTCCAGGTAAATTTTGAATGTATGCATCATGGCAAACCCCATTGCGACATTCCCAAGCACAGTACCAAAATGCAGGCAGCTGCATGGATCCATCTCTGTTATAGGCCCTATGTAAAGCTGTGTCAGTCTGAAACCTAGCATTAGTCACACTTGGGTTCATTTTGTTACCCCAGGCAAAACTGTTTCAGCCAAGGCAAATGCTGCATATGAAAGAATGTTTGCCGGAATGGTTCCCCCAGGAGACTTGGATCAGCATAAAAATGGATTTCAGGTAGTGGAGGTAATTTAAAACTTAATCTTTCCTGCAGCCATGCATAAGAATAAAATCTGCATAACAGTGCTTGGCCTTCAATCTGCATAACAATAGCTTTGCATACAAAAAGCTTTCATTCAATGAATTTGAATTCTATTTGCTGGAGGTTTGCATTCAAACTTTTGGCTTTCAAAAGAGACTGCACTGATCTTTAGTTAATCACATTTTGTGGGGGTATAAAATACCTGACAGAATTAGTCTTATTCCAATTTGGGGGCATTTTGTTACCTGAGATTTGTTTTGATCTGTACAAAGAAAACTGTAAAAGTCAGAAATGTAGGGACATATTTTACTATCTTGATTTTGACAATGCCCTCGAAAGACTAGATTGTAGACCCAAATATGTGTAAATTACCCAACAAAACATGAGCCTGGGATACGACAGTTACCCAAAGATGGGGGGTGATTATCCATTCAAGACTAGGCTACATCAAAGCACTTCCCATCACAGCAGGGACAGCTTGGTGTAGTGATTAAGAGCAGAGGACTGGGACTCAGGTCATCTGGCTTCTAGTCCCTGCTCAGTTATGGAGCCAACTGGGTGACTCTGGGCCAATCACAGACTTTCAGCCCAACCTACCCCACAGAGTTGTTGCTGTGGAGATAGAGAGCAGAAGACTCAAAGTGATATAAGCCGAAACAGAAAGAAGAGGAATATCAATCAAGCAAGTAAGGAAGGAAGGAGAGGGAGAGGGAGAGATTGTTCTGGGAAAATCATTTCCCCACCAGCTACTATGAGGACTGAAACTATGCTTAGAGGGAACAGGGAATTCTCACAGGGACTGCAGGCAAAGTCATTATCCCTGCTGCTCCAAATGGTTGGATGAACCCTGTGAGCTCCATCTCCAGGACTCCACTGAGGTAGAGAGAATCATACACTGAAAGAGTCAAATCTTATAAGGGTTCCAGTCAGATTTAACTTGCAAATGTGCTAGGTTCAACTTTTGGATCCTCTGTATTGTTATGGCTACCGTTTTTAAAGGTAAAATTTTGCAGAAGGCTTGACCAGAGGGGTGAAGCTAACTCCTGGAAATCCAAAAGATGTATCCCTTGGAATAGAAATGGCCTTCTCTAGGACTCTGATTAGGCTTTTGAACTCCCCATGGAGAGTTCAAACTGCTTCATTAACTAATTTCTAGAAGTTGGTAAAATCCTTCTTTTTCAGGAAGACATTTCATATATAATTTGCCATTTTTAATCTGTCACTGATTTTGGAATATTTAATGTTGATCGCATTTGCATTTTTGTTTCCAGTTGTTGTTTTAGTGCTTTACACTGCATTCTTATCCATTGCAACTCAAGAGTAATCCCACTGAGTTTAGTGGGGCTTACCCCTTCCCCCAAATAAGTAGGATTGAAGCTTTCCTGTTAGGAGGAAAAAGGACAAAAAGTGTGCTATAAGCAGACAAAAGAAAAGAAAGAATGAGTGAAGGCACACTCCACGGTAGTAATCTAAATTGCTTCCCTACCAGAAACCTCACAATAGCTTTAGAGACTAAGCTATTGTCTAGATAAATCCTATGCAAGTCTAGACAGAAAAATGGCCCTGAATGCTCAGCATGTCACTGCCAGCTGCCGAAACTTGAATAGGACCATACCTGTAGAGCATGATGTGTTAGGACTCCGGGCTTTGATGGACCAATGAGTGCCATATCAAATAGATTTGCCTGCGCCAAATAAGCCAGCACAAATGCAACCCCACAGAATAAACTTTGATATTCTCATGTATATCCCAACAGGTGTCGCTCGTGCACTGAAGCATAAGTCATCAAATCTGAAGTGAATTGAGTAAACAGGGATTTTTTGTAAATGCACATGCGAACTGGCCCTAGGACATCCCAGAGATGTTGGATGCTATGTTTGCCAGCAACCTTTCTTTCCTGCAAGCCAAGCCTTCCTGCAAGCAGAGTTTCGATACATGCATTTTAATCACTTTTTGATTTCCCTCTGTCTTTTTCATCTGCTCCTGGCTTCATGTATCCCTCTTACAATGTACAGTGCTTTCAGGAGGCCCGAGTTACCCCGAAATATTTGCCTAAAAGGCCATTCTACAAAATGCTGAAGTTAAAATGTGTTTCACTTATACAGAAAGATAATTTTCAATATATGGCTGAGCATTTCCTGTCTGAGTTCTCCCACTGTCTTCCTGTCTGTTTTGCATGTCTTTTATGAAATCAATGGTTTGACAGATCACCATATATTTACAATAGCTACTGTCTAGGCCATATCAGAAAGCTGACATTCAACTCAATATACCATTAGCCTATTTCTGTGTGTGTGTGTGTGTGTGTGTGTCCATGTGTGCCAAATGAGTGAAAGGTTATTTGGATGGACATGAATAACTGTGTTATTCTTCTTAGGGAACAATTCTATGCATGTTTAGACAGAAAAAAGGCCCATCTGTCCATGCTGACTGGGGCTTGCTGTGAGCTGTACACCATTTTTCTCTCTAAACATACCTAGGATTGTACATTAATCTGTTTCTAAGACGTTATGATTCATTTTTAAACTATAGAAAATAATTATGTTATTCTAATGAACAGGAGCTTTTTTAGTTAATGGCTCAAACCACTTTCTTGGCTGATTAAAAATAAAAATAATTAAAAATAACAAATCCCTTCCTATGCAAAAAATAAGCAGCTATTTTATACAGAGATAAGACATCATGTCTTTTTAAGACTCACTTGATAGAGACTACCATATATTTAAGAAACTGGGGGAAATAGGGCACTTGGAAGACATGATATACGTCCCCAGGTGGGATCCAGAATGCTTAGGAATAAGAATGTGAGTGTGTACAGTTCCCTAAATGTTAGGTTGGCTTCCGTAAAATGGGTATTTTGCTCTGTTTTATGAGCACAAAATCTGATTTGGCATTTGGGTCTCAAACCCCACCTTTCTGCTTTAAACTCATTTTCTTGGTCAAATGCAGTTACAGTGCATCTTCTTCTGTTTTGTGCATTTGTGTTGTATGTAGGTTTGTGATGAAGCTCCCTGGAATCCAGTTCTTCTCAATTCATTAGGAAGCGAACCAAGCAAGAGGAAACTACAAACAACCATGGAACTCTAGCTCCTTAACCGGCAACCTCCTTTTGCAGCATTTCCAGTACAACCAAAGCCACAAATTATGTATGTGGAAGAGGAACACCACTTGCATGGTGCTTGTGCAGGCCTTGATTTCACTGGGCATCCCCTTCTGCCTGCAGCCTCATGTGGTACCTTCTGTGATGTCCTGGAGGTTCCTCAAACAGCTGGGAGGTATTCAGGGATAGAGAGGATGGCATGGGGAAGGAGAAATCTGTGAATATTGCTGTCCTCCTCTTCTATTAGTAGATTCCTCCACTGAATCAACTGGATCCAATATTTTTGCACTGAAAATCAGAGAGGAAAAGTCTGTGAAAATCAACAGTCTGAGAAATAACAACAGATTGCTGAGTTAATGTGAGGTGTTTTGAGCACTAGGGGAAAGCCCTATTTAAAGCACAAAGGCATAACAATGATAATATTTCCATACATATTTTTCCTACAACCAAAGTGCAATGCAGGACTGTGCCTCATTCATCTTTCAGATGAACCTTTCAAGAGGCACTGCTGGACAGGAGTAAATCTGGTACTTGGTGAGGAGTTAGTTGGTATGTATTGGTTGACCTACTCAGTAGCCGCCTATTTTAACAAGGTGCCACCAAATCAGCTTTTCAGAATAAGCTAACGGCTTCCTCAGAAGGATGGCCAACTGCTTTCTTTGCCTTTATCCAAGGGCAACACCACACAGAGCAACACTGGTTTCATCGAAACTGGTGGAAGAGCTCAGCAAGACATGTATTAGTCATTAAAAGAAGAGGTTCGAAATGGAGCCCTTAACAATTCACAGCTGAATGTAGCACTACAAAACTCTGAATTAATACTGAGTTATGTGAGCCTTTAGTGCAATTCTGTACACTAGGTAGCATAAATAGGATTTTGAAGGATGAAATTCAAGAATTGAATCTGAAGTGCCACACTGCTGCAGTTTAATGACTCTGCATAATGAAATACTTTGCCATGCACAAATACTGCAGAAGCCAATTACAGAAGACCTGTTTCAGCTGAACCACAGAAACAAACATCATATGGGAAATGGTAGCCAAATTCAACAAATAAGTGCTGCAGTGGTGAGAATATCTCGCATGGAGACTGATAAGAAGTGCATTTAGGAATGTGGGTTGGGATGCTCAATGAAGGAAGCTATCAGTGGCCATCACATCCACACTCTGCACACAGGCCTATTCATTCCATGCAAAGTGCTCCACATGTCACATTTTCATAGGATCAGAGGTTGAAAGTGATCTGAAAGGTAATCTAATCCAACTCACTCCCAGTGCAGGAAATCTCATGCTCAGTATTCCTGATTGGTGTCCGTCCAGCCCCTATTTAACAATCTCTATTAATGGGCATCCCATCACCTTCAGAGTTGGACTATTCTATGGCTGAACAACATGTACCTCAAGAAGTCCAAATCCCCTTGCTTGTATCTTAAATCTGTTATTTCAGCTCCTACCTTCCAAAGCCACTGAAAGCAAATCTGCTCTGAAGTCTGCTCTGTTCAGGACTTTGGTCCCCATGGATGCTGAATGCATGAAAGTGTAAGCATTAGGCTAGGCCTGCTCCCTCAACCATGGTGCATGTGCAAGCCACACTTCCTGGAGGATGTGTGACCAGCTCAAGCTGAATGGGCTTGCCTTCCATGCACATAGAGTTTCCAGCACAGGTTTGGGAACTGAGGACTGGGTGCTGGTGAAATGGCCAGACTAACCCATTCATACTTGCTTGCCCTCCAGGTATTAAAAATGAACACCTAAAGAAGGATTAGGTGACAGCCTTCAAATATTTGAACTTGTTAACACATTACCTCTTAGTCTTAACTCTTCTCCAGGATAAATCTCCCCTTCTCCTCTTAGGATCTGGTCTCCTTCAGCATCTTTGCCACCTGCTACTGGAAGCATTCCAGTTTGTAGATACCCTATTTAACTGAATTGTATTATTAATGCATTGAAAATTGGAGGGCTTAAATGTGTTAAGCAACTTCTTCTGAAACCTTTTCTAGATCTTTCTGGGACTTCTCTGTAATTCTGGGATCAGAATGCTAGGATATCATCCATGGTCAGTAACTTCAAAACATTTTTGTATATCTGCACTAATCTGAAAAATTATTGTGAGTTTCCACCAGTACAGATGGGACAAGGACCAGAAGTGCATGTCACGGATTCTCCATGAATACCATTAACTTCTGGTTAACCTCTAGGACCAGTTCAAACTCTTGGTTTTGACATGCAAAGCGTCATGCACTGAACCTGTCTCAAGGAGAGATCATCAGGAAAGATACTGTTCAAAACCCTGATAGTTAAATCTGTCACAGAGTAGAACAGGGACTTTACTGTAGTGACCCCAATTCTGTGAAATAAGCTGTTGAAAGATTCACCAATCCCAGACTTTCTTGTGTTCCAGAAGGGTTTGAAACAATTGTTAGTGAGATTTGAGCCCTAAATATAGATAATTTTAATAATTATTGATATTGTCTCCATGTTTAACAGAGGCACTACATATTATTCTTACGTGGAGATGCATATACTTTCACCACATCTGAAGTATATCTTTTCATAGAAGCTGGACAAGTTTATTTTAAGGTAATAGAAAATTAGAAAAAGAATGTTTCATTGAGACATCAGAAAGTATTGGGATGTCATAGGATTTTAACAAATAATCCAAAAAACATTTACTCATTCATTCATACATCTATTCCTGTCTCTGCAGTCCAAATGCTAAACCCACACATGCCAGGCGTCCTTCCACTTTCTGTCCATGTGCACAAAAATGTCAAGCCAGTGGCTCAAAGACAAGTCATCTGGGAAAGCACCTTTCCCCCTTAATTCCTAAATCACTTTTGAAATTGGTTTAAATGTTTTCTGAAAATGTGTCCCTCAGGTACTTAGGCAGATTCACTTACACAGAGAGATTAAAAGGCATAAATATATATAATTCATCCAAGCTCTGACTAAGAGAAGACATAAGTATCCATAAATATTTGAAGGGTATAAACACCAAGGAAGGCAATAAATTATTTACACTGGTACAAGGGAAGTAACAAGAAGTAATGGCAAGAAATTGTGGGAACCAAATATTAGGCAGCTTTTTGACAGTGAGAGGGTGTTTCTCCCCTTTTTATTTTAGCATAAAAGCATTTATATGTTGAAAGTGGGACATTTTAGCCTGGTTTCCCAGCCATAGTGATAGAAAACCCTAACTTATAGTGCTCAATTTACAGAATATGAGTTCCCAGGGCCCAGCTGGTTCTGGGTCATATACCCTCTATTGCAGATTCCCTTATTAATCGGGGATGTGTGGCAGTTGATTCTACTGATGTAGCAGGGAGGAAAAAAGACACCTTATACATGCGCAAAAGCATCTCCATCCCTTTTTAAACTTAAAGTATTCCAGGGCAGTATCTTCTAGCTTACAATGGAACCTCATCCTTCTGTTATCCTGCATCCCTGTCTGTTTTTCTGGACCATCAATGTTTCACCTCAAAAAGATCACAGAAGAGGAAAACCCCAGGGACTGTTACCTATAACTGACTGTACTCAGTTATAGGTAACTCTTCCAATTGTGCAGTTCAGCCAGCAACAACTGTGTAAAAGCTAACTTTGCCCCATGTGCCTAAGATCTCCACTACCTGGCCAAAATACCATCTAATACTGCCAAAGGTTAAAGGGGTCTATTAAATATAATTGTCCGTCCCCAAAAAGGCCCCATCAAAATGGCCACTGGTGTCACCAGGGCAAGACATTGGGACAGCAGTCCAGGTCCCCACTCAGCAGAGTAAGTGTGGCTGGGGGAGGTGGGGGCAACATGGCATGGTGACTGGGGTGTTGAACTGGGATGTTCTAGTCCCCGCTTGGCCATGCAGGCTGCTGTACTTACTGCCTTAGTGCCAGTCACTGACTGTCAGACTAACGTCCTTCCTGGGGTTGCCATGGGGATAAAGGGGAGGAAGAGGAACAGGTAAGCTACCTTTGATTTCTCCAAGAGGAAAAATATGAGATATACATGTCAAAAGAAATAAAAAGTGAGACTGTGGCAGGGTTGCTGTGCTACATTTTAAGAAAACACCCGCGCCCTTCCTTAAGATCATTAAGTCCAAACTCAAATGAAACCACACGGAGCAACACATCAGTGGCAAATGCAAGCTGGGATGAAAATACAGGGGCAGTGGCACAAGGTGGCCTGCTGGAGCCATCCTGGAGCCCAGTCAGGTGAGCAGTTGTCTTATCAGCACAGGGGTCAGCCAATGGGAAGGGCTTTGAATATTCTCTGGCTAGTAACATTGTTCCGTGATTTTTGCTATACTGGCTTGGTATACATTTCCACTGCATTTGCAGCATAGCTTGTGATCAGAACCATACTAAGACAAAAACTGAACTTGTGGCAAGGTGAACAAATTTGGCCTAAAAAACGAAGAGCCTCTTTCATGCATAATAACCACTGTTCTCCAAAAAAAGTACGAGGTACAGTGAATTTTAGTAGTAACTGCTCCCAAAGGGAGAGTCCACTAATAAGGCCAGTATTAAAAAAAAAGTTTCTTTAATTATGTCATCACTATTAGGAAAGATTAACAAGAAAAGATAGGACATTGGGGGTTGAGCATGAACATCTGAGAAATACTATTTATGGACATTTACTATGGCTGGCTAGCAAAATTCTGCAGTTCATCCATTTGATCATGCTTGTTAGACCACTGCTAAGTAACAGCCTATCTACTTAGAAATAGATGAAATTATACTTCATCTTAGAAGTTGAAGCAGCATTATGCAAAATGGGATAGGTGCAAAAAGAATACGATGCAGTTAATAAAAGCACAATAAAAACCTGGATATTTTTATCTCCATTTTTTATTTGTTGATGCTACAATAATTACACCTATGCAGTTTTGTTACAGATCTTATTTTTTCAAGCCACAAAAGCAACAAAATCGACATTCTCAGGCAGAATTATCTACTGTTCTTTATTGGATCTTTTGAAATGGTCATGCTACTTTGTAAGCAGTAAGGCTATACAGAATGTTTGCATATAAACTTTTTTGCATGTAAAATAAGAATTTAATGAGCCCAAGACTTTCCCCAGTACTTCATTCTGTTTGCCTGTCTGCTTCCATCCAGTGGCTGCATTAATGCCATTTAAAGCACACTTAACTGTGCTGTTTCTTCTTGGCGCTATGATCCCAGGCCATTGGGGATCATCTTGCAAAAATGCCACACAGATAATCAGATTTGGAAAAACAGAATTCCTTGCACCCCCAAAAGCCACTGCAGGGCACAATGATCTTTGTCACTGCCACAAGTACCAACCAGAAAAAAGAACTGAGCCCAATTTTAAGGGAGGCATGAATTCAGCTTGTCAGAACTGGCTCAGATGTCCTACCGTGGATAAGCTAGTCATACTCTAAGCCAGTGGTTTTCAACCTTCCACAGCTGGGAACTGGTGAAACCAGGAAAAACACCTCAGGGACCACTGAAGCAGAAACGAAAAGCACCATACACATAATACAGTATTCTGTGTATTAGTTCCCAAACACAATACCAAAACAATGAAATTTCTCCTATACAACCAGAAACACAATGAAAAAATGCCAACAAAAGAACAAAATACTAAAATCAGCATGGCACCGAACTGTCTGTCCCCTCCCCCACCCCCATGGCACTGGCGCACCCCCCACAAATGTGATGCCAACCGAGGAAGAGGTGATGGGGCACAGCCTGCCCCTGCACTGGTCCAGCCCCCAACCTCCACAGACCAGCAGGAAGTCTCCCAGGGACCGGCAGTTGAAAACCACTGCTCTCAACTGTCCAGTTCTAAACTTTGGAGTCATCTCTAATCAAAGCCATTGGCTGTGTTTCTGCATTAGCTAGACTACCTTCTTGTCTGCCCACTTTTCTAATTTCTTGATTCTCTCGTCTGACCCTTCCCCAACTCACTTTTCATTGCACCACACAGACTAAGTGTTAATTTCTATGCACACGTCTCTGCACTGATTAAATAATTTTTAAAAGAAAAGAAAGAAAGAAATTTTATCTGATTGTCCAGGATTTTGCATATACTGAGAAACTTATTGTGTTTTTGGCAATAAGTAGGAATTCATATGCACAAGAACCACACTAAGAAATTTGGTGCAATCCCACATACAATCACATCAAGATTTCTTCTGTTTCTTCTTTCACAACATCTTCTTTCTCTTCTTCTCTTGCCTTATCAATGCACTGATGGCCATCAGAAATACAGAAAGAGAGACCGGTAATATAGGACTGGGGTGATGCAGAGGAACCAAAGCTGCCAAACAGACCTCGTAGTACAATCGATACTGTAATTCCACAAGAGGAATAATAAATGTAGACCTTTTTACATCTTTCTTCCATTCTTATATAGCAGGAGTAAGGAACTGGGTGACCTCCTGAATTTTTGGACTGCAACACCAGCACTAACCATTGACCATGCTGGGAAGGGCTGAAGGGAGTTGTCAAAACATCTGGAAGCCACCAGATTTACTGAGGTTGCTGTGTGAATCAGCTAGATGAAATACAATTTAAAAATCCAATACAAATCCAGTTAGAAAGATATACTGCAGGCAGCAAGCAAGAAAATATACTTCAGTCAATAATTCCTAATAATGGACATTGCTAGAAGGTCTGCTTTTTTACACTAGAACACGACTCGATTTTGAGTGCTTCTTAACAAACCAATACTTTCACTCATAACTAGGGATGGCAATGAAATTTGGAACTAGGGTGGCTCACAGAGACAAACCCTATATCTCTATCTTTCATAAAGAGGCCAACAATACCTCAGAAGAGGATTTTTATTAGGGAAAATAGCCTAGAGAAAGGGTTATATTACACACACACCCCACTCTGGGTTGACTTTCCACAGTGGAATGCCAGTAAAATAAAATTAAATTAATCAAGAGAAAACTCATAGATCTTCCATGCAACTTTTAATTTGACACATAGACTCATTTCTACACATGAAAGCAAGGCTTAGAGGAACTTGGGGATGAATCTGCCAAATCTATTTTGACAGCCTGCCAAACCCCACCTCCTTCTGCATAAATCTTTACCACTATGGCCCTTCCTATCCCCTCATTTTAAAACAAAAGCAATTAACCCATGCCCATTGTAACTGCGGAAAGTTATGAGAAGAATCCTACATTCTGTTCCTACATGAAGCAATTGTTCATTTCCATTATGGTGGGATGAAAAGAATGGAATGGAACAGCTTGGAAGGGGTGGCAGATGGGATCAGGGAGAGCAGTGATGGGATCAGGGGCGGATGTATAGAGCCCGCATTGTCTGCTCTATGCATGGCAGGAAGCTCACACAGCCACTGAGGCACAGGGCTGCTCTTCTGTGCCCTGACCTGGCACTGAGCATAGCACTGGTTCCTTGAACATCGACACACTGGCCCAGAGGTCCGGAGAGTACCTGAGCAGCTACTCATGTCCCATGTGCAGCCTCTTCCAAACAGAAGCCCCTGCCTGGCGGAAAGTGTGCAAGTTTGTATGTGTGCCCATTCAGTAACAACATTGATTTCCAGTGGCACATCATCGGTCCTTGGTTGATCACCCTTCCACATGTATAACGCTCTGGATTCATAGATCGAAGGGGACATGATTAAACCCTTTAATCCAAATTTGTACCCAGTGAAGGAAATTCAGAGCTCTCCCCAAATAGCACTTCAAGATGTTGTGGATTTTTTATGTAATCTGCCTGAAATTTGCCAGGTCTAATGCCAGGGTTGGGTGTGGGATTGCAGCAGGCCCCAAAATGCTGTCATTTGGTTGAGAACTAGAGAAGCTACAAGCAACAGAAAGCTGGCTGGATCTTCAGTTAAAATACCGAAAGAAATAGAAAGAAAACAAAATCAACTCCAATGGATGAGAAATGAAATAAATCAAAGTTCTAATATAGAGAAAAATGGAGAACTGAAATTCTATTTTCTTGCACACTATTAGAGCACAGAAAGAATGCATCCAGAATAGCACTTCAGATTTTTTTAAAAACTAATTTCAGATTTGTGTGCCTGTCTGACTTGCTACTTATCTAAAGCAACAATAAGTGCCACCAAAATCATGCAAGAAAAACAAAGTCAAGCAACTTCTGCCTAAATGACAGGCACTGTGAAAATCAGTCTAAGAGGTGTGATAAAAATGACACTCCATGTGAAAATGGCAGTCCAGAAACACGTTCATCTGGCTTTGAAGAGGCAGCTGGGAGGAGGCAGTATAAAGATCTCTGAGCAGAGAGACCCAAGCATGGAGGCTGGTACAGAAATAACTCTGCTCCAAGTGGAAATCACCTGGTAGAAGGCCTCATCATGAGATTTTTACTGCTGGGAAAGGCCTTTTTTCCAGAGGGGATGGCATCACTTCAGAAAATCAGGACAAGGGGTTTAGGGCTTTAAAGGTAAAACCAGGACTCTGAATTTCATCCAGAAATAAACGGACTGTTTCTGTGAACATCTCCCTCTGTGAATGTCTGTGGTTCCTGTGAACTGGCAGGCTGTTCTTTGCTGCATTACCTAAAGTTTTAAAACCATCTTCAAAAACAACCCCATCTGCAGTGCAATACGGTAGTCTAGTATTTCTGTTTTTATGCTTACCATTTTGAGAATTCTTTTAATGTGAGGTAGTCATTAGCCTTCAAACTAATCATGGGATATAAATACCTGCTGTAAACAAATTTGAAATAATAAACAGAGAACAACAATTTTAAAGCCAAATGGTTGTTGCTTGCTGTTGTTTTTAAGAGAGTCCCAGACATTTGGAGAACAAAAAAAGAAATGGTTTATCTGAAAGAGGGAATGGAAGTTTTTGTAGGCTAGCTTGTGCATGGTAGAGTTAACTAATTTCTATATTTGTTCTGTTCTGTTTGATGCTTGCACCTGAAATGACCTTGTGTGATTTTAAAGAGGTCACACAAGAAGCAAAGCTCTACTTGAAAAAATGTATTTTGGTTCCAAGGGCTATGAAAATACCTGAAGTTTTGGGTATGTTTTACTGTTATATACTTTTTTTTGTGCTAACTTACCTCCAGTAGGTGACTTTGTCATATTGATAGAATGCAAGGAGTGTGAAATCCATGATCAATGTGTCCAAAAAGCATTCAAGCAACAAAAATATTTCTCCTTTTTTCTCATTTTGAACTTACCTTGGGGTAAATTGTCTGTACTGCACAGCATACTGGAGTTCTGAATGTTGGAAAGAAAACCTTATCCTGTTTGTTCTGTTACCTGGTGCAGGAATTTTTTGTCTGTACTTCAAGCAGTGAAATAAAAGCAAAAGATAGAGAGATCCACAAGCAACTTTCCCAAAGAGTGGCTTTTGACAGTTTCCATTCTCAGATCTAAATACTGGTCCTTTTTTGGACTGCATTTGCAACTCAAGTCAATCAGTGGCCAGTAACTAATCCACCTTGGCATCATTGAATGCCTCCCCTTCCATCTTATTCACATTTTTGTTAACGTTCAAGGAAGTGCTGACTTGGGAGAATCGGTGCAGCAATTTGTAAATGACAGATGAAAATGGAATGAAAATCTGTCCAGGGCAGAAATCATTCTTGTGCATTTTTTTGCTATTTGTATGAAACACGCACATGCACGCGCACCAGGGGTTGGCGGGGGGGGGGGGGGGGGAGAGAGGGGGAGAGAGAGAGAGAGAGAGAGAGAGAGAGAGAGAGAGAGAGAGAGAGAGAGAGACTAAAAATAAACATAATTCCAAGCATCTCCCTACATGCCAGACCCTTGAAAGTTCTAACCTTTTACCCAAGCTTACTCTTACTCTGATTTATTTAGTTTTTATCTGTATCTGTAGTGATTGATATATAGGAACCGGAAATGAGCCAAAACTCTCATTTCCAGAATGGAATAAATCAGTGACACTCAGAGACAGGACCTCCATTTATCTGTTTCATTCCAGAAAGGAGTATTTTGATTTGTGTCTGCTGTGGCGCTAGGAATTAGTAGTTTCCTGCTAAGCCAGCAGTGAGTTCTGCTGGCACAAAACAATTGAAAAATGCACAGGCTACATTGATAATACCTTCATTTATCTATACATGTGTTTGTTTATCATATCTACCACCTGCCTTATTCCCTGCAAGAAACCTGAGTCAGCTTAAACAACACTCCCCCTGGACGTCTTATCTTCATAACAACCTTGTGAGGTAGGTTAGGCTGACAGTGAGTTTTAGGCCTGAGTGAGGGACTGGAAGCTGAATCTCCCATGAGCCCAAGAGTCTAACCCTTTGCTTGTCTGGCACAATTGTATAAATAATTTTATACACACACACATACATGTGGGTGGGTTGCAGCTTTATCAGAAAGTCAGCAGGTGCCATCATTTGTAATGAGACCACTATTTGTTTTGTGAGAACTTTCCACACCTGAAGCAGAACCCCCACCCCACCCCCTTAAATCATATGAAAAAACTAAAGTTTCAGGCATGCATGCTCTGCGAAGGCTCCCCCAGTCCATTCCCATGGACAGGGCTGGTGTACTCAGGCAGCCTCCCTTTATTCGGTGTGCTGATTGGGTGTGTCTGGGGAGTCACCATTCAATTTCACATGATGCCCAGGAATAATGCTCTCTCAGAGGCATTCTGGGAATTAAAATGGCAGCTCCAGAGGAGCCCCTTTGCTGCCATTGTTCACACTACTCCCTCTAGGTAAGTCCATAGCACTTGGGCATCCAATGGTACATCACAGAAGGAACCCACTAAAGAGAATTTTGGTTTCTTTCACATTCATTTATGGAGTTCCATTTGTTCCAAACTTTGAGAATTTTCCAACCATGAGTATATTCCAAATATTAAGTATTTTTAAAAGTGTCATCGAATAATTGTTATGCATTTTGTACATACTTATCCACATTTGCATTTTTGTATGGCATTTTGTCTAGTATACATAAGTTCTGCAAAAAGTTTAAAATACATGTTAACATTATTCTCCTGAATATATGCATTTTTGCTACTACTTTCCATTAACCTATGTATTTTGGGATGGATTTTTAATTGAATAATGTCATTGAAAAATTCAGACATGTACCATTTTATTGATAACTGAATTGTCCCCATGCCTTCATTCTACCCCACTGATATAGTCCTTCAAATTTAAAGAAAACAGAACACTCAACAAGAAGAACTTTTCCATCAGAAGATGAACAGGCTTATGGCCCAATAAACAAATGCAACCCCTGAACTTGCTACTTTCACTACAGGATTCGATTGGCTTCCTAGGAAAATGATGCAACCAGGTAAGGCAGTGCTTTATGCTACTTCAGCCTTCCCTGGTGATAGAGTTATGAAAGGGATGTTTTTAAGGTGCTAAATCAAGGATAGGAAACTTCCAGATCTTTTGGATTCCAATTCCCATCAACCTCCATCAACATGGGAAGATGGTGGTTGCAGTCAAAACCATATGCCGAAGTCCAGTCTCCCCACCCCTGTTCTAAACTCTTTGAGCCAACAGCTTCCTTTGAGGACAGCCCTAACGGGGTGCACAGAACTGAAATACAAACTGGCAACAAGCCAACATAGGATCATTTTCGGGAACTCAAAGACACAGTGCTAATCCCATCATTCTGTCGCCAGTTTATTATATTTTTTTCTTATTCTTTTTTCACTGCTGTTAACACTGGTTATAACAGAGCTCCTAAGTGCAGGTGCAAAATAAAATAATAAAATGAAGGTGAAACAGACAATCCCGTTGCTGGTATTAATTATTTCCTGACTCTCCAGTTTCTCTCCACTCATTTTGTGGCTGAACCATTGTTGCATCTTCCTAATTATGTAGAGAATCACATCATGTGCCCCTTGCACTTATTACAGACCACCCACTGATTTTTTAGATAGCATCCTACCCAAAAATCATTACCAAGCTTCATAAAGTGCACTTAGTTGGAATCATGTGGAGCTGAATAAAGCCATTTACTTAAAGAGTGGCGTATAAAATCTTGTCCTGATATTTTACAAGGAAGAGCAAGAGATTGGGGAAATGTATGAAAATCTCGTTCCTCCCGAGGTTCAAACATTGCTGCCATGTAGAATATATAATGAAATGGCAATGGGGCTTATTGTAAAAGCCGCTTCTTTACTTTGGCAGAATGATAAAGACAACCTTTTGTTCATAAGCCACCTTACCAAAACTCACACTCAGTATTCCATTACACTTATGTGTGACCAAGGAGAGGACCCCATGTGGAGAGATGCAAAGGAAGGGAAGGGGCAACAGCTCATGCTTGATTCTCAGTGGCCGGAGTCATAGTGAGCAAGCATATGCAGCAACTTTAGGCCCAATTCCCTATTATCTATGCATCTATGCCCACTTACATTATTTCATATGGTCCAGGTTGGTGAGAGGTTAGAGAGCTGGACTGAGGCTCTGGAGATCCAGGTTCTAGTCCCCATTCAGCCATAAGCTCAGTGGGTGGCTTTGGGCCAGTAAGTTGTTGGGAGGACAACATGGAGAGGAGGAAGAGGGTTATGTAAGCTACCTTGAGTGGAATATAAACAAACCAACACACTTGTAGTCCTGCAGATGTTCTGGCCTACAATTCCCATGAACAGTAGAATGAAAGACATACATCCTTCGTCCTTATGCTTTTTGATATGCAGTCCTCGCACAGTGTTCTTTCTGTGACCTTCATCCTAAGGTTTAACACCAGGGAACACTGATGTCAGCCGTGACCAAAGTAACCTTTAAATAGCCAGAATCAGGGCTAACCCACAACACTGGCAGTCTGCCTTGGCGGAGGAGATTCCCCTCATTCCATGTACAGAAGCAAAGGCACCAAACCAGCCACTGAGTCTTATTTCACTTTGGGAGATGGAGCAGCTACTGATGGTTGCTTAGGAGGCACAGAGCAGGGGTTGGGGTCACCAAGATCCATCCTCCAGCACCTCTGTGCTTCTCCCTGCATCCCAGGACCTGGTGCCTCAGAATCCAGAAATCCAGCTGCCTCACCCTACCTGGACCAACATGTGACCCTGAACGGAAACTATCCCAGGGCAGCCCAATCTCATCCATTAAAAACCAGCTAAAGCAAGACTTCGCTTTTTTTTTTTTTTTTTTGGTAAACATTTGCAATTTGGCAACGAAGGGAATTTCCCAGTTGTGGAGCAACTGCTACCAAGACTCCACATCTCCAAAGCTTTGTGTTATAGGTTTGCCATAGAGATAACATCAGGAGCTGTGCTGAATTGATCTTACAGATCCCTATGGAAGAAATAGGAAAAGTAACTTCCAAGGCAGTGAGATTTCCAAAGTTTATTTTATTTTTATTTATTTTTCAACGTATATCCTGCCTTTTTCTACAAAGGGCTCAAGACAGCTTACATCATTCTCCTTCTCCATCTTATCCCCACAACAACCACCCTGTGAGGTAGGTTGGGCTGAGAGTCTGTGACTGGCCCAAAGTCACCCAGTTGGCTCAACAGCTGAGCGGGGACTAGAACCCAGATTGCCTGAGTCCCAGTCCCATGCTCTTAACCACTACACCACGCTGGCTCTCAAAGTTCCCACCCTCATGCTGGTTTCCTCACAAGAGGAAGAATGATGGGCTATAAATGGACATAATAATAGTAGCTGTAGTAATAAATGCCTTATGCATGGACTCAGGAAAGGCAGTACAAAAGGGCACCTAGAAACTACAGACATAGAAAGTATTTCAGGCAATAACAGACAGATTCCCAGTTCAAAACCAAGAGGAAGAAAATAGATGATTTGGAGATGAAGGGACAGGACAGAACCCATATATCACCAACTTCTTCTTAACAAGTTCTTCACTTTGTACACTGGAAATAAGGTTTTCTAGCATCATGCCCTACTGTGTTTGATAAGAGAAAGAAACGCTTGCTTTCTATTAAGTAGCAGTGACAGTGGGCAAGCCAAAAGGATTTCATTGGACTTAACTCCTGACATTTCACAGAATAGGGTTTCTTAAATCTGAACAAAGACATATCTCTATCCCAGAATTTGAATTTTACAATTAGATAGCATAATATGTATTTGTAAGCATAGGTCTGACAGTTCATTTGATGAGTGGAAATGGGGTTCTGGCCAGAAAGAACCAGGGAGAAGTGCTTTAAATTAACAAACAAACAAGACTCCAAAGACCCAGTTGCCTGATCAATGACTTTCAGTTATTGACCTTTGACCAGGCATATCTGATTCTACCTGTGATCTGCCAGATTCTACCCACCACATCTGATTTTACCTGCCATTGCCTCTATCGAATCCTGACTTTGTTCAAAATATTCAGGCAAAACTTCAGGCATTCTGGCAACTTTTTACACAAAAGTTCTGCCAACTAGCAGAAGTGAAAACATTTTTGATTCCTTGGTCACCCCACCAAAAGCACCTGTTTCCCTCCAACCTATGTTGATGCACTAAAAATGATGCATATACATCTTCCCATCATGCCCTGAAAAGGGGGACTTGCTAGAAGAATATGTAAAGAAAAAGTGTTGTGCATATGATACATATGTAACACATCTTTACATGAGATTCAGTTATACTCATGGTTGCCTTTGTCCTGCATCAGAAATGTGTAATCAAGTGGAGTCTCTTTGACCAGGGCTGAGCAAAAAGGGATGTCCTTTAACTGCCAGGATTCCTGCCCATTGGCCATGCTGGCAAGGACTCATGCAAGCAGAACCCCAGAACATCTGGCTATGTACCTTCTGCCCTCCCTTGTCCTAGACAATGTCATGCTGTTTCATTGGCAAGAAAAGCACTTCTTTCTTTACAGATGCACTCGTTAAAAACTACCAACATATATGAGTTACACTGGGGCTATATTTGTCGGGAATGTGTTGGAAAGGAATCAAGGAGTGCTGTGACAAGATCAGGAAAGACTGGCAACACTCTTAAATGTATCTTATCTAAAGGGTCTGAGAGAAAAGCTTGCACAGATTGTTATTCACACTCCATGTTGTAGTTTGCATCAACTTTGACTTGTACCCTGAAAGAGAGACAGCGCAAGAGAGAGACTTATAATTCTTCAGCCATTTACTTACACAAGCTGGCACGGATGATATCTGCCTCACGGATGAGAAAACGTCTTCCTCGCTTTTAAGATTTGCTTTCACTGTTGTGTGAGCTGGAAGAGAAGAGGATGTGATGCACTGGCTGGAGGCATTATACTGATGGAGGCCAACACAATGCCTCCAGGGGTTGCTGCTGGGATAGCTTTTAGCAGCTGTACTTGCTTTGTCTCTGGAACGAGATGCCATTTCTGCCGCCCCAAGGCAACCTTGAAGCTTATTGTCTGCAGATACTCCCATGACACCTCCTTGTCCACACTTTTCTTTTCAGCAGTACAGCTGACATTGCTTGCTCATCCCCAAGTTGTGCAAACAACCCCACTGTGGATGCTTCTGGTGCTAAAACACAGAACGTTAAGGGAGATTGGACAGTGCCTCTATGGCTACTGGCACCACCAGCCTCCCTCCTTGTGTACACACACAAGGAAAGGCATTGCCTCCTCTCCTTTACACAGAGGTTGTCTCTGGTGACTAAACTGGAAGTGCCGCCATGGTGCTGAGTAAAAGCGTCCCTTACATCTAAATGCAAAAGACTGCTGGTGCCAGAGGACAAGGCAGACTCCGATTAACTTTCAGTGGCTTGGGATGAGGCACTTGGTGTTGGCTTTCGTTCCTAAAGACCTGATGCCCGGGATCCTTAACTCCCTTTGACTCGAGGAAATCATTCTTGCGGCAAGTTGGTATGCAATGTCAGGCACAGTTTTTGAACCCTTGGTCCTCCATTTCCTTTTGAAATAAACTTTCCACTGACACAGCTTGGTAATTAGAATGCTTTTTCCCTGGTGTGGTATTAGGTTTCTCTCTCACTTTCTCCCTCTCTCTCATCTCTGCCTACTGGATTTAATGTATTTCCAGGTCAGTTCCCAAATAGCTTCAGCTCTTTCTACTCCACTTCTTTGGGAAATTCAGCAAATGCTACGTAGTTGTCTTGCTCATACTGTGTTACAACTCCCTGGGTCAGTCACTCTTAGCCAAATTGTGTACACAAGACAAATAGAAAGCTGATGCTTTGCTTTTAAGCTCCAATCACATCTTGAAAAACCTGGCTTTGCAAGTGCTTTGTCAGCTCCTGCACTGGGGAAGGAAGGGAATCAAGGCCACCAGACTTTCTTCCTGGCTCATACGCTTTTCAGAGAAGGAAGAAATCTACCAAAGGATAGAGACCACTGTAGTCCCAGATTGGGGGTTGGGGGTGATACTAAAAGATCTGGGGCTTAGGCTCATAGCACACCCTCCCCCCAAATTAAAAAAAAGCCCTGCGCAAACTAGCATAAGTTAGTTTACATATGCAAATACAAGTTCACAATTAGAAATAATTACTATAATTTAAACTTTATAGAAGGCAAGTTAATTCACTTCTTGTTTGCCTTCCGGACAAAACTGTGCAATGTTTCAAACTGTGTTTGCTTAATACTTACCATCCATATACCCATTCTTTTCCTTGGGCTTCTAGGTCAAATCCATATGGAAAGGATGGAGTGCTTGGAAGCAGCAAAGAACTGTATGGTAAACATTTGCCAACTAATTACAAACGGATCATGGCAAATAGGCAAGGCAGAATGTGGGAATATATTGTAGACAATAATTCATGCCCTTTAGCTGCAGATTTACACAATTACTAGGGAGTAACCCCATTAAACATAGTGGAACTTACCCATGAGTAAATTCTCCATCATCCCACCACAAGCACAGCAACCCCAAACAAAGACCTCAAGACTGGGGGCTTTGCTTTTCTGTTCCCAGTCTCCTGACCAGGGAGATAAGATAGAACTATTGCCAAAGATGACTCTTCATTTTATTACAAATACTTTATTTTGCTAGTTTTTACATGTTTAACAACTCTTGGGTTTTAACTTCTGGGACTCCTAAATTCCACATCAAATATTGTAATATTCAGTATTAAGCAACTTCATCATTATACAACTCTGGAAGTACAAGTGCATAGTTGGTTACCTTTAGTGAGAGCAGTCTAAATTTCTAATAAAGGTATTGCTCAGACCTGGATTTGGAGTTTTTATCTCTCATGGACCAGAATGGCTACCTTTTTATTTTAAATTACTAAAATTAGCAGTCCCCAGGTTTCGCTCTAGATCAGGGTGGATAAGACAGGTTGCAGCTTTGAGCACACTTGCTAAGGCATAAAGCACCATCCCTACCAGGGAGTAAATCTCATGGCACTCAGTAGGACTTACTTCTAAAGAAACATGATTAGAATTTGGTAAGTCTGATATAATTCTGAACTTATTTCTCCATGCACAGATCTCCCAGTGCAGGCAGTACTTTCACTATCACACATAATTTCCGGTACCATCTCAGTTACGTTTTCCTACCCAGCAACTCTCAAAAACCATGTCCAGGGTTGATGCCAGGACATTTTGCTGCCCGAGGCAGAGCTCCAACTGGCGCCTTGCCCCCTACCACCCCAGCCAAGGTCCACAGTAGTATTCAAAGGCAGGCAAGTTGTTTTGGCCCCTAAGGCAGAAGTCCTCCAAGCACCTCTCCCCTTGCCTGGCAGTGAAAAGACAGAAATGATGAATAAATTAAATAATTAATAAATGGCATTTTTTCGTGATGAATCAGCAGTTGCCTCAGGCTCTGAAGTCTTTGTGCATTTAAAGGATGGCCATGTGTCTCCCATGAATGTCCTGTGTGTGAAAAAAGAAGGGATGCACAGACAGAGGAAAAGAGGGTGTGTGATTCTTTTGGGAGAGGGGACCTTCTGGTAGAAAATCTCAAGGGAGGCGACAGGGGATGAAGCACAAATGGGCAAAAATCCAGCATGTCCAGGCAGGATCAGATGAAACACAGATCATGAGGGCTTCTTTGCATTTAGTTCAGCAAGTGCAGTTTTCCTCCAGTTACATGAAAAGCAACATCTGTCAAAATAGCTTTCTGTACAGTCGACTCCTGCCCAGAAAACTTATTTTGCCACAGTGACTTGTAAGTCTTTAAGGTACCAGAAGGCATTGCGGATTTGAACATAAAGGACAAGAAACTCTTTTATTTATTTATTTAAAAATTTTCTAGATTGTCCCTTACTGAAGTCTCGGGACGGTTTCACAATACATCAACGTAAAATAAAACATGGCATCCTAACAAATTCAACCGACAATAAAACCCCAATTAAAACAATCAGATCTTGAAACATTGGGAAAATAAAAAGGGTTTAGCCTGGCACCGAAAATAATAAAGTGAACCAGGTGAACCTGTCTGGGGAGCGAATTCCATCGTTGGGATGCCACCACAGAGAAGGCCCTTCGCTGGGTGGTCACCCTCCTAATCTCCTTTAGGGAGGGGACCTGGAAAATGGCATCTGCCCCAGATCTTAAGGGGTGGGCAGGCACTTATGGAAGGAGCTGCTCCTTCAGGTAACTTTTCCTCCCCCCGCATCTATTCATCTTTCTGGACCTAAGTTTTCTGCACCTAAGCCACCGAGATATGGCCACATGGACCTTACAAAAAGCAGAGGCACTCCAGAAAGGGGATTGCAGAGCCAAGGTGCTCTAGACACATTCAGGCAAATAACCCAGGCTGAGCGGTGCCCTCCAACATTACCTTGCCCAGATCTAGACACTGCTGCTCATTCCAGCCCATTTTGTCAGCAAAACCACTTCTGTGTTGCCCAAGGTAAGGAGCCCGGGCCTATTTGGAGGAAGCAACCAACATCCTCTCATCACAGCCTTGGGGCCTATAATGATCCAGGTCACAAGTTCAGTTGCCCAGTGGAAATTGGCTAGGCAGGTTTCTGCAGAGTCAGGGAAACTCCAAGAAAGGCTGTGAGGCAATTCTGATCTCTGGGCTTAATAAAATAATGAGCAGACTGTGGAAAGAAAGCCGGCTGTCTTCCCTCCAGGTTCTGATGCTGGTGTCTTCACTATCTATTCACTTCACTATCTATTAGTCTGCCAAGGGAGGGAGTCTTAAGGTCTCCTAGTATCCACAAGTTTCCGGAGCTCAGAAGGAAGAAGCGGCCTCGCATCAAGGAGGAGGATGGCAATTAGGGAATCTCCAAAGATCCAGGGCACTGCTGAGAAGATCCAGGGTATCTGACTGGGAGTCTCACCTAACGCTGCCCATGAATCCAAACATGTTCTGAGACATGTCCCGTTATATTTCTGATTCCTGGTGGATTCCCTTGTGTATGTTTGCAGACAAATGTATGTTTTCTATGAACTTGTGTTAAATTGTGGACAAATTCTCATCCATTTCAGTAAATCTGAATTGCACTCAAAATATGAACTTGCCTTAGTTGTATGGTTTAGGAATGATTCAGTATGGTCAACTGGGCAAGAAATCCGCATGAAATACAAGGCGGTAGAAAGCACATAATGAGGTCTCAAACACAAACTTTGCTCGTCTTCCTGGGAATTATGCAAACCTGAAGTCTTTGTTTTTCTAAAGGGCCATATTCATGGGCCTCATAGTTCTATTTTAAACGTGTTTTGGATTAGGCTGTCATCCCAAACATACTGCCTAGGGAGTAACTGCCACTGAATTAGATGAGACTTAAGGTCAAACTACTATGATTATTTATTTCACTTCTGTGAAATTGCCCAATAGCTGAAGTCCTCTTGGTAGTTTCCTGTACTAGATATTAAAAAGCAGACATGTGTTACAGTATTCTGAATCTCATTTAAAATGCAATCCTATATATTCCTATACAGAAGTGCCATTGAATTTAAACAAGCGAGCAAATAAATAGGCAAATATTTGCATTTAAATTGTATGTATTTTCCCCTAAAACACTCTTTATGTAGAGCTTTTTTCAAGCCAAGAAATGCAATGCAAAATTCATGGAAGTTTGCAGTCCATATCATAACTATATTCTAGTTGACATATTAGTTCAGGAAGTGCAAATTAGGTTGATTCACTTTAAAAGGTGGTGGACCAACTTAAATTCTTCAACATCCCTCATATTAATTTATCGTCACACCAAAAGCATCCCTTCACACTTCTAGCAAGGTCAGCTCCTATCGATCAGATGCATACCATGTCATTGCAACAATAGTTGGTGGTCCCTTCTTCGACTTTTCCCACCCTGCCTTTGCTGACAAGAGGAGAAACAGCAGCAGCTTCCCAACATTTTACATGGATCCACTCTCTGCACTTTGATTCTCTGCTTGAAGCCATCAGCACAATCCCTTATCTTCCATCTGCAATTAGGAGAGATTAAGGGAGCTGGAAATGACAACCAAAAATAAGCAAATAAACAAAAAGGTGGGGAAACAAAGACTCGGAAATGTCTGCCCTTTCCTGAAGGTCGTTACAAGAAAAAGGAGCAGTAGAAATCGATGACTTTTGGCTCTAGAGTGATGTGAGTCAATCCATCAGGCAGACGGATGGCAGTCACTGAGGCACCACCTCCCTGTGGCAAGCAATGTCACGCTACGCATTAATCTACATAGAAAAATGGCTCAGCCCTTGGGGCTGGGTGCTACTGTCTCTCCATAGGGACAACAGCCATTGAAACTGGAGAGGCAGCAACAGACGAGAGCTACTTTCAAAGTTACTTCTTTCCCAGTGCTAAACCTGAATACCTGTGCCAAAAAAGGTATATGCACCATAAGTGCAGAAGCACCATGCAAATGGGCACATCATAACACAGCCAGGGGCAAATTTTTAAAGCTTGGAAAGGGGAAAGCACACAGGGTGGCATGTTTTCCAGAATGAGATTAAAATTTGTACTTTGGTATATTCAAAGGAGCACTGCAGCAAGACAGTGTAATCCCAGAGAATTTGGTAGTCGTTACCTGTTTTGTCTTACTTTTCAGATTTGCTCCTAAAATTAATCAGATTTGGTTTAAAAAAATGCAGCAATGGGGAGCCGCTCCATCCCACTTTACCCTTCCTCTGGACATCAGTGTAAATAATGGTTATCCAATGTACCAGGAGCAAGCAAGCAAACTTACATGCAGCCATTCAGATACTGGGAGGGTTCACACATAATGACAAGGCTTAGTGAAAACTGTGGACTTGTTACACGTGTGGGCTTGTTGTTACGCATGAACTCAGCAACCATGGTGAAGCAGGATCTTCTGCTTGAAGCAAGGAATGTTTGGTCTCCTTGGAACCAGCAGTTTCCATGCTTCACCATTGCATACCTCCTACATGGAGTCCACATCACTACCATAGAGTTTTGAGAAAAGAGCAGTCATGGCTGCAAGTGACACTCTTGCCTGTAGTCATCACTGCCCAGATCAGCCTAGCAACTGCTGACTTGTGGGCAGCAGCGCTCTGATTGGCCACTGCATGCTTCCTCTCTTCCGTACCAGCATGCTGCCTTTGGCTGCCCCGCCACAGCGGCTGAATCTCTCTGGCGCAGGGCATTGCACTGCCCTTTCTCCAGCAGCAGTGACTGTGGGACGGCCATGCCTGCCACTCCTACTCATCACTGTACTGAACCGCAGAGCCACTTGGCAGAATGCTGCATTCGCTTTAAGCGCAGATGCTCCGGCCTCCTATTAGGGAACCTGCTTGCACGCAAGGAGCCATGGGCAGTGTGTGGACATCACCAGCGGGATGAGCATCCCAAGGAGCCCATGCTTCCCTCTCTGCCTCTTGTCCCTGCTCCCAGCAGCCCTGCTGGCTGCCGCATCCCTCCCCTTCAGACAAACACTGATCAGACAGCCAGCCTTATGCACTCCCTCGGGAAAGGCTGCCTGGCTGGAGGCACCCCCTCCGTCCCTGGTCCTGGTGCCCATGCTGATGCCCTCCTGGGGCCTGGCTGCAGTGGGGAGGCAACCCCTCACAGAGTGTGCGCAAGAGGCAGGGTGGTCACATGTGCACTGGGGGGAGGGGGTTCTGGGCAGGTGCACATGTTCTTTGGTGCCCAGCAAGGCGGCAGTGGGAGGGTCGCTCTAGCAAGTAAGCAGTCGCTTCACTGAGCAGAAGAAAAAGCAAAAAACACAAAAAGGCAGCGGGCTGAGGCCACACCCAGAGAAGCGGGGGGGGGGGGGTGAGGGGAGGCAGCGATACAGGCAGTGCTCCCTGGGACTGGTTTTCAGCCGTGTGAGCTGACAGTATGCATGCCATGAGCAAAAAGATGGAAACGGACTCAAAGTACTCATGCATGGAAACCACGGACCTGTCTGAACCCGGGTAAGATACCACACCACATGGCTACCATGTCGCATGGTTCAGCATTATAGATGAACCCAACCACTACGGTTTGTATCAGCTTTCCCCTCTCGATGTGCTTGGATTGGATAAACCATGATGAGCAGTTTGGTCGATTTGTTTCCATAGAAAATCATCCAGAAGTATCAAACCCTTCTAAGCCCTTCTCCAAAGTGCCCTCAACTCAGAGGAGGCAGAGCTTAAAAGACGTGTTTCCGCCTTTCCTTCCTCTCTGGTGTCTGACTGTGTCATTATTTTAACTGGAAGAACTTCTCCTTCCCATTGTAGATTGTTGCCAACCCCAATTGCATCATCAACA
The DNA here is from genome assembly GCF_004798865.1 of Varanus komodoensis. Taxonomy (NCBI): domain Eukaryota; kingdom Metazoa; phylum Chordata; class Lepidosauria; order Squamata; family Varanidae; genus Varanus; species Varanus komodoensis. The sequence continues at coordinate 31,655,074 of NW_025335268.1, read as the reverse complement.
TACTGTTTCCACCTTGGTCCTCAGGTTCAGGGCTGGGACTTTTCCCCAGAAATGTAGAGAGATCACCTACATCGGATAGTTTAACTGGTGGCTCTTCTCAACTCCTGTGTGTGCCCCATGTCGATTGTGGAACACACATCCTGTGTTCATATCCACTTCAGAGAAAAGTAATAGTGGAAGTGAAGGGATTTCCACAGGAACAAGTAGTTTTTATAGTTATTCTCTTATTGGTATAAATATCCACTAATTATTAATTCCAATAAGAATTTTCTAATTAACCAAGCACCACAGGAGTTATTTCCGGACTATACGGTATATCAGAAAATGACAATAAGTGACCTCATCCCATTGGTAATAAGGAGATGGGAAGAGAGATGAACAATTTCTCCCTTTAATAGAACAGCTTTGCTAGCAGCTATGCTTTTAGAAGTGTTATTAATTTAGATAATTCTCATTTAGCCATTAGTGCTAAATGAGCATTTATTTATGAAGGCAGCAGATATCTATGTGGTCTACATATCCAACATGAAGCTGCTAGCTAGATTAGGGGAATAAATTAATGGATTTGGCTGTTAATCTGTCTCGGTACTTTCAAGTCCTTTGACGCAAACCATTTTATTTGTGTCTTGGGAAGCATCCTGTGTCCACTTAACTTGATATTGTCTATAATGCTATGACAGCTTTCCAGAGAGGGCGTTTTCCTTTCCCAGAACTACTTGAAGTTTCTGGGAATTGCAGCAGAAGCTCCTAGCTCAGCTTTCACCACATGGACTGGCAATGACATTCCAGGGCTTCCCCGGCCTTCCCAGAGAGGCAAGCGGAAGATTGAACTTGGGTAGAGCAAAAAGTGTGCTGTACCACCAACTTCTGGCCTTTTCCCAGCAATCTGGGGCTCTACTGAAGACACACTAGTCCCTCATTATGGGCACAGACTATTTTTTGATTTACTGGTTGTGGGAAGGGTTTAGAAATGCTTCCCCCTTTCACTCACCAAATGTTTTTCATACAGGTATGGAGTCACTGAAGCAGTCAGTGTGAGCTTAAGTGGACTCTGGGGGATGGTGGAGGACAGGAAGGCCTGGAGAAATGTTGTCCATGGGGTCACGATGTTTCGGACGTGACTTCGCAACTAACAACAACCATGAAGTAAGGGGGACTGGGTTTTAACAGATAATTGCTTGCTCTCTTGCTCGCTCCAGAAAAGACCTTCAAGCATTGTCCTCTTTTGTTTTGCGGACTCAAGGCAAACCAGAAAGCCCATCAGGAATCATATCTGGAAAATCAAAAATGAAAAAATCATTATTTAAGACACTGTTTCACTATTGTTCTAAGGACAATGAGAAAAGAGGTGATTACATTTCAAGTGCTGGGAATGCAGGTGAGACAACATTTACATTTCGGTATATTTTCAGAAGCTGAAATGCTAATCCACTTTATGGATCTCTCCCCCGACCCATAAGCATACCCCTTTAAAACAAATACAAAAACTAAATAAATAAATATTATTTGGGTTTGCCTGGTTCTTGAATCTATTAACCCAGTTGGTGGAATAATTGCAAGGTACTTTGGCTTAATTACAGCACAGCAATACGGTGCAGTTAAATATCCATATAATTTTATATTACTGCCCTGAAGGCCTCTTCATGGGATCAAACTTTCTTCAAAAAAGAAAGAAGGAAAAGATTAAGTTTAAAAGTGTTCAGGTAGTGGCAGAAAATGATTTTATTCTAGGTTTTTCCATACTGTGCTTTAGTTTTATTCTCATTTCTGAAGATTAATGTAAATGGTCTAAGAAAAAAAGTATTTCTAGTTAATTACACTTTAGGGAACCTTGTTCTTTTCTGTCCAAGTTCTGTTTCAGGGCCCTGTCTTATCCCTTTGCAAACTGCCATGGTTCATTAGGTAATGCAGGTTGCATTATCTATCAGCAGACCTCTTCCCTCATCTTATAGCTCCCTGGGCATCAGCTTCTGACTCTTTACATTTCTTGGGTTAGCAGGAGATTTCTACATCCAAAATGTTCTCTTCAAGTGAAAATAACAGGCACCAAGGTGTCTTTTTCGCTTTTGCATGATCATGGCCAAAAAATGAAATTAATACCATCCTCATCACCCTGGTATCAATGTGTTATTGTTTTGTTTGTTTTGTTGTTATTTGTTTGTAAACAATCCTATTTCTGCTAACTAGAGAATAATTTCATTAAACTTTGAAGGACATTCTCTTCAATTAACATGCACTACATGTGAACTGTAGGTATTTGATAAGCATTTAGCAAAATGTGCAAAGTTATCTAGGTATTAGCCCTGGTATTTCAGCTGAGAAATACCAACCCCTTCTCTTCTTCAATTGTTGAATCAGAATCCAAGTCAACAACCTTTGAAGGCTGGATTATGGGAGACATGAACCCAATCCCTGCATGTTTTACTATAAAATGTTCACCTGCCAGCACCTCCAGCTAAATGGCTCAGGTAGCAGGTGATAGGAACTCATTCCTGCCCAAGACTCTGATGAACTACTACCATTCAGAGTAGACAACACTGGATTAGATGGACAAATAGGCTGACTTCATCATAGACAACTGTTTCCAAAATTCCAGTCCAATGGTTTAAAGGATGCTCCATTTGGATCCTACGATCAACACAAAGATTCCTTATCTGCTCTAGCTTTTAGAGGCTTCCTCCATCATCTCTGTTCCATTATTTCCCTCCTGGCTCAATAGGATTCATAGGCTAACTGGGTCCTTTCCTGTACCCTTTATGCAGCATCTTTGTCTAGGATATGATACCTGTTTCCAGCGACAGAAAGAATTAAGATCTCTTTCCTAGTGCGTGGGCAAGAGCTCTTCCTTTTGTTCCACAATCAAAGACAAAGACATTCTTAACCCCTTAGAACTAACAAAAACAGAACAAGACAAAATGAATGTTCAACCAAATCAAGCACAAAATGAAACAAAAGACTGTAGGACAGAACAAATGCTGATACACCTTAGCCAAGTCCAGCACTTAATTGGTCACAGTGGGGAAAATGCAAATGTCATTGCAGCTCTGTGAAAAGTTTCTTGCAGAGAGTGTTGCAGGGAGCAGGGAAAAATATACTTCCTAACTGAAACAGGGAATATCTAGTGATGGGGTCTGCATCTCTCGTGGATGGGTCTGCCTTTTAATTTATGGGATTGCAGCAGCTTGAGTGGGAGAAATGAACCTGGATTTCCCACATCCAAAACCTACACATGCCCTGATATTGCACACCAGTCCATATACGCCCGCCCGCCCCCTGAGATCTGCAGGAGAGGCCCTTCTCCGGGAACCCTCCATGAAGGAAATTAGGGCTTTCTCTGTGGTGGCGCCCAGTCTATGGAATGCGCTCCCCAGAGAGGTCTGCCTGGCACCATCGTTATTTGTTTTTCGGCGCCAGGCAAAGACCTTTTTATTCAAACACCATTTTAATTGCTAATATTATTTGCTTATTTTATTCTTTGGCCAGGGTGACTTATTTTATATTGTTAATTCATTTTATATTTTTAGTGTATTATATTTTAATTGATGTTTTGTGAGCCGCCCCAAGGCTTCGGTGAATGGGGCAGCATAGACATTTTCTAAAATAAATAAAATAAATAAAAATAAATAAATTATCATCATCATCACATATAAACTACATCCACTTTCTGCAACCAGGTGCCTTCCATTTGTCATGCTGGCTGAGACTGATGGGAGCTGAAGTCCAAACCATCCAGGAAGACACCAGTCTAGAGAAGGCTGATCTACATTATGTATTTTTACATCGTCAAAAAGAGTCCTGCACTTGTCTTTTTCTCTCTTGATCACAAAGCAGGTGTGCCTACGAACGCAGATGAAGCTGTCATGGTGCACTTTGCAGTCTTGCACAGATTTGTAAAATTCATAATAAACAGTATTATTTCCATGCATATGGCAGGTATAAATCAGACAAAGGTAAGGGACGTAACATGCACAGCGGAGGCACTGTATTCACAGGAAGCAGCAGGTGTACCCGCTCAGCTTCAGCATCATCTACCCCTCCACCTGCAACCCTCCCAGAATAATCTGACAGGTTCAAAGAGTGTGAAGGAGCTCAGCATCCTGGGCTAGAGCCTTACAAATGAACAAGCTTGAACTCTCAAGCAATAAGTAGCACTGAAAGATGACTTTGCCATTGAAGCAGATCCCAAGTCGACATTCTGAAAGGGCTTGAAAGGGAATAAATAATGAGGGGTGGCTGATCATAAAGTGCAAGGCACTTCGTTTCAGGGAGCTCCTGGCTATTAATTTGCTACTCTGCACACCTGAAGCAACCTTGGAGCGGATGGCTGATCCGACTAGTGAGCAGTGAGTGTCACGGAAGCAGCATGCTCAATCTCCAGAGAAAGACAAACTGAAAGCACCTTGTCTTCAAGTCGTACCACTGCTCAAATAATGCAGGGGAAAGGCCAAACTTAGGAGCTACCAGTGCGGCTTCTAAAAAGAAATGGATGGATGGGATTACCAAGCTGTTGTAGGCAGTGTCACGAGGACCAAAGAAGGATTCACAGCCCTAACGCAGAAGTAAACGTGCTTGAACACAACTTGGGCTGGCATCATGGTCAATACATGAAATACAAATGTATGAAAAGCAATTAATTTCTAATTTCATAAACATAATTTATGTTTGGTGATATTTGTATTTCATCTTTGTAAGCCATCCTGGGGTTTTTGCAAAGGACGACATATACATATTTGTAAGTAAGTAAATTTCTAGACAGTTCAAGGTATGTCTCAGCCAATAGAATTATACATGCTGGTATTTACTGATCACTTTCACCCAGAGGGTGAAGCTGGGTTGTTGCCTCAAGAAACATTTTTTTAAAGTGAAACCAGGATGGTGGCACAAGGCCTTCCCAAACTCATTAGCTGACATTCCTTACCTGAACATGATTTGGGATGGGCCAAGCCTCTCCTGGCTCATGCATGCCTGTAGGACTTCTTCTGGTGTTTGTTTGTCTCTAAGAATGAATGCATGGAAGAAGTGTGCAAGCATTCACGGACCCCGGTTGGGCAATGGGAATCTTTCCCAGCTGCTCTTCCTGGTGCCAACCAACCTCTCCCGCCATGTGCTGCTCCCCCCGGGGTAGCATGTGTAACAAAAAGGGGCACAGTGAGCACGCAATCCGGCCACCATTCCCAGTGGCCAACCATGGCACTACTTGCACAGTGCTTAGGGCTCAATTCCTGGTGAGCACCTTGCAAATTCTGGGTGTACTCACCAAGAACTCTGACTCTGCCACTGCAAAACAGCCCAGAATCTGGGAAGCCAAGGACCAGAGAATCCAGAGGATTCCTTTACACATCCCTACTGATCATGAAAACTGGGATCTTGCACAAGTGAAAATGGCCATATCCCATGCTATGGTCTCTCCCATGCAATGACTTTTCTTTTCCTAGAGCAACGCTTCTGTGAATCACACAGCACCAGAGGTTCAGTTCCAGTCTACAAAAAGAGAATCTCAAATCCTTCAAAGAACGGAAGTTCTAAAATAATGATGCTAAGTCCAGAATTTCTGGCTTCTATACCCAAAGGTCATGATGAGGGAAACATGTGGCTTTGTATATTTATTAGGTGTACAGTTTGCCTTTTTTCCTTATTTTTTTTAAAGAGTGCAAAGCTGCTTAAATCATTCTCCTGCTGCTGCTCTCAAACTTATCCTACCAACAACCCTGTGAGGTAGGTTGAACTGAGAGCCTGTGAGTGGCCCAAAGTCACACAGTTGGCTCAGCAGGGACTCACACCCACCTGAGTCCCAGTCCCACGCTCTTAACCCCTATCCCACACTGGTTCTCTGTATTGTTTCTCCTGGGTAATTGTTTTAGATAAGGGCTTGTTGAAAGATAAGAGATCCAGACCCCTAGACTCTTTCAGCCCAAGGACTGAAAAACATTTTGGAAAAACTCTTGGGGATGCATTATCATGCCAGAAGCAAAAGGTACAGGACCAAAACACCCAAAGTACCAGCACATTTTTGCTTGCTTACTTATTACTACCAGTAAGTAAGCCGGGGGACAGGCAGTTCAAACCTTTAGAATGTGAAAATGGGGACTGCACAGAAGTCAGGATGTTTCCAGTCATTGTTCAGGAGAAAAAGCATCGTGCCAGGGAGAGGGGCTATAGACACCCCCTCCCCCCAAAAAAACTGGATCGGGAGCCTAAGAGAGCTAGATTGTGCCCTGAAGCTGAGTTTCTGCACCCCTGTGTTCACCTGTCATAGGATCTGAGCACTAGGAGATCACTCCATTCCCAACTTTTCATGGATATCTCTCTGGATGGGTATCCAGGATAGCTGGTCCTGTTCCACCTTTTGATGCTGAGATTCCATTTATGATGAATTAGCTGGTAGAACCATCATACCATTGTTGTTGTTGTTTTAACGTATTGCTAATTCTCCTTGGTCTAAGAAAATTGGTAGCACTGCGTGTATTTTCCACAGGCCATCAGTGGTTTAGAGTAAAGGATTAGAAATGCAATACAAAGTCACCGCATAAAGTAAACATACTGGAAAATAGTTTAAAGCAATCCACAATGGATTAGAATTGCTGCCAAATGTAAACCAAAGCCTGTGGTTCTGTTGATGTGGAAAATTGCTCAGAAATGACAGGCATCCGTACTCATATCTATATTGTTTTAGTTGAATCCATTGAATGTTCATCAAGGAACTGTTGTAGTGCTTTTAGTTCCACAAATATGAATATTTTGTAGCATTATGGTTTTTTAACCCTTCCTCAACAAACCTTTCTATGCAATCACATTGTGTCCATGACAATTTTTTTCCAGTGAGAACAGCATTATAATTTCAAAAGAATGCATGATGCAGCACAATACTAAATTATAAGAATGGTTAAATGACAGTGATGTGGTGTGATGCCATAGACTAGCAATAGTCCATGATTATCTTACACAGACTGTAGGTGGGCCTCTTTTCCCACCTATTTGCTAGTGGATTTCCCTGGGATTTGGCATGCTGAAGAGCTTGGTCATGGTCCACCTCTGCAGTAGTTTGTCCCCTAACTCCAAGTGGAGGATATTCTAGCACCTGGATGTGGCCTTTAATGGTATCCAATGCTGCACATTAGAAAGTTCTTTCTACCAACATGAGTTTGGAGATGGATTTATTTCTGTCATCGACTCTCCCTTGAAGGGGGTACACCTGAACTTCTTCACAATTGAATGAACATGCAGAGGGATCTCAGGGCTGTGTGGAATCAATCTGCTCATCCTGGTGGTGAAGCACCCCACTGCTATGTTCCCCAGTGGATTCCCATATGAGTTCTCCATGTGTGCAGTTGTGCTTGTGGCCAGAATATTTCCTCTGCATGTAGGAGCTATTTGGGCCTACAATGAAGGCACAGGGACCTCCTTTGGACCATGATTAAATGGGTGTTTTTCAAGGAAGCACGGAAGCCTCATGTGGCAACATTAGGCTCATAGTCAACCCAAGCTCTGGGGAGACATCTTGGAGGAAAAGGATTGGGATGTCACAGTTTAGAGTTTTCCATCACAGGGAAGCCTCACTTCCCTTCAACACTATCCTGAGATCTACCATGGTTTCCGACTTCCTTGGGAGAGCCATGGGACTTCCTTGTCCCATGGCTCTCCAGAGCACAGACCAGGTAGGAAACTCAAAGGCATTATCAGAGCACTCACCTGATCACCAGAATAGCCTTTTGGGGAGGAGGGAGGAGGGAAAAATCTTTATAATATGTATATAAGCCTTTAGACTCCTTCCAAGCCTTTGCTGGGTTAATGGCATCCATTGAGTTCCAGGTACCTGGGAAGCAATTGGAGTGTCTGGAATTGGACAAGGTCATGTATTGCCCGTTGCTTTTCCATTTCTTATATTTTTTTATTCATTACATTTATATCACGCTGCATACCATGCTCTCCCTGCCATTTTATTTTCACTCCTGATTTGGTGGCATAAGTTAGGCTGACAGAGCATGGCTGGGGTGGGTTTCACCCAGTGAGCTTCAGGACTGAACAAGGATTTGAGTTTACATCTCTCTGGTCCTAGTCTTCTTTGAACTAATAGATATTTTGTAGTGCATGAGAATTACAGTTTAGGCTTACAAACTATTTATGACTTTGCAATGGTAACAAACCTTGTCAACATCTTATGCAGTTGATGCCACTGTGTACCTTTCACATGTGAGGTGCTGAAAAAATAAAGAAATATGGTTCCAGGGAGAGAAAAATGCATTCTTACAAGGCAGAGGTCATGAAAAGGGCCAGAGTGCCTCAGGATGGAAGCATATAGAAATTCTTGAAAAGGAATATTTTCCTGTGTAAGTCAAGCTAGAAAATGTGTTTGGATGCATGATGGAGTTTTTGTAGCTTTTTCCTCATCGGTGTCAAAAGCTACTTTCCATCAATATTGTATCTGGGGTCGAACTATTAGTAGGTTAGTGACCCTTTCACGCTTCCTCTTACTGAGGGCTGGCCCAAGACGTCCTTGTGGCCTGAGACAGAGCAGCAAATGGTGTCCTCACCACCCAAAGCCAGCTGAGTTAGAGTGGTGCGTGAGGCAGGCAATCCCCAAAGTACCTCTCCTCGTGCCTGGCAGCGGAAATGGCTGAAAACTTGCCTGGCCCTTTTGCAAACTATGTTTCCCAGGGAAAGAGGCAGTCACTTGTCTGCTTGTTTTGCTGGGATTTTGTAAATTTCAGAGAATGTTTTCAGTGTGCAGTGGCCCAGTATGAAGAGGTAGCTCTGTGTGCGTATGTTTATGTGTGTGTGTGTGGGGGGGGTGCTCTTTATTTTACAAAATGCAATCTTTTTCCATCCTTGCAGCCTCTCCACTTGAGAGTCCGAGCTCTGCTTGAGCTTTCTGCAAAGCCCCCTCCTCCAGAGAACTTGACCAGGATTTCCTCCCATGGTGCTTTTCAGTGTTGCTGCCTGTTGGGCACGTGAAGCTGAGAGAGCAACTATAGTCATTGTTGAAGGAGGAGGGGGAGCCGGAGGAGGGCGCAGTGGTGAATACAGGGTGGGATAATGTCAAGACCTGAGGCAGCCTCAGGGCTCCCTCTGCTGGTCAAGGACCAGCACAGCAGCCCTGGTAGTCGCAGGCTTACTACCCCAGTCTACTGCAGCTGCCAGGGCTCTTGTGAGCTGCACCTGGGGGAAGAGCTATAGAAGAACGGACTTGTCCCCAGAAGCTGCTTCTGTAATGAAGGTCTGCTTGACTTGCTGAAGAGCACCCGGTTCCTGGACTCCTGGACCCTGCTCCTGCCTTGCTCCAGCCCTGCTCCAGTTCCTCCTGCCTTGCTCCAGGCTTGGTCCAGCCCTCAAGGTACTGGCTCCCTTCGGCTTGTCCTCCTGGTTTCTGAACGCCTGGCTTGTCTGACCACACTTGCTTCTTGGATGGACTCTGTCTCGTGATTCAAGCCCTGGCTCTGACCTTTGGACTACGGAATGTGCTCCTGAACTGACCCTTGTGCCGCACCCCAGTTGCCTGGGTCTCGGTGATCCTGTCTGCAGGGCAGCTGCCCCTCTCATGCCCAGTATCAGGTACTTTCTTAGAAAACTAAGCACTGGTATCTCACCGACTGAGACCTTTCTACAAAGTTAGTACCCCTTTCCACAATTTTTTGCATGCCATTTATTTTTGTCCCTCCAGTGACAATTATTTGCAAATAGAGGAAGATTTCCGTGCCAATCAAATAGATAAGAACTGCAAATTTATTATTATTATTATTATTATTATTATTATTATTATTATTATAACATTTCTATGCTGCCCCTTGCCGAAACCTCGGGGCGGCTTACAACATGATAAAATACATTGAAATACCATAGTACATAATAAATTACCATTAAATATAAAAATACAAAAAATACATTGATTTACAAATATAAAATTAAAATTATCAGTATAAAATAAAAATATAGGAGGAGAAAGAGAAGGAAGAAGAAGTTGCTCTGGCCAGATCATATGTTTTAACAATTGAAATGATGTTTAAATAAAAAGGTCTTTACCTGGCGCCGAAAAACCAGTAACGACGGTGCCAGGCGGACCTCTTTGGGGAGTGAATTCCATAGGTTGGGCGCCACCGCAGAGAAAGCCCTCCTCCAGGTACTTACTCTCCTAATTTCTTTCATGGAGGGTTCCCGGAGAAGGGACTCTCCCGCAGATCTCAAAGGGCGGTCGGGCATATACGGACGTAAGCGCTCGTTCAGATAGCCAGGACCCAAGCCGTTTAGGGCTTTATAGGTCATAATCACACCTTGAATTGGTCCCGGGCTTCAATGGGAAGCCAGTGAAGCTGACGGAGGACTGGAGTAATGTGAGCATAACGCCCCGTCCCCATCAGCAACCTGGCAGCTCTATTTTGCACCAGTTGAAGTGTTCGGACTGTCTTCAGGGGAAGCCCCACGTAAAGCGCGTTACAGAAGTCTAGGCAGGAAGTCACCAGCGCGTGTGTCACCGTCGCCAGGCAGTCGTACTCCAGGTAGGGGCGCAGCTGATTAATCAGCCAAAGCTGAAGGAAGGCGTTCCTCGCTACCGCTGTCACCTGAGCTTCCAAAGAAAGCTCCGGGTCGAGGAGTACTCCTAAGCTGTGGACCTTGTCCCTAAGAGGGAGTGTTGCACCATTCAGGACCAGGTCAAATCCACCCTCTCCGAAGCCCGATCTGCCAACCAACAGGACCTCCGTCTTGTCTGGGTTGAGTTTCAGTTTATTGGCCCTCATCCATTCCCTTACCTCGGCCAGGCACCGGTTCAGCACAGCCACTGCCTCACCTGGATTAGTGGAGAACGAGAGGTAAAGCTGGGTATCATCAGCGTATTGATGATTCCGCAGCCCACACTTCCTGATGACCTCTCCCAGCGGTTTCATATAGATGTTAAATAGCAGAGGGGATAGAATGGAGCCCTGTGGTACCCCATGGCATAGCTGCCATGACGTAGAGACATGGTCCCCCAGCACTACCTTCTGGAATCGACCGTCGAGATAGGAGCAGAACCACTGCAAAGCAGTGCCTCCAACCCCCAATCCCGCAAGTCTATCCAGAAGGATACCATGGTCGATGGTATCGAAAGCCGCCGAGAGGTCCAGAAGAACCAACAGGGATGTACTCCCCCTGTCCTTCTCCCTGCACAGGTCGTCGTACAGGGCGACCAAGGCAGATTCAGTACTGTACCCGGGTCTGAAGCCGGACTGAAAAGGATCCAGATAATCAGTTTCATCCAAGAAATTTAATTGCTAACAATTTGAAGATACAGAAATGTATGGTTTTTAGTCACAGATTGCACTCAAGTCTACCTTCAAGGAACCTAATCCAAAGCAAAAATACTTTAATTATCTATTCTAGAATTAAAAAATACTCATATACTGAACTAAACTAAACTCAGATAATCCAAATGTCCATTTTGGCCAACATGCATGTTTTTATGAGCATTTTTGAATTAAGAAGTCCATTGCAAAATTTTAAAAAGTACAAAGTTTGAAGAATTTTGTTTTGCATATTGTTCACAAATACAAACTGAAGTGCAATAAACGACAATAAAATACACTTCAGTGCCATTGGACCAGATTTACTTTGGATGCTAAGGGCTGAATAGGGAAAAACCTGAAAGGGAAAGGGGCTTATCTGAATCTCCAAACCAGATGTGATGCCAGGTCTGATATACAGTATTCCACTCGTGTAAGATGGCAGGTATATGACAGGAGACAAATATATGCAGAAGTTGTTGGCGTCATCTGCAGATGCCTTGGAAGGAAATGGATGCATTATCAGCTCCACTTCTTGATGAATTTAAAAGGAGGTGACAGACTCACTCTTCAGGGCGCAAACAACATTCCACTGGTGATAGATTCCAGTCATGCAGCATCTAGGAAATATTGCATGAATCTCACAGGCCACTGCCAAAGTGCATTCATTTGTTATATGCTGAATGAGAGGCAGTTTATATTTTTGTACAGATATAAAGGCGCCCCCAAAAATGTAAATCATAGAGATTTCCATGCTGGGAAAGGACAAGCAGATGTTGTGGGCATAAATGCCTGGGGTATACCTTTTTCTTCCCTGTGCTTGACAACTGTTTAAATCTCCCCTGAAGCTGAAAAACAAATTGTGGCACAACCGCCAGCCTAGGAATTTTAGCAAGGAGGGCACCAGACCTGCACCTTGAAATTACGGGAGGAATCAAGCCGGTGATCAAAGGCTATATTTATCTTGGCTGGGTCATTAATTACACCCGGCAGGGGAATATATCCCAAGCCCTCCCTGTGACCGATCTTGTGTCCTGCTCAAGCAGCTGGTAAATGGTTGAACGTTGCATGGGAGGTTCTGTCAACACCCTGCTAGGGCCACTTGTTCGCTCAGCAGCCTCGAGCAAACTCACCTCTCCCAGTCTCAGGACCAAGCAGTCATTAGCTGAAATGTGTGCCTTGCCTGCTCTGTTTTCTTTCCATTTTTATACTGGAGTTGGCACAGAGGGCTCAGTCCAGATTAAGGGCCCTGCACCTACTCTAGTGTAACTGGCAAAAATGATGACAAAGCTTCAAGACACACACTTACGAGTAAAAGACAGAAGTGAGAAGATCCATGGGGAGTAGAAGGCGAGTTGATCAACACTGGCTCACCAAGCTGTCCCTCGGCTTTTGTTTTCCCTGTTGTTTCAGCTGCCACCAAGAGGGATCAAATGGCTGTAATATAAAGTGTATACTTAGCCACAGAATAGTGGTTTATGCATTCAGGAATGGCTGAACAATATGGCTACTGCTGATGCTTGGCAAATGATTGCCTCTTGTATAGGAACTACCACCAAAAGAAGGGATCCTATTGGCCCCAGGAGATAAAAGCAATCAATCAAATAAACATTCTCAATTTTTAATGGTCAAACGGCAGATTACTGACTAGTTCATGAGTATGTGGGAAATGGGGAACACATTTCTTCTTGCAGATGGAAGAAATAAAATAAATTATCCTTTTGGGAATATTTAAAGTTCATGCTAAATATAAGCTCAAAGGCAAACCAAAATAGAGCCATCTGCATTTTTAAAGATCTATGGTATGGTAATGACACATACCAGAATATAAACAGCCTGGCGCTGAAGGATTAAACCAGTTCTCCTGTCCCCCAAAAGTGGAATTTGGAAAAAAGTGTGCTTTGCATACTGAAGCTGAGAATTTTGTCATAGAAAACAGCCTCAATGAGGCAGGCAATTAAATTTATAGTCTACTACGTTGCACATGATGTTGAAAGACTAGGCACAGTTTGCATAACATGCTGGAATTTCCTTAGAAAAAGTCTAATATATCAAATAGGCAGCACCGCAGTAAGAAAGAATGATATGCAATGGTGCGCCATTTCAATCTGCTCCTTGCACTGACAATATTGGGCCAAATGCCATCTTTCCTGTCGGAGTTGCTGATGCAGCACGAGGAATAACTCATGTTTTTACAAAACATGGATGCGAGAAGCTGTCTTGTTGCTGCACTTCTCGTCAGGAGTCTTCTGGAGTTTTTCTTTTCAAATAAGTAAATCACAATACTCTCACGGAATTGTCCTTCCCTCACTCCTTGGGGGTAGTAAGTCCTAATCATTTGTGCAGCTGCTGATTGCTGCCAGATGTAGGATGGATGTCTGAAGGATGGAGAAGAAACACGTACATACTTTACATTAAAGCCCCTTGGCGTGTGGGCCACCAAGAGTTCACGGGCCTGATCAGTGGAGGGCCAAGTGTTTGTGGAAGACTTATCAAGTCACATGTGGGTTGCCAGATATTGTTCGGTGCTTTGCCTTTCTGGGTCAAATGCTGTACTAGCCTGGCATAAACTAATGCATGAATTATGCCCTATATCAGGCTTCTCCAACTTGGGGACCCTCTGGATGTGTGGAACTACAAACCCCATAATAATAAGGTAAAGCTTCAAGGAAAACAAGAGAGAGCTGTATAATTGGTGTCCCTCTACTAAAAGAAGGGTACCTTATCCCATGGAGGCTTCCATTCATAGAACAGAAGGAGAGGTGTGTTTTGGTCATTCCTTTTCCCACTGCACTCTCAGACCCGCTACCCACACTTTTGTAGGGTTCTCCCAATCCTCCGCAGCAGATTTAGAGTCTCCCCCATCTGTATTTCATGGATGGCCAGGCATCTTGCTTGCCATTATGCACTTACTGAAGTAGAATGTCTTTAAGGATGTTAAGAATTGTCTTCCACTTGTATTAATATGCATTAGTGCTAATTCCCATGAGCACGAGTAAGAATTGGAGCAAATCTCGACAAAAAATTTAAAATACAAATGGTTTGCAACTTGGCAGAATCAGTGTAAGTTGGAAAGAGCTGGTTCACTGAGGAATCTGCAGGTTGGATTCACAGACATCTGATCTCATCTGCAACTTGTGTTTTTCTCTGACATCCATGGCCTGTAGGCTGCAGGGTGCATCACCAAAAATCACCTTTCCCCATTCTATTGACAGAAACTTCTGCTGGATCAAAGAAACTTCCATCAGCAAACAAACTCTGTTTGGAGACAATGCATAAGTATAAAAAGTCCACCTGTTCTGGGAAGGGAAACAGCAGAAATGCCACTGTTTTATAACATTGATTCATTTCAGGACAGAAAACACAGTTTTAATGTTTTCCCACTGGTGAGTCACACTTTTACTGCAATGAAAAAAAAGTACATGTTTGATGTGAGCAAGTACCCGCCTACATGCCTCTTTGCATATGGAATTTCTTCAGGAGTGGCAGCAAAGAGCTTTTCAGAGCACAGAAAAATTGCCCTATAAAATTTTAAGTGCTGAAGTCCAAGTTTAAGGCACAGTGTGTTCAAGTATTTATGTGCTGAAGGTATGTGATTGTTAAGACATGGGATCACAAAATGAAAACAGCAACTTTAAGACGACCCCCTTTTTATCCTTATTACAGAATTGCCTGATCACAGCTTTATAGTCAGAAGTGCCATAATAGCCCTACTTTAAGCTTTAGTATGAAATTAATTTGTATTTCTTCATTCAAACACTGCGAACATAAATCTATACCCTGACTTGCCTACTCTCAACAAGGGTGAGGTTGTCAGCATTAATGTTTGTTTCTAGAAAGTTTATGACAAAGCCCTAATATAATAAGCTGGCAAGTTATTGTACCTCTGCTTCTTTTTCACCCCAAAGGCCAGGCTCTACCAGAAGCTCCCCACTGATCAGAGAGGCTACAGTTGAAGAAAAATACTGAAACTCAACTGAAAACAGCAGGAATAAATTGTGTGAAAAGCAGAAACAAAACTCAGGAGAAAAGTTTTCGTTTTCTTTCAACTCTAAAAAAACCCCAAAAAACCAGAATGTGGGGCACTGTGAACAGTACAGAAACCTGTCTCTGCTATTAGACAGAGTGATACAACTGTCTTGGGCAGGATTTTGGGTAACATGAAAGGGTGGCAAATCGTTTGTTATTTAAGGTACAATAAATGCAGTCCCCAAGTTACGAACAACTTGTACTTACAAACAAACTGCCATAAAGTTTATTAATTAAAAAAACTGCAGAAAATTATCATCCACATAGGAAGAGAAAAAGTGAAAGGGAAGCCAAGGGAGGCCTCCAAAGCATCACCACAGAGAGGGTAAAGAGGGAGGCCTTCAAAGCAGGCCTTCTTGCCCCCACCCCCCATCCAGAAAGCCAAATCTTTCCAGATGTCCTTGCTGCCAAGAGGAGGTATTGGAGAGTTTGGAGGGTAGGGTAGATATAATCATGATTTTTCCACTTTCACGGGGGTCCTACACCTCTAACCCTTGCAAATATGAAAGGCTGACTATACATGATCCAACCTACATACAAATTTGCCTTAAAGATGAATTTCCATTTTACCAGGAATGGAACTCATTTGTAACTGTGGGACTGAAGCACACAGACCTGAATTTCCCACAGCTGAGCAGGGCTGTCAAGGACAGGACATTTTGGAGGATGTTCATTCATAGGGTCACCCTAAGTTGGAGATGATCTGATGACACAAATCACAGGTTGCTCTCTCAGTGCTCAGTGCTCTTTGCCCCCTCTCTGAGACAGCTGGTAGTGTCTTGCAGTGCTGGTTGCAATGAGGCCCAGGCTTCTCACAGTGCAGGATTCCCAGCCAGACAATTCAGGTTTGGAATGTGAAAGAGATCACAGAGAAGGGGAAGAGGTGACATGAGTCAAGCAGTGGGTGAGAACCAACTGTCTTGGGTACAAGAGGGGAGGAGAATGAATACTTGGGCCCAGTGAGATGGATCCAGATCAGATGGGTGGACCAATTGCACAATGCCAGATCTCTCCACATTTTAGCCTCTAATGGAGCAAAGAATTGGAAATGGAAGGAAGAAGGAGGCCATTTCAGTTTGGAATGAACTCTCACACTTCAAAGGGACTATACTTCGATGTATGCAACTTGTTAGCAGCTCTCACACCCTGTATCGAAGCAAAACCTGCTAAGCTCCCATAAAGGACAGTGTTTTATAAGCTTTTTTTTTTTATTTTGAGCTGAAGGAAAAGTAAAACAGGGAGAAGCACACACATGTCAGTGCTTTCCAGCTGTGAGATCAAACTGTTCTCTCTGACCTGGGAATCTGAAGTATCCTATGGCCCAGGCTTTCTTAGGTTATGATGAATTATTTACTGTCAGCAGTGGAGTTAGGTGCTTGTGAGATGTTGTGCCCAGGAGCCAATAGAACATGACCAGACCATGGCACTATTTACCCTGATGTGGGAAGAAGGGTGGTGACATCCTGCTTCTCTGTCTCAGGCAGCAACTTCTCTTGAACTCCCATCTGAGCACTACCAAAAGCATGCCTGTTTCTCAGTTCTCCTTAGCAAGGTTACAGTGCCAGCAACTCTTCGCCACCGGATCATGCCTTCCTCCTTCATATCCATGTGGTCCTTCCTTCATGGCCATTGATGTTTGGGGAGAGTTCAGGTGATGTCCTGCCTGCACAGCTATACAGTAAGCTAGCATGTTGAGTTGCTTTTGCTGAACTGGAAAGGTGCAGGCCTGCAGCCAGATGGGTGACTAGATGTGGAAGGAGAGTTAGACTGAATGGTCTTATAGGAACCTTCCAACTCTATTGCTATTCTGTTGTCCTGTCCTGTCCTGTTCTACTCTACCCTACCCAACCCAAAAGACACACAGTAAATTGTTTAGCAAAACCATCACTTCTCCTTGGAACATCATGACTTTAGAAACGTCTTTGGGAAATGCTCACCTGGGGAGCTTCATAGGAGATGATCACAGTTTGAGGATTGATCTTTGTCCTCTCTCAAAACCCTTGCTCTCCCAACCAGTCCAAATACTATCATTCCAGGATTGTTTATCCTGGCTCTAATTGCCCATAAGAAACAGCTTTCCCATACAAGTGACTGGCCTTATTAAATTTCCTTTCCCAGTAACTCTCACTCAAATTCTCCTTAGTGATTCAGGCCTGGTTCCCTCAACATATCTACCACCTGGCTGTTCCAACTAATTCAAACTTCTTTTTGTACCCTGCTCAATGTGCTGACATAAACTGCTCAAAGCATCACACAGACAATAGCAATTCATATACACTAAAAGCAATCAATTGTTTTTAATGACTTTCCAGTTATGTAATAAAATTGAGTTGGAGTCAAACATCAGTAAAGGCATTTATGCATATATTCATAGGTGTAGGTATGAATGGGAGACACAATCATCACAGCAGTGATGGCAGAGACAATCACTGCTAAAGATGTTTGGGTAAGCACTGAAGAGTCAGCAAACTGTTAAGGCTGTTAAAACCACCACCACTGGGAGCCCCAGTCATTTTTGTTGTCAGGAGGCTTGTCTTTCTTCTGGCATAATTGTGTTTATTACAACACACATTAATTGGTATCCATGTCATCTTGGCATTCAGGGGATGGTGCCCTGTGACAGAATGTCATGGGAGAAACAAAATGGCGGCCCATAATGGCAGCGTCCATTTTCCCCAGGACTCTCTGAAATAATGTGCTGTTAAAACAAAATGCTGACCTCTGGGAGCATCCATGGAAGGCAGCACCTCGCACTGGCAACAAAACACAGCATCAAAGCAAAGGCAGAGAGAGCTCCTGTTGCCATGAGAGAAGGGAAGGCCATCCCATCCATGAAGACCAAATCAAGGATTCCCTTTCATGCCTGCTAATTTCACCATCTATATGAATGACAGAAAAAACACCCTCAGTTGCTCAGGACAGGTGAGAAGCAAAAGAACAAGGTTACACAAATAGGGTCAGAATTCTGAATGCAACATTTCAGCTACTATCATGTAGAGACAAAAAGAACTATTACAGTGATCAGTACAAAGAAATAGAAGAGAGCAAGAAAGGGAAAAAACAAGAAACCTCCTCCAGGAAGAAGATTCAAGAAATCAAAGGGAAATTCAAACCCAGAATAGTGCGGATCACGAGAAGCTATGGATGGTCCTGAAAGAAATGGGCATACCTCTGCACTTGATTGTGCCACAAAATACAAAGAAACAGAATGGTTTCCCACTAGGCAAAGACATCAGACAAGGGTGTATTTTATCTCCCTATCTGTTCATTCTCTATATGGAGCATATCATAAGGAAAACTGAATTAGAATAAGAGGAAGGGAAAAAAATGGCAGAAGGAAGATAATTTAAGATTAGCAGATGATACCATATTACTGGCTGAAAGTAGCAAAGACTTGAAATGACTAGTGCTAAAAGTGAAAGAAGAAAGTACAAAAGCAGCTGAATATGATGAAAACAAAAGTCATGACCACAGAAGAATTACAGAACATTGCTGTTCATAATGTAGAAATAGAAAGTGTGAAAGATTTTGCATACCTTGGCTCAGTCATCATTTCAATGGGAGAATGCCTCCAAAAAAGTTTTAAAAAAAGACTGAAACTTGAAAGGGCAGCAATGAAGTAACTAGAAAAGATTACAGAGTGTTGGGACATTTCACTAGAGACCAAGCTCATCCAGACATTATATTCTCAATTACAATGTATGGATTTGAAAGCTGGGCAGTAAAAAAAGGTGTGAAAAAAAGATGTGCTTGAAATATGATGCTGGAGAACTTTGAAAACACCCTACAGAACCTACAGAAAGATGGACAAGTCAAATCAAGTCAGAGCTTTCCCTAGAAGCAAAAATGACAAAACTGAGGCTGTCATAATTTGGACCCATTGCGAGAGGCCAAAAATTCCTGGAGAAGACAAGCATGCTAAGGAAACTTGAACACAGATGACAAAAGGGAAGACCAGATATGAGATGGACTAAATCTGTAAAGGAAGCCACAGCCTTGAGCTTGAGAGATCCGAATGGAGCTATCACAGACATGTCTTTTTGGAGGGCTTTCATAGGGTCATCTTAAGTTGGAGATGATGGCACATAGCAACATCTATTCCTCCTTAGCACTCATTTTAGGACCAATGGACTGGATGAGAACCATTTCATCCTCTTTCTCCCCAAATAGGTCCAAGAATTAATGCTCAAATCTAATGACTTCATCTCCTCAGCAGTGGTGCAAAATATCTCACAGTAGAGTCTGAAGGCTAAGGAGGCAGCAGAGCACATCTGGATCTGATCAGTGTCTGGAAGTGTGATCACCTGGAAACTACATGACTTCCATGATGGAAGAAGAGTGAAGTGTAAATCTAATAACAAAGAAATAAGCTACTATACACATTTCATAGGAGAACACCCAGAAAATACCATGGGCAGTCTGGTGCCCCTGCTGCCTAATGCAACACAAATATTACTTCAAGCCACAGAAGCAGTGGTGCACGATGGAGCGCCACTGTATTCTTCTTTATGAAGTAACTGTCCTTTTGTTACAAATGATTCTTTCTTTTAGTGTACATGGCTGGATTAGATGACCTTCCGGTCCATGACAAGTCCTCATAATTCAATTATACTGCAATTCTAACATCTCACAAAACCATTTTTGATAGCCTTCCTAGACCAATAAAGTCATCTTTTTTGGCTGGGTCAGGTCACTGTTTTTATTTAGACAGAGGTTATTCTGTATTTATTTTGGTCCTAAAATAGTAGGCGCTTGAAATATCATCAACATCATCATCCTCATGAAACTAAATGTGCTTTCTATTGCCTCACCACTGCTCAAACGGTGCCTCTCAGGGGAAACCAATCTGTTGTGAAGGACACTGGATGTTTTGCCGAGGGTAGCATACTTGCCTGCCAGGCACTGTGAGCAACCCGAGTCACTCCATGAAATTCATGAATGCATGAAATGAAATGCATTCATCTGAAACCAAAGACCAGATGCTTCCATGGTATGCATTCAACATGGTTCACTTCATTCTGTCAAAGCCTTTAGGATGGCAGGAAAAGAGTGAGTGAATATGCGTTTATAACTGGGTTAGAATAATGTACTTCTTGATCTTTACAAATATCCACATACCCTAATTTCTGGACCTGCCATCCACAAAGAGTTCTAACTTTTGTATGTGAAAAGGAACATTCTACTGGGCTGCTCTTAATTGCTTAACCAACTTTCTGTATTTTCACCTTTCCCAACTATGTACCTTCCAGATTTGTCGGAATGCTAGCCCCATCTGCCCCATGCTGGCTAGGATGATAGGCGCCACTATTCTGTGACATCTACAGCTAGAACCAGCTATCCAGGAGAGGATAGCGCATCATGCAGTCTTTGTGGTTATTCTGTTTTTTGCCCCCACTGTTCACACAGAGATAGGCAGGGTCCTCTGCTCCCTTGGAAGTTAGCCATGAAAAGAGAGATGGCCAGTTCATCTTTTCACAGAAGTCTTACTGGTCACTTGGGTAAACATAACCCAAGTGGTTTATGCAACATAGGAGAAACAAACATTTAAGATACATATGCAATGGCCCTCCCCCAGTAATCCATTAAACATATTTATTAAAGCAAAGATTGAAAACTGGAGGGAAGGAAAGAAGTGAACATGCACAATGGAAACAAGAGACCTTACAGAAGAAATCCTGTTTTATCTGAAATCCACACTGCATAATTTACTCATTCATCATGGGCTCTTGTTGGCATATTAAAGAGTATCTTGTGTTTCTCAAGGTGGATGGAAGGGATGACTCAAGGTTTTAAGTTACTTGTCTTGAAGTAACTTTGTTCCACAGAAGTGACTGAATTGCCCCATAAGCATAAGTCATGTAGACAAGAGATGTCCAAGGAAGAGGGCAATCAGTGACAGAATATACCTCAAAAAGGTCTGTTTCCTACCAGATGACTTTGTGAAGCTGGGCAGCTTGGAATGCTTGCACCAGCTGGATGCTGCTGCTACAGCCATTCCAGGGAAAACTAGTAGGTCAGGTTCACATGGTGACAATGGGGGTGGGAATCCATCACATCTGGAAGGCACAGATTGGAGATGGTTTCTGTATTCAAACTGATTTTAATTTTCCCTATTTGTTACTAAACACTGAATCACTGAATTTACTTAAAGGAAAACGTTACAGAAAAGCTGAAGCTGCAGTCCTATGCTTACTTCTTTACACCTGGGAGTAAATACCAAGGAAGTATTTGGGAATTAATTCTGAGTAAATAGGACTTACTGAAATCATAACTGGTAAATGCATATAACCAAAAAAGTGAAATACAGAGCCATACCTGGAAGTGTTTCTGATCATTATTTTTCTAAAGTTGGGGCATGTGCTTTTGGCAAGTGCGGTATGATTCTATTGCAAGCATAAATATTTTCAATTTCAAGTTACCCACCAAGAAACATTGCTGGGATCTAGTTTAGGTTAGGGTTGTAGGAGAAATTTGTTCAGTCTGTATTTCAATGTGAATTTACCTGATTTTGCACTTTTAACCATGATGTGAACTGGAACTCATTTATTCTATGAAATCCACTTTTCTCCAATCCAAATGAAGCTCTTTAATCCAGAATGTGTATAAAATGCATATATTATGGAATAACTTTAAATAAATGTGTGCATTAAGCAAAATGCATGCAATTTTCATACAATCTCAGTGTCTGGAATAAAGTGAGCCTGAAGGAATCTTCAAAGTTCAAGACCAAAGAAGCTTAAAATTGAAAAAATTAGAAACCGTATGAAAATAAAACAGCAACCCGTCTCTTTATGGAGCTCTGTAACTATATAAAAACACAGCCTCTCCAAGGTGAGGCACCCCATGAGAACATTTCTCATCCCCATTGACAAAGCAGTAGCATGCAAGGAAGTTAAGCACCACTGCAGGTTTGCCAATCCTGCACGGAAACCAGGGCAGCTGATACTTCCCTGTCTTCATGCAGTAGGTAATGGCAAACAAATAACTATAAATATAAATGAATCACTATACATATACCCCCTGCCTTTGCTTAGTAAACAGTGTAGTTTTCCAGGTAAACAAACACAATAATAGCAACGTAAACAAAAACAAAGCAAAAAAAAGTATGTAGAAAGAAAGCCAACAGTGCTGTAAATGATATCAGATATATTGCACTGGGCATGACACATATGGGTGTCTGGCAGCTGGAAAGAAATCGTGGGTGTTCGCTGAGCAGAATGAGCTGCTGGCTCTCAAGCAACAAATGTGCTCCCTGAAGCCAAGGCTCCTGACCCAGAGATGCTAAGAGAACCAGATTGACTGGGTATGAGTCCTTCTGGGACCTGATAGTATTGTCCCAATCCCTGGACAACAGCTGCTCCGCTGTCCTGGAGAATGGAGTTTTGGGGAAGGAAAATATCACTCTGCAGAGGAGGGGCATGCTCCCTCAAGAAGGGACCCATCTGCAGAGCAACACAGTTCCCCCGGTGGCTTTATAGAGCAAGCAACCTAGTTTACCTTACCAAGCCTGCATCTTGCCAAGAACTCCAACCACTTCCATTACTTCTAGTCCTGATCTTCCACTCATACATCTTGGAGCTGATATCCTCAAAACACTAGCAAATATTCTCTTGAGGGGGGATTTATGCTAATGGGAGATTCAAGCATTAGTCACATAGATAAGCTGGGTTTGGACCTATAGACCACATGGTAAATCTGCTTGGTGAAAGGTTGCAGATATCACATGCTATTAAGATAGCCTTGTAAATACAGCTGGGTTGGAGTCAGTGATCACAGCCTATGTTGGTCCCAATGACATTGGAAAATTGTTAGGTTGTTAGGTAGAAGAGTGAAATCCAGGACCACCAAGAAGGCTTTATCTGAAATGCTACCTGTTCCATGTTGAAGACCAATACGAGGCTCTAAAACAAATTCAGGACCAGAAACTACTATCCTGCAGATATATTGCACTTAAGATGCTTATGTTAGAAAATAAAACTGGGAAGGCCTCTTAACAAGGAAGGGTTGTGAGAATGAGTGACTTATATTCCCCTCACATTGACTGGATAAATGCATGTTCCAGTCACAGTGAAGATATTAAATTTCCCAGTGCCCTAAATAACTGCCCTAGAGGAGCTGCTTGTGGAACTGTCCAGCAGGGAAGCAACCAGGATTTAATTCTAAATGGTGCCAGCCAGGACCTAATATGAAATATGAATGTTGTCAAACCAAGTGGAAATGGTGAACACAGTGCTATGAGGTTAAATAGTGGGAAATTTGGAGCACAGTCACATTTGACTCCAAAAGAGGAAACTTCTATAAAGTGAGAGAACTGGTCAACAGAAAATTGAAAGAGGAAGTCAAGAGAGTTAAATGCCTTCAAACCGTTTGATGGTTACCCAAAGTGATGATAATAAAAATATCAGCTAGAATGCATAGTACAGGTTAGCAACAAGTTGAAATGATCCCTCATATTGTAACAAGCCATGCCAAGGAAGCTGTCAGAGATAAAGATTCCCTCAGAAAGTGGAAGTATTGCTCAAGTGAGGAAAACAAAAGGGAGCACAAACTTACACAAAGGAGAATTAGAGATGGGGAAAAGACATTTTGAGTTAGCATTTCACTAATGACTTCAAGGCAAACAATATAACTTTCTTTAAATCTATCAGAAGCAGGAAATCAGCTAGGAAGGCAGGTGGACCATTGGGCAATCAGAGTTAAAAGAGTACTAAAGAACGAAGATAGACAAGTTGGGTGGATTCTTTTAATTGCTCTTCCCAGCAAATGATACAGAAAGACACCTGTAGCTGAACAGACGTTTTCAAGAACAGAATTTGAGGAACTGAGACAATTAAATTATGTCTTGATGTGAAGAGCTTTGTTAAATGTCACCCAGCGGATGGCTGCTATGAAAAGGGCCAGGTCCATATTAGATATAGTTAGGAAAGGAATAGGAAATAAAAACACTGATGCCATACTGCCCTTATACAAAAGTATGGTGTGACCACATTTAGAATATTGGTCAGCAAGAGGTGGAAAAATTACAGAGAAGAACAACTAAAATGATCAAGGGCCTGGAGCAATCCATCCAACAGAAAGGGTCACAGCACATGGGATGGTTTAGCTTAGAGAAAAGGTGAGACAGAGGACATATCACAGAGCTATACAGAATTATGCATGATGTGGGAAAAGTGCATAGAGAAGTGTCTCTCTCTCTCATAATTCTAGAATCTGCTTAGTGGGAAATTTAGGACAGATAAAAGGAAGTACTTCTTCACACAGCAGATGGTGTTCATATGGAATTCACCTCCCTGGGGATAGCGATGACCACCAGTGTGGATGGCTTTAAAATGGGGTCACAAATTTATGGAGGATGAGGCTATCAATAGCTACTTGTCCTGCTTCAGTGGCAGCACAGCAATATAAATGCATTGTTGGGGAGCTTGGGCAGCAGAGTGCTGCTGTACTCATATTCCGCTTGTGGGATCTCAGTAGCA
Organism: Varanus komodoensis; assembly: GCF_004798865.1. Lineage (NCBI taxonomy): Eukaryota > Metazoa > Chordata > Lepidosauria > Squamata > Varanidae > Varanus > Varanus komodoensis. The sequence goes on along the minus strand of NW_025335268.1, from coordinate 31,630,317 downwards.
GCTGGTGGAGCGCTGTGTGAGCAGAGTTCTAGACTGGATGGAGCCCCGGTCTGATTGACCCTGGCTCTTCTCATGCCCTTATCCATTCCTAGTTTGAGTTGGACTAGAATATCTTCCTCTATGAAGATACACTAGCCAGGGTCTGTAAGGGGAAAGTAAGATTCTGAGGGCTGGGTTTGTGCAAGCAGCAAGATTAAAAAGTACGCCACATTATTGCTATCTCTGGATTACGTCCATCAGTTGATGACTGTGCTAAATGTGTGAACAGGCTACACTGAAAATGACTGGGACTGAATCTGTGGTACAGCATTAGCCTCTGCAAGTCACTTTCAATTTCAATTTATATCTTTCAATTTATATCCTGCCTTTTTCCTACAAAGGGCTCAAGGCAGCTTACATCTCCTCCTCCATCTTATCCCCACAACAACAACCCTGTGAGGTAGGTTGGGCTGAGAGTCTGTGACTGGCCCAAAGTCACCCAGTTGGCTCCATGGCTGAGCGGGGACTAGAACCCAGGTCGTCTGAGTCCCAGTCCCATGCTCTTAACCACTACACCACACTTGCATGAACCAGCCCTGAAAAGGGGGTTGAAATAATTTACATTTCTGGTGCAATTACCACTTGAAATTGTATGACAGAATAAGCTCATACAGCACACATAGGGATGGTAGAAACATAAAGACAAAGGATGGTTTGGTCCTATAGGAACCTCTCGAAGCGTCCTTGTGCTGATGCACCTACTACCTCCCTTGATATTCTGTGACTCCCTTCCTTCTCTGAGGTGAACCAGTGTATGCTGATTCAGAGGAAAAGGCAAATGATGGTTTATCCTAAGTCAAGAAGGCAGGAAATCATAGTGTGCAAAGGAACGAAGGAGCATATTTAAAAACCCCACTTATCCTGCCAGGTTGGTTCAGGTAGCACCAAACCATGGTTTGACGTTGTTTCTGAAACTGCCTATGGATTGGATTGCTCTGTGCAGTCTCACTTCCTTTTCTTATTCGGTTAGGATAAAGCCACTCAGAAATTGTCTTACTTTCATGTGTGCATCTTTCAGATTTTGCTTCTCATACATTCTGTCCTAGGAAAACAACATTTATTTGCCACATGTATCAACTAGAGCAAATGGCTTTCTCCTAGCTCAAACTTCCATCTAATAATGCCCATTTCCGATGCCACTGCAGCATCTTAATCATCCAGAACCCCAAAATGGCCATTACTGCTTTCATTTCCAAACCTATTGAACAATCATTAACATTTCCTGTCATAATTAAGTGCCTAAAATAAACATATCCTATTGGGGACTCTTAAACTTTATGACCCATCCTGTTTCTTTTCTCCAGCACTGTATAATTTCTGAAATGCTGAGTCTGCAAGACCACAATAGACTGCTTCTGGCAAATCCCTACAAACCTACCCTCAGCCTAATTTACATCCAAACAGTGTTTTACAGACTGTCAGATAGACAATTGTGAAGTGATAATGCATACAAAGATTATGTTCCTGATTTAATAACCTAGTTTGAGTAAAGATCTGCTATAATCAGTGGCATTTCATAGGAAAATACCCAAATCTCTCTCTCTTGTTTTCATTCTGCAGCAGCACATCTCCCAAGAAATGAGTTCTGCTTGGAAAAAATAGCAAACATTCAACATAACAAGTTTTAAAGGGAAAGTATTGCATAATAGGATAACAGATTTCTGCTCTCTGATATTAAGTTAAGCAATGCATGCATATCCTCAAGTGCTTTGTCTTAATGTAGGGTGGCTACTGGTCACACTTAACCCGTTTTCACTGTAGCTTCTAGGTTCTATGGACAATGTAAAATCTATTGTAGCTACTTTCCATGGATTGCCAGGTGCCTTTTGCTCTATCATTCACTTGGTAAAGGAACTTGATTATGTGCAAATGTGTTCTTATGCATTCATGCAAATTAGCTGTTGCATGAATTCACATTCTTGCAATGTACACAATGATTTTTAAAAATATTTTAGCCTATGACAAAAATGTATATTTTTGGTCAGTGCTTTTTTCATACCTTTCTACAACTAAATTTGCATAAAATTATGAATGTTTTTTAAAAAGCCACATGTTCGTGCAATACATGTGACTTAGGAAAAGCTGATTCACTGCAGAATTTGCAGGTCAGCTTCTTATAAATACAAACTCATTTTAGTCTGTTGTGGATGTCTCTGAAGAAAAAATAATTCTAAGCTTTGCAGCTGGTTAGCAAGAAAAGCCTTTAGGGTCATGGCTGCATCAGCTGCATGGGGTTGCTTTCAGAGAATTGAGGCTACTTTAAGGACCACACTGTTTGGATTTTGGCTCTTTCCAGTTGAGCACGTTTAGCTTTTGTGGTATATCATCCAGCTGACAGAAGCGTCTGAGATGTCCCACTGGAATCTTGCTGTGCAGGGCGCTGGCAGAGGCTGTTTTACACCTCCATTCTCCCTGGTCAGGTTTTGGAGCCCCTCTAGCTTACACACACTATTAGCTGCAGAGATGGTGGCCAAGGGGCCCTTCCTGACCTTTCCCTATTATACACTATGCATTAGCATGACCTTGTCCCTCACTCTCCTTCCTTCACCTGAAGTTGGACCTCAGACCTTGGGAACTGCAGTTGTTTTGGAAGCTGGGCACTGCAAAACGGTTCTGAAATTCAGAGCTGCTTCCAGTCAGTGTCACATTGCACGTGTTCACTCCTAAATCCATCCCATCCCATGTCTAATTTTACTATTTTAACCTGCACAAAAATAATATAAATATGCATTTTAAGATGTTTCCACACCTTTCCAAATGCATTTTCTCTCCAAATATGCTGCTGTGCTAAGTTTTATGAGTCAAAAGCAACAGGAAAGAGGAAAGCTGAAAATAACTTAGGGTGCTATCCAGTGCATGTTTAGACAGAAAATATTCCTGTAACTCCCAGCATTCCTCAGGCAAGAAACAGACACAGGAGTGTCCCTTAAGTTCCAATACACACATTAGTCTAGGAGGTATGGATCAGGTCAGTTCATGAGTAATCATCTCTGCCTTGCAGGTGTCACAAGGAGGGCTTCATTAACAAGAGGCATGCATGTCATATAGCATTTACAAGGAAGACCGGTACCAGCATTTCACCCGCAATAAAGAACTATCTATAGAGAGAAGTAGCAAACAGACATGGAGTGTAAATGCAAAGGCAGAAAAGCCGGGTGCAATATGTCATTGGCCCTGTAAAGAACAGGATGAGGTATTTCCCACGCACAGCATCAGTGAGCTAGACAGCTTTCATTAACAGTAATGGAAGTTATTCACCTAACATCCCATGTACTGCTGTGAAGGGAGGCAAAAGGAGAGAAAACTCACATGCCGCAATGCCTTGATATAGCTCTCTGCAAAAACAAAAAGTTAAATGATAAAAAATGAAATAGAATGTCTGTCTGCTTAACATCTTTGTAAAGAAACACATTAATATTCCAACTTGGCTTGTGAACCTAAGTGCTGCAGATGTCCTAAGGGAAAACATGTCTCCTAATAAATTGACATTTCTCTAGCTTTTAAAGCTCATTTTGGAATAAAAGCACTCTCGTTTTTAGTCTGCATGCACTTCAAGTAAAAGATGGGAGAGGTTACCAAATGAGTATATTAATATGGGCCTACCACAACATTTATAACAACGTTTGAATGAGGAAATACTTCAGTTGAAGTCTGAACTGATGTCTTACTTTGAGCCAGGGCTTAGTCCTGACTCTGTTCTGCATTGTGTTAAATAATGAGCAAAGGATGCCCCTTGTCTTTGCTGTAAGTCTCTAAATCAGTTTCACTTTGGCTTTTGATGCTCATCTGAGTTGTTTTCAACTTACTTAAGATCTGATTTTTTTTAACCAAAAAACAAGTGACATTTACCAGTAGCACATACCAGCAATAGGTCATTCTCAAAATGTATCATGTGTCAAAGAGGAAAAGGAGGGTAGCAGAGTTGTGACAAGGCAAGGGAGAAGTGTTATATAAAACAGAATGCCACAATCATGCCTTTGCTTCTCCAGTGTGATGGTTGACACTCGGTTAGTCTGCACCAATTGATACCTTAGCTTTCCCTTGCCTCTCCCACATGACTTCACATTCTCATAATGGATGCTAATATTGCTAGGATGCCAGGTACATGCTAGTCTACATCCTGTGCTGTCAGAGAAGTCAGTGCGGTCCTCAAAATGCACAGAGGACAATAAGAAGTTGTCTTCTACTGAGTCAGAACACTGGCCAACCAAGCTCAGTGGTATTAATACTGACTGGCAGTGACCTTCTGGGTTTCAGAAGGAGCTTTGCAGTTCCACCTGGAGATGCCAGGGATCAAAACTGGGATGTTCTGTTCACAAAACACAAACTTTTCTGCTGAGCTACCATCCTTCCTAAGGATATACCAGCTACGTGTGAAGCTACCAGCCTCCCTGCTGCTTTGCATTGTCATCTGCCTTTGAAGCCTGGGAACCTAAAGCCCATATTTCCTAGCAATAAATTATTGCCAAGAAGCATGGCATTAAGGCTTTCCTCTGTCTTCCAATTTAATTTGGCAGATAGAGTCAATTACAAATGGTAAGTTTCCCAGGAAGGAATAACAGTTATGCTGTTAACTGTTTGTTTGTTTCCATATTTCAGTTATTACCCTAGAGCAAGGGTGGAGAATAAGAGCCCAAGAGCAGATTTCCCTTTTGGGGAAGCTCTTGGATCCCAGTGGTGGATGGGACTGAAAGAAAAGTTATGGATCTGAAGGTAAAAGTGGTGGTGCAAGAAATTCCAAAAATGTCAACATGATTAGTTAAAGGTCTTACTGCCACTCACTAAGGAAATGCATTGGGACCTTTGAGAATGCGGCAAAGCAGTGCAGAAGCCAGGAAACTCCCAAAGAATTGGTGATAAGGGAAAATTGTTGGGAGCCATGAAAAAGGTCCGGGTTTCTATGGGAGCCCTGTAGGGCCAGACTGGGAGCACCTAAGAGCTGGTTTTGACTCCAGAACCTGAGGTTCCCCAACCAGCCAAGATCAAATCCTACTTTTTAAGGGTTGGGGTTTTCACTGTACTTGAAACAGTGGTGGCAGAACGGCATGGGATTTCAGTTGGAATGGTGATTTGTCCATTCTTGGCTTTCAGGCTCTTTCTGCAAGGGGTGGAAAACCCACGAAATATTTTCCAGGCACTCTAGAAAGAAATTTGCAAAAGCAACGCAGTGCCAAAAGCGGGAACTGAGGAGAGTTAGCTCATCACTAATTAAAATGCCAATCTACAATTTACATTTGGTTTTACTGCAAAGAGCATATAATAGAGACTAGTCTAACATCTTTTTTCCCATAGGTGGCTAACTTTACATATAGAGTAGACTTCTGGCTGCATGACTAAGGCTGCAATCATATAACTACTTACCTGGAAGTGAGTTCCACTAAACTTCCCACAGGTTACTTCTGATTAAACATGCATGAGATTGCACCAAAAAACAGCATTTTTGTTCCAGACAACCTCCCTATCAAATACACATTTAAAATGAATACCTTTTGCATGGGGAAACAAACAAACAAACAAACAAACAAACAAGCTCCAGAACATTAGATCTGACATGGTATGTTCACCAAGAGTACATTTCTTAGACAGTAGGAAAAGGAGACATAAAACAGAGGCATTTCGCAAAGTACAGGCTTTTGCATTGATTTACACTACAGTCCATAACTTGTGTTTTCTGTAATGATGAGTCCAGCAAAATTGGGCTCTAATGAGGGCTGTGAGTAATGATGAACAGCTGGCCATCTTAAATCAGAATGTCTGCTGAGAGTGGACAAGTTGAAAGCCAGATATTGCCAGCTTAGAAGAAGCACTGCCAGAAAGTTAAGCAATAATAAAAATAAAATGCTAGTATTTAACCCTCAGGACATCTTAGCTGTTTGGAGATAGCTATCACATTAATTTAGGTGGCAAAGTGCTGGGTATCTAAACACATATTATTGATATTTCTGCTCTCATGATCTCAATATAAATACTGTTTCTCATGAAGAAGAAAAGTATGTCTTCTGGGGAAAGGACTGGGACCACCAACTTGACATGACACTGGCAACTGAAAAATGCCACCAGATGGGTCGCTCCCAGAGATGACCCAAAGGCCAAAAATGTTCTATATTTCCCAAACTCCTTCGATTCTCAGCACTTTCACACAGATATTATTTCACAAAATAAAATAAATAGTTGCAATAGCTGAATATGCACAGGCATAAACAAAATGTGATGGGTATCAAGCAACACATTAAATTACAAAAAACTAGAACAGGGTTTTTTTTTAATGAAAAATCTTAGCTGCCAAAAATATTCCATTCGCTCATGAGCTAGACACCTGGATCAGGACATATTCTACCATGAAGGAAGAAAAAGCAGATGAAATAATGAACAATGTAAAAATGGATTTCCTGTTTGTATTTTACCCTTACGACCATCAGATGTTGAAGGATCCATTGTTAACAGGCCAAAACAAATTCGAAGGCACATTTAAATATCAAAATGAATTGACCAACTTAAAATGTACCCTCAAGATTGCCAGCAAGGTCTGCAAGTCATTTCATCTCCTAAAACATTACACATCCCATTAATTTTGCTCAGAATTAGCTTCCACCCTGGTTTTATTCTCTCATCTCTTAACAATATTTCAGCAATGATTTCCATAAATCAATATACCATCGACTGCAATTCCAGGGTGAATCTGCCTGGCTCTGTATTCCTCCTAATACCCTTTGTCCTCGTGCCACTTCTTAAACACCAAACAAAACGTTCAGACAGCGTGCTGAACAGTTGTGAAAGAGATAATATCTTAAATCTAAAGCCCTTTTGATTAATTGTGGGAAGAGAACATTGTGAATGTCAATCACTTTCTCTCAAGCGCTTTGCACACTGCAGGGAGTATAGTATGTACAAAGCTTATGTTTGCTCTAGGAGTTCATTTAAATCTTTAAATAGTGTGAGTCCTGGATTTTTCCGGATTGACACCAAGTATAATCAGATATTTAGATGGCACAGAAAGCACATCTGGTGGTGTGATCCAAAATTCTTCTGTCACATGCTGCCCAATTTTCTGAGCAGAGATTCTAGGCAGTGTATTACCAGATTCAGTTCCCTTGTCGGAAGGAATTCACATGGGAAGCTTCTAGTATTTAAATATATTGACAAATACATAAGAGGGCACAGCCTAACATTCCAACAGATGTATCCAATAAATCTCTCCCTTCTTGTGTCTCCACATCACATCTTCCTGGAGAACAGCAGGTATCCTAAGATGCTCTACATCCGAAACTAAATTATGTTGCTCATTTTTACCAAGGCACTTGGATCAATGCATCCTTAGTTGGCAGGTGTAAGGGAAGAGGCATTCTATTCAGACCTTTGTTGGCCTTTGATGAGGCCAACCATTAAGAGCCATCTGCCTACTATTTAGTTCCCATAGCAACATATCACTTATAATTTAGCAATGGAATATGCCAGGTTAGACCTGTCTGGCAGGTTTAAGGCTATTAACCCCCTCTTTTACAATCATATACCACTGAGTTGGAAAAGGTCTTGGGAGATCATTTAGTCCAGCCACAGTCTTATTGCACTATCTTTCTGTGTTAATCACTGTAAAAATATATACTTCACAGCTATAATAATGGAATAATGGATAGTGTCAGTCAACCGCTTTACCTTATGCAGGATAGTCAATGTGGCCCCATCTTGTACTTTGCTCCTACTTTTACTGTGAGTTGACTAAATTCTTTTACCTCAGCCTTGGTTACTCATCTAAAAATTGCCAATAACAGTGAGCTACTCAGCTGAGTTGTTATGGGGGAAATCAACATGGTTAGACAATAGATAAGTACTTGTAACATTTTCTAAGAGTATTTAAATGGCTTTAGCAGGCTTTGTTTTTATACCTATGATGCTGCTGACAGAAATTATGAAAAGAATCAGTTTTGTTCAAGTTTCTACACCCAAATTTTGCAAAATTATACATACTTTAAAATATCCATCTCTTCTCAAATCAAAACATTTCAGTCCAGTTTTAATAAGAAATTACAACAAGTTTCTTCACATTCATGCCAAAAAGAACTTGAGAAAACAACTGTTTGAATATGGAATAAACTGTAGCTGGCAGATTGGTCCATCCAGACTCAGGTCTTGGGATGATTCACTCCTGAAAGTCTGTGTTTGAATCCCTTTTATTTAACAAATATCCATGATTAACTAAGGTTGTTTCCTCCTTTTTTGGTGGATTCCTCATCTTTAACAGCTGTAAGTACACCATAGCAAGTATATCATTATCTTTTCCATTAAGAAATTTACTGCAACTGTTGAAGGTGACTGGTGCAAACATCAGCGGTGGTGGCAACACTAAAAAACGAAAATGCACAAAATTCCTTATATTTTACCTTGAAATTAGTGTATTTGGCACCGCCAAAAAAAGTACTGAATGATACTGTAACTCACGGGGTGGGGTGAGGAGGGGAGTATAAACAAACTTGTATTTTAGAGGGTATTTAGGGATACCACAAGTTAGAAACAACTTAATGACACATAACAACCATGAAAAGCTAGAGATCTATTTGAAGACATCTTCAAGTCCATTTTGAAGATCAAGAAATAGCAGAACGGAGAGAAGTGAAAACAAAATTGCTTATCAACAGTTGACTCCCAGAGAGCAAGCCAAGAAGGCACAGGCCCGATCACAGTCTACCCCATTATGGTGAGAGCTATTGATCCTCTTCTCTTCTCTTCCCTTCTTTTCTTCTCTGGTGATGCACAAGTGGTCACCTTAGTGGCTAGTTGGGGTCAACAAGACTAGGCTAGATAGAACAACAATCTGACCCACTGACCTAGTTCCCATGTAATGGGAAGCCACCGTGGGTGATTTTCCCTATGGGGATTCTTGTTGTGGTGCTGGTCACCACTTTGAATATCCAGTATGCATCAGGGGCATGTTACAGCTTCTTGATACATTCAAACCTGTCAAGGTGGATTGTTGGGGTGGCTGCCAAGTCACCTAGAACCCATCCGCTGTTTCACAGTTTCTTCTTATGCTCCTATGCAGCTTCTTACATTCCTATGAGCATTCCCTGATTCCGAACAATTACATAAAGAGCACTGGTTTAATTGAAAACAAACCTCTGCTTGTGCTGTCTACTACCATATGTGAAGAGTAGAAAAACAACAACAGAAAATTGACATTAATGTATTTTGCAACTAATGTTCTATGCTTCATTTGATGCTTCACTTTTAATATTTCAGTTCAAGCAACTGCACTTTTCAGCATACAACCCCTTGCTGTTTTTTAACTTCTAGGAAAAATTGAAAGGGGAGCTTCATCCAACATTTTTTTTTAACTGAGTCATTCGTGGGGGAAAGTTTGCCAATATTTTTTTTCTCACGTTAAGAATATGAGCAAAATGCAGAAATTGTCATTTCTTTAGGACTGAAGAACTGAGCCATGTTTGCTAAGGCATTCTGCCGGGCTGCATTAAGACCTGAAATATTTGTTTTTCTGATAAATGAACACTCAATTGTTGCCAGGAATCTCCCCCCAAGGAAACACTTCAGTTGCATCTCACTTACTGAGAGCTCAAAATGCAACCTTTTATTGTTGGGAAAATGCACTTCCCCACTGAGCATACACTTCCACTGCCACTCTAATGAGTGTTGTATGGAGTATGGTGGCACATATGTCACAGCTACACACATCCCACCTGTGGTTATTCCATTTTGTAAATATCTGTCGTTTGTCTATGTCTGCACACACACAAAAGACACCCCTGAAATCATCCCAACTGGCATGAAGGGTTCTCCCGGCATCATCCAAACTGACTGTAAAACAGTATATAAATGATCAATGAACCAACTGAACCAGCAATCATAACACATTAAAATATCCAAACATTAATCAAAGCAGCAGTCAATTGAATCAGGCTGCAATTCAATGGCTGGAATCCTTCCTGAGTAGAAAAGGTGACTTTAAATAGATAGATAAATAAATGAAATGCATCACACAGAGAGCTGCACAGGCCACTTTCCCGAGTGCCAGTGGAGAGGCTCAGTGCTTTGTCCTGAGGCCCCTACAGAAGGTGTGCCATGCTGGGCATGGTCCTGCTGCAGCACTTGCCACAGCAGGACGGAGGCCAGCAGAGTTCTCTGCAGAGCGCCTGCTCTGGTGCCTTGTCCCGAGGATCCGTCTGAGCAAGGCGTTGGCCTGGGCATGGTAATGGCAGTGGCAAAGGAAGCTGTACCCAGCACTCCCAGTGCTGAGGGCACGTGCTCCAGTGCCCTCCCAGATCCACCCTGTGATGCGAGGGCTTCATTCTGCTTCACGGGAAGGCCAGCCCTGATGACTTACGCGCAAATGCAAACCCACAGCATCCACATTCCGATCCAATGGGAGCCCCTTCTGCACATGCACTTCATTTGCTGGACTGGGGGCACATTTCATTGTGGATGCTTTTTTAATTCAGTTCCTTGCTGTGTGTTTCACCATTGTAGAGCTGGAGGGCACATCTCCCACGAATCTGTCTTTTTACAAACAGCTTGGGATTGAGAATGGCGGTTCCTAGCCACAGCAGCTAATCTAGCCCTTTTATTATGTGGTGAGTTTGACAAGCCAGTGCATCCTGAGATGTCAAAGAAGAAATCTTCTGCTTGTGCTTGTGCCTTGCTTCTAGGTCATTTATCTAGAAGGGTCCAAAGGGTCAAAACCTGTACACATTTCAAATAAATGGCAACCATCGGGCTTTTCTGGGCAGCTAGAACACCTGATTAAAATCATCTTATTTGAAAAACAAAACAAAACAACCACACAAAAGCCCCAATATTATCTGCAGAATAAATCTAATGACATGAGTAGGCAACAACCGAAAATCCCATGGCACAGCATGTAATTAAAAAGTAAACTTGAATTTATTTAAGGAAATCAGTGTTCATGTGGCATTTAAAAGTAAAAAGAGGAGAAAGCTTTACAACTAGCAAGAAGCATAGAACAGTGCAAGTTTTCTTCGCCAAAGCCTTTTATAGTGCTCAGTACCAGTTTTTAATGCCAGGCAAGGCTGAAAATTACATGGTTTCCAAAAGTCCTTTATGCAAGCCATTTCAGAACAGAGACAGCTGCAAATTATCTGAGAACAAAGAAACAAGAAGAAACAGGAAGTCTATACCACAGTTGGCAAATTCCAACTGGAATCTTTGCAAACAAAGAATCCATGATTATCAGCTAAAATACCCCTTTCTTGTATTTTACATATTTTTATTTATGTATTTGCAGTATATATATACATACACCACTCCAGGTCTAGGCAGAAGGGCAGTGGGCAGTAAATATATAAAACAGGTAAAAGAATTAAAACAATATATTAGAAACAGGATAGTGTTAAGACCATGAGGGGCTAGAAGAAAAGCTTCCCAGAACAAGAATGCCTTCTGCACTGTTGCTAACAGCCTAACCTGCTGAGACACAGAATTCCAAAGAAATACAGTTACCACACTGAAGGCTTTTCTTCTGATGGGCACCAAGTAGACCATAGGTTCATGTGTGACCACCATGAGCATCCCCTCCAATGACCTCAGTGACAGCCTGGTTGGTAAAGAAGCCACTCTTTCTGGTATCCAGGTCCCAAGTTCTTCAGGGCTTTGTATAGCAGTACTAGAAACTTAAACCTGGCCTGGTAGCAAATAGACACCCAGTGCAGTTGCTTTCACAAAGGAGCTGAATGCCAAAAGGGGGCAGCCAAGCTGCTGCACCCTGCACTAACTCCTGTTTCCAGAGTAACTCTAAGGGCAGCCTCACATAAATCACATTGCAGTAATATAATATTCAGGTTACCAGCACCGGTGGCCAAGTTATACCTGTCCAGGAGAGGGCATAGTTATCGCACCCGTTAAAGATGGTAAAAGGCACTCTGAGGCATCGCAATCACTTGGAACTCCAGTGATAGCCATGAATCTAGGAATACCACAGACTACAGACCTGGCCTTTCAGAAGGAGTGCACCCCCATCCAGAACAGGCAAGGGGCCTGTCTCTTAGGCCATGCATGCACCGGGTTTCTGCCTGGCCAGGATCTGGCATCAGTTGGTTTTTTCAGTGGAACTGAAAATTCACCTGACCAAGACAGCAAGAAAAGGCTTTTGGGCAAATTCACCATGAAAGAAGGTGAGACAAATAACTTTTTCAGATCTCCTACAAATGTAGAAAGAAAGTGACTTTATCAAGTTTATAAAACAGAGACACCATATCTGCCTACCTATGTGACATTGGATGCTTCCACATGAAATTCAACACATGTGCCCATTCCAGAAGATATGTGACAGATAATAAGAAGCAGGAAGTCTCAAAATGTTGGGCTTTGAAATTAGGGATGCTCAAGGAGTTCATTCCATCTGCATTTTTATGCAAACTTGTCTCATTCACATGTCCTGGCTAATAAACAATGGAATTGTTATCTTTCAGTTTGTGCGTGTGCAGCTCTCTGAATATTGCAGTACAGTTTTTGGCTCAAAAATGCAACAAATTGCATCTAAAAGGTATTTTAAATTAAATAGTGTATGAAAGACTGTGTTTTAGGGTGAAATGCATACAAATTCCATATTCGGTGATAAAATGAGGTCAAAATCAATGTGAGTTTTATTCAGGGTTTTCCCATGGACGCAGTCCCTAAAGTCATAGGTGGGTGCAAAAGTCATATGGGATTGACACAGTATGGGAAAAAAACGATCCATCTACTTGGAAGAATGGAGCTGAATAGATGAAATTGTCCAAGCCTTAGAAATCCAGTCCATTTCCATCATGGTAACAGAATAATAAACAAACGAGCAATGTTCTATAGATGGCTAAAGTATGTGAGAGGAAAAGCTGTGCGTTGGGGCTGTCATCGGCAAAGCCCTTAGACAACCATGTTGTCTAAGCGAACTTGTTTTTCTTTAAACTACTGTCTCTCGGCAGGGAGTCAGACAAACAGGGTGACTGCATTCCTGTATGAGAATGACTAAAATGAGACACAACAGACTCATCTACAAACATAAAATTTTAATGGGCTTTCTGGAGAAATGCAAAGGGGGAAGTAAGCGAAACAGTCACAAAACAGAACAGAAATAAAAATACGGATGCCCAGCTGTTACAGCTGTGCATGACATCCCCATTTCCCTTCATAAGCATTCACATGTGAAAAACAGTTGCTGCAAACACAGCACCTTCTTCCTCGTAACTCATCTGCCAGTTGGCAGTTAATTTGATCCTTCACTTAATTTGATCAAAACCTCTGAAACTAAATCACTTTGTGGTGAAATTGCTTCTTTCTTTTTCCTTTCCTCTCACTATGGGCAAGTATTCTGGCATAAATTTATTCATGGCTTAACACAGTTGCTATTTAATTAGTTATAACAGTGCCTATAAATAAAGATAGGCCAAATTCTGAGTGAAATGTTGGAACAATTTCTAGGAAACTCCACATGAAAATTAAGGAATCAGTGCTACCACAAAAAAGTACTTTTCAACTGTGGATAGAACTATATAATATTACACAGTATTTTCATTGGCAGAGTTTTATCCCTAACCCTAATCATTATACAAAACAAGTGCCTGCCTCTGAAAATGGAAACTCTGTCTTGAGTTCTCCCACAATCCAGTGGTGTGCAGAATATCATGTCCAGAATCATTATAATGGTCATTTGCCATTATAATTAATATAATTAATTTTATGGTGTTTAATAACATTGGCTGTAATTTAGCCAACAACAGGTGCAATATTCAATATAATAACCTCAGGACACAAAGTAGGTTGGAGAAGATGTCAATACAACTCGAACCTGACATTTTCACTGAGGGTTGCATTCTTCATATAATATTTAGTTCTGTTCCATGACAGCAAACTTTTGTGCATACAAAATATGATAAGCATGTACCTCAGAAAATATCAGTGAGAGTTCCAAAACAAAGTTTATCCATATTATAATTACATAGTATTATTCCATATTATAGCCTGTGCTTTTGAACAGCCTACCCATTTCTTAGAAGTTAAGCCATGGTCAAGGCAAATGGATATTCCACACTCTTTTGACAACCAAAAGACTGATGCTTTGACACTGAAAGGATAAAAGTTCAGCTCCTCTAGTGCAGTGAATCAAAGATCTAACAATGTTTCACTATCTGAGCTGATGCCATGAGGATGTCACTCTCAGATGGACATATCATTGAATGTTTGGTCTAACTTTGTTCAGGTTAAGGTATAATTGATACATTTGGATTCATGCTGATATAGGGCTATTTACATATTAACATTTATTAATTTCTGTTTCATTTCATTTGATTGTTATGTTTCAGAGAAAATAACAGTTAAAAATGAAAACAAAGTGAAACATGATGGCCTTTTCTGACACAAATATTTGAAAGGGGCTTAAAAATTGTAAGACCTAATTTAGTGAAGGGTATCAAATTTTGAAGAGCCTGAATGGTGAAAAAGGACATATGTAGTTACAGCATCTTATGGGAAGATACATTATCAAGGAGAAAACAACAAGTCACCTAGATTATGTTCAGAGTACGGATAAGAATTTCATCTCAGTTTGGTTATTTTTAGAATATAACAAACTTTGGGTAAAAGGTATAAAAATTATATCTATGATAAAAAGAACTCAATATTTTCAAACAAAATGGAACTGGAGAAAGTAAAAACAACAGATTCGGCCATCTATGCCCAGGTCTCTGAGTGCATACTTCTTAAACCACTGGGTTTTGATCCCTGTATACTCAACTATATCATGTTCAATTAGCGTTGTGAGCCCCTTTTTCTAACAGGCTTCACATGGCAGGCAGATGAATCCCCTTCTAAAAGTTGCTGTGCCAATCCAGTTTAGCTTACACAGATGGGTCAGAATCTTTTTCAAGTCAATTCTGATAACATTGACCAATACTTGCCAATTTCTTCTCATTTGGGAGAGAAAGAACTCAAGGTTTCTTTTAACCTGATTGTGGGAAAAAGCAAAATAGAAGGGTTCACCCACTCAGAGCCTCCTTGTTTTCTAAAGCCAAATGAGGCAATTGCCTTGGAAATAAGCATACAAACTATTTGCACACAAGCCTTTTCTGGCTGGAAAATGGTTGGCTCATTGCACAGGAAGCAGCTTCATGCCTGGGAGAAGCAAGGGCACCTGAACAGATTACAGAAACAGTGAGGGCAGTGAGGTACAGCACAAAAACATCCCACCCAAGCTGTTTCACATCCAGGTGAGAAGACTACGATTCTGGTTGAAGGCATCAGAAACATAAATTGATAGCAATAGGATTTTGAATAATTTTGGCCATCTGTTGGGCCTGGTGTTTTATGGCATGGTGGCATCCAGGAAATATTATGCAGTACAGGTCATGTCTCTAACATGTACCTCATCATTGGTAAAACATTTTTTTTAAGTAAAGGAAGCAATTTCTGCCATTTTCTTGCCAGCTGGTCAAAATTCATGTGGGATACCAGAACATAACAGTCTGATTTTAAAAAAGATTTAAGAAAAAAACCAGCATGGTTTCTAGCCCTTTTGGCTAAGAAGTAGGGTAAAAAGAGTCTTCAAATAGTAGAAACTCAAAACCATCAAAGGTAGTTCATCTTACCGAAACACTGACTTGGGGCTGATGACAAACAATTTCAAGCCTTTAGCCCAATTTCAGGACTTTAGCCTAGCATTTTCAGCCATAATGCAAGGTTCAAACATAAAAGATAAAGTTTACTGATGAAAAAGTGATAAGATGACGTAGAGAAGACCTGAAGCAGCCATCTTGAAAGGATGGCTTCTGATAATTGAAGCAGCCTTTAATAGCTAATTAACTAAGAACAAAAATTGTTCAGATTCTTGAAACTCAGAGGTAAGAAAATACCTTCTGATTAGATTCAGTTTGGCATAAGCAGTGCCTGGTTTTCCCCAAGGAAAATAAGACTTGTGACAGCCTTTTGCTACAGAGAAGTGATTCGTGCTATTATACCACAGAGGGCCCTCAACTCATTACTTCCTTACACCTAAGCAGTACTTTTGCAGAAGGCCCCGTGTTTGATATGTTCACTTTGGAATTTAAATGAAATGAGCAACTACATTAAGTGGAGTGTTCCACAATCTGATGCTCATTCATTCAGAATTTGCACCTTCAGAACCTTCTCTTAGATCAGCAACATCCTTTCTGAAGGTGATTTTAGCTAAAAGTTAGCCATTCCCTCCACCACTACCATTCCTTCATTAAAAGGAATGAAGGTTGCCACCTACTTCCCTGTAATTGGAACGTGTTGTATCAAGTCTATAGAAACAAAAGGTCAGCATGATCACTGGAGAGCCAGTGTGGTGTAGTGGTTAAGAGCATGGGACTGGGACTCAGGCGATCTGGGTTCTAGTCCCCGCTCAGCCATGGAGCCAACTGGGTGACTTTGGGTCAGTCACAGACTCTCAGCCCAACCTACCTCACAGGGTTGTTGTTGTGGAGATAAGATGGAGGAGGAGAGATGATGTAAGCTGCCTTGAGCCCTTTGTAGGAAAAAGGCAGGATAGAAATCGATAAATAAATAAATAAATAAATAAATAAATAAATAAATAAATGTTCTGACATATAATGAGGGAACAGAACGTGTCTCTTTGACTCTTGGTAGGGTTTACACAGCACAACAAGCAACCCTGCACAGTTTCTGCCGTACATTTTTTTTTTTTTTTGCCTGGATGTGCCTGGAGGATGATCGAGTTGTTTTTCCACCCTCCTCACTCAGTCAGCACATATCCCATCAGCCACTGTGCCTGAAATTCAATTCCATGCTGGGTGGCTGGAGCAGCAGCTGCAGTATTACTGCTCTTTCCAGGGGACTCTGGTAGTGACATACCAGAAAGGCAGAAGCCACAATGCCAGGTTGGGATGATCAGGCTGGGATGACCAGGGGAACCATGGCGAAACAAGGAAACTCAGAACAGACCATTGTTTCTTATCAAACCAAGTATGCCATGTTCAATGCCGCAACAGAGTTCAGACCACAACAGACCAATGCCAGAAACCACTGTGGCTTGTCATGATGTACAAATCTCCCCACTATCTATTGGATGGATGATGTTTAAAAAACAGATCTCACATTTCACAGTGCCTTTATAACGGGAACTCCATGCATGGGATGGTTGCAGTGGGGCCAGTATCTACCCTTATTTTCACATTTATATTCTGCCTCTTTATCTCTTGCAAGGAACCCAACATGGCTTACATAATCCCCCTTCCTGCCATCCCCCTCACAACAGCCCCATGGACTAGATCAGAATGAGAGTCAGTGATGGCCCAAGATTAGCCAGTGAACTTCTTGGCCAAGTGGGGACTAGAACCAGATCACCTGAGTCCCCATCCAACATTCTAACCCCTACGCTGCAGTAGCTCTTTAATCAGCTATAGAGTTATCGGATGTGTCATTTTCCTCTCACCATTAAATAGCTGCTATTTCTAGTATGTGTTATAATATTGGAACACTTCCCATCTTAACTGTATGGATTACTGACCCACCTTATAACAATTACTATCATGATAAGGCAGGTACATAATTCAGATATTACAGATGAGTAGGTCAGCCAGTACACCACACTGGCTCCCATACTGGTAATGTTCAAATACTTCTGCTGTTCACAGTAGAACATCTGCCACAGAGATGCATTTTCCAGCAGTCTACAAATGAGAACTGGTCACAACATTACACCCAATCCATGTAAATGGGGATGAAAACATCCCCATTTGCACCTGCTGGATCTCCCCTGTTCCCTGCATGCATTGGCATAACCTGTGAAAAAACTCTGCCTGTGCAAACTAGATGTATGCAAGCTTTGCACACATCTGCTTATTCAAGGGACCTTAAATAAGCAGATAGAGAAAGCCTCCGATGTATCTACCTCTGTCTCTCTGTGGTGAGCCCTTATTTATATCCCATCTTGCCATATGGATTATCTGTAAAAATACCTAGTGTCCTTCCACGGGACTGCTAAATTCACATGGAGGCTGCATGTGTGGCAATAGAGGAACACTCCTCTCCTGCAAGAGCTAGACCACATGGGAGCCAAATCTGCTTCCTGAAACGAGCAGAAAGACGCTTCTCTGGTGCACATGAATGTTGGATCAGACCGAAACTGACTTTGGTACCTTACAAGGCAGTACTCTTAAATTCTGTATTTCTTTTGCATTTAAGAATTTACTACAGTTTTGAAGGATGTTTACAAGAGGGCTGGACAAGCTACAGGCAGCTGCAACTTCTGAAGGCTACTTCAGGGCCAAAATACAAAGTTCACATTTCATAATGAGAATTTAAATCAACCAGGCTGGCCACACGAGGCGCATGCAGAGTTTGTAGCATCAGGAGATGCCATTCCTTCCGTTGCCATGACACCTGTTCCCTAGTTCCAAGAATCCCCTTGAAGCTAGTAATATAGAATGACTAGCACTGTAATTTGGTACATATATAACAACTATACAATGGGATTTAAAATTTGGATGAGAAAGTAGAAGGGAAATGACTGAGAAGGGAGACGACTTGAGTTTTAAATATGGTGCAGAGGCATAATTTCTGTCAGGAATATACATTATTATTGCCACCTTTTCTCCCATCTGTGGAAATCCTCTTTTCACTGCAGCAACGACATTACAATCAGAAATTCAACAAATGCATTCCCCTGCCAGGAAAAGTGGCCCATGTTGATTCTCTGCTAGTCACACAGCTCTGAAAGTCCCAGTAGTCTCGCCAGGAGAAAAAATGCAACCAGAAGATATACTTGAAAGTATGAACATGCATCGGAATGACTTGGGGATGGCAGAATGGGGCACACCTTTTCAGAAAAAAGTACAGGAAAGGATAACAGGTGCTGAAGCAACAGGGGAAACTGCACCGGCTGCTAGGCAAGCTATGCCTGCTGAAATTTCTTCCTCTGCAGTAGGGATGTGCGAGGAATCCAACAGATTCCCTGGGCTTTGTCCTCCAGACCCTGGCCCACTTTCTCATGGCTGTGGGACCAACTTCCAAGCAAGCCCATGCAAAGCGGCATCCCTCTTCCACACACGGTACCTGCTGCCTTTATTTGTGCTGGACATGCTGGAAAAGAGGTTGCGAGTTGCACAGCCAGAGTCCCAAGAGCATTTGCAGACTTCTTCCAAGACCGGCTAATTTTCTAAGGAAGGGCAAGCACAAAAAGAAGCCCGATGAATGAAAGAAGATCATGGCAACACTATTCTGCACCACTATTAAAGTTCGGGAGACCTGTCTTCTTTTCCATCCTGAATGGGAGGTTAAAATATCTGGGGTATGTTTCTTATCTTCTTGGTGTTGTTTTAGCTTTCATTTAGAAAGGTGCATAGAAGGTGCAAGACACATGACTGAGGTGCACCAAATTATACATGAAGAAAGTGGCTACCGAAAGTCAAGAGCAGTGTATCTCTATAGTCATGATCCATCTAGCAGCTGCAGGATCAGAGGACTAGTTGCTAGGCAACTAACAGTGTGGGAGAGCTATTGCCCTCATAGCTTGCTCAGGGCTTCCATGAAAATCTGGCTGACCGCTGTTGGAAACAGGATACCAGACCTGAGAGGCCTTCAGTCTCATTCCACATGACTCTTCTTATATTCGGATTGTAGGTGGGGAGTCCATGTTTGAATTCTCCCAATGCAAAAATAAAACCAAAAAAAAAAAAAAAACCTTCTGGAAGTAGCACAGCACAGAGCAGGCTTGGCCAGAAGCTTTCAATCCAGTGAGATTGTTTTTGACTTGTGAGAGAGGTTTTTGTTGTTTGCTTGCTTGCTTCCTGGGGAGAGTGTTAAAACATGCAACACGCACCCCTGCAGCCTGAAAGGTGCAGTTCATTCTTCTGCCTCTGCCAACTCATTCTGCAGCTGACATAGACCAGGTCTGGGAGCCGCTGAAATCCATAACATATTACAGCAAAGTTTGCTAGCCTTGTAATGACAGCCTGGTGAACTGAATATTGCTGTACTCTTTCGTTGTAGGGAAATGTTTATACTCTGAAATTGTTGGTCCTGTGCTCTTCAACAATATTAATAAATCTTCTTTAACACAAATGATCACAACAAGAAGCAACACAGCTCAGGTGTGATTCATTCAAAGTTGAAGATGCCAATATACAAACAGTGACATCGGGAAAGAAAGGAAGTTAAACAACAAATGCCTCTTACAGCATAAGTTAAACCCCTCTTATGGAGTACATATATTAGTTTCATATCTAAAGTACTTTATCAGGTGGCATTTGTTTGTGCTCCTTCTTTCTCACTCTCAGTGAATTCAAAGAGAGTTGAACACTTAAAATGGAGCTGTTGGTTGCAAAGATAACCTCTAAGTTTGCTGCCGCAGATGTGAGGGATTGCTTTAACACTCTGATCTTTCTGTCTAAAATCCTCAGAAACAATTACTGGGGTTAGACTCATGCATATTTCCTCCCTCCACATAAATAAAAGCAAAATAATATGAACCAGTGTTCATTTGTTTTAATTTCAGACTACTGGTAGTGCTGTAGGATTTCTGGGCAGTTTATGCAAGTATATACTTTAGGGAAAAAACTTTAATGCACAAACTTCAAAAACTTCAACTTCAAATCTGAATACTGACAAGCTATTTTTACAGTCTGGAAAAATATATAAGGAGATTTGACATATGCAACTGTCATTTTCCTATCACTTCTAGAGAACCCATTGTCTTATTTCTACATCTTCTTTTCTCCTTGATTGTCTCTCACTTTCCTTTCTGACAGACAAAAGAAACTTAACTGTAGAACATTAATGGGCATCCAAGGTAGGGAGAGGGTTAATGAGACATCTTCTGGAAAAGTGTTCCGATTAGATATGAAGGCATCCCAATAAATAATTGTGATTTATTGTGATATGACAGGAAGCACAGAGATAAGAGAGTGTGAGCCATCCCACATGCACACCCCCGAGATCTTGTCTTGTTAGTATTAACGATTGTACAACAGCCAATATTTTTCTTCAGCCCTGCATCCGTGAGCTAGGGAAAGCTGCATGTCTTGAATTTTCCTTCTCAGGCAGAAAAGTCCTGCCTGAAGCCACCTTCCAAATCAGGTACATTAGAGTCCTGACACCAGTGATAGTAACCATCAGAACCTGCCCTGCTGACCCAGAGATGCCTCCCAATAGTAACAGTTTTCAGCAGCTTCCTTATGTGGATATTAAAATGAACCCCTCAAACATTCACTGGACACAGGGAGAAATAATAATATTTATTACTGTGAGCCACCCCAAGGCTTCAGCGAATGAGGCGGCATAGGAGCTTCCTAAATAAATAAATGGCAGAAATGTACCTGTTGTGCGGCATGTGTGCCAGCACCTTCCAGTCAGGGTGCACATCTCACCAACAGGTCAGCCTGGAAGTCTTCTTGATGAGATCAAGAATGGGTGGCAGTGCTGGCAACTTGTCCCAGGGTGAGTATAATCATTGCTGTGGGCCATGGCTGGCTTAGGGACAGCTGGGTTCCTCTTTGGCCTCCCCCTTCCCATGCTAACATGCCTGCTGCTCATGACCCCAGGAGCTGCACATCAGCATTCATAAGAAAAGGGGCCTGTGCATGTCGAGCGATGCAGAAGTAGGGCTTCTCTTTGGCGCTGGGAATCCTGACCAATCAGCGGTCCCAGTTGGGTGGAGGAGCCAATGCCAAATCTATTGATGAATGCCAAATCTATGCACATGCCATTGAAGATCTGAGAAGACTGAAGCTTTTACACATGGGAAGCAGAGAAACTGGAAGACGTGAAATGAGAAGTCTCGTGTTGACACAAGGAGTAATCGAAAATCTGTGTCCAGGTTTAAGGAGAGGGGATGGGAAGGAAAGATGCAGTCAGTAAAAAACGTTTGGTTTGACTGAGGAGGATAAAGTAAGTAAGAGGCTTTAAACTTTTTAGCAAGTGTAGGATAGCAGGTAAATCAAGAAATAAACCAAGAAGGCCTCCAATCTGAATCTCACCTCTGAACTTAGTAGGTGGTCTCAGACAACCATGGTTTTTCAGCCACAATGTCCCTGCCCTGGAATATGAGAGGTACTGATCATATTGCATCTTAAGCATGAACATTTTCAGGTCTGCATTCAGCTCTCAGAGGTACAAACTGGGCACATTCTTATAAAAACAATGAACTCAAATCTCTCATCTACACCTAGATCTTAAATAAGAAGTAGGATTTTCCTGGCAAAATACCTGAGCCTCAAGTGACAATGATGGATCAAGGAGAGCTCCCAAACTATGAAGCTGCTCCTTCGAAGGGAATGCAACCTATCCAGAAGTGGCTGAACACCCTCCATCTGGTCAGAGGAACCCTGCACTAACAGCATCTCACTCTTGCTAGGGTTGAGCTGCAGCTTGTTAGCTCTCATCCAGTCCATTACCACAGTCAGGCACAAGTTTAGCACATCTACAGCCTCACCTGATGAGGATGAAAAGGACAAAACACACAAACAAACCCCACTGTGCCATCAACATATTGACAGTAAAGGATTCCAAAACTCCACTCTGCAGTTTCATGTAGATGTTAAATAGCATGAGCGACAGAACAGTCCCCTCAAGAACTCCATGCTGGAGAATCCACAGGGTTGAACTGTAGTCCCCAAGCACCAACTTCTGGAGGTGGCATTCCAAGAAGGAGCAAAGCTAGGGCAGTGCAGCACCGTCCACCGCAGCTCAGAGAACCCTTTTCATGCACAGAACTTCAAGTGTACTACACAGGAAGTAGGAAAGTGGGCAGATTATGTGCACTGCAAATGCCTTGTCTGTATCAGGGCTTTTCAAGATATTGGCTACTTTTTGGATCTTTAACCAGACAACTTAGCTTGAAGGCAACCCCCAGGGCTATTTATCTTGGAGAAATGCACCAAATTCATAAGCAGATCAATTCCTCTCCCAACCAAAGGAGACCTGTCTTGTCATCAGAGTTCTGAAGGGGCTGGGCAATGGAAAAGCAGAGTTTATTTAACGTATTGCAAAACTGCAGTGTCTTGAATGCTTCTCTGGTCATTTGTTTCTAATTCAGTGCCCTATTAATTGCCAATGGCAGTATGGAACAGTATTAATAACCAAGATCATTATCTCAGAGGAGCACATCTATTAGTAATCAATCATCAGAACGTAGTTCATAGAACTCCAACTCCTTTATCACCTTCCTGTCATGCCTTTGAATGACAGTCTGTAATCATGGTGGGTGGGAAATGACCCCAAAATACTCATTTGGCATTAAAATATCTCATTTTAATCAAAGCAAGATTACCTTAATTAAATATACCTATTCCTCGTGAAAGTGACAAAATGTTTTCCCAAAGGCCTCTATCAGTCTACTTACTGAATTATTTCAATAGAGAGTTGGACTTGCTCTTTATGTAGCTTCTGCTCTGCATGGGAAGAGAATGTAATTTGGGTCACCAGGAGAGAGAAGCTGTGGTTCCAAAGCACTTAGGAGGTGGCCTAAGAGACCAGAGCACAGCTGAATGATACCTTTTCAAGTAACCTGTTGGCTGGTCCTGAAGTGGTTGCTGCCTTTGAAGAAGCATCTGCAGTGATTGCAGAAAAGGGCCTTGAAAAAGAATTTGTCCAGGAAAATTGGACTTGTATAGCCAGAATTGGATCTTCCTGGGAGAAGCTTAATGAGGCTCTCTGGCAAAGCCCCAGGTTCCATAACAAAGTGTTTTCAGCTATTAAGTCCAGATTGATTTCCAAAAAGAAGCAGCAGGTGCAACGGGGAATTCTGGATTTGACAAGAATGTTGTTGCCTTGATTCTTTACAATACAGATGGCCCAGGAGGCCCCTTTTGACTTGCTATGTTTCTGTGTTTCTAATACAAAAAGGGCAGAATAGAAGTTACGGTAGCAGTTATGAAACCCTTGCTGATCTGACTCTCTGCCTCGATGTGTTTACACCTGACTCCTAATGTAT
Source organism: Varanus komodoensis (assembly GCF_004798865.1). NCBI lineage: Eukaryota > Metazoa > Chordata > Lepidosauria > Squamata > Varanidae > Varanus > Varanus komodoensis. Next base: position 31,606,370 of record NW_025335268.1, on the reverse strand, counting down.
GTGCTCTGATTCCATCTCAAATGAGATGCCCCATTCCTGAGGGACTGATTACATCATGCTGCTGAACCTTTCCTGTGCGTATCACCTGCAAGTAACGGCCACTGACGTAATCGCTTGCTGGCCCTCTGCATGCATTCTAACCCGGACTTGCCAGCCTTTCATGCTCATGTTTGCACAGAGGGGGCCGCGAGTGCATGCGGGTGGAGGCAGTGGCGAAGCGGCATGCGCAGGCAGGGGGGCAGCAAAATGGCGCGTGCAGGGGGGGGGCGGAGTGCACGTGCAGCAGCAGCTTGTTTGCTGGAAATAGGTAGGAAAATTGGGGGATGTCCTATACATGGGGGCGTCTTATAGACGGAAAAATATCAACATTTAAACGCATTCATAAACAAGCAAAAGTATCCATCAGTCACAGTCCCATCCAAAACATTCTCAATCAAAAATTTGCCCAGTCTATAAAATTAGCTATAAATTATAACATTGCTTTGGTTTTAAAAGGAAGATCACTGACATTTGTGAAAATTATATTTTCTTTAACAGTTAATTAAATTGCTCATAATAAGCTTTCCATATTTGAGTAAATTCTTTAACTGGCTGTAGGGCTTGTTCAGATAAGAAAGTCGGGCAGCCTGAAAGGCTTGCAGTGATTAGGTAAGCTCAAAAACTTCACAGAAATAAATTATGAAACACCCAGAGATTGAAGCAGAACAATGGAAGCCCTTTCATGGAGGCGAGGGACTTCTAGAAAACTGGAGGACAGATTTGGGCAGAATACAAGCTCCACCTTATCCCTGGGCAAGTGCATAATAGCCACCTACCCAGAGAGCCTTTCAGGTTAATGGGGTGGGATATAACTCTAATAAATAAATAAATAACGTTCCCCCAGCACAGCGCACATGGAGAGACCTGCATTTTGGTGAATGCAAAATAGGGGCCACCTGCCAATACAATTGATGCTGCCACAGCACAAAACCCCAAAATCCTTACCCAAAGAGGTAGAGGCCCTGCCAATGGGGAGCTGTACCTGTGAGAAACTGTGGAGAATGTATCCTCCCACTGTAAGGTGAAATTGTCTCTCAAATTTCTCTGCCCACTAATGTTAGAGGATTTCATGTGTCTATTTGCATGCAGATGTAAGGACTAGGGCGACGTTTCCTAAAATACAGCCTTCCAGGTTGTTGGCTTATATTCCGAATCAGAACTGGAAGAGGAGATGGATTGGGATTCTAAGTAGAAATACCAAGGCCACCAAATCCAGAGATAAGCCAAGAGACCAGGAAGAAGGAGTCCATACTGGTTCTGTAAGAAATTCTGCTGATGAAGAAAAGTTTGATGGGGCAGACATAATGTTTTTAATCCAATAATGTGGCATCAGATTATGAGGTCAGACCAAGTGAATAGAGGCAGATGTTCTACCAATTGGTCCACAAGCACCATGAACTACCCTGAAGGTGCAGTCATCTCCATCTGTTTGTTTTGGCAAGAGGGCAGAGGCATTCAGTCTGGAATCAGCTTCTTCCTCTGCATTACTTATTCATTTGTTTCTTTGTTTTTGTCACATTTTTATATTGTCCAATTGCCAAAGCTCTCTGGGTGGTTCACAGCAATTTAAAACAATTCAAAACATAAAATACAGCATATAATTTAAATAACCAAAACTACAGTATAATGTGAAACTCAGAACTAGAGTAAGTCCTAGCAACAGTACAAAAATTTAAAATGCAAGAAGACAGAGTGTAAACCAAATCAAAGCAAAAATTCCTGGGAAAAGAAGAACCTGGTATCAGAAAGAGTACAGTTTAAGTGGTCTGAGAGATTCATTCCAATCAGCATTTCTGTAATAGCTAGTATCCTAACTTTGCTGGTGTCTTTTGTTGTTATCTCCTGAAATACTCTTCTTTTACATCATAAACCTAGCCTGTCTGGCTAGTTTTAACAGAGTAAACACTTGAGTTAGGTGCCACTTGCACAGATCTGCTTAGAAAGAGGGGAGCAAGAAAGCCAGTATGCAAGCCAGCTCTCGAAGTCAGCTTCGGTCAGGCAGCTGAGTCAGGGAGTTTGCTCTCCTTTTGTCTATTGCTATTTGTCATCAAGAAGTCCCCAACTCATGGTGATGCTGTGAATGAATGTGCTTTCCTTCCCAGCCCTGCTCAGCAAGTTTCAGTCCATGGTGGTGGTTTTCTTTGTGGAATTGATCCATTTCGTATTTGATTTCTGCCTTTGACTTTCCCTGGCATGATTGTCTTCTCCAGTGAATCTTGCCTTTTCATGATGTGCCCAAAGAATGACAGCCTCAGTCTTGTCATTCTTGCTTCAAGGGAAAATTCTGTCTTGATTTGCTCTAGGACTCATTTGTTCATCTTTCTGCTGATCCAGGGTATTTGTAAAACTCTCCTCCAGTATCTTGTTTCAAATGCATCGATTTTCCTCCTTTGAGGATTTTGGCTGTCCAGCTTTCCCACCTGTACATCGTGATCATGAATACAGTAGTGTGGATTATCTTGGCCTAGATCTTCAGTGAAACATATTTACACTTTATCTTTTCTAGTTCCTTCATTACTGCCCTTCCAAGTCTTAGTCTTCTTTGAATTTCTTGGCTGCGATCTCCATTTAAGTAGATAAGAAAGTTATGTAAAACCTTTCACAATTTCTTCACTGTTGACCTGAAAATTGTATAACTCTTCTGTAATGATGATTTTTGTTTTTAAGATATTCAACTGCAGTCCTGCTTTTGCACTTTCTTCATTCACTTTGCTCAGGAGTCAGTTCAGTGCATTGCTGCCAGAAAAACGATATTGTCTGCAAATCTTAAATCCACCAATTTTCACTGCTTCTTCCTCTTATCCTTATCCAGTTTTTCTTATGATATGTTCCACGTACAGATTGAATAGTTGAGGTAAAAGACACCCTTGTCTGACATCTTTGCCTGTAGAAAACTGTTCTATTTCTCCTTGATTTGTCCATACAGTAGCTTCTTGACCATGTTACAGGTTGCATATCAGGATGATCCAGTGCTGAGGCACATCTATTCCTTCCAGAACCATAGCTGCTCATGATCCACAAAGTCAAAGGCTTTGCTGTAGCCTATAAAGCATAGGCTTATGTTCTTCTGAAATTAGAAACACAGAAAGAGAGAGAGTCTGAAGGGGCCTCCTGGGCCATCTTGTAAGACCCCCAGCTCCACTCATGACATGCCTACCATGTGCATGGTTCACTCCAGGAGCCATTCTATATTTGTTATATGACCCTGAGTGTCTCTACCTCTATGAAATCCAGCCTGAATGTCTGTGATTTCTCACTCCATGTAGGGTAAAATTTTTCATTGCAATCCTTTGAGTGTTACTTTACTTGCATGGAAATTCAGTGCAATCCTCCTACATTCGCTGAAAATCCTAAATGGCTTTCTTGGAGATTGGAATGTATATTGAATGTTTCCAATCTGTGGGCCATTGTTTTGTTTTCCATATCTGCTGGCATATTCTTGGCCGGATTTGGTCCAGTGCAGTCTCTGAGGCATGGAATCATCTACTCTGGGTTCCGTGTACCTTCCAAGTGCTTTCAGAACAGCTTTCAATTTACTTTACATTGCAGGTTCTTCCTCAGGAATTCATCTTTGAAGCAGTCTATCATATATTTATCTCTTCTGTATAGTTCTGTCACATTTTGTTTCCACCTTCTCTTTATTTTTTCTTGGTTGGACAGTTTGTTCCCCTTTTGATTTTTCAGCATTCCTAATCTAGGTGTGACGTTCTCATTGATTTCTTGGTTATTTTGGAAGAGGTTTTCTGTTTTGCTTTCTTGCCTGCCTTCCTTCCTTCCTTCCTTCCTTCCTTCCTTCCTTCCTTCCTTCCTTCCTTCTGGTTGCTCTGTTTCTTTGCACTGGCCATCGTAATAGTTCTTTTTTGTCTCTACTTGATAGTTGCTGAAAAGTTAAAGGAGCTTCCACTTCACTTTTTACTATTACAGATTCTTCTTCATAGGATTCCTCTTCAAAGGAGTCTGCCATCCTCTTAGCTCTTCCGTATATTGCTTCCACCTCCCATTTTTTCCCTCCTAGTCAGATGGTATATTCCTCTAGTTTGAATTTCCCTTTGATCTTTGGGCTGTTCCAGGGGAGGTCTCTTATTTTTCCTGTTTTGTTGTTCTTTTCTATTTCTTTGCACTAAACTATAAATGTTAGTTGTCACCCTAGTGTTAGTTGAAATCATGTGCACAGTTACATGCATTGAATAGATGATGTATCCATAGTATCAATTATCAAGACACATTCAAAGTTATGGGATTTTAAAAAGCTCTGATAAAGTCCAATCTCATAGTTTTCAATGGGGCTTAGTCATGACAAATATTTCTTGTATTATGCCCAATATGTGACCAAGCTTTTAATTTTGATTGTATGTACACTCACATTAAATTTCCACTCAATGATATTTATACGCTTATGTGGCCTGCTGGAAATGATTTTATGCATACCAAATTGTTGCTGCATGTGTCATCCATTTTCTTCCTTTTAGTGGTGTCCTTTGCTTAAAAATATGCTTAAACCTTCAGCTATAAAGCATCGTCTCAAAATGACTGCAGCAATTATATATTTACATTTAAAGCAATTTCCTTTCATCTCTTGTATATGTGTCACTTTTTAATTTCACTGAGTGTTCTTGCATTCTCCGGTTGTCAGAAGAAATCAATACTACTTTGCAGCATTTAGGCAGCCTTTACTGTCCATTGGGTTAGGTTTGGGCTATTATTTTTTTATTAAAAACCCTTCTCATATCTTCACTTATTCTTTATCTTTACAACAAAAAGACATCTGGTGAAACTATAAATTGCTCAAGCCACATCTCATCCTACTAGAGACAGGAACGCCCTAGAAAACAATCTTTCTCTACATCAGCAAAAGAATCTATGGATGATAGGTTTTCGGTGTCAACAGCTGCTTGAATAGAATTGCACAATTGCAGCCAGTGTGGACAGAAGATGCAAAGAAAAATATTACCACTTGTCTGATTTCATCCATTTTGCTCTCTATAGTTGTTTTCGCACCACCTGTCAATTCTTTGGAAGCAGAATTAAAACCAAGGACTTTGTTCAGATGTTAAAATAATCACAGAACCAGGATGGAGAGAAAGTAAGATGCGGAAAATGAGAAACAGAGAAAATGATATCGACAGATTCTCCCATGCTAATTATGGAGAGTCAGGTTGGGACTCAGGAAATCCAGGTTCTAGTCTGCACTCGGCCATGACTTTCCTTGGGTAGTGACTCCGGGCTAGTCACCCCCAGCTTAAGAATAAGAAAAGAGTTACTGTGAGAATAAAATGGAGAAGAGGATCATATAAGCCACTTTGGAGCATACAAGCCTCCCCTGAATATATTGAAAGAAAATCTCATATGGCAAACGACAAGAAAAATACTTCTATTTTCTGTGTTATTCTGCAAATTTTTCACTTCATTCTTTCTCATCTGCTTTCAGGGATTTAAAAAAAGAAAGAAGACACAAGTTTTTCCCTCTGCTAGCTGTCATCCATTAGTTTTTACTCTGGATGCCATTCCCCCGCATCCAGCATTTACATGGCTAGCCAATCAGAGGGGCAGAACTAATCTCGGCAAGAATTGTTACGATGCTCTGGAAGTGATGGCTAAGATGGGTCTTTTGAGTGAAAGCTGGAATAAAAAGACCTGTCACTATCACCATTGGGACACAACTGCATTGTGCATCTTTCTTTTCAAATGGAAAATAAAAATATTTATTGAACAACTCTGTCTTTTCTGCATTGCTATTTGATAACTTTACCACCTTTTATCTTGCAGAGAGCCTCGCCAGTTGATAGATTTCACACAAAAAAGCCATTATAGAATAAGAGCAAACTATTTTTAATGTGAACAGATAAGAAATCATTATGCCAACATTTGCAAAATAATACAGAAAATGGAAGAAATTTTTGCAATAGGATGCTTTCAATACATTGAAAAATGCATCACCAGAATTTATACGTTAGTCTACTGGTTCCTCCATTTTCTCATCTTACAAATAATCTTCTGCCAACATTTTACAGAGTTATTTTGGAGCAAGGTCTCAGCTTTGTCAACATTAGTTATACTACAGGGGCTGAATTTGGGAAAAAGGTGAAAATCAGAATGCATAAATGTGTTGCCTTTATCAAAATGCAGGTTGGAATACCATTCTTCACTGTCTCTTCTTATGATTGGATGAGTGAACTGAGCACATTCAAGTTTTCACTCTTGCTTTTCCACTTACTGCTCCCCATAATCCAAGCAAACTTCTCCAAACTTGCTCTTACACAAGGGAACATTTCTCAGATTGAAGATTTACAAATGAGGAGAGTAATCCACATGGAAGAAAAGAAAAAAAATAGGAAGAGAATGATTGACATTTTAGTTTAACAAGGTATTACCTGGATTCCCAATTCCGTGCTGTACTTAAAAATTAAACAAATCAAATCTGAAGAGTTTTCATAGCTAATTTTCATATTTATTGTGTGGACATGTTAAAGTGTGAAATTGCAGGCACATGCAAATAGAGATCAGCATCCTGAGCTAGAATGTCAGCAAATGGAAACAAAATTGCAGGGGTGGAATGCCAACACGAACTGCAGAAGATGCACAAGAAATGTGAGTCCATGTTTGCTTAATTTAAGGCAGAATTATTTGGTAATGTCATGATGCACGAATGAAATTTAATTATGGCCTAGCGGAATATAATGGAACAAAATAGAGATAATCTAACTAGTGCTGTGCAGATGAAAAAGATTAATAGGGCTGATGGCTCCTTATCTAAAGAGCTTCAAATATTAATGATATTTTTAGCAATGGTCTGCTTTGATTGATACAGGGTTTTGTTAATAAGAGAAAGGCGTTTGTTAACTGATTCACTGCGATTCAACTCAAGTTCCTTTAAAAACACTGCGTTATTGAAATCCGGCAATTATTTCCTCATTCTCCCCTAGTATGTGAGCGACTTCGGCATGGCCAGCCATGTGAAATGCACAGAGGAGAGACACATAATGGCTGTAAGTAGGATGAAAGCTGCAACAGATTATTTATCTGGGGAAGCCATATGACAAATTGTCCTTTTTGTGCCTCATTCTTTTTGCTGGTGACCTAAATGGTGTGTCATTCCCAACTGATATGCTAATTCCTGCCATTGGGAACACATTGACAAAGATATAAGCTTGGACTCATGGAACTGGGCTTTAAGGTTCCCTTCTGAATTCATCCCAAGGTCCCTGGAGGGCATGCATGCACAAAGCCATGAATGCGTCCACTGTGCCTCAACTCTCTCGAGGCGTTTCATTAGGAAGACAAATTGCTAATTCACCACAGCCAAATGTTGCACATTCCATGATTAAATATAAACCTCCCCAGACTAGGCTTCATTTGTTTCCCTTACAATGAAATATGGGCAAGTTTATAATTTTTTTCATTACTACATAAATACATGCAGTTTATAAAATGCTGGAGGAATTATCAGCATGAAATCTCTCTTGCCATGCATGGGGACAGCCTGATGTTTTCTTTTTTCCTAAATGCCAAGTATTTATGCAAGATATTTAGTAGGGATACTTATTCAAATGTGTAAATAGAATTTAAAAACATTGATTGTACCCTCAGGACTTCAGGCGCATTGTGGTTCAGGTTTGTGGAAGGAAGTAACTTCTGCACTTCACCTGAGCATCTCTGGGATTTAAATATGGGTATTACCAAGGGACACTTTGATTTTAGGGGTCGATTGCATGTGAAAGGGACTTCATGGCACTGCAGGTGCATGGAAGAAATGAAATCCGCGTGGGCGGGTGCCAGTTTAACCCACCGGACCCAGCCTGGGGCAGGGCGGGCTTGGAGCTCCCTCCCCCCCCAGACATCGGCCGCATTCTGCAGCTCAGTCTACCTGCCGCACTGCGCTGCACAGTCGCTGCCTCCAGACTGGGGCGCACCGCTGCGGGAATGGGGAGTTTTTGATTGTTTTTATAATTTTATTGTATTTTAACCTGTTTTAATTTGTTTTTATGGAGTCATCCCTGGCCATGTCGACGTTTGTGTTTCCTGGGGAGCGCGGGGGCGCTGCCATTGGGGTGGTCATGGGCAATGGACATAACAGCGGTGGGGGCTTAACGTGTCCGCGTAGAAGAAGGAGGGACAGATGGTTGACACCTGTCCCTCCTTCTGGTTTTGCCCCCAGCCAGAGGGTGCCAGGTAGTCTTGTCAACCACCCCTCGGGCCTGACAGTGCTGCTGCTCAATGCCAGTTTGGTCAATAATAAATCTTCCCTCATCCATGACTTGATTGTGGATGAGGGGGCCGACCTGGCTTGCATAATGGAGACCTGGGTGGGGGGGGGGGTTGTCGCCCTCTCTCAAATGTGCCCACCCGGGTATCTGGTTCAGCACTGTTCACGCCCAGAGGGGAAGGGGGGGGTCACTTTGGTTTACTGAGCCTCCATCTCCCTCACGGGACTTCCGGTCCCTTTGAGGCCAGGGCTGGAGTGCCTCTACTTGGTGTTGGGCAACCGAGACAGATTGGGGATTCTGTTGGTGTACCGTGCACCCTTCTGCCCAACAGACTCCCTGCCTGAGCTGACAGAGATCATCTCGGACCTGGTGTTGAAGACCCCCAGGATGTTGGTCCTGGGGGACTTCAATCTACATGACGAGACTGGTCTGACGGGGGCAGCTCAGGACTTCATGGCCTCCATGACGGCCATGGGGCTGTCTCAACATGTCACCGGCCCAACCCGTGAACGTGGACACACTCTGGACCTGGTTTTCTCGACGGGGCAGGAAGAGGGTGGTCTGAGGCTGAGGAATTTATGTTTGACTCCCCTGTCATGGTCAGATCACTTCCTGGTGAGGTTTGTGCTCGAGAGCGGCCTCTCCCTCTGTAAGGGTGCGGACCCGATTGTGTGGGTCCGCCCCTGGAGCCAAATGGATCCGGATGGATTCCTGAAGGCCCTGGGGGAGTTTCTGGCTGACAAGACTGGTGCTCTTGTTGAGGCTCTGGTCAAACTGTGGAACGGGGAGATGACCAGGGCTATTGACACGATTGCTCCTAAGTGTCCTCTCCCACCGGGCAGAGCCCACTCTTCCCCCTGGTATGCACCTGAATTGCGGGCAATGAAGCAGGCTGGGAGATGGCTAGAGCATAGGTGGAGGAGATCACGGGATGAATCTGACCGAACACACTTGAGAGCCCATTATCGGGCCTATGCTGTGGTGGTGAGGGCAGCGAAAAAGAATTTCTTTTCCGTTTCCATTGCCTCCTCAAAATGCCGTCCGGCAGAGCTTTTTCAAGTGGTGCAAGGCCTGGTTCGTCCAGGTCCTAAGAAAGATCTGGTTCCACCCTCGAAGGCCCGCTGTGATGACTTTGCCAAGCATTTCAGGGAGAAAATAGCTCAGATTCGTCACGAGCTAGACTCTACTAGGGACTCAGAGGTTTCTGGGGAGACACCAATGCTGCCGTCTGGTCCAAAATTATTGGATGAATTTCAGTTATTGCGGCCTGATGATGTGGACAAGGTGCTTGGACAAGTACATCCCACCACTTGCCTATTGGACCCTTGCCCGTCTTGGTTAATAAATAACTCCAAGCACGGGATTGGGATCTGGATCTTGGAAGTGGTTAACGCCTCTCTGAGGGAGGGTCGGGTACCTGCCCCTTTAAAGGAGGCGGTAGTCTGACCAGTCCTGAAGAAAGCGTCACTGGATCCAGAGGTGGCCACTAATTATAGACCAGTGGCCAACATCCCGTTTCTGGGCAAGGTGTTGGAGCAGGTGGTGGCGGAACAACTCCAAGCTCTCTTGGATGAAACTGATTATCTGAACCCATTTCAATCCAGCTTCAGACCAGGGTACGGTACTGAATCTGCCTTGGTCACCCTGTACAATGACCTGTGCAGGGAGAAGGACAGGGGGAGTGCGTCCCTGTTGGTTCTCCTGGACCTCTCAGTGGCTTTCGATACGATCAACCATGGTATCCTTCTGGATAGGCTAGTGGGATTGGGGGTCAGAGGCACTGCTTTGCAGTGGTTCCGCTCCTATCTCAATTGACCAATTCCAGAAGGTGGTGCTGGGGGGCTATGGCTCTGCGCCATGGCAGCTATGCCATGGAGTACCGCAGGGCTCCATTTTGTCCCCTTTGCTGTTCAACATCTACATGAAACCGCTGAGAGAGGTCATCAGGAGGTGTGGGCTGCGGAACCATCAGTACGCTGATAATACCCAGCTCTACCTCTCATTTTCCACCAATCCAGGTGAGGCAGTGGCTGTACTGAACCGGTGCCTGGCCGAGGTAATGGGCCGGATGAGGGCCAATAAACTGAAGCTCAATCCAGACAAGACGGAGGTCCTGTTGGTTGGTGGATCGGGCTTCGGAGAGGGTGAATTGAACCTAGTCCTGAATGGGGTTGCACTCCCTCTTAGGGACAAGGTCCGCAGCCTGGGAGTGCTCCTCTACCCAGAGCTTTCATTGGAAGCTCAGGTGACAGCAGTGGTGAGGAGCGCTTTCCTTCAGCTTCGGCTGATCCATCAGCTGCGCCCCTACCTGGAGTACGACTGCCTGGCGACAGTGACACACGCGCTGGTGACTTCCCGCCTTGACTTCTGTAACGTGCTCTATGTGGGGCTACCCTTGAAGACGGTCCGGATACTTCAATTGGTTCAAAATATTGCTGCCAGGCTGCTGACAGGGACTGGGCGTTATGTTCACAGGACTCCAGTCCTCCGTCAGCTTCACTGGCTTCCCACTGAAGTCCAGGCCCAATTCAAGGTGTTGGTGATGACCTATAAAGCCCTAAACGGCTTGGGTCCTGGCTACCTGAAGGAGCGCTTACGCCCGCCCGCCCCCTGAGATCTGCGGGAGAGGCCCTTCTCTGGGAACCCTCCATGAAGGAAATTAGGAGGGTAGGTACTCAGAGGAGGGCTTTCTCTGCAGTGGCGCCCAATGTATGGAATACGCTCCACAGAGAGGTCCGCCTGGCGCCGTCGTTATTTGTTTTTTGGTGCCAGGCGAAGACCTTTTTATTCAAACGTAATTTTAATTGCTAATATTATTTCCTTATTTTATTCTTTGGCCAGGGCGACTTATTTTATATTGTTAATTCGTTTTATATTTTTAATGTATTATATTTTAATTGATGTTTTGTGAGCCACCCTGAGGCTTCAGCGAATGGGGCGGCATAGAAATTTTCTAAATAAATCAATCAATCCACGGATACAGCTGTTTCATTCGGCCGTGTTTTGCATGGGCCCAGCAGCTCATTCTACAGCTGCCCCACTCAAACCGACTAGAGCTGCAGCCATGGCCACACAGAGCTTTCCAGATGTGTTGTCTAATCACCATTACATTACCTGTTGTTTACAGGTATATTAGATTACAATATGTCTTTCCAGTTTCTGTCCTGTATTTTCCAACCACATTGGTAGATGTTGGAAAAGGGCAAATGCAGAAGGCAAATGCAACATTTTGGGAAATCATGACACAAAACACAGCTCTTTGTCAGTATACTTGTCTGGCTCCATTTTAGTCCTCTATGCCACTTTATCACCTAGAGGTTAAGGTGTGGAAAGTATGGAAAGGCACAAAAGAAACCATCTGCTGTGCAGAGATCTGAACCTAATCTCACAAAGAAACCAGAAAACCACATCTAGAAAAGCTCACAGGGTGAGCTTACTCACATGGATGCATCTCTGAGGTTACTTGAACAGCTTTGCGTGGAGCAATCTAAATGTTATTTAGAGCCATGGTTGATTGTTACTCTGTCACTAATACTGCAATCAAGTCATTAGCAATACTGACTGGCTTTCCTATTTATAGCAGGTGGACATAAAGGAAGAATGCCATGAAGGCTTTCTGGCATAGGCCTAAGGCTAGGCATAGGGTGGTCCCATAACACCTTGTCAAAAAGGAGAGGGAAAGTGATTGCATGGGTCCATTTCTGTGTGAAGCTGTACATTTAGAAAACATTGCTGTGATTTAAATATTCTATTTGTTTGTTTCCTTCATTTTTATACTGCCCAATAACCAAAGACTCTCTGGGCAGTTAAGAAAAGTTAAAAACATATAAACAAAAAAATGGAAACATCATATGAAGCAATAAAACAGTGAAATCACAGCAATTGCAATCAAATCAGTGCTGCAGTATGGAATAAAATACAGAATTAAAACTAGGATTAAAAAGTTAATTGTTAAAATGTTGGGAAAATGAAAAGGTTTTCACCTGGTACTGAAAGAGATAGAGAGTAGGCTCCAGGTGTACCTCTTTGGGAAGTTTATAAATAGAAATCTATGTCTTGCCAGTTTGGAGAAGACTGCAACTAGGTGATCCATGTGTCTGCTCAGTCCACAATGGTCCAGGTGCTAAGTATTGATGGCAATTTTGGTACCCCCTACTCCCTTCTTATGGCTCTTGAGCTTTAAGCTGGATTTTGACTAGAGACCACTGAAACAGAGAACTGTCTTCTGAAAGCCCTTGCACTAGAGGACTATCTTCTGTAAAGTAGGACACATGAACACCCTGTTGTAAAATACACAAAAGGCACCTGGCAGTGGCATGCCAGAAGTTGCACACCTTTTATCTACGTATCTAAACATTCATAGAAAAGCCAACTGGCTTTGGGAGTATGGAGCAAATAAGGTAAGGTGAATGAGACTTCAGGGGAAGAAAGTTCAGATCGTAAGAAAAGCCACGCTGGATCAGACCAAAGGTCCATCCAGACCAGCACTCCATTCAAACAGTGGCAAACCAGCCATCCGCAGGATCTTTCAAGCAGGATGGAGACAAGAGTTCCATAGCCCAAGTTCCTTAGCAACTGGTGCATGTAGGCACATTGCCTCTGATAAAGGAAGTGGCACATAGTCAGCAAGGCTAGTAGTCAATGGTAGTCTCCACCTCCACCTCTGCCTCCTCCATGAATTTGTCCATATTATGCATTGTGTGAAGTGGTGCTTCCTTTGAACTGACCTCATTCTCCCACCAAGCAGCTTCATCGGATGATCCTGACTTCTAATATTGTAAAATAAGAAAATGATGTCTCCCTCCCCTCTTTCTGCACACCATGCATACTTTGAAACACCCGGTTCATGTCCCTCCTTACCTGCCTTTTTTCTAAGCTAAACAACCCCAGTTGTTGAAGCCATTCCTTTTAAGGGAGTTGCTCCAACCCTTTGTTCATTTCAGTTGCTCTTCTCTGCACATTTTCCAATCCCCACAATGTCCTATTGCAGGTAAGATGGCTGGAGCTCCACCTATTACAAAGTAGTATTTCCCTCTTCCTACAATAAGGGTGTTTCCTTCTTGCAGTGTTTAAAAGAGCTGTCACAGCTTGGCAAGCTACCTTCCCAAATGGTTTTACAATATCAGGACAGTGTTACCAGGGCACTGCTTGGAAAAAAACACCCCCAAAGTGTCAATCACCTTTTTTTCATACACTACCCTGGGGATGGCATGAAATCAGCACCATGAACAGCTCCTTTAATGTTCAGAATAAAATCCAAGGCAGACAAGGAGACCAGCTGATATTGTTGCCACTGCTTCCACCGCATTTGTGACCCGATTTCCAAAGCACTCAGTGGTGCTTTTAAACAGGGATTCAGAGGTCAATAGCCCAGCTCATAATTTAAATTGCATATACTAGGAACAATTGAGGGCAAGAGGAGAAGGGGACGGCAGAGGTTGAGGGGGCTGGATGGGGTCACTGGAGAGATGAGTGTGGGCTTGGATGTACTTTGGGAGATGATGGAGGACAGAAGAGCCTGGAGGAATGTTGTCCATGGGGTCACGAGGAGTAGGACATGACTTTGCGACTGAAAAACAAAAAAAGTACTGCCCCCATCAGGTAATTCAGTCAAACTTCAACCCCCTTCCTAAATATTCCTACATTTTCTATTCCCAACTTCCTTAGAGCAAAGATTCAATGGCTTTCTTTTCTTGCTGGTTTTCTGGCTTTGCTTTCCTATTTGCTTGCAATATCAGTGCCTACTAAATTTTATATTTTAATAAAACTGAACAAAGGGACATGTACAATTGTCATTGATTCAATTGACTAATTATTCCCAATAAAGAAGCAACAAGTACTCTGGCATATCTTTGAATATGTTGAACAACTTCTAGACAGTTCTGTGGCCAAAATCAGCGTGCAATAAGGGGAAGAATGCACATACACCACCATCACAGTAAACAACAGGAATAAATTAAAGGTAATTTCCACTTTTAAAACCTTGTTTCTATGGAAATACGAGTAACTTGTATTTCTGCCAATCTTGTTACCATGGTTATTTCAAGTAATTCCAGGGTATTAATGCCCTTCAACCTAAACTGATTCTTGTTTTTCGACTTGCCATTTAGTGAAATCACACCTCAGAATTCCCTGATCAGGCATGCTGAAAGAGGCACGGCACACAACAGGAACTGCTGCCTTCCAGCCATGTTAGGGAATTCTGGGAGTTGTAGCCCAGCACTTCTGCCAAGCACCAAGGGAAGGCTGGTGTGTAGAACCCGTGAGCCCTCTGAGCACTGTTTAGATCACCCTTTTCTTTGTGGGCACAGCCTCAAAGCTACAAAGAAATAAAACCTGCACACAGTTGTGTCTTAGCTGTTCAAACAGTACTGTGACAAAGAGCTGTAGTCATTCAAACCCGAGCAACAGGGTATGGAATCCTGACATATCTGTGGAAATATAGATGTGGAATATAATGTTCAGCACTCATCTTCTGAGCTTCTGTAGTTTCTAGATAATGATATTGCATTTCCTAACAAAAGGCAAACATTCCTTTGATTATTTTTTAAGCATTTTTTCAGCGTGTAAGCTCTTTCCCTGCACAAGTCTGACAGACAGCTGCGTTCATGTTCCCGGGTCTGACAATATTTGCAAGCAATTTCTGCAATGTGAGAAGACCTACTAGTTCAGGGTCTTCCCCTTTCTGACACAGCTAGGGAAGCTGTGAGGACTGCACACTCAACCAGTGAACTTTGCCTAACAAATTGCTTATTGTGAGGTGAGCCACTCTGTCCTTATTTTTTCACAAACATATCCATATTCTGATCATAAATCCCAAGGCATTGCAGGCACTGAGCAAGAATGGGCTTGCCCGTGCTCTGACAAAGCCACCTGCTGCCATTTGAACTTGATCAGAAACTATGATCCATTGTCCTCAAGCTAGTTAGATGCCTTTGCTTCCTTGAGCAATTTCAGACTATTTAGTCTGCTCATTTTTGCTGCCATGTGCCTGATCTCTCTGTTGGGCATATCACAGTTGGGACTATGTGCATCATTGTGACAGTAGGAATACAACCTGCAAATTAGCATGTGTGACCAGGTGCGCGCATTCAGTTGCCAACTGAACAGAATGGATTGTTCAATTACAGTTGTGAGGTTAAGGTAAACCTAATATATAAATCTCTAATGCTTAAGGAAAACTCCTGACCTGAAATGTTCTTTGCAAAAAAGTTTTGTTTAGTAAATACCTTAGAAAAAGCCAAAGATCTCCTTAATCAAGAAGCTTCAAAAGATATTAAATAACAGTTTTCCAGTGTAAATCTCCTCTCTAGCTGGTACTAATTTTGTTTGAGCTCAGGCTGTTTGGAGAAGATGGTGCCTCTGAGAATGTACAGAATGAGGTCTTTCCTCTCTCAATAAGAATATGATACATATGACTATATTTACTAAGTAATAACATTGAGGTAACCAATAGGAAGGTGGCAGCCTGTAATATCATGCCTATAACCAACAACTAGCAATCTAGTGAAGTAACAGAGTGGTCAAAATGTTTACAGTTTTGTGCCCTAGTGAACACGAGGTTACAGACTTATTGCATTAAATCATTTCTTTATTATTGACTTATCTGCTGAAAAGCCATGAAGCCAGTGTACAACAATTTTGAGCAATAAACCTTAAAACAATAAAACGAACTGCATGTTTGGAAAGGCCAAAGTGAAAAAAGATACTTGATACCCTTTCTAAAGGCCAAGGGAGTGGGGACTAATCATAATACTTCAAGACGCACCTTGCATAGTTTGGGGAAAAACAGGATCTTTTCTTGCATACCTTCAAGCAGGCCTCTGGGGGTAACAGAATCCGTGAAAGGATATGGCTTGCAGATGTTAATGTTCAAACAGGTTCTTAGCAATAGAGCTGGTCCCTTAGAGAGCCAGGTCCAAAGCCATTAGGATGTTTTATTTATTTATTTAAAACATTTCTATGCCGCCCCCATCGCAACAAAGCCTTGGGGCAGCTCACAACAAAAACAAAAACACAAAATTATACAAAAATTATACACTAAAAATATTAAAACCCAGTGCATCTCGGCTTAAAAACTTTTAAAATCCTACACAATAAATTAACACTTAAAATAAGTTTTAAATAAATAACGACGGCGCCAGGTGGACCTCTCTGGGGAGTGCATTCCATAGATGGGGTGCCACCGCAGAGAAAGCCCTCCTCCGGGTACTCACCCTCCTAATATCATTCACAGAGGGTGCCCGGAGAAGGGCATCTGTTGCTGATCTCAAGGGGCAGGAGGGCATATATGGATGCAAGCGTTCCTTTAGATACCCAGGACCCAAGCCGTTGAGGGCTTTATAGGTCATAACCAACACCTTGAATTGGGTCTGGACTTCAACTGGGAGCTAGTGGAGCTGACGGAGAACTGGGGTTATATGAGAACAACACCCATTCCCCGTCAGCAGCCTGGCAGCTCTATTCTGCACAAATTGAAGTATCCAGACCATCTTCAAGGGTAGCCCCACGTAGAGCGCGTTGCAGAAATCTAATCGGGAAGTTACCAACGTGTGTGTGTTAGGACCAAACACTTTAAATTGTATTGAGAAAGCATCTGGCATTCATTGCAGGTCTTCCAGGACAGGCATAATATAGGCTCAAGTCTGTGCCCTCGTTAGCTGCCCAGCTATAACACATTTGATACCAAATGAAGCTTCTAGTCACTCTTCAGAAGTAGCCCCACATTCAGTGCATTGTGGTAGCCTCACCAGGTGGTAGCCAAAGCATGCATAGCTGCTGCCAAAACAGATGGATTGAGGAAGTCTCGCAGTAGGCACACCAAGTATACTTTTGCATATGCCATCACCCGAAGATCCAGCAACATGGGACTTTCCCAAGCTGATCCTTCAGGGTCCAGAAGAAGGCAAAAAAATGATCCAGGGTTTGGAAACACTGCCCTGTGAGGAGAGACTGAGAGAACTGGGCATGTTTAGATGGAAAGGGGGGCATGATATCCCTCTATAAGTAATCTCTAAAGGCTGTCACAAAGAGGAAAGTCAAGATCTCTTCTCAATGATACCAGAGTGTAGGACATGGAATAATCAATATGACAGTGGAACCAGATGCCTAGAGAGGTCATGGGCTCTCCCACACTTGAGATTCAAAAAGAAACTGGACAGTCATCTGAGTGGGATGCTGTAAATTGGTTGGACCCAATGGACTTCTTGGCCCCTTCCAACTCTACTATTCTGTGATTCAAAAGGAGTACAACCTCTTCCAAAACAGGTTGACTCTCAAAGTCTGATTCAGGCTTCCTGTGGGCCAATGATGCCTCCAGCTTGTTTGAGTCTAACTTCTCTTGAGTCATACTCATCCAGCCCATTATCAAACCCAGGCTATGTGTGAGGGTTTCAGCATGCAGAATTACTGAACACTAAATTGTGGTCTGCATTTACCCAGTGCTGCCATGCATCTTATTTGGTAGGGAGCTCTTCAATGGAGAAAGATTATTCTAAATATACCTGAGCATCAGCTGTTCTTTTCATAGATGACGTGACACTCATAACTTAAATCAATGGGGAGGCTACTTCAACATTAAAGAGAGGCCACTCTTACAGGATCTTCAAGTTTTTATGGTACATTTGAGACCATTCTCTAGTGCCGGGATGGGCAACTGGTAGAACATCAGATGTTTTGAGCTACAGTTCCCATGACACTTCATCACTGGCTATGATAGCTAGCCCTAATGGGAGTTGTAGTCAAAAATCTATGGAGGGCCACCAGTCAGCCATTCCTCCTGTTGCGTTTCAGCAACAGGAAGCGGGGCTTTTCCATGTACTCCAAAACTTTCTTTTTGTTAGCAGATTTCAAGACAGAGATGCTTGTTCCATTGACTATATTCTCTGTTACTGTTGTCCATTACAGTATTTCTCATAAAAGATAAGCTTTTTTTGGCTTTTTGTTTATAAATCAATCCTAGAGCAAAACTGGTATCTGAAAAATGTTAACAATTAAACAATAACTCAGGGATTTTGAATTTAAGTACACTCTGTGTGAGCAGATTAAGAGAATATTGTCTACGTAATTCAGGAGAAAACTAATTAAGCCTACTATATAACGATGATGACGAGCAATGATGCTCTCTCACATCTGCCAACAAAACCAATCAACATAATCTATTACAGAGTGATGTGCTTTCTATTCTGTGTATTATGGGGATGATTCAGCACTATAAATTATGTAACTATAATCAACATTTGTTAATATGATATAGACGGGCATCGTTCTCAATACACCTTGAATCACACTGCATAGGAGCCCAAAGCAGAAACTCTAATTCTAAATTTATCACCTGCACAATTCAATTTGTTCTGCTTCAAAAGTCCAACACTTCTGAAATGATTCCAAAATATTGATTTTAGGAGTGCATACACACTGGAGAGGAAAGCAAATGCAAACCTGGATGTCTGGGTGAGGGTCTGTTCTCACTGTGCCAGCTGCCTGGCACCCACTGCTGTCCTCCGACAGCTGCCAAAGCCCCTGAACGATCCCACCACACCTCATTTCCTTACAGCCACTTCTGATAATCGGGCCTTAGTCTAGGCCAGCAATGGGGGTCAGTGGCAGGGTTTAATACTGTAACACAGCACCGGGCAGTTTCCTAGGTGTCCACAAGCCTCTTTTAATTACTCCTGAACATACTCACAGGCTGCATGTTGAATTTGGTGTTGCTGGGGGACAGAGAATGGTGGCTCTCCACTGAATTTTAATGACAAACCACTGCAGAGGTATAAAACTGACACATTAAGCTTGTATTCAGGATTCCTGAAGGAGCACCTCCTTCCCTATGTGTCCTTCTGCCACTTGAGATCTGAGGTGGAGGCCCTCCTCCGGGAGCCGTCCTTGAAGGAGATTAGGGGGGAGAGCACCCGGAGGAGGGCCTTCTCTGTGGTGGCGCCCCTACTATAGAATACGCTCCCCAGAGAGGTTTGCCTGGTGTCAATGTTATACTCTTTTCGGCGACAGGAAAGCCCCTTTTCATTCTCCCATTATTTTAATGTTTAATTGCTTTTAACTGGGGTTTTAGTAAATTAATGGTCAGATGCTGTGAGGTTTGTTTTATTCTACTTATTTATTGTAAGCTGACCTGAGACATTCTGTAGGGGAGGAGATAGAAATGCTTTCAATAAATAAATATTCAGTTCCTCCCTCCCTCTCTTTCTATGTGTATTTATGTTGCTGTCTTGAATTCTGGCAGCCTTTAGCCCATGGGCTGTATGTTGCCTGCCCCTGCTGTACCATATTGCTACATACAGGCCTCGTCGAAGCAGTCCTGAGATGTCCCCAGGCTACGACGCTTTTTCCTTGGGACAGAGGCATTTGTATTTCGCGATACGCATGTCTGCTTACATACATGCTGGCTGGCCCAGCGGGGAGGACAGCTTTAGCATCCCAACAGACAGCCCAAATCCACGACTGCTACACGTGGTCTCTACCCTTTTTAAAGCCCTCCCAACTGATGAACAACACTGATTGTGTCTCCCCTTCCTCATCCTTTTTTCCTAGGATAAACTATCCTAGATATTGTAAGCTTTCCTCAAGGGAGGAGGGGAACTGCACTTTTTCCAACGAGGTGCAGTGACCAAAACTGTACATAGTACTCTAAATGTAGTCACAATACAGATTTGTATAATGGGAGTATGAGATTGGCAGTTTTATTTTTTATTTCTTTCCTGATTGTGCCTAACATGGCATTCACCTTTTTCACAGCAGCTGCACAATGCATTGACCTTGAGCTGTTCACCACAACCCCCAAGGTCTGTCTTGGTCAGTCGCTACTAGCTCAATTCCCAGCAGCATATGCTTAAAGTTGGGATTTTTTTTGCCCCAATTTGCATTATTTTATTTTGCTTACATTCAACCATATTTGCTGTTTCGATGGCCTCTTCCAGTTTGGAGAGATCATTATGGAGTTCCCTTTCCTTTTTACCACCCTAAATAATTGGGTGTTATCAACAAACGTGGCTGATGCTAATTCCAGATCATTTATGAATAAGTTGAAAAGTATGGATCCAATATAGATCCCTGAGGAACCCCACTTTTTAAATGGAAGAATTTACCATTTATTCGTACTGTCTGCTTTCTGTTTTTAAGCAGTTTCTGATCTATGTGAGCTTCTCCTTCTTATTTTTCAACTGCTAAGTTTGCGCAGGAATCCTTACTGAGGGACTTTGTCAAATCCTTTTAGAGTACCTTTGGAGTGAACAATATCAACTGCACATACTCATGACCTCATTTAAACAAGACACGTAAACAATGAAAACAGTCCTGTTTTCATATGTACAGAATTGATTAATGCTTAGCTATAACATACTTATTGCAGAAAGCTTACTAATTTCAATAAGCTGCTATATTTATTTATTTATATTGCGATTTATATCCTGCCTTTTTCCTACAAAGGGCTCAAGGCAGCATACATCATTCTCCTCCTCCATCTTATCACCACAACAACAACCCTGTGAGGTAGGCTGGGCTGAGAGTCTTTGACTGGCCAAAGTCACCCAGTTGGCTCCATGGCTGACTGGGGACTAGAACCCAGATCCTTTGAGTCCCAGTCCCATGCTCTTAACCACTACACCACAATGCAACCCACTATGCCAGAATAGCCTCTCTCTGAAGCCATGCATTACAGCAACTTCTTCAGGTTTTTGTGCTGCCTGTCCTCTAGATATTACTAAAGCTAAGTATCATATAACTTTTATATTTTACAGGAGGCAGCAGTATCTTCATACACACACACACACACACACACTTGTTATTATTAGCACTACAAACTTCCAGAGTTCCTTTTAACTACAAATGTTTCTCTAAATGATCACAAGCATCTCCTTGAATTGCTGCAGCAAATGGACACTTTCCAATCACAATGCACAGTGTTATCTATACACTACAAAATGTAATGTATAAACAGTCCCTTCATAGATGCACTATTATTAGTGAGCTATGTTTTTCCATTTTGTCTGTTCACCGTTGCTAAGAATTAGGTCAATTGCATAAAGATAACATTTTGATTTTAAGGAGTACTAAAGCTCAGTATAGTTAATTGTGTACCTTAAGCTTCAAGGAACATTTTAATAAATGGAAAACAATCATAAAAAGAATCACATGGCAGGAAATCTTAACAGGAAGTGGGATTCAAGAGAGATGGAGTTTCTATTTCTGGAGATGGAGTTTCTCAAGAGTCTTAAGGGCTCCATCACAAACAATCCCATTAAGGGGAGAAATGAAAGACCACAGAAGAAGTTCATGTGGCTACCCATAAAATTAAGTGATGATGTGAAAATTTTAAAAGTACATATATAGGAGATAGAAGGAGGGACAGGGCCTCAAGGAAATGTCCAAGTATATAGCCCAGAATTGCAGAGATGGTGTCAAAAAGAGCTGTGGTTGGTGAGGAATGCTAAGAATAACAAAAAGGACTTCTTCAGGTATGTTCAAAGTAAAAGGAGGACAAAAGTTATAGCAGACCAATGGCTCAACAAAATGACAAGATAAGGAGAAGTGATAATGACAAGTGATAAAGAAAAGCCAGAGCTTCTCAATTCCTATATTAGCTCAGTCTTCTCCCTAAAGAGAATTTGTGTCCTATCTTGTATATGTGCAAAACAGGTTGCAAAAGTAGTATAGCTTGGGAGCAAGAGAGTCAGGCCTCTTAAGCCAGTTAAGATCTCCAGATCCAAATGAATTGCATTGTAGTATGTTGAAGAAGTTATGAAATGGGTTTTCAGAACCTAGGGTAACTTTTTTTTTTAACTTACGAACAAATTGGAATTACAAATGCACTCTCGGAACAGAATTTGTTCGTATGTAGGGGACTTCTTGTGCTTTTCCAGACCCTAAAGGGTTGTCTTATGGAAGCTAGACACAGCCAGTTGTCTCTCACTCGAGAAAGGAGGATGCAACATAACAGGCTTTAGTTGCAGGAAACTCACTTTTGTTGAATATCTGGGAAAACTTCCTCACAGTTAGAGCAGTCAAAGAACACATACAACTTGTAAGGAGGTTGTGGAGTCACTGTTGCTGGAGGCATTCAAGTGGAGGCTGGACAGTCACCTATCAAAAATGCTTGGAATGGAATACTTGGATGGAGCAGGAAATTGGACTTGATGGTCTAAATCAGCCTTCCCCAACTTTGTGCCTTCCAGACATGTTTGGACTGCAATACCCAAAATTCCCAGTCAATGGCCCTGCTGGATGGGAATTCTGGGAGTTGCAGTCCAAATGCCTCTGAAGACCACCAGGTTGGGAAGGCTGTTCTAAATGGTCCCTTCCAATTGATTCTAAATTTATGATTTATGAAACTTCTGAATAAACATGAATGAAGTGCTATATCATTAAAAAGCCAATGTGACATTGAGGAGGAGGAGGAAGAGACAAAAAATATGAGGAAGAAGAACTCAGTTATGTGGCATTACTCTCTTAAAATAAATGAAATAAATTTAATACATTATGCTGGATGCAGAAATGAAATTAATATTGTGTGGATCAATTTTTGCTCTTGTGTCTCTTAACCAGCTATGCACATGACAGCTGATGTCCACAATGGAGTTATTCCAATTATAATATATTACAAAGTGCTGATATGTATCTGCTGTACCATAACCCAGATATTGGCTTCAATATGATTAAAATGGCTTATGCTTGAGGATGGCATTTTCATTGGACACCAAGTCATGCGGAAATCTTACTTTCTGAGTTGGAAGAAGATCTTCACAGCTTTAAAACTGAGGAGGTAACATAGCCAGTTCAGTATTTCATTGCTACAAATTCAGTTCCTAAAATCACCAACACTGCGAATACTTCAGAAGCATAACTTACAATAAATTGGAAGGTTGGCTCCCTCACCACAGAGAATTTGGGTGATCATTTTGTGCCCTCGGACTTGCACGGGCAGCTGCTTTCCTAGACATGTCTGTCTTCTAAGTTCTTCTGTACAAAGACACAGTTTTCGAGACAGTCAGCAACTACAACATGATCAAGACGAGGCACTTGATAATGGCACCCCCACTTCCGTATCTATTATATTTTGATAATTGGATTCCCATCTGCTTCATAGTATGAGAAAAATAATGAAGTCACTAAACACAGTGAAGAGCTCTTCACCCTTCACTGTTCACCCTTCCTTATACTGTGTCTTCATTATATATGGCCATCATTAGAATTTGACAGGAACTTAGAAATCAGCTTAGGTTGGCAGTACATTATACACCATATATCTTTGTATTGCCTTTACTGCCTAGCTGGCATCCGTCTGCATTAGCACTGCTTGCAATAACTCGGCTCGTCATATTTGGCACCATCCCTGCTTTTTATGTACTTCCTAAATAGTCTTGTAAAGAAGTAGCACCAAGTTTAAGTCAAAACGGATGGGTTTAAACTGCCAAGTGGAGAACTTATGGAGAAGACTACCTTTGAGGGGGTGGGGGAATGCCAGGTTCCATGAAAGAAATGCTTCCCAGTAAGCATGACATCATTTCCCCTGGTTACAGAGTCATTACAACTGAAACTTTAACTGTACCACAATCAATGAGGTGTACTGAGAGGTCGTTGAGGCCCCACGAGAGGTCGTTGAGGCCCCATCGGTGCAGGTGTTCAAGGATAGGCTAGACGTCCACATGGTGGGCATGTCATGAGCGGAGCCGGCTGGTGCTGGAGGTCAGACTAGATGGCCCGGGAGGCTCCTTCTGACTTGATCTGTTTCTATGTTACTGTGTTGGATTTCTGTGGCACTTGAATAAGCATTCAAATATGATTTTACTTGTTTGGAACATCCTTGTCGAATTCTCTAGGAATACAATAATGTACGTTTAGACAGGGAAAAAAAATCCTACAACTTCCAGCATTTCCCAGTCAGCAGTGCCTGAATATGCAAAGCATTGCACCCTGAAGGGTTTTAAGTAGACTGACCAACATCCTGTATCCATTCAGCACATCAACCTAGTTAATGAGTTTGGCCTGAACAATTTTTTCCAAACAAATTTGCAATTATCTTGAAATTAAATTTGTAATTATCTTGAAATGTTTTGATTATAAAACTACATTTAATTTGTTTACTTCAAAGTTTCATAGCAAGTGGAAGATGTAAGTCTTTTTTATATACTGTCATGGTTAGAATGGTTTTGTGGATTTTGATATTTTAACAGCAGAACATGTGCTGTTATCTTTCCAACATCTTGTCATATACTTGGAAGCCAAGGTTAGATCTGTGATATGTTTTCTCATGTTTATGTTTATCTTTATCATGTTTTCTTATTGTCATGCATTCAGGGAAGTCATAAATGTTCTTTTTCTAGGAATGGAGAAAAATATGTTTGGCCCAAATTTGAATGCAAAACAATGTACCTAATTACATACTTTTGAACCAACATGTGAATTGAAACACAGTCATCTTTCGAAACTTTTTCTTAGAATTCTGCAAGGGAGCTCTCCCATAATAAAATGCAACCAAAATGTGTATGTTATTAGAGACCGAACACAAAACTCTGTATATGAGTAAAAATCATGTTACCAATGTGTTATACTAGAAAATTCTCTGAAGAAATGTCTATGCTTTTCAAAACTGCTTTACTCTTGCTTTTTTATTAGGAAATATACCTACAAAAATGTGGACAACTTTTAATGTGAACTGCCAAAGTGCAAGTTTAAATAAATGTCAAATTGGCAAAATTATTAGAGTCCATCCTGAACAAGAGTAGCAGAACAAGAAACTGAGAGAAACAGCAATTGGCAGATTAATTTATAACTTCCATTTTCATATAGGATCCTTTGAAGTTCTCATAATCTAGCCAGCATGCTCAATGGTCAGAGGCATTGTAGACCAAAGTATCTGGATTACCACACAGGTTGTCTACCCGTAGTCTTTGCATTGCTGAAGCTGAGTAAGTCTCAGCCTGATCACAGCTTGGACTGAAGATTGCCTCAGAATCCCGTGGAAGCTGCTCTACTTCCTGAAAGAGGTAACAGATATACATAAACTGTACAGGTTATATTTTTACTATCCTTGACAGGTGTCTTCAATATTCCTTTTGGTGATCCTGGGGGAGAACTTTTCTAGTGTCAATAACACCTTGACAGAAGCTGGAGGTTTAATTTTTAGGCACTTTGAGCTTTCACAACCCAGATATAGGTTTCTCACGTGGAACGGAAATCATCATCATCACATTGTATTTATATCCTGCCTTTTTTTTCCTCTTGTGAGGAACCCAAGGAGTTTTACATAGCCCCATTTTATCCTCACAAGTACAACTCTGTGAGATAAATTAGTCTGAGAGTGAGTGGCTGGCCCAAAGCTTCATAGCTGAGTAGGAATGAAAAGGCTTGCTTGGCTTCCAACAGCCAATTTAAACATCAATTAACCATTTCAGCTGCAGTCAGGCTCCTCTGTTGTGAGATACAATCTATGGCTTGCTCTTTGATGTTGCTTGCCTTGTTATGTGTGATCTTGTTGTGAAAGGCAGCTAGAATGGACAAGCACAGAATACTTTTACATTAAATAATTTTAATGTGTCAATCACATTCATCAATGGGAATTATTAATAATAATGTATTTCTATACCATTCAATAGCTGAAGCTCTCTGAAATGGAAGAATGTGTCAATTTTGGTTCCAACTTGCTTTCTCAGTTCTCCAACCTTAGGTTCATTTCATCCAAGTTCTGCATTTGCTTTATTAATAAGAAGGCTTCATGAAGATGTCTATGTGCTCCATATGTATTTATACATTTATATGCATTTTAATACAGTTTTCCTAATGCACTCATTTTACAAGCAGAATTCCTTAATATAATGCCTTTTATGCATGATATTTTCATTTATATGTGTATAATTCTGTACATGTTCCTCATACATAAGCACTTCAATGTGTCTTCTGATAAGAGAACTGCATTGAAAAATTGGAAAGAATAACTGCATTTTGGTTCATGCATCAGTTCAAAAGTGCAAAATTCAGTTCACATTTAAATGTCAGACAAACAAATGTTTCCCCTATCCCAGTTCTTCACTGATCTGTTCTGAACATCAGCAAAGCAGTGATGAGAGTTTCAAAGAAGGATTTAATTCTATTCAATGTAACATCCTGTTAGTGGAACCACTACCTCAAATTCTGGCCTCCCTAGTATTAGAAAAAGAGTGTGTGTGGGAGCCAGTGTTTATATAAAGAATATGAGTCAACAGTTCACCTCAGATTCCAGAAAAATGCAGGAAAAAGCTTTAACTGTTGCAGTTAGTACATCAAACAGCTGATCCGGGGAGATTAATTTCCAGTTGCGCTATTCAGTTTGCCTTAAGTGAATGTATGAGTATGTAATTGTGAGAATGCCTATTGACAAATGACTGATACTTTGTGGTCTTGCTGAATAGGGAAGTCTGTCATAACAAATTGCTACCATTAAGAAACAGGAACATAGAAAAAAGCTGATACAGAGAACTCCACTGATTCTTGGCCAACACTTAACACAATAGTGGCAAGTCATTATTGTTTTCTTCTGCATTTTCAGTTGCCTCATCCATCAGAGGGAATTCTTGTGGCATTCAAGTGGGCATAATGAATATTGCCATAGGAATTCTCTTCCCATTTAGAATTAACATCAATTAGTGCCATCTTATTGTGAAGAGCATTTGATTTATATACCCCGTTCCAGTGCAGAGATGCACCAGAGTACCTATTGTCAGTGGAATGAGAAACTGCCATCATAACCCAAGGCAGCAAGCATTCTGATCTGTGAAAGAAAGTTAGACTTAAAGACAGGTCCATGAACACCAATACTTTAAAAATGAGCTTTACCCCTGGATTTTCTGGGATTTCAAAAAAAAAAAAAAAATTCCCAAAGTTGTTGTGGAAAACACTGGGTTATCCACATTTAGTGGGAAAACTTGCAGATAATATTCATATGGGGGTATGTGTTAATCATATCTTGTAGCATATTGTATGTCCCATATTTCTATGTACCAGCACATGTTCTCTCTCTCTCTCTCTCTCTCTCTCTCTCTCTCTCCATTGTCCAACATGTGAAAATAGAGTGATGAAGGTCTAGGCCCTGGTGCTGAGAGAGGAACCAGGTACCAAGAGAGGTTGTGCACTTTTCCACACTAGGTGCATTCAAGAAGCAATTGGACAATTATCTGATCAAGATGGTGTAACTGGTGTCTTGCACTAGCGGGGGGTTGTTCTTGAGAGCCTTCCTGGCCCATTCTGACCCAGCTGTTCTGTCAGTCTGTGAATCTGTGAAAGTAGGGAAATGATTGGTAGAAAGAGGATATCAACAAAAAAACATCCTCATTCACCTACCCCTCTTCTAAGCTGGAGGAGCATTCACTGAATCAGTGATTCTGGTGTGAATGGCAGAAGCGTTTTCACCTATGGAAGGGCAATTCTGGATCCAAGTCATGATGGAAAGAGGGCCTTCTGAGTAATACATCTCCAGTTCCAACTTTCTGGAACATGGTACCCAAAGAGGCCTGCCTTAGTCCAAGTCTACTATCAGTAAAGGAGCATTATACATTTCCTGTTCTGAGATGGCCTTCTGAGTTAAATTCAAGGCAGCAGTAGGGGTTACTGAAGAATCTGATCTGGGAATCCTCTTGCAAACTGGCCTGGTTCCAGCTTCCCACACCGTCCTGATAAGAAAGTCCATGCAATATCCAATTTCTCTGAATACTGTCAAACTATTCCTGAAAGAAAATGCATCAAAATGTATGCACTAAAAGAAAATACATATAAAATATATATTTACACATGCATTTTCATGCATTTTTTTTAAAAAAATAGCAAGTTGACAGTGCAGTCATACACAGGCCTACTCAGAAGTAAACGTTAAGATCGATGGGATTTATGGGTGGAAATAAATAGAAGTGCAGAAACAGGACAGAACAAACATTTGAGGAAACGCATGCAAGTGACATGGGCCCAAAATAGCATGATCTCCAAATCAGTACGAGAACAACATCTATGGACCTACATCTCTCCACAGACTAATGACACACTAATGACATACCATGAGCATTTGCTTCATACAAAGTATGTGTCTGCCTATAGGGAAGATAACGTATTCCTTTAGCTTGATTCCCTAGATTTCTTTGCAAACAATGAAACCTCTCTGTAGTAAACCAAGGAATAAAGGCAACCTTTTCATACTGGACAGAGTTCTTAACCATGAATCTTGTCTTTCACAATAATTCCATTATTAGATTTGCTGGGAGTGGATCTAACTCATTGAAATCCACATGCAGCTAGAACTGTTTGCATTCGTATCACTGCTCAGCAACATAATTTAGAAAACATAATGTCTAAATAGCAAAAGACTGACAAAATGAAAAGCTAGGAGTGACACAGTTCAAGGGGAATGGTGCATCTTTGGCAGGTGAATTACCACGTCCTCTGTACTACTTTCCCTTTTCCAGTGAAATAAATATGTCAGTTCCACATCTGGCATCATTACCCTTCTAGGAACACACCAGGAAAATGGAAGGGCTTTGAGTCATACCTTTCCAAAGCCTTCCCAATCCATCCACACAAAGCTTCCACTTTGCTTCCTCTGCTGCACCTTTCTGCTGCCACAGAGAGTTTCCCATCATGCACGGGAGAGGCAGCAGATGTCTCTCTCTGAAGATGATGGCATTCCATCGTGTCCTATGCCCTCCTGGACTCCTCCCAGGGACTGATGGCTGCCTTACAGTAAAATAACTTTACATCCACCTATTTCAAATGTGTTTCCCTATTTGGGGATGCAGAAAATGTTTGAGGACATGGAAAAGAGGCACACAATAGTTTGAAATGACCGAATGTAATTCTAAGAAGTAATGCTTATTAAGAGTATCTGCTCCACAGACAAGGTTCCTCAGGATGAAAAAACTGCCTAAACTGTGAGCTACTGAGCCATACCAGGCCAGTCCTCTGTCAAAGGTTTTCAGAGCAAAAGAAACATAAAATTGATGTATAGTTACTTAAATGGTTCTTTTGGTATCTTTTCACATGGCTGGCTCTGAAGCTAAGGAAATGCTCAAGTAAGATGGAGTTAATTGACTGGCATAAATTATGCTGATTCAGCAAATGATTTTACAGAGCTCACATGTTTTCAAGATTTTCATGGCTCAGAAAATGCAACCACTGTTCATTTCAGTATTTTCTAGCTTCAGTTTCACTTGCACTTCTAAGACATTTTTACAAGAAACATTCATGACAACATTTCCGTCAAGCACTTGTGCTAATGTGTACTTATGCAAAAAACAATTCTCTATATGATCTAGTTGCCCTGAGGAGACTCCTTTGAGAAACAATTTCTGAATATCATTCTTTCAATGGCTATATTATATCTCTCTATTTGCCTTTTTTCCTCCCGTTTTTTCACTATAGCGCTGAAAGAAGATGCATGCATTGTTCTTTCTCCCTGCTGCTCTTCTTTCATGTCCAGATAACACAACCAAAAGGGACATTCCTGAGTTTGTACTGGCACAAAATGAAGGGCCATATAATCATGCACTGGAAGTTGGGAGAGCTGTTTAAGCCCAGGGTTGGGTGTTACTATACCTTTGAAACAGGAAGTTTAAAGTAAAGTCCATGCCTGCAGAGTTAAGTACTTATCTGCATCACAAAGACCCTGCAGATTCTGCCTTTCTGAAATTGTTCTAAGTTATATGTTGCAGGCAAATCACATATTTTGGTGCTTGTGTTTTTTAAAAATGTAAACTTTTAATCAATAGCTTGAGAGAACAAAACCTTAGCAAGTGGAGATGATATTCAGAGAAGGTGGAAGTGAGTAACTTGTCCCATATCTAGCAATGTCAAGGGAATCCACAACAAATTCAAATGAGATCCTATTTCAATGAATCTATTCTGCAGATTCCATAGTAGACTGGCTTTTTCTGAGCTGCATATATTCCACTGACTTGCAGATTGGTTTTCAAATTTTAGGGACATTTATGCGAATTTGCACTTGTGCTAATGTGTACTTGTGGAAATAGAACAAGATCCTCACAAATCTCTTAAAATCCTGTTCTATCAGTTAGCAGACTATAGAATGAAAGAGACCTGACAATCCATAGAATACCAATGAAAAAGAATTAACAAACTCTGTACTTGCTCATTTATCCTATATGTAAATTTCTGTAGGATCCCTTTTGTTTTCCTACAGAATTTCTCATTAAACCAATTGTTTTTAAACCATTTCTTACATTTATGAATTTATATTCTATCTCATGCAGTTTTCTCATGTGCCTCAAAATTCAAACATGAAAGACACCAATAAAATACTCAACATTGGTAAGGCTGTACACATCTCCTCTACTCTCAAAGGCAGATTTTAAAATTTACTCTTAATCAAATGCTTTCAAAGTGCTAAATGCTCTGTTTCCCTTCTACTAATCCTATTAACTCTCTGAAGTTTCTTTACTAAATGACAATGGATGTTATTATCTGATTATTTTTAAAGTAGTAAATAATCCATATGAATACTTTAACATTCCAAAATGTTCACTTAAAAAGGGCAGAAAAAAACTTACAAAGGTTTGCTCTAAGAACTTGGAGAGGTTTTGGCCTAAAGGAACTATTTTAATATGGAAACCGCTACTACACTGATACATGCATAATTTAATACATTAAAAGGAGCACAATCTTCAACACACAAGAGCACCTTCTTTCAAAACCTAAGGCCTTTTTTAAATTTAAGGAGAAAATGACAGATATGCCCTTGGTTCATTTCTTTGGTCAGCCATTTTACTTCTCACTTGGTTGGGAAAGTATTTTAGAATTTTTTTTAAATACACTAATCCAAATGCCCCAGTTATCACCATTTTCTTTTCTTCTCCTCTTAAAAATCATTCTACGTATATCATTTCATTGAGGTTTGTGTTCCCGGAACACTGTTTTCTGAAAGTTATTAACAAAATTACTATTTTCAAAAGTTTTGCAAAAATAATATATCATGGTAACAAGTTATAACTGATCTCCCCACCCTGCCTCCACATCAGTTCTTTGCTCCAGCTCTAGTAGACTTTTTGTAAGGGAAGGGTACTCTTAAAATTGTTCATGGAACATGATCTGAAAAAGGGAGCCAGCAGAAACCTAAAAGGAGAATGGATTTCACTGGCAAATCATGCCAGCACTATTCTCACTCTTCAAGGCCATTTTCCCCCACTGCTTTGCCACTTTACCCTCTGTTATTCTGTGTTATTCAGTGTATGAGACAACTAAGAAAAGCATGTCATGCACTGATGGTGGAGAGTGTCCTCTAATCAGGGTTAAGACACCCACACAAGGTACCCTAAACCTAAACCTAAGTCTAAGCCTAAACCTAAGCCTGGTAGAAGCAGTGGGCAATGGAAGCACTGCTGCAATCTGCACTAGAGCTGAGATCTGCCCACCACTTTAAATGCCCACCATGTCTTACTCCAGGGTATTCTGGGAAATTTACACAACCAATGGCTTTGCAGCTTGGAAGGCATAGGGATGGCATTAGAGACTGATGTTTGTGGCGGCTCCTGACAGGGCCCTGGAACCGCAGCAGCTGCCCCAAGGACACAACTTGCTGATGGCAACCCTGGCTGTGACCTGCAAAGGCTTATGCCGCTATAACGCCACTCGCCTGCAAGCTTCTACAAGACTAAGCACAGCCATAACAGGTTAAACGTCGCTAGTTAGACCTCTCTGGAAGTTGGACAATTGCAGATTTTCTTCACTGCAAACTGTCATACAAGGCAAAACTGAAAGGTGGGCTCTGTAGGCAGGACTGCCTATCAGGGCTGTCTGAATCAGCAGCTGCCATTGGCACAGGGTGCCCCTCACTTAGATTTATTTATTTTATTTATTTAGAGTTTTTGTATGCCATCCCATTGCTTAATGCCTAGATGAACCCTCTGGCCTATAGAACACTGTACAACTTGGGCTCATTGTGGCTGGGAGGTGTCCACTTTTCACACAAAGTCTCCCGTTTATGGCCAAACTATTTGTGAGCTCAGCTGTGCAGTTTTGCACCTGACTATGGGGTTTTCTCCCCACAAATTGCCAATGCATTCCTCCCAATCCAGACCAAGACCCTAACATGGGAAACAGGAGTCCTTAGCTCTATGCTGTGGGTCAATTAGGGTTGAAAGAAAAACTGAAAAGCAAGGAAAAGAGTACAGAATAAAATGGATATGTGTCAAAATACAGTGCACCAAGCTACACATAAAATGACCAAACTGCAATAAAACATCTTTAAATCATTATAAGCACAATATAAGAATCAAATGTGGAAATGGAAAACCAGGGTCTTGGATGGGGTTTGAAAACTCCCAAGATGCAGGAGCGGCTCCTTTTTAAAGCATCGCTTTCTGTGCACACTGGGAAGGGAAATGTTTTCAGTGTGGCACAGATCTCTCTCCATGTGCATTCATTCAGCACAGGACAAAGAACACCTGAAGAGGGCAAGAGAAGATTACATCTTATAAACCGATTAACATGTACCGTTTAATACAGATACATATAAATCCAATGACAGAGACATTTTGACTTTGCAGACCTCTGCAGTGGCAGATTTAAAGATTAGTGAGACGTCTTCACAATGAATCCCAGAGGGACAGTACCTGATTTTCAGGGTGTGAGATCTTACATGTAAAATTGTGTAATATACTATTGTAAATCTTGCCCATCCGGAGCACTAATCTGGATCAGGACCACAGAAGGGGAAGGATTGAAGCCTGTCCCCCTCTAGATTGGAATCCTCATATAGGCAATTGGTGGATTTGTGGCAGCAAGGAGACTACTCCGTACCTAAGTGTATGGATCCATAGCTCAGGCCTCAAAAAACCCTTGTTTTTTGCCTTAAGCCCTGAAGTGGAATCTATGACTAAGAAGACACAAAACAAGACTCTTTGGGGAGTTTTATTTATGTACTTATTTCTTAACTTTATTTCTTTCTCTTTTTTTCAAGGTAGCTCACATCCTCCTCCTTCTCCTGCTCTCAATCTGATCCTCACAACAACAACCCTGTGAGGTAGGTTGGGCTGAAAGTCTGTGCCTGGCCCAGAGTCGGCCAAGGAGCTCCATGGCTGAGTGGGAATGAGCACCCAGCTCTCCAGAGCCCCAGTCCTGCACATACACCATGCTGGCTCTCAGATCCCTCCCAAGGGATGCTTGCCCGCCCTCATCTGCACAGACAGTTAGGAAGTGGGGAAGAGGTGTTCTGCTTTTAGTGTGTTATCATGGGGTTCATGGCTTTCAACGGCGTGGTTTCACATTTTCATGCTCTCTGGTATCGGGAAATCACTTACAGCTGCCTTTCTAGAACCATCCATCTGTGAGCAAGCTCTGCTGAACTCAACGTGGCATGCTTCTGAGGAGACCTGTGTAGGATTACACTGTTATACTTTAGGTCTCTCCATAAGTCAGCCAATTTGGAAGAGGGTCAAAGGGATAAGTTAAATAAATAAATACTTGGATGATGTCCTGAAGAGCTATTTCTAAGATATGTTTCTGTCTTCTTTTTTCTTTTAAAGTCCATTATTTGAATATGCCTGGGGGAGAAGGGGCACAAACACTTAACCCTTTTCTCTAGCAGTCCATAAATTCTGTGCAATTGACCAGTGCCTGTACAAGCCCTATTATAAAAAAGGCTTTGAACATCAACAGAGCTGCATACACACACAAACACACACACACACACACTCCCAAGACATGCAGGCTTTATGTAGCAAGGATTTTACATAACACACACACACTCCTTCCTAAGCTGGCAAAATAAAGAAGCCTTACAAAACTGAACACACGAACACACACCCTCTTGGCTAGTTCCTTCCTTGCAAATCATGTTCCTTACTTTCCTTTAGTATTATATAGTGTGCCAGTTGCTATGGAAACTATATTTTTTTTGTTTGGTTTCATTGGTTGTTGCTTCCTGTTTGGGGTTTTGTTTTGTTGTTTTTTAAAAAACAGCTTTGTCAATAAGTGTGCACACTATATTACTTGTCTCAGCTGTCAGGGTGAATTATGCCCCTTTTGCTTCAACATGAATTCCCGTATTTATCGGGAAGTATGAAGTCTGTTTATTACTTGTACAAGTGACTTCCCCCTTTGGCATATGATGCTCTCCTGTACCATCAGGTGATGCAAACCTACTTACCCTCACAATATATGACTTAGTTTACACTAATCAGGAAAGTCAAAGGAAGATGACACAGGGAATTAAGTGTCTGAGTGACTCCTGCAAAACAAGAGTCACAAATGCGGTAATTTCCCCCAAAGAATTAGAAAAACGGCTCCCTTGCAGAAAAGGTAGTTTAGAGAAAATTTAAAATCTGCCTAGCTAGCCGTTGGTTATGGGAGGAAATGAAAAGCGAACAGCTACACTGACATTTTCTTTCAAGATAGCAGAGGGTAGCAATGACTCATTCTTCATTGCTATGCCAGAATACCTTTCTGGCAGGAGCCTTTGCTGAAGTGAAAACAAATGTAGCAGAAATATGCTTAGGGTAAATGTGTGACTGGCAAGTTTTCCAATGAAGTGACCTACTACAGAGGCATAAGCTGTTACTGCAACACCTGGAAGAGCCCAGAACAAAAATTTCTAATATAATCAAAATTCTTCAGGCCTTTCCATATACAGAAGCATGACTGTGTTTCACTTTTGCTTTGCAAACATGCATTAACATCAAAATCTATAACCAGAGCCATTTGGGTAACCTTAGAAAAGCCGGAACCATGCAGAGGAGAATTTAACTACCAATGTAAAAAATATAGTTGGCAATATAAGTAGTGTTAGCACAGTACATTGTAAACTGGAATGCTGGAGATAGAAAAACAGTATTTCATAAAATAAAGCTTTCACTGATAATGACACAGCATGGTAGGAAATGAATGTCACCTCCCTGGAATTTAACTGAGATCAGATACTTCAAGTCGGGTGGCCATGTGCTCTTCTTGGAAGGCTGTCAGAGAACAATCCTCTTTTTGATGCTATCCCAGTTCAGGTCTCATTTAACCATAAGGAGTAAGTGAAGAGAGCTTAAAATTTCCCATCAACTGTTAAGTACATGGGCAGCAGCAGACCAAGTAGGAACTTGGGTCACCTGCTCACATTCTCCCCACTATGGTGAGATGAATTTCTATTTAGATTTCTATTTAGATTATTAAAGTCTTTTTTTAATATAGAAAACCAACTCTATACTGGTGGTGCAGTGGTTAAGAGTGTGGGACTGGGACTCAGGTGATCTGGATTCTAGTCACCACTCAGCCATAGAGTGAACTGGGTGACTTTGGGCCAGTCACAGACCCTCAGCCCAACCTACTTCACAGGGTAGTTGTATTTGTTTTATTTATTTATTTAGCAGACTTATATGCCGCCCCATTTGCCTAAGCCTCGGGGTGGCTTACAAATAAATAAATAAATATCATTAATACAATAAAATACAATTAGAGACATCCTGGCCAAAGTTGTTAAAATCAATAAATAAAATCAACAAGTAAAATACCATTTAAATAAAAAGGTCTTGGCCTGGCGCCAAAAAGCAAATAACGATGGCACCAGGTGGACCTCTCTAGGGAGCACATTCCATAGGTTGGGCGCCACCACAGAGAAAGTCCTCCTCCGTGTACTCACCCTCCTAATATCCTTCACAGAGGGCTCCCAGAGAAGGGCCTCTGCTGCCAATCTCAAGGGGCGGGAGGGCACATATGGACGTAGGGATGAGTGAGAGCAAGAGGAGAAGACTGATATAAGCCATTTTGAGTTCCTTAAAAAAGAAAAAGAAAATTCAAAACAAATACATATTTTTATTTTCAATAAAAACAAATTTTTCCTAAGTTTGTGCTTATACACGTACATTAACATATGAAAATCTGTCCATTTCATCCACTTTTTGGTGACACATTTTTCTCTTTGGTGGTGATGCCTGAGTAGCCGTTCTCCCTGCAAGTACTTCTTCAGAGATTGTCTGTGTACTCTTTGCTTCAGTAAGCCACTACTTGAAAGAATGTGTCTGAAAACTCTGGGAGACTGACATGCACAGGTCTTCCTGTAACAGCCTTTGTTATCCCAAATGGTTTCAAGAGCCTGCCTTTGAAGCCAGGTAAGCAAGAACAATTCAATCTTTATATGTTTGAACCCAAAAGTCATCACAAAACAGGAGAGAGGAAAGGGGGGAACCTCCAAACAAATCCATCACACATACAGACACAAACACACACAAGTACACACTATCCTATCTAATTAAGTAACTACTGCAAATAATGTAACTTGGTACATAACAAATTTGCTCTGATCTGTCATCAGCAAATTCCACTGTTGGGTGGAGTTGAATGCAAAAGGGACAAGCAGGAATGCAAAATAGGCAAGACCATTTTTAATGCCTATTTTAGGTTAGAATTCTCGCTTCTTTACTAGGACTTACGAGAGGCATAGCAACCATTTAGAATGGGGAAAATGCACAGAAGCCAAGCAGTCACCGAAACAATTGGTGGTCATAAGAAGGGGCTGGGCCTTGGGAAAGTAGTGTAGCCATCTGAAGAACACTGGAGGGCAGGATTTGGCCCCCAGTCCTGAGACTCTGCCTCTCTGCCCTATGGCAGTGGCAGCCAGTAGGAAGACGGACTGTAATCACCATGGAGGTCCATCATCATGTGAATAAGTTGGTCATAGGTCTGTAGGTCCCACCATACTGGAGTGACAGCCATTGCTGATTTTCTTCTCCTTAAACCAGTAGCAATCTCTCATTTGTGGGGCAGAAGGTGAGAAGCCACGTTCTTCTGTGACTCAAGTGATATACACTGATCTCGGTGTGGAATGCGAATTGTTCCTTTTAGAAATGCTCAGATGCCATTTTGACTTGGCGATGCTTGTTGTGATGAAAGTGAGAAACCTCGATTTCAGGAGATGACTGCACAGCTACATGTTTCCAAACCACATCTCTAGTTCTAGGAAATGTTCAAAGTTTGCCTTGGATGTTTGAACTCTTCAGGACTGCTTCTAGACATTGCCTCACTATCGTCTTCATTTTGTCTGCCTGAGTTAAAATGAGTCATTTCACTGGAAGAATTATTATTTGGGGATGATCTTCAGAACATTAAACACTGACACTTAACCTCTATTACAACCCAGAATTAAATTAACCTCTCTTTCATAAAAAGCAACAAATGTGTGGCTTCATGTAACTCTGTGAAATGTCCTCATACTTAGTCTCAAAGATAATGCTTGCATAAATCCATCTCAATATTTTTCCAAGATGTTTCAATACATTTGATTAACATCCAAGTTTCTTCTCAATATTTTTCTTTGAAGTTTTGCAGGTATAACATACACACACACACACACACATTTGTTGCTGTTCAAATTGCAGCAGGAATTGGTGGCATGCTGGCAGTTTTCTTCCACCTCTGCCATGAATAACGGAGGCTCGGTGACAGCAGGGATGTGGGGTGTAGCTGCAGGGGCTGGAGAGGGTGTACCCCTAGTGCATGACTTGGTATCCAGACAGTTGTGGACAAATGGCAGACTTTTCACAAGTCTTGTTGTCACAATGCCCTAGTATGGATCTCCCCATTTGCACAGGAGCAAGAGGTTCTATTCCAGCATCTATCCAAGGATTCAGAGACCAAATTTCCTCCTTCTCTCCCTTCCCTTCTCTCACTTTGCTATTTCAGTTGTCCTTCCCCTGGACTCACCCACTCTGTTTTCTCCCATGCCTACTGTCTCTGTTTCATTCTTGATCATTACCTCAACAAGAGCTGACTTTCAGCCTCTCATCAGGTGTTCACAACCATCCTGATGATGCTCTGCTGGCCATGGGAAGCAGAGAAGGTACAGAGACAAGGTCAGTCGTTCGTTACCATAACTAAAAGTGCGTCCTTCTCATTGAACCTGTTAGGATTGAATTTTTGCAGTGGTGCCTCCCAAGTGCTGGAACTCAATGCAGAAGGAAGCTAGGTGGGGCCCTCTCTCCCTTGCCTTTCTGCTGGCAAGTAAAGTGCAGTTCCTGCAGGCAGAGTGGGGGCATATAAATGAGTCTGTTGCTGAAAGGGTTTTTCATTTAATTTGCCCTGTTTTTAAATGGGTTTTTAATCATTTGTACTTTATGTCAAGATTTAATTCAAACGCTGTTAATCAGGTATTTTGTGTTAGCCACCTTAAGTACCACTTTTTAATGTGAAAAGTGAAATAGAGATTAATAATAAGGATAGATAAAAGAATAAAAGACAAATGCCAGCATAATGCCAGATTGTGGCAGCAATCAGAGATTTCAACAGACACAGGGTCAGTGCAAGTTTGATGACATCATAGCTTCGGAGCCTCAGTTATGAAATCTGTGCATAGAGTTGTGGGGGCTATCAGCTTTCTTTTGTTGACAACTTTTGTGTAGCTTTTGACGGGATTTTATCTTTTGTATTTAATTTTTGAGGTTTGTTTATTGTAAGCTGTCCAGAGAAGTTTGCTATGGCATGGCATGCAAAAGTCATATATAGATAAAGAACAAATAGCTTTGAAGAGACAACTTTTGTCAGGAACATGACAGAGAATGAGTTCAGGTTCCCCTTGCGATTCCCCTTGAGACTTCCTCACAGATTCTGTTTGTGTAGTGAACAATGGTGCACATGAATTGCTTTCAGGCCTCTCAACATGGTTGAGGGGGCAATAGGATTCATCAGTGTCCTAGCACTGAGTTTCTGTAACTTCAGTGTCCCACCACACCAGCCCTCACAACTAGAGCAAAAAGAAGCACACCAGCTTCTCCAAGAGTGGAGATGAGCATCAGGGAAGGGGTGAAGTGCATGCTGGGTTGCAGGGAGGGAATGGTTGTGGCCATTCACCTAGGACAATTCTTATTGGTTCTCACTAGATTCTTCCCCCTCCTTGTTCCTTCTCTAGATGGGTGAAAATGGCTGTCTAGATAAAATGCACCGGTTGAGGCACAGCAGAAATTTTGCCTTGCTGTGCACCAGCCACTGGATGCATTTAAGCCCCAAATTCAGAGGTTTCTGTGTGTCTATGGCAGGAACACAGCAAGTAATACCACACCTATTTTGGCATACACTTCACATGCACATACGTACACACATACGCCCCAGTAGTAATTTGCTTTCTGCAAGATAATCTAAGAAAGTATTTGTAGAAGCAGCCCCTGTTCTATCATACCTGGTTTGGGTTGGCATCACTGCTGGAAGAATTTTGTAAGACTGTTTGCACCTAAGCAAACAGGCCATATCATGCAGTTGCTTATCAGGGCTGAATGAAATGGATGCCCAGTGCTACAATTTCTTCCAATGAGGCAGTCTGAGATTTAGTATAATGTATGAGCTGCTTCACTTCCACTCTCTCAAGAATACTGCTTCCCCCCACCCACAGAGGAAGGGATTATTCTTATGAGTCTTGTTGTCAGGTTCATCAACCCAGTCCAATAATTTACATGCAAAGTAGGTAACTTCATTTATCTAGCTCAGCTTGTTTATCTGTTATCTCTTGCTGAACGTAATCAAAGTCATTGGTTTTATTTCCCTATGCTTTTGATTTAGTTTGCCCTTTTCTTAACCTGTCCTTAGCATTCTTATTCAAAACTTCAAACTTTGTTTAGAAATTTCCAAACACACACACATATACTTGCAATTCATACTATATTATTCTCATTGTGCCACTGATTTAATTTGTATTTTTCTTTGGAGTTATGGCTAGACAGAGAGATTTTTTCCTTTTGAGAACTCACTTCAGCTGAAAGTCATATTTGTACATTCGTAAACAAATAATAGCCAAGTGAGATACCTACACCTCCCTTTTTTAAATAGTATTTCCAAAGTTAATGGTAAGAGGAAAGTTCTTTCAGACAGTAGAAACTGTTCAACAGAAGAATGGACCACCTTGAATGGACTCTCCTCTGATGGCAGTTTGCAAGCAGAAGCTGAATGGCCACTTATCACATTTGCTGTACGACTGGATCTTCTATACTGGCAGAAGCTGGGGCACAAAGCCAGGGAGTGTTATGTTGTCAGGGGGAAAAGTGGAAATTTTAGCCTGTATGGATCAGCACCATTCCAATGGTTAACATAAGAAAAACTGCAACAAACTGAAATACAGATCATGACTGGCTATAATTGTAAGATCAGATCACACAACAGTTGCTGGTAAATAGGACAAATGAGATAAATTGATCAAGATAGCAGAGGGGAAATGTTTTTCAAAATATACTGCAGGGTTCAACAATTAGGAAGCTACAAGATCTGATTAATTCTAATTTAGAATGCTTTTATTTTCCTAAACCCCTGTGTTTCCTAAAATTATATTTAATCCATCAAACATTTTCCAAAGTTCAACATTTATTTTCTGGAATAACTGATTTGCAAGTAAGCAGAAATCTTTCTGTACTTCAACCTTGCAGTCTTCATAAATCCTGCATTTTCATAACCAGAGAAACTCTGTAAAAGCTTTTATGAGAAAATATGGTTGAGGACAGGGACAGCTGGCATTTAAATTAGCCAAGTGAAAGAAATTACTCTTATTCATTCACCAGATGCTTTTATTCATATATAAATTTTTAAATTAATAATTCCATAAGGCTGTGCAATCCATACTGTTTTGCTCACTGACCTTAACAAGCGTTGACACCTTTTTTCATTATTTCCAAAGAGTACAGCACACTTTGCCAACTTCAATTCTGATGAAACATTCTAACAGGGGAGGGGTGGAGCAGCATCCACAAGTAAGTTGTGAAAAGTTTGGAAACAACTCAGTCCTATGTCTGCTGAGGCAAAGAAAACTCCCATGGCTAGTGGGTGACTGCTGGGAGTTGTAGGACTTTTCTTCTCTAAACATGCTGTTCTAAGCCATTATTTCTCCCACTAATTTAGGATTCCCATCCAAAATAGAACATGATATAATACATTGCTTGCATTCTAGTTCTTTTCAGTGTTTTAATACTTTACATCAACAAGCATCCGTTATTCTCCCAATAGTTTGGAGCCAAGCTGTCAAACCATCTGCTATAATCTTGGATATTTCTGCACTCTTAAGCAGCACTAGCGA
This sequence comes from Varanus komodoensis, assembly GCF_004798865.1. NCBI lineage: Eukaryota > Metazoa > Chordata > Lepidosauria > Squamata > Varanidae > Varanus > Varanus komodoensis. The sequence goes on along the minus strand of NW_025335268.1, from coordinate 31,565,114 downwards.
TCCTAGGCTGCTGCCACACACCAATATGTGAACTGTTGCCAATATTGTCAGCACTCCTGGAATCCCACATAGTTGGAATCAGTGCAGTGAAGGGCTACTAGGATGGTGGCTGGTTTGCTGGGTAAGCTATATGAGGAGAGACTGAGGGAGCTGGGATTTTTCAGCCTTGATAGGAGAAGAACCAGCGGGGATCTGTTAGCAACATACAGGTATGTGAGGGGATGCCACACAGAGGTGGGTCATGACCTTTTTCCCCCTGCAGTGGAGGGCAGGATGTGTTCCAATGGAGCAGAGCTCAAGCAACCAAGATTTAGGGTGGATGCCAGGAAGTACTTTCTGACAGTTAGCACCCCTAGGATATGGAATGGGCTTTCACTGGAGGAGGAAAGCTCCATCAGTGAGGGTGTTTAAGGTTAGGCTGGCCATGCACATGATAGGCATGTCATGAGCAGAGCCGGCTGGAGCTGGGGGTCAGACTAGATGACCCAGAAACCCCTTCTGACTTACTCTGTTTCTATGTTTCTTTGTTTCTAAATGATGGTCATGAAGTTCAACAGATACTAGGGATGGTGGATGAATTCATCCAGTTCACTTTTTTTTTTTTTGCCACATGGTGCACTTTCAAACTATTATGAGAACCAAAACTGAATCATCCTTTGAAATGTGAAATGAAATGAAATCAAAATGATGTACAAAATATGTATATTAGAGAAAGTAAATATTGAAAAACACACTATCTTAGGAGCTTTGCTTGCAAAACCTATGTGTCTGTTATGCAAAATGCTGTGCAAAATGCATGCATTAGGAGAAATGTGCACACAAGTTCTTATGAATTTTCTTGAACATTTATGTGTAAAATCTCAGAATTTGAGATCAACTCAACTTCAGACTGGAGCAAATGGAAATGGAGAGAACCCAAACTGGTATATTTGTTCATTCTTACTGGCTCTATTGACCAGGTTTTTCATTCTTCAGTCATGAAAGTGTTTGGATGATTCCAGAGACAACTTGCCCACATGCAATAGGACAAAATTATTTCATTTGACTTTTACTGTGAATTGATCTAATTTAGGCATAATCCATGTAACAATTTTTTCACATTTCTCATAATATTCCAATATACTTAACTGATTTTTAAAAAGCATATGAAAAGTACACCATGGGGAAAATGGTGCACATGAAAAGCCATGCACTAGGGGAAAGCATGTACGGAAAATTGCTTACAGAATGCACATCTATGTCTGTACACATGAAAATGTATTTCTATTTTTGTACAGACATTTTGCAGGAAAAATAAAGATAGTTGAAAAAAGATGGTGGAATGACTTGTGTTTAAAAAACTTGACATGATAGAAAATGAAATAGATTATTTTTCCTTCCTAGTGTACCATCTCAAGTATCCTTCACTAGCTTTCCCTTCCTCTACATCTTCTCTAACATTTAAAGAACAAATATAACATTCTACATGGAACCAAAGTAAGTTGAGCATGTATAATAAATTAATCTCAGTTCATTTTTCAACCAGAATTGACCCAGTTCTTACCACTTGGATCCAAACATGGACTCAAACTCAGTTGGCAGGCAAAGTCTGTATATTTCCAAGATAAAGGCGCTGTATTGTTTCCTTTTCTTGGAGAGGGTTGTCATGCGTCTTCACTGCCCTTCAGTATGTTAGAACGTACTTCCAGGAAACATTCCTGAGTGGTAATGCCACATGCAGGGGTGGGGTAGGGGGAATCCTGTCTCTGCAGACACCTCCAAATTACATAGCCAAGCACAATTTGCAAAACAAGCAAGCAAGAAAGCAAACAAGAACTGTATTAGAAAAGCAACAGATTGACAAGATACATAAGACAAGGAGCAAAGTCAAGGATGCATACAAATAGCAAAATAAATGTATAAGCTGTCTGTTTGTACCAGAAGGAATCCCTGATTCATAGGCTCCATCTCTGGCATTTCTTTGTCCCACAGAGGCATGGACTCAGCTCTCCACTCCCCATTCTGCCACCATGGGCTTTCAGGCCCTCTTTCAAAGGTAAATGACAAGGCAATTGTGCTGGTTTGTACATTCCCATCCAAATGCACCTGATGACCAAGTCCAGATGAAAACAAGGGGGGAATCTTTTGGCTTCTATCCCAGAAGCCAAATACACTTAGAAGAGCATTAGCAGATTACACAGGAGACGTACAGCTTCTCACCACAGGTACAATTCACCACCAAACAAACTAAAAACACCTCCTCAGAATAGGCACATTACAAAAATGCATGAAATATGTGTACCAACATACTGTAAACAATGGGAGAAAAGTGTACATATTTCAGAAATCCACCTAACTGATATGCACTTTTGGGGATATATGTACGAACAGTTGCATTAGTTTTCATGCAAAAACACAAACAAAGCTCTAAGTCAGAAGCAGCTCTGAGTTGAAATTTGTTGATTGCCAAAATGCTCATTTGTTCCTCTCCAGAATCTGTCCATCTGGTCCGCCACTCCAAAAGGTACGTAGGCTATCTACCCAGCTTGATGAAGTGAAGATATATAGACCTGAACTCAGGATTGTCTACATACAGAGATGCCGATTAAATACTCTTTCATTGTATATTCTATTCTTTTGGAACACATCACAGGCTTGAAGGAGTCTAACATGGTAGCAGTTCAGAGGAAGACCAAGAGCCTTGTTTAGCTCTCCTCTCACTGAGGGAAGAGGGATATCACCTTCCCATTAGCTTGTGGGCTTTCCAGATGCATTTAGTTGGCCACTGTGGGGAACCAGGTGGATCACTGGTGTGATCCAGCAGGTCTCTTCTTATGGTCACCTAGTCTTTTTAGGAAAAAGGAGGCTTTTGTGTCCCACCAACCCAGCCAGCCATATTCCTGCTCATCCCTTCCCGTCCCACTCTGTTTAGGAACAACAGGAAACAAAAAAAGCAGTCTAGGCGGACACATGGGAGACACAAAAGCACCATTCCTTGTAACAGCGTGGGGCAGTATCTGAACATTCGTCATGGAAAGGAGGAAAAAAGAGGAAGAAAAGAGAGTGAGACAAAAGATGGTAGTGATTTGTGTGCGCATGTGTTGATTTATAGCATAATTATTGTGACTGAAATACAAACATAGTGCATCTCATCATTGTGTGCAAGATGCCGCCAGTAACCTACATGCCTGCTTATCCAGCCAGGTGTTGAGGTGGTAACTCTTGATGGGCTGGGGTGTTATGATTCCTCATCTGTAAGCTAGAACTGGACAGGACCGTTCTTCAAACAGAGGATGGTCCTCAGTAAAAAGGGTACTGGGTTACCTAGTCACAGGGAAAGGGGGAAAGGACCCATGAGCATCCCTCTGCATGCAGAGCCTGTTTTCCTAGTGGACTGGGCCAAATGTTCTCTGTTGCCATATTACCTGTGTCTTTTTTATGCAGTGCTTCCCTTAAGAAGCTTTACTGCCTGCTTCATGTTTGAGCCAAGCACTTGAATACTGCTGCTTCATTAGGTGATTAATGTGCATACAAGCCAAATATGTTTCAGGTATGAGAGTGGCTTCATTTCTAACCTGAAGAAAAGAATGAAAGAAGCAATACTCAGCCTAAAGACTCATCACAGCATTTATACTTAGCTTAAGTGTGTACTCCCAAATTATTAACACAGTTGTAACTGTTGGAGGCCTGAAAGGGCTCTCTGATCTGATACTCCAGGATCAGTGTGCTTTATGCACAGTAAAAATCATCTGCAGATAATAAAAGGCAGAAATAATAGTCCTGCCAAGAAGGTTTCTTTAGATGATATGCTGTAGTAGGCTGCTTTGTACAGTGCTTTGGAAGAGCTCTCTCTTTCTCTCTTTAACACGGAACTGTTGAGTTTCAATATTTTCTTTTGTGCAACCTGGGACTGAGAAATGCAAAGTGCAATATCAGCTTTGAACATCTAGTGCTGTTTGTGTTGCTCACATTAAGCTATTTGAATGTATGGAGGTAAAGCAGGCTAGACAGAAGCGCACCCGGGGACCTGTACCTGCAAGTTCACAAGCTGAGAGAGACCGATTAGGGGCCAATGTAATTCAAATAACCTAAGGGACAGGTGGTGTTGGGAGGCCGTAGGATTGTGCCATAAGGCTTGCAATCTTCAAATGTGCCACCAAACCACAGAGATTACCAAAGGATGGATGCTCCAGTGTTGCCACAGAAGTGGGACAGTGTGACCGGCAAATCCAGAAATGAAACAAGACATGTGAGACAACTTATACAGACTTGCCATTATGTTTGATTAGCTGAATTGACTGTCGCTCAAGCTACCCCGACCAGGCAACCCCAAAATGTATTGAACTGCAACACCCAGTATCAGCAGGGAGTACAGTTCCCAGTATCAGGCATTGGCCATACCTTGTATGACTGTGGAGACATCTGGATAGTTGACATCTGGATAGAAGGTGCCCATCATACTTAGTCAGGGTGCAGGCCACCTGTTAAAGCACTACCATTGCTAAAAATAGCTAACAGTAGAGAGCCCTCAAGGAAATATGCATGTAAACTGGTATGTTTTCATATTGGGTTTGACTAGCACCTTAAGATGCTGAAACAAAGTTACCCGAGGAAGCACCTCCTCCTATATGGGTTTTCCACATCGCTTGAGAGCATCTGAAGACTTAAGGTCTCCTTATACATGGAGGAACAAATATGTGTAGCCACATCACAAACCTTCTCTGTGGTGGCACCTCATCCTTGAAAATCTCTTCTTTGGGGAGGCCATTCAGTGGTGAGCAGCTGATTTCAAGGGTTAATCAAAACATCCCCTTTCAGAAGGACATTTGGCTTGTTAAAACACCTGTTGTTTTTAGCTACTAGTTGTTGTATTACAATATGCATTTCTGGTTTGTTTTAATAAGTTAAGTAAGCTTTAAGTACTGTAACCTGCTGCTAGAGCTTTTGGAAACAGTATATAGAATACAGACTATAAAACAAATCAATACTAAATATATCTGTATAAAGATGTTTGCCAGAACTGATGGAATGGCTTTCTCACTCATTCATTCAGAAGCGTATCAAAAACAAAGCTGGGGTCCCTTCACAGGTCCAATTAATCACTTCTCATAACCCAGTGAGCTTAATTTGAATGCCTGCAAATCTCCTCCAGCCCCAATCCATCTAGGGACTTGAGATACTCAGACACTGCCCTGACCGTCTAATCAGCTTTCCCAGTTTCCTTAACCTCTGCTTTTTATACCATCTTGCTTCATCCACAGTTTGCAGGTTTTGGAGGATTTTGTTTGGACAAACAGAAGCTTTGTACTAATATGGTTTCTGAAGGGGGAAAAAAGTTAGGCTACCTCCCAACCACAATAAATCTGCCATTTGATAAAACAAAAACCACCCAGAAACCTTCCGCTACAGGCAGTATAGAAATGATGCTGATGATGACAACAACTGGAGACACCCTGCATGAACTACAGTACTTCTGGTTGCTGTTACTTCCTATTCTTCAGATTTTAAAGAGCAACAAAAGTTGAAATGCGTTTGATTTCATGAAAAGAGATTTCAGAGCTTAAAAATCCCAGAATCATCACCTTCAACTCCCCCCACCTCCGACTCTCTATCGCTCCCTTGACTGATTCTGGTTCCATTTTTCCAAATAACATGCACTGTATGCTTACTCAAAGGCACTCTTATTTATTATTAACTCAAATTTTTGAGTTTTCTGGCACTGAAAGCCAGGTCATTTCTAAGCCTGCCTCCAATTAAGTCCTGAAGTTGAATTACTGATTGTCTACTTCATTCTAAAAGCTTCAGTTGTTACTAAGTCTACTAAACACCTTATTAGGCCCTCAAGGATAGCAAAGGATTTAGATTACTGCTTCGTATCAGGAAATTACAGCAGCTTGCATCAATGAACTAATTAACTACAGTGAGTCACTGCAGCAAAACACAGATCTCCAACTGGACTGCATAACTTTGACCTTTACATTTGTTTAGGGGCTGCAGCACAGGATCCATACTAATCTACCTGTCTCTTTGTGTGTTTAATATTCCACCTATATCTCTGTGTGAATGGACCCTCAAATTGCTCCACCTTCTTTGTGGCAATTTCACCAAATTTCTCTGGGGAAGGAAAAATCCTCAGCATTTCTCAGAAATGACACTCACCATTAGCACTGGTTGTAGCCCAGCTTCTTTCTTTTTCCATCCTGCTATTGCAAGTGGCAACAGTAGCAAATGTGTCATCCCAGGGTGTCATGTGTGTAGAAGTGGTGGGGGAAATGTAGCGGCGTACCTCTTTTCTTTCTATTATACACCTCGCCAGCCTCCCAGGTTGCCCGCCCTTCCTGATCTGAAAAAGCCCTATGGGAGGAATGACCTCATTAGATCTTATCCAGGCTGCCAAGGAGATGAGTGGACCCCAAAAAACAATGCTCTCACACACACCCTTCAGCTACTTCATAAGTAAGGTCAGCACAAGAACATTGAACTCAACCCGTGAGAATGTCTTTAACTCCCCACTGCCTCTTGCATTTCATTTTGGAAGAAATTCCTTTACAATGAAATTTGATGAGACTGGTTGAAGCAAAAGGGAAAGAAAATGCCTGGGACAAGACTAATTCCACCTGTACTACCTTAAAAAAATATTCCTTGGCTGTCCACAGAAAATTAATGTGGGTCGAAGGATATCATCTGATTGCCACATCCTCTTAGAGCCAGATTTCAGTTCAGCACAAGGTTGCAAAGGTGTCAAAAGGTGTTTTGTGAAGACCACCAAATAAAGAACTGGATCAAGAGATGGAGCAGACAAATTATTTTTTCACCATCTCAGCATTTCAGCAAAAGAAGAGAACTCTAATGGAAGCTTGTGTAGAATAAGAGAGATTAACCCACCTGAGGATCAGGAAGTCCCTGGTTCAAAGCTGTGAACTGATCAGGTGGCCTTAGGCATGTCTCCCTCTTCCAGTGAGTTCCATGGAACTAATCCAGATTGTTTTATTTAGTACATTCCAATCACCAAAGCTCTGTAGGTAGTTCATTCCTAATAAATATGGTTGTGTGGATTGGAACTTCATGAGCACTCTGAGTGGCCTTCACATTCCAAAAGTGATATTGGTTGAAGGACTCAACATGCTTTTCAGAATGCTAAAAACCAAATGGCCTGGTCATGACAGTCAACACAGAACTGTCACTGCAGGAGAGAAGGCATTTATGCAATGGTTTTGGGCACAGGGACAGGAGAACAAGTGATGTTCAAGCTCCATGAAGTTTCCATTTTTTACCCCAACCTTGCCTCAGCTTATTCCCACCCCTGAATGTGAGTGCCTCTGTATGTGCCTCAGTGGGAAAAGGATGGATTTTCACACATGAAGAACGCACAATTTTCCAAGCATGAAAATTAAATATAAATTCCCCTCATGAGCTAAATTGTGGAAATGTGGTTTTGAGGAGGGGCAGTTCGTATTTTTGGAATTTCACACTTGTGCAAGTGCATTCTTTGCAATGCAAGCACAAGCTCAGGAAGCTGTAAAAACATTCCAAAGAATAACGCACTTGCTCAAATTTGTGTTCACGATTACAAATTGATTTGCAAACTGGAAAAAAAATAACATGCACATCCCTAGGGATGATCAGCACAGATGGAAAAAAATAACCCTGTGTGTGTTTGTGTGACAGAGAGAGAGAGAATCCACCAAGCTAAGCCAATTTTACCAATCTCTTGTAACAGTCACTGATAAAAGATGATGCTCATACCTAGTGTTTTTGGCATACTTCCAGGCCTACTTTTAGGAAGATTATTAATTTTTCTACCAGTTGCAGCTGTGAACAAAAAGAAGGAAAGTCTTAGCAGGATAGAACACGCATTTTAATTCATCACTAGATTAGGTTAATGATCAACTGCTGCAACACTTCCTTGGAATGACCTAGAGACGGTTGGCGAGAACAGCCATCGTTTCCTTGCATCTGTTCCCCCTCTGCACCTCATGGGTGCTTTCAACTATGGCAATAGGCACAACCACTGTGCCTTTGATAGAATTTTTATTTAGCGCTTTCCAGTACAGATGAGACGGGCTCAGGCATTCCGCTGCAGTGTAAATGTGCTGCACAAGCCAAATCTTCGAAGAGGCGTGGTGGGAAATTCCACTGTTTCGGAGGACAGCAACATTGACCTCAGCTGCCACAGTTCCGGAGATTGCTTCAAATTATTCTCATTGCACATCTGCCACTATCAGCAACATCATGAGGAGACCTTCAACATGCAGGAACAAGAGCAGCCTGACCAGATTTCAGACTGCTGCCCAATTCTTACTGCCACTGGAAAGCCCTTTCTGTATGTCTACATGGGAAGTTACTTGACATCCTTCAGTGAGACTTAGTTCTTCTCTGTACTTCATTGAAGTCACAAGGAAATTCAATTTAAGAGTTCAATCCAGTGCACTACTGGACTCAAAAAAGTCATACAATAAAAGTCCCAGCACACCCAGCCAGTATGGTTCTGAGAGTTGTAGGACTTTTTTCTATCTGAACATGCATAGGATTGCAGCCTTAAATGGCACTATTGGGGTGCTAACTCTTCTGCCAAAATTAAACTCACAATAGAAAAATCCAAAGAATGCCCACTGAATTTTAAGCATTAAGCTTATACAGTTGCCTGGTCCAAAGGGGTGGGATGAGATACAGTAGCTCAGCCATTCTCAACCTAGAGGACTCTAGATGTTTTAGATTTCAACTCCCAACTTGCAAGGCCAATGATCAGAAAGGCTGAGAATGCATTCCCAAACATCTGGAGGTCACCTGGTTGTGGAAGCTGCAGAAGGCTATTCAGAATCCCCTCGGATCTAACTGCACCAAACAATATATATGGAGCGTGGTGTTGTGGTCAATTATATTTAAACAAAAAGGGTTGTTCTGATACCTGTGTTTGCCAAACGGTAACAAGGGCATGTGGGTTCTCTGCCATGCCACAGATGTTCTCCTTTGACAGGGACAGGTGAGGCAGGAATCAATGGACTCTCCCTCAATGCTCCTGGTAAATGAACATCACAAAGCTTTACCCACAAACTCCACCTGAATCTTCTGATTCAGGACGTGGTTGAGCACTGATAGATTTTTTCCTGTGAAAATTACTTCACCGAAGTAGAGGTGTTACACAAATGTCAACCCTGATTGCTGGAAGAGAGGAAGGAACATTGATGTCTGGAATGAAAGAAGATCAAAACATGACCAAACAAGAAGGAGTAACCCTTGGTGTTCCAGCACACTGTGACTCTAGGAACAATTGGGGTTCCTGCTGTTCTGCTTAGAGATGACCAGATCTGTCAGTTTCCTTTTCAGTCTTATTCAAATTACTTTAATTACTTTAATAAGTTACTTCTTTCCATAAAGTCTGACAGAGAATGAAATGTCCACCCATCTTCCCAAACCAAATTCCAGAGATGCCCTGCATGGAAAGGGCCCTAGTGGACCTGCATGCCAAGTAGCTGTTGAAGATAAGGCCTCTGTCATAAAAGGCAGGAAGCTGAATGACACACAAACACAGGGATTCAAACTCGCTTTTCAAAGTAAAGCGATCCAAGTCCTGTGCCAGGACAGATGAGGCTGCCAGTTTCATTTTTTTAAAAATGCATTTTAAAAAATTTAAGTTCTTTTTGTCCTGAAGATGAACAACTTTGCAAACTGTGGCAAATTCTAATCTAATTAAACTTAAACAAAAATTACACCCATTTCTACTTCTGCTTCCCTCTTCCCTATACTAAACCAAATACAACCTGCAAGATTTGGGAAAATATAAATTACATATTGAACACTGACTTTAGTCTAAGATGTAAAGTGCCTCAAGGTATGAAAAGATACATAAAAGCTGCAACATGCCATCCAATTTACCTACAGCATGCTAAGAAGAAAAGCTATTTTACCCTTTGGGAAGAAAGGCAGATAGTTGGGCACCCCGCGTGCATGGCAATGGCAATTCTACAGCTATATAAAATCTGTTAGACAAGCCCACTTTCTTATTTAAGTGAAGTGTTTCTTTGATCCATTGCAATATCACACCTCTAACTGGGACAAAACCATACATAAGCACCTGTTTGAAGTCTTCCAGTTTACAACTACATCACATGTGTATGAAACGAAAGGAGGGACAGGACAGAAGGCAGGAAGGCTTTCTGCATATATTTTGAGGGTTATTTCATCTCGTATATCACATTTCTGGCTAACCCACTTATGCACAAGCAAAAAGGAAGAAAAACATCAACAAAAATAGGACGAAACAGGGTACGGATTTGCATCAACATGTCGATTTATGTGCATCAGTGCAAATGTAGAAAGAAGTGCTATGATTTCTATGGAAATACAGCACATCTCACTTTTGTAAGGAATGCTGCAGCTTGGGGTGCTTCCAGATGAAGATTTTATTGCACCATCGCCCTGCCTCTTTCATGGAAAGTTGTGATTAATCTAGACAATGTCATCTTCCATTCTTCATGAACTATGGAGAAGAAATTTGTATAATTTTCATTTTAATACTAACTTATCAATTTTCACACTTTTAAAATAAACAATTTTGTCTTTCAAATCTGTACTCTCAATGTTTAAATGGAGTTTTCCTCTGTGTGTGTGTGTGTGTGTGTGTGTGTGAGAGAGAGAGAGAGAGAGAGAGAGAGAGAGAGATTTATTAAGAAAATATTCATGTAAATATTCATCTATTAATAAAAATAAAAATACATAATATTAGGAGAATTTCTTGCAAAAATGTAATATGACCAGAATGTAAAGAATGACCAGAAAAATACATGTGAATTTTCATTTGAACTTCACTTTTTTAAAGTTCTCAATGTTCAGGATGAACCCGGTATGGGTTTTGAATATACAAAAATGGGAAAGGGTTTTTTTAGGAACCACCCTACAAGGTTAATTCATGTTTTTTCTCTGCTTCCTCCAGCCTTTTTCTGACTGAGTCTGTTAAGGAGAAAAGGGCCAAATGGCAGCACACCCAGATGATCTGGGTGGTGCTCAGTCTCCTGCCCAGGCTGTTTGTGGGCAACTTCAAGGCCGTCATGTTCTCCGTTCTTATGGGTCTTTATACTTAGAATAGACTTGGACTCGGCAACCCTTCAAAGACAGGCACCATTCAGATAGAATACTGCCTTCTCATAGCCCTTAAAATAGAGAAATCTGCTCTGTAAAGTAGAGCACCTAGCCACTCTGTTTTATTTCCACTACTGATATCTTGCAACACAATATACAAGATCTGCTGTATAACCTGCAATGTGTCTGTGTACACAAACATCTTTGTATGAATTGAAAAGCACACAGCCTCAAGAGTACTTTTACCGTTAAAGTGTGAGTTTTTTCTGACTTTCTGTGATTATACATATTTTATTCATAATAAAATGCATTAGAAAAGTATATGCAACAAACGCCCAAAGGCTGCATGCAGCCCCAATGCCCTCTTCTGTGGCCCTCTTGCCAGTCAGAGCCCCCCAGTCCAGACCCCGGAGATGGCCGTGGCGTGATTGCAGTGAGCTCTCCCGGCGGGGCAAGGTCATTGGCTGGAGCACAAGAGGCTCAGCGCGCCAAATCCAAGAAGGAAGGGGGGCCGGGGGGTCACATGGGAGGGTTTCTGGGTGGGAGGAATGGGAGAAAGGGATGCGCCACCCCAGAGGAGCGGTCATGGCGCTTGGGCTGTGGCCGGAGAAGGAGCTGCCTGAGATGACAGTCCCACAAAGCATTCTTTTTCATTAGACCTAAAATCATCTTAAAATTAATTCTTCCTTGCTTGATGGTTAATTAACTACTTTAATTGTGTACATTACATTAAATGAATACATATAGATCACTTTATTGTACAATATGGAAGTGTAATTCATTGTGCAGCTCGTGGGTTCTGTGTCAAAGTCCTCATGTGGCCTCGAGGCAAGAAAAGTTGGACCACTCTGCTCTAGACAAAGTGGACTAAGGCTGAAAAATTAAGGAAATGTGACGGTGCATGGAGGCCAATTTCCAAGATGGTACATGATATGAAATATGCACCATGTTCACTTCTTTGGGATACCTTAATGTACAGTGGGCTAGGTTTCGACTTACTCTTACAGTAGGCCATAGTAATCAATGAGACATAACAGTCCAATTGATTTCAATAACATCGCTAAGTTTGGATCCAACCCCATAACTATGCTTAAGGGGGCATGAATGAGAACCTTAACTGCTGTCTTAACTATGTCTTTTTTTAATATCCTTGAACAACACTTTATACACATGTAAACATCCTATCGGGACCTTTCAAAGCCTATGTCAGAGTAGGTGCTTCATAGTAGGACCATGTTTAGCATCCATTGATTAATGGGGGGGGGGGGCTGGTGGATGTTTGTTTTGTTTTGTTTTTAGAAAAACCATTTGAAAGCTTGCATGGAACTTAAACTGATACAGGGCCTCTGATTGCTTCTATATAGGCAACAGAGGTAATTGAACATCTGCTAAAGTTTGGCCCCACCGTTAATTTTAATTGGGTCGTCTCTCTCTCTCTCAGCACCTGAATTAATTGTGGGTATTTGGTCTAAACACTGTTTTAAACATTTCTGACGGTTCTGGCGCATACCTTTACGAGGCACCAGATGTGCAGGTCCTGAAATAGCTGCTATCAGCTTTTACCCACAGGGAAAATGGTGGGCATTTGAGGTCTGGGATTTTAAAAGAAACAAAGATGAGGAAGAAGCTAGTGCTATCCTGCATATGGATTCAGAAAAAAATAAAAATAAAACCTAACTCTAACAGGGCATGATGGAGAAAAGAATGTGTTATGAAAAGTGTGCCTGTGTGTATTTTCAACTTTTCCCAGGCTTCTTGGCTCCATCTGGCTGGTGTTAGAGGCCCGGTTACCTAAAGGCATCATTTGACTCCCCCTACCTGCCTTCCCCACCCCACCCCCCATATTCTGTAAAAGCTTAGCAGGATGTTTTTGCAAACCCAGAGCATTTAAGCAGGTTGAGATGGAGAGCACCGGTGACTTAGCAGGGTGTTCATGCCAGAAAGCAAAGCAAAGCTGCCTTTGCACCTGGCATCATGGAGTCCTGCATTAAGCTGAATCTCTCCTGCACAGTTTTACACAATTCCAACTCTGTGAGGACGACAAACAGGAAAGAGTTACTGTTCGCTGGCCTCCTCGCTGCTCTCATTCCTTGGAGGGATGGCGACACAACTGTTTACAAATGTATCATTATCAGGGCCCTATCAGCTCACCTCTGAATGCCAGAAGCGTCAGACCCTGAGGGGCCCTCAGAAGAGAACAATTATTTTGATTGATACACATGACATATACGGCAATTATGGAATGCTTGGCATTTGCCATTCATGCACTCTCCGAGCCCTTCTGTAGCTGTGAAGTATGATAAATAAGAGAAATTGTATCATGTTTATCCCCATCACACATACTTGGGATAGACTGAGTTCAATTTTGTGTATGTTTTTTAAAATATGCATTCCCATGGTCCTAGCCAGGGATGGACAAACCTGTCACTCTGCAACAGACATGCTTTGAGCACACCTTTGTTTGTTGCTGCTGCTGCTGCTGTTGGGGGTGGGTTGTTTCTGCATGATGTAGTCATCCAATTGTGACCTTAAAGGGGGGGAAAAGGCTTGCACAGTCCCCTTTTCAATTCTACACCCACTAATGTGTTCAGAACACTGTAAGTTCTTCACAGAAAAAGCAGAGTAACCCAAATAGTGTGGAAAGCCAGTTGCAATTCCACATGTAATTCACAGTGGAAGAGCAATGAACAAATAGCATTAGAAGCTGCCCATCTGGAAACTTTCCCCACTGCTTGTCCAGGGTTTTTTGTGGCACATGTGCAAAGAAGTTCTCCTGTGTTAAATGAATGGATATATCTTCACCGCCTTCTCTGTGGTGGCGCCCAGATTGCGGAATGCGCTCCCCAGAGAGGTTTGCTTGGCACTGAGTTTATATTCTTTTCGGTGCCAGGTTAAAACCTTTTTAATTAAACAGTATTTTAAAAAGTAATATTTTAATGGTTTTTAACATTCGCTTTTGATTTGCTTGATTTGATTTATTTTATTGATTATTTATTGTAATATGTACTGTTTATTGATTGTTTTAATTGAGATTTGTATTATTATATTGTTATTGTTTGGCTGTGTGATAATTGGCCTTCCTGCTGGGCTGCGTGTCATTCTAAGTTTTTAACTGTTTTTATAATTTTATGGTATTTTAAGTTGCTTTATGGAGTCGTCCCTGGCCACGTTGCCGCTTGTGCTTCCTGGGGAGCGCACTGGCGCTGCCATTGGGGTAGTCTTGGGCAATGGACATAACAGCAGTGGGGGCTTAACTTGTCCACGTAGAAGAAGGAGGGACAGATGGTTGACACCTGTCCCTACTTCTGGTTTTGCTCCCAGCCAGAGGGTGCCAGGGAGACTTGTCAGCCGCCCCTCGGGCCTGACAGTGCTGTTGCTTAATGCCAGGTCGGTCAAATCCATGACTTGATTGTGGATGAGGGGGCCGACCTGGCTTGCATAACGGAGACCTGGGCGGGAGAGGGGGGGCTGTTGCCCTCTCTCAACTGTGCCCGCCCAGGTATCTGGTTCAGCACTGTTCGCGCCCAGAGGGGAGGGGAGGGGGGGTCGCTTTGGTTTACCGAGCCTCCATTTTTCCCACGGGACTTCCTGTCCCTTCGAGGCCAGGGCTGGAGTGTCTCTACTTGGTGTTGGGCGACCGAGACAGATTGGGGATTCTGTTGGTGTACCGTGCACCCTTCTGCCCAACAGTCTCCCTACCTGAGCTGACGGAGACTGTCTCGGACCTGGTGTTGAGGACCCCCAGGATGTTGGTCCTGGGGGACTTCAATCTCCATGCCGAGACTGATCTGACCGGGGCGACTCAGGACTTCATGGCCTCCATGGCGGCCATGGGGCTGTCTCAACATGTCATCGGCCCGACCCATGAACGTGGACACACTCTGGACCTGGTTTTCTCGACGGGGCAGGAAGAGGGTGGTCTGAGGGTGAGGAATTTATGTTTGACTGCCCTGTCATGGTCAGATCACTTCCTGGTGAAGTTTGTGCTCAAGAGCGATCTCTCCCTCTGTAAGGGTGCGGACTTGATTGTGTGGGTCCGCCCCTGGAGCCGGATGGATCCGGATGGATTCCTGAAGACCCTGGGGGAGTTTTTGGCTGACAAGACTAGTGCTCCTGTCGAGGCTCTGGTCAAACTGTGGAATGGGGAGATGACCAGGGCTGTAGACACGATCGCTCCTAAGCACCCTCTCCCACTGGGCAGAGCCCGCTCTTCCTCTTGGTATACTCCTGAATTGAGGGCGATGAAGCAGGCTGGGAGACGGCTAGAGCGTAGGTGGAGGAAATCACGTGATGAATCTGAACGAACACACTTGAGAGCCCACTATCAGGCCTATGCTGTGGCAGTGAGGGCGGCGAAAAAGAGATTTTTTTCCGCTTCCATTGCCTCCTCACAATGCCGTCCGGCGGAGCTTTTTTGAGTGGTCAGGGCCTGGTTCGTCCAGGTCCGAAAGAAGACCTGGTTCCATCCTCAAAGGCCCGCTGTGACAACTTTGCCAGGCATTTCAGGGAGAAAAACGCTCAGATTCGTCACGAGCTGGATTCCACTATTGATTCAGAGGTTTTAAGGGAGACGCCAATGCCGCCGTCTGGTCCAGAATTATTGGATGAATTTCAGTTATTGCGGCCTGATGATGTGGACAAGGTGCTTGGACGAGTACGTCCCACCATTTGCCTATTGGACCCTTGCCCGTCTTGGTTAATAAATAATTCCAAGCATGGGATTGGGACCTGGATCTTGGAAGTGATTAACGCTTCTCTGAGGGAGGGTCGGGTGCCTGCCCCTTTAAAGGAGGCGGTAGTCCGACTGGTCCTGAAGAAGGCGTCGTTGGATCCAGAGATGGCCACTAATTATAGACCAGTGGCCAACATCCCATTTCTGGGCAAGGTGTTAGAGCGAGTGGTGGCGAGACAACTCCAAGCTCTCTTGGATGAAACTGATTATCTGGACCCATTTCAGTCCAGTTTCAGACCCAGGTACAGTACTGAATCTGCCTTGGTCGCCCTGTACGATGACCTGTGCAGGGAGAAGGACAGGGGGAGTGCATCCCTGTTGGTTCTCCTGGGCCTCTTAGTGGTTTTCAATACCATCGACCATGGTATCCTTCTGGATAGGCTTGCGGGATTGGGGGTCGGAGGCACTGCTTTGCAGTGGTTCCGCTCCTATCTCAATGGCCAGTTCCAGAAGGTGGTGCTGGGGGACTATGGCTCTGCGCCATGGCAGTTATGCCATGGAGTACCGCAGGGCTCCATTTTGTCCCCTTTGCTGTTCAACATCTACATGAAACCGCTGAGAGAGGTCATCAGGAGGTGTGGGCTGCGGAACCATCAGTACGCTGATAATACCCAGCTCTACCTCTCATTTTCCACCAATCCAGGTGAGGCAGTGGCTGTACTGAACCGGTGCCTGGCCGAGGTAATGGGCCGGATGAGGGCCAATAAACTGAAGCTCAATCCAGACAAGACGGAGGTCATGTTGGTTGGTGGTTCGGGCTTTGGAGAGGGTGAACTGAACCTTGTTCTGAATGGGGTTGCACTCCCTCCTAGGGACAAGGTCTGCAGCTTGGGAGTGCTCCTCGACCCGGAGCTTTCACTAGAAGCTCAGGTGACAGCAGCGGCGAGGAGCGCTTTCCTCCAACTTCTGCTGATTCACCAGCTGCGCCCCTATCTGGAGTACGACTGCCTCGCGACAGTGACACATGCGCTGGTGACTTCCTGTCTTGACTTCTGTAACGCGCTCTATGTGGGGCTACCCTTGAAGACGGTCCGGATACTTCAATTGGTTCAAAATAGATCTGCCAGGCTGCTGACAGGGACTGGGCATTATGTCCACATGACTCCAGTTCTCCGTCAGCTTCACTGGCTTCCCATTGAAGTCCGGGCCCAATTCAAGGTGTTGGTGATGACCTATAAAGCCCTAAACGGCTTGGGTCCTGGTTACCTGAAGGAGCGTTTGCATCCATATATGCCCAGCCGCCCCTTGAGATCAGCGGGGGGGGCCCTTCTCCGGGAACCCTCTGTGAAAGAAATTAGGAGGGTGGGTACCCGGAGGAGGGCTTTCTCTGTGGTGGCACCTAAGTTATGGAATGCGCTCCCCAGAGAGGTCCGCCTGGCGCCGTCGTTATTTGTTTTTTGGTGCCAGGCAAAGACCTTTTTATTCAAGTGGCATTTTAACTGTTAATATTATTGGATTTTATCTGGCCAGGGCGGCTTATTTTATACTGTATTTTTGTATTTTTAATTTAATGTTTATATTTTTGATTTATTTTAACTTATTGTTGTAAGCCGCCCCGAGGCTTCGGCGAATGGGGCGGCATAAAAATGTTTTAATAAATAAATATTGATATTGATATTTTTGTAAGCTGTCCTGAGGCTGCGGCAAAGGGTGGCATTTAATTTTAGTAATAATAATAATAATGATATCTGAGGTCTGCTGTGTATAAAAACACCTGGTCCCACTATCCACACAGAAATGACATTTCCAGGGCAGCCAACTTATGTTGTCACAGTCTACATGACATGACTACCAATCTTAGATAACCCAACCCAACAGGGCAGCATGTCATCTGACTCTAGACTGCTTCCTCGGGGGTGGCTTTTTTCCCACAAGCCTTGCTTGAGAGCTCATGGACAATTCTAGGGGTCATTTTACCCACTAGGGGTTGTTTTGCTGTCTGAACCTAGGTGACCTCTACAGCTTTGGGTGAAGGGAGGCAGCACCTGAGATGCTTGGCAAGAGCAGCAGCAAAAACTAACACTAAAAATAATCCCCTTGCCGCTTTCACCACTTTTGCCTGTGTCGCCACCAGTGACAGTGGCTCAGATCTCGGATGTATCCAAGCAATACCTCATAAAGGCTGTCACTAGTTTGTCCCCACTCCTTAAAAATGCACTTCATGGCGGGGGGGGGGGGGGGACTTTTTCAAGTCAGATTTCACAAGTGTGGCAGTCTGCACTTCTGCTGACCCAAACTAGGAAGCTTCAGCTGGGGATATGTGCAGTCAAAATGCAATATTTACCAATCCCAGATATTAAACCGGAGAGAGTCCAAAGAGAGAGTTTCTTCTTTCACTTTGCTTTCATAGGACAGCTTTCAGAATGCCAGGTCATAGCAAATCCAAAATTTATCTTAGATTCTTAGTGTTTTTAGTGTTTTCCTCCATTGGTTCCAGCACCCTCAACATTTCCATCCATTCCTGAAACTCTAGATGCTTGGGAAGGTAGAAAAATGAACCTCACTCCTTTTCACTGGCACTTCCCTTTGCTGTGAGAACTAGGGCTTAAAAAAGGATAGAATTTAGAAAGGACTAGACAGGGTAATTCGGAAAGGGAAGAATGCAGCTGTTACATCAAAGAAAAAGTTGAAAAAGCTTCATTAGCATTCCCTAGGTGAAGCTTCCAGTTTTGGACCTGTGGAAATATGCACCTCCACATTTGCATAAGTCCAACTATTTTAAAAAAAATAAAGAATCTGTATACATTTAGAGTTCACTTTTTCAAAGGGGGCAGGTGGAAAGCCAGTAAGAGGTCTGTCCAATATGCCAGTTGGCCTCTTGCGGGTAAGGAGCTGTGATCTCTTGTCAGTTCAGAGGCTGCTATTCATGATCTCCTGCGGGAAAGTGAGAAAGGGGAAAAACATCATGGTGAGCCAAAACATCATTTGTGATCATAGCAGGCAGAGGAAACTAAGTGTCTTGCACCACCAAGTCCCCTGGGATGGCAGTAGAGGGATCAAGGGGGAAAGAGGAGGTGAACAACCCATGGTGCACTCAGTCATGTGTTGGGTATACCATGGGTTGTTTGTACAACAACCAACCTACCGTGGCTTATTGCCAGGGCAGTTAGTGCAACATGTAAACCTGTGCAAGCAAAAAAGTTAAACTAGGTAAATTTTAAAAGCCTTAAGTTGCAATTGGGGGAGGGGAAATTTGTTGTTGTTGTTGTTAGTCACGCAGTTGTGTCCGACCCATCGCGACCCCATGGACAACATTCCTCCAGGACTTCCTGTCCTCCACCATCCCCCGGAGTCCACTGAAGCTCACAGAGGGGGAATTAGACCAAAGCTAAAAAACCTTCCCAGAAGTCCAAGTATGCCCCAGCCATGAAATCCATCATTATTTCTGGATACTTCTGGTAATCAGTTTACACCATTCTATGAACAAACTGAATATAAACAATAAAATCCCATGAGGTCAATTCATCTCCCATAAAAACTTCTGTTACCATAGCTCATACAAATATAAATACTGTTACTGTATAATCAATCCAGTTTAATAAATTAATATTTTAAAGGACAGTAAAAATTTAATTGATGGACAGTAATGGCTCTATCCATCATCACAGAACTTCACCTTTCTCTCCTCCCCACTTGTGCACCCCACAAAATCTGCTCCATTAGGGACCAGATATAGGACTCAATCCTATACATGAATGCATATAAGCACATTCATGAATTTTGCAGGATCTCCAAATTTCTTGCCTCAGCCTTGATCATTATATAGAACACCTTAAACTGTTCAGCTATTAGCTGTAACCATTAACTATTGTCAGAGCTTTTCTGCTGCCAGTGAAAAGGTCAACCTTTTCATTTTGCTTTTATGTGATGAATACAAAATGATGAAACACAATTTATTGAGCAGCTGAGTTGTGGATGCTGTTGTCCTCAAACCCACAGTCCTTGCTTTTACCTTTCTGTTATCCTGCCCCTGCCCTATGCACACACTTTCTTTTAATGTAATCTAGGGTCACATCACTTCAAATTAGTGCTGTTATTTTCAAAGATAAGAAGCAAGAATATCCTTATAAATTACCATATGTTTGTCTCTAAAGCACCCAAGGATTTTTCATTAGGGACCCTATATTATTGTGGATTTCCCTCCTACTAATTATTCAGATTGATTTGGGCTTCTTTGGAAACAGGGGCACTGAAGATTCATTATCCACTGAAGGCAAGCTTTCCTAATGTACTTTCAGAAGGGTCATCAACTGATACTCAAGCCCCCCACCCTTAAGAATCTGAAAGACAGCATGCTGCTAAACGGTACCTCTTTAATTAAAAAGCTTCAAACCAGAGCACTTCTAGCCATTTGGACTGCACAGCAAAGTGAAATAGCAGCAGACAGAATCTGTGCTGAGCAAGTTTCCTAGGGATCAGGTTACTGGCAAGAAGGGATGTTCCAGGGTCATGTATGGCTCCCTTTCTTTTCCTTATGACAAACGAAACAAAATCTGTTAAGTTCATCCACACACCATTGATTTCAGATCATGGACACACCTGCATGCCACATTTTTCCCCCAAAGGGACACTCAACTACTGCACAGGTGGGAATGAAGATGAGCAGACATGATCAGTGCAGTCTGCATAGTCAGAGGCTGTGCGGGTGTTGCAGGAGAGGAGGGCCAGGCCTTCCCCAGGGATGCTGCCCACAGACCTTACCTGTGCACTTCATAGGCCTTCTGCTTCTCTGAATGCTATGCAGGTGATGCATTTGAATCCCCCCTGTTCCACAGGGGCATGTTCCTCTAGGGTCATTGTTCCATCCCAGTCCACCCCTCTGTGCAGTGGTGTTCTTAAGACCTGCTTCACCGCTGCATTGTATGCATGAACAATGTAATTACTGCAATTAAAGTGATTACTAATTACTCAAATGAGTAGCTCTTGTTCCTGGCTGTTCATTTGTTCTGGGGTAGTTCTCTGTTGCTGTTGTTTTAAGCCTAACATAGAAGGGCAGAAGTGAAGGATGCTGCTGGTACAACACTCAAAAACTAATTAAGCACCTTGCAGAAGCGATTAAGTGGGAAAGTACAGTGAGATCCTAGCAGTGAGCTCAAGCATCGCCCCCAATACAGTTGCATCTAATTGCTTAGACAGCAAGTTTTCAACTTGAGGGCTAGGTGGGTGTCTTGTTTTGTTTGTTTCTCAGAACAGAACAAATGCCAAATGGAGATAATGAGGAATGTTCTAATACTTAGAAACCCAAGCAAGAAATTTTGCCCTGTTTGCATCTGAAATTACTCTTCTGCACAAGTGTTGAAGGGTATGGAGAGTTTTATTTCTCCCCATGCCTGCTCTTCCCAGGAACAAGGGAGGCTTAGCTGCTCACAGGATTGCCAAGATAATAGTAGTGCAGGGCCCCATGGAATTTCGCCCCATGGAAAACACAGTTTACATAGAATTTCCAATGCATTCTTCAGCAAATCCAGGGCTATGCTTCAGACTCATTTTTTAAAAATCTAACTAGCTTAACTACTAGTATAATTGTACAGAAGTTGAAATAATTGATTGATTACATTTTTAAGTGCGCATAGACCATGTTAAAAATGGCTACAGCCATCTATGAGTGATCTGTGAAGCCAAAGAAAGGCCTTTCTTAACCTGGTACCCTCCAGATGTTCTGCACTTCAGCTCATGCTAAGGGAGCTGTTCCTCAATAAGTCTGAAGGGCACAAGATTAAGAAAGGCTGAAAAGGCAGAAGGTGGTTACAGAAAAGCAACCAAGGGACTGCTCTTATTCTCTCTGGACAGAAACAGCATTGAAAACAGCTGGATTTTATGTTTTGAAAAGAATAATTTCTTGTACCCATTGTTCTAGGGGGCACTGAAACTCAGAACTATTCCATCACCTGTTTGAATGTCTGCAACTCTTTTCTGCACCACTTCGATCATTCACCAGAGGAGAGACTTCCTGGCTTTTTCCTTGCTCTGGTTCGATACCACCATTGAAGCTGGTGAGAAGATGGCACTACCTGGGAGTTCAATCAAGGCAAGGATTTGAAGGGGCATGGATCACATAGACTCATAGAATCATAGAATACTAGAGTTGGAAGGGGCCATGAGGGCCATTGGGTCCAACCCCTGCTGTTGCAGAACAATAAGTTACACCATCCCACTCAGATGGCAGTCCAGATTCACCTTGCAAGTCTCTAGTGTGGGAGAGCCAGCCACCTCTCTAGGCAGCTGGTTCCACTGTTGTATTGCTCTGTCAGTGAGGAAGCTTTTCCTGATATCTAGCCTGAATCTGGATTGCTGCAATTTGAATTGATTATTCCGTGTCCTTTACTCTGGCATCAGCAAGAAGAGATCTTGAACTTCTTCCATTTCATCTCAAGTCTCTGGCAGTGGTTAGTTAGACTCCCTAACCACAAGATCTAGTCAGCCCTTCCCATTCCCTCCCACCACCCCAATTTAACCTGATTTTTGTAACATTTTGTCTAATTACAGGATCTGAAAAGCTTGCACATTACATACTTTGAGTTGACAGATGTCAAGCAGATTTTTTTTTTAATGACCAACATGGCTGCCTTTATTTTTTTTTCATGCATTTGGGTTTTGTGTGTAACCTTCATCAAAGTGAATGGTTTGCATTCCCCAGTGGTGAAAACACAGGCTGACTGGAAGTTTTTGATCTGGAAATAACCTAAAGACATAGGTGAGTGGGTGATTTTTTGAGAGACTTGCTAGAATTTCTTTCTTGTTTTGTAAGGATTGCAGGAAACATTGTCACTGGACTTTGCAACAATTATCTACTTTCATTACTTCAGTCAATTTAGTTTCTCTGCTTTCTTTCAGCCACATTCAGTCAGACAGAATTCATACACTAATGTTTGGTACCCACTGAACACTAATCACCCATTTGTAGTATTGATCAATAGCTTTCACATCTGCTACAGTTAAACTGAGAAACAGCCATCTAAAGATCTCAGCCCTGCACAGCCTGGGAGCAATGCACTGGCTTGCTCTTTATAGGTCTACTTTATCAGATGGCCATGTTTTATTTTATTATTTTGATTTATTTATTTAAAGCTTTTGTATACCGTCCACTACCAAATGGTCTCAGGATGGTCTAATTTTCCAGATTTAAGAAATCTAAGGGTAGATTTGTATAAGCATTTGTCATCCAATTCTGCAGGAGTTGATAAGATTATCTCATGGAAATATTCAAATGTGCATAGATATTCTGAAAGAGCAAACTGTGTCATACAATGAACCATGAACCATTCAATGGAATTATTGGATCATACAATGGACTATGTAGCCCAGTATTCTCTCCTTGTTTTGGCAGCAACAGCATAACCCAAGCATCATTTGGGAGGTTCCAGTTCAAACTTGTAACACAGTCTTCCTCCACACCTACCGTGATCCTTTCCTATACATAAAACCTCATGAACCATGAAGGAAGCAGTCCTATTTCAATTCTGAAATTACATTCTCTTCAGTTCCGAAATCATACATTGACCCTTGAAGAATTGTAAGTGGCTCTGCTACATTGCGTGCGGATTTTATTTATTGTATTTCTTCTGTCATTGTTCATGTTTTATTGATTTTTATTCTATTTTATTTCTTCTGCCATTGTTCATATTTTATTGAATTATAATACATTTTTTGAATCCATTTTAATGAGCTACCTCTAATAGCCAGCAAGCTTTTCAAGATTCTTCTTCAGGATAGATCTTATATTAAATAAGATAAAATTAAATTTTACAATATAGAGCTTATATTGTATTTTTCATTGTGAAATCAGGGGTGGAGACTTCTGGCATTGTAAAAATGGTGTAGATTAGTACCCTGCCATTGCATCAAAAATGACATCAAGGCAGCTTCCAAGCACAGTGAATATTCTGATGTTTTATTCCAGTGGACCAAAGTAACCAAACATTTTATCAATGCACTAATTCACTTCAAAAATATAAGTTGAATGCCCCTTTTCATTGCAAAGTAATAGATTATCTGTTACATTTCTAGGCCATGAGAAGTTGCCCTCCGCTGCCAATTGCCACAGACTGTCCAGATCCTGTTCTCATTTTGACCATGGTTTTATTTATTTATTGCCCTAGTTAGTGTATTGCTTGCGCCAGACAGCAGAGAGTCCTTGTTTGCTACAAAAACTGGAGGATCAATTAGGGTTCCTGAGCTTTTCTTTCATTTGCATTGTTTAACCATTTTATATTTCTACATGCCAGATACAGGAGACATACATTTATTTATGTATTTGTTTAATATCACGCCTATCTACTAAAAAGTACGCTCGGGGTAGCTGACAATGGGTGGGTTTGCACAGCATGACAATCCACCCTGCCGCACGAGGGAGAGTCCACACTGTGTCTGACGGATGACTGGGCACATGGTGGCTCTTTGCCCACCTCCTTCTCCCTCAGTTCTCCCAGGGGCATCGCGGGGGACCCTGTGGGAGCACTGTGGTTTCTTGTCCTCCCTATCACTGCGGGGGCCTGAAAGGTGGTAGGACAGGGAAACAAGAAGCAGAGAAAGGCCTCAACAGAGCAGAAGCTCATTGCCACTCACTTGCCCCCCACCGCCATTGTGAGCTGAAACAAATCATGGCCGTGGTGCAGGCGGGGGGCTCTTCCCACTCCGACTGGCTGTCAGGAAAGGGCTCGCCATGCTGCAGAGCAGGGGAGCTGCAACTGGGGCGGCCAGCTCACAAGCCCATGGCAGGGATCTCCGCTGCACACTGCATCATACAGCAGGGAAATGCTCCTGACAGCCACCTCCAAGTGCCGCTTTGGCCCCCTGGGAGCAGCTGCCTGTGGGGCTCATGCAGCAGCTGCTTGGCAAGATTAGCAAGGACTTTTGTCTAGCAGCTCCCCTGCAGCAGGGCTTGGCCCACGACATTGTCCAGGGCTGGACAACACACCATGGATCAAACAAACCTTACTACAAGTCATAGTTCATAAAGGGGGTTTATAAGAAGACTAAATAAGCCACCTTTACAAACCTATCCTAGGTTTGCACAACATGACAAGCTATTTTGAACCTTAGTAGTCTGTCATGGGAAATCAACCCTGACTGCTCTTTAGAAGGTCAGGTACTAAAGCTGAAGCTCAATTACTTTGGCCACCTAATGAGAAGGAAGGACTCGTTGGAAAAGACCGTGATGCAGGGAAAAAATGAAGGCAAAAGGAGAAGGGAATGGCATGGGGTTGAGGTGGCTGGATGGGGTCACTGGAGAGGTGGTTGTGGGGTTGGGTAGACTCCAGGGGATGGTGGAGGACAGGAAAACCTGGAGGAATGTTGTTCATGGGCTCACTAAGAGTCGGGCACGACTTTGCAACCGAACAACAACAACAACAGCGTCTGTCATGTTGTGCAAACTCAGTCAGTAAGTGTTTTTCCACATGGAGCAGTATCTGTACCAGATTGCTTGCACCTTTAAAAGTCACCACCACACCAAGCCCTTTTTTCACACCTGGGGAACAATCCATGCCAGAATGTGCCCATTTGTCATGACAGTCCATGACAAAAAGTGTCCTCCCCTTGCTTTTGCCTTTGCTCCATATACTTCCCGTACTTTTTCTACACTCTGAGCATGTTTGCCGGTGCAGGTATCTTGCATGCACACACCACTTACTGCGATTGCAGTATTTTGGAATTCCTTAATTGGGAAATACGGCACACACAGCTGCCCTACCTCTACTAACATGCTGCATTCCAGGAGAAAAGCAGCATAGGAAACCAGTGATTAAGTGGCTGCAGTGCCATTGCAGGAAGTGAAGGGAGATCACATCAGTTTCTTCTTAAATGGCTGAAGAGTCCCTTCCTCTTGGCAGCCCTTTGCAGCTATGCAAAATGTGTAAAGCTCTCCCTCACTCACTCCAGTACCACAAATCACAAATTTTCCATGTACAATCCTTGTGCAAGTCTCTTCCGGAAAGCCATTCATACATATTCAAACAACAAACACCAAAGCAAGCAACAAAGTTTAGCAGACATTTTCAATACTGCTGCCATTGCGCTCCAAGAATAAAACAGCAAAAGGAACAGTTAATTAAGTGGCTTCTTATGCCACTTAGCAGAGCTGGGAGGAGCTGCAGGGCATGGATTTGCAACAGAAAAGACAAAGCATGCAACCAGAAAGGAGTGTCTTCAACACAGTATCCATATTCCCAAGGGCCAGATTCTCACCCTGCTCCATTCTGAATTTTTCTGACCACACCTTCAAAGAAAATCTGAAGCTGCCCTGTTCTTCCCTTCCTTAATGGATTTTTCACATTAAGCAAAAAGCTGGAAGAACTGTTGTGAAAACACAGACAAATTATAAAAGGGTGATTATATTGGCTCGTTCACCCTTGACTGGCAAGTGAATAATCCATGCTTGTCTCTCAGTCCTCATCTCGAAAAGCCCTAAAAAACACCAAATTATAAATAAAACAGAAAAGCATACAAATTAAAGCGCATCCATTAAAACTCAAGCAATAAAAAAGAAACAGCATGCACCAGGTTAAAAGCTATTTCAGGGTAGAAAAAAGCAACTTAAAAATCAAAAAGCTGTTGAAAGGAAAATAGATTTTTGCCTTCTGGTAGAAGGAAAACACAGCTGGATCTACATTGTACTCTTCCCTTTACTCATACAAGTTTTGAGCTTTTGCGCTGTGTGAGCAAGTCTGGCTCCCATTGTCCCTGGGATCACTGGACATTTATTTGTTTATTTATCTATCCATTTATTTACTAAAAGCTTTTCTAACCAGTCCCCTACAAAAGTCTCAGGACGGCTTACAATAAATGCTCTGTTCTCCTCACCAGCTGTTCCTGCCTATTGCATGGGTGCAAGGGAACACCCGATTTGATAGTTCTTGTGCAGCCACATCAGACAGGATGTGCAGATATAACTATCTAACCCCAAAAAAAGTCTTAGTGTAACTGCCTGAGCACAACCTTTATACTATAGAATGAGTTGGGCCAGCAGGTCCATGTTCAGAAAGTTACTTGTTCTGAGCCCTCATCCTACCCCTCCCAACCCTTTTCATGGTATTGGGGTTGCATCCAAGGTCATATTTCTCCATCTCTTTGGGACCCAGTGAAATGTCCTTCCCTTGTGTGCTTGCAGCCAGGGTAGCAGCAACTTTCTGAGAACCCAGGAAAATGCAACCAAGCCAATTCTTTAACCTGAGACAGCAAAATATGAATGTGAGACTTTCTCCATACAACACATACATTTGACAACTGGATCCTGGTCATTCTCCCAGGCAAGAAGCAAGCCTAAAACAACAAAGTAACAAAACCTGAATCTACTACATGGAAGGTTTCTGAGATAAACCCACAGAAAGAGCCACTCTGGTCCTACTTCAAGAGCTGAGGGTTGCAGGAAGAAACAGTTTGAGTAGAAGACCACACTGCAGGACTACACAGGAACTAAAGGAGAATCAGGTGCCTCTTGGACCTGAGGACCACAATAAACACAGGGCATAAAGCCTGAACAAAATAGTACTTCTGGATATCTGCTGTTCCTAAAAGATGTTTCCCTATTGTTAAGGATTTAAAATGGTGCAAGTTGCCAGAAGTTAGATCAGCTGTCAGAAGAAAGCCTGACCATATTCAACATGGGAAATAACAGGTTTACAGAGCAATCTTATTCCCCACTTTTTATACACATAAGCATCTGAACTTGGTGGTTTAGCTGCATCCTATGCCTCAAAATTGTGAAAGATTTTGCATACCTCGCCTCAGTTGTCCACTCAAATGGAGACTGCAGGGCAGGGGCTTGGCCTTCAGAGTTGTTTCTTCCTTCCTCACTTCCATTGCAACATTCCCAATCATGCAGTGCTCTCCCCAGTGATGTTGATTCAGCACCAACATTGTCATCTTTTTGGCACCTGGTTAAAATTTTGCTCTACGGCCAAGTATGTACCAGCATATGAAGGACATTTTAGAATTCCATCACATCCTGGTAGTTTTATGGCTGATTAGTTTTGATGGGTTTTTAAACTGTTTTAAATTTTTGCATGTTAAAGGTTTTAGATTAACTTTTAGCATGTTGTGAGCCAGCCAGACTGCTGTGGCTACCAGGTGGAATAGAAAGGCTATAAACAAATGGTGTGAATGAATGATCACAAAATGTAGAAAGTAATGATTATCTCCCTCACAACCCACATTCAAATCTTCCCTTCTTTGAAATGATGTGGCACTAAACTGGTAAAATATTCTTCCTTCGTGCAAAGGAAAAATAGCATTTTGTCTTCAGGGAAATAGCATTATCCCACCGAATTCTGTGGCAAGTAGTGTACTATAAACAATAAATAGCTCTGTTTGTGCCATCAGCTTCAACGTTCCTTTGAAAAAAATGGCGTTATATACTTGGCCAGGCTCCCACTTGGGCAATGGCCATCTGCTGTGACTTGCATTGAACATGGCATGGCAGTAAAGAGTTGGACGTGGGAGATCCAAGTTCTGGTCCCCGCTCAGCCATGATGCTCACTGGGTGACTTTGGGCCAGTCACAGACTCTCGGCCCAGCCTACCTCACAGGGTGGTTGTTGTGAAGATGAAATGGAGCTTTGTAAGCTGCCTTGGCTTCTCACAAGAGGAAGGCAAAAAAGTGGGGTATTAATGCAGTGTAATAATAGTAATTCTCCTTGTAGTCCCAAGGAAAATTTTTAAAGGGGGCCTTCCCTTCAATAGGATTTATTGGGCTCCCAGAAGTTGGAAGTGCCTTTCCATTAACTGGTCATCCTCCGGGGCCTCACCAATGTTTTCCAGCCAAGTTTGTGGATTGCTTAGAGCAAGGAAAGACTGATATTTTCCTAGATGGCACCATGATTTGTGATAGAAGCCAAGAGTCAACAGGGAGGAAGATCTCCGAAAGAAGGCCTTGTGTGAGGGGCACTCTAATTCTCCCAGAAGCCTCAGTAAAGCAGCAAGTTAAATGCCTCATGTAGAGAAGCTCATAGAGCCAAAGATGCAGACAAAAGTGATTATTAAAAAGCTGTGGTACAACAAGGAATTGTAATCAAAGATATTTATTTATTCTCTCTTACACACACGTGTGTGCACAGTCTTAATTTTGAGCTTTTGTAGGCCTATTTCTCAGCTTGCTGATCCCTTCTGACTCAATCCTAAGTATGTTTATCCTGAAGAAAGTTCCACTGTGTCCCATGAAACTTACTGTGCAGCCCTACACATGTCTACTCAGATGTAAGATCAACTGAAAAATGCTGAGATTAAGGGGCAATGTTACTCAGAAGTAACACAGATGCCATGGCAGTGTCCTTTTCTGCTGATAAATGAGATCCCTCCATCTGGTGGTTGTTTCTATATAGTCCCAACACCTGCCCCTTCTCCCTCCTGACGCAACGGGTGGTGTTGAGAGCATGCACAATAACAAGGTTGGCCCTTAAAGTGCCACAAGAGTCCGGGTTGTTTCATCTTTGCTAGCAGTTCCTCAAAAATCCTCCTGGAGTAATCCCATTCTATTAAATATTATTAGTTCACCTAGCCCATAATATAAAATAAAATAACGTAAACATGGGATCTGAAAAAATCTATAGCCCTTTTCTTCTTCACTCTTAAAAATAAATTTCTTGCTGACTTCATTACTTGTTGTGTGTTACTTTTTTTTAAAAAAAAGAAACATTGAAGCCAATCCAGGATAACACAGTGGTGGCATACTACCATCTAAAGGCTAAGGATATATTGGCACCCTTTAAGAAAACAGAATTATCTCAACAGAGTTCCACAAGCTAGGAAGCAAAGGAAGCATTTCACACATCATTTCAGTGGCAATAGTCTGTTTTGAACTAGTTCCATAATGTAAATACATGAATTTTGAACCAAAGGTTCTGGTGTCTCTCCAAATATTCTGGGGTATTAATGACGGACTCTAATGTACATACAGAATTCTAGTTCCTGAGACCCTCAGCTATAGGGTAGCTCATAAACTGAACAGCAATGATAATGAATATCAGGGGCACGTGTACACCCTGCCTTTGTGTAATGAACCCAAGGGAGCTTAGAAGGCTCACCTCTCAACAGCAAGCCTGTGAGACAGTTAAGGCAGGGACTAGTGACTAGCTCAAAGTCACCCAGCAGTCACTACAGCTGAGTGGAGACTAGAAGCCAGAGACTAGAACCCAGAGCAAGGGTCTGGCCACTGCGCCATGATGGCTCTCACACCCATTCATTTAATATCAGGGCGTTCTCTAAATTCTACTTACAGGTAGTGCCAAAACAAACACTGGAAGAAATCCTTACTGCTGAGCAACTGGTGACCCATCAATTGCTTTGGCCTACAGGTCACCTAAGCCCTAGTTGAAGCAACCAGAGGTGAAGCCAAAACATCTGGAGTACACAAGTCGCCCACTCCTGATTTAAATGCATTTGCGTCTGTCTTCATGGGAACTTCAGCAAAGCTTCCTACACATAGAAATACCCCCTTCTCTCAAAAAGAGATCAGGGGGCCATTCCCAGCCAGAGGCTTGGGCAGGTAATGCTTTTGAGGTTTCCAAGGGCCTATTTCAGCAGGGAAGCCAACTGGTCCTATTAATATCAATGCATACTTCTGGACTGCATGCTGCCTGCTCAGTTTTCACCCATTATACATGTCAGTGGGAAAATGCAAAAGCAATTCTGTATTTCTCACAGGTAAGGCTACCAGCTGAAGAATACTAGGCAATGAGTTAACTCTCCCAACCTCTCTGTTTGGTACTCCCTAGTTCATGAAATTAGATTGTATACAGTGTTAGTCCTATGTAAAGAAGGCCCACTGAAATGAATGCAGTCGAGTAAGATGAACATTGGATGCCATCACTTGTGCTGAATCCACTCAGTGAAAATATACTCATAAGCCATGGCTTGCTGGCTCACAATCTACTCACTATATGGCATTCTTGCTCTCCCAAACATCAAATGCTCTCTAGCTCTACAAATAATTCACCTATTTATTCTTTCTTCCAATTCCTCCTCCCCGCTTTTCTCCCTGAGCAAGATAAGTTGAAGTGCATTTGTATAAAAGTGTTTCTTTCTCTGGGTCTCCTAGTATCCACTGAGTGGTACTTCTGTTAAGATAGCAAGAACTCGCGTGTGGAGGGGCCCTTTCTCTTGTATCTTCTAGAAGCAGTCTCGCTGACAGCTCTTATAAATAACAGTAACCTAATAAGCCATTTAGAATTCAAAGCACAACATGTCAGGGTGAGAAAGGAAGAGAAAACCAGGCATCTGTGTGCTTCTTCAAGTCTTTTTTCCCGTTCCTCCCCATCTTCGTTCATTCTTTCTTTAAGATGCCTTCCTTTATCTCTGGCATGTCAGCCTCTTCCCTTTCTGCATTGCCTACATTTTATGAATATCTCTTTTCCACAGAGAGTTGCCTAAAGCTGTGGTGGTCCACAGTGCAGTGGAATTAATGCAGTTGGGGTAAGCGATAAAACAGAGAGATGTAGGCCATCAGAGATTACAGATTAAATGATGCAATTTTGGGGTCAGCGCTGCAGAAGGCCCTTATAAAAAGGCTGACAAGTGAAGACGGATGGCAAATGAATGAGGGCAGTTGCAGTGTTTAATGTATATTTGCCTTTGCTGAGCGCTCCAGACTCTGCTACCATCTGCTGGCTCTGGAAGAAGAGCCAGATCACCTATATGAGAGGTTACCGGCATCATCTTTCAGCTGTCTCTCATTATGAGAATGGCCCTCATCTCAGGCCACATCATCACTCCTCCAGCCTCCGTAGACCTGCCAATTAACCTCTCCTTTGTATGCTGATGTGCTTTCAGCAGCATGTAGGAAGAAGGACGGCAAAGAGGCAGAGGACAGGGTAGTCTCCCAACCAAATAATACATCCTTCCTTTTCAAAATGCAGAGGTTGTAAATTTTTTATTACATCTCCAATCAATACAATTAACTATCCTATATTCTCCAGGGCACAGGGTTGAGTGTAGACTGAAAGGAATTCAATGTGGGCCTTGGCTGAATGTACATTTTGTATTTTTTGTTCCTTATGAAAAGGACAACCTGGTGATCGGTTATTTAAGCAATGGCCAGCCTGCTAAATCAAGGTGTGCAGACTCCAGCTTGCCTCCAACTCTTATTTATTCATTTTGCAAGGAGGGTGGTGGACCACTTTTTGGGCAATGGCCTACTGGCCCATGAGAAAATTTCCCTTAGGGTGTTTGTACTTCCTAGGTGCAATCCTATGGCTGCCCACCAATATCTGGGAGGCCACAGGATTCTTCAGAGTCCCACTTCTGAGATCCGGAAATTCCACAGCCAGTATGGGAAGAGCCATACTAGCTGCAGGATCACCACTAAGCTTTGGAGAGGAGGCAAAAAGGGATGCTGGAGGGTGGGGTTGCAGATTTACAGCTGTTCCGATCAGCAACCCAGCGTCCTCCCCATGCCCTCCCCAGAGCTTAATCTAGACAGCCAAAACTGGCCGTCTAGTATTATCGCATCGCATTTCTATTTGCATTTTCGTCTCTTGCAAGGCGGTTTACATCGATCCATTTCTAAAATTTACAAAACAACCCTGTGTGGTAGGTTGGGCTGAGAGTGAGTGGCTGCCCCAAAGTCACCCAGGGAGCTTCATGGCCAGGCAGGGACAGGAACCTGGATCTTCCAGGCCCCCAGTCCAACACTCTTGCCACCACTCCACACCGCCTTTCCATCTAGAGAAAATGAAGGATGCAGGACACCTACGCCTGCCATTGGCTGCCCTCCCTTCCCCCACCAGCCTTAATTCCTTCATCATAAGCCCATGAGGTTCACAAGGCTGAAGGAGAAACCTTATTCAGGCTCCAGAAATTGACTCGCCCAGAATCAGCCAGTGAGATTCACAGAAGAGGAAGGATTCAATTCTTCACGTTTCCAGTCCTACAGCCAAGCTTTGCATTGCCTTTGACACACAGTGTGCGGCTACCTCTGATCTTTCCTTTTATTACTAGTAAGTGCAGGGGATGCAACGCATACTCGTACTGAACAAGTGTTTATTGTTCGTTTGCTTATTGCATGCATACCCTGCATTTTCTTGAAGGAGTGCAAAGCGGCACCTCTGTGCTCCAGCTCTTCCTCTTCTCACCTCATCCCCTATTAAAATCCCCTTTGAAATGGCATCCCCAGGATGAGATAAAATGCCCCCACCCAGGCCTGCAGATGATCTACAGGCAAGCCATAGCTCTGGCTACAAGCCCCTTTGCAGCAGGTTTTATTAACGTGCCTTAGTCTGCATCTGGCTCTGTAATTCCTTGCTTACACAACTTCCAAATATTTTAAAAACATTGGCAGCTTTTCAACTCACATAATGTTCTTAAGAACAACCCCACATTGAACAGGATCATGAAATATTTAAGCCCACACCTGCTAACACCCTCTTATTTACATCTTCAGTGTTCTTTAATAGGATCTTGTGCCATGTTAACATTTGCTTTAGGAAGGGAAGAAGGATAACAAGTTCACAGAAATCCCAGGAGGATGAACTAACAAGGATTCAAGGCTACGCGTTGCTTGGCATTACAATGGTTTGGAAGAGGATCTACACTTTGGCCACAACATTGGGATACAGCCGTTTCATGCTATTAATTATGAGGTGAATGCATAAACTGAATGTGCATGAATTGAAGCGATTAAGTAAGAAGCCGTTAAGGCATGCTTTGGGCAGAGGCTTAGCCACTGTCTATTGCATGCTCCAAGCCTCCCTACCTTTTGTTACCAGGACCCAGTAAATCAGCATTCCTATTTTCCCCCTATGGGGGATTTTTTTTTAATTGTTAGTTTGGGCACATGTGCACTAAAGTATACTTATGTGCATTCTACCAGCGCCATGCAGCTGCTCAACCAAAAAGCAAATTTTATCGATTTATTATATTTATATCCTACCTTTTCCCTTCAAGGCAGGTTTTATAATCTTCCACCTCTCCATCTGGTGCTCACAACAAACCTTGGAGGTAGGATAGGCTAGAATGCAGAAATTTCTGGTCCTAGTCTGACACTCTAACCCATTGGTCCTCAAACTATTGCCCGCGGGCTGGATCCAGCCTGCCATGCCCATTTATCTGGCCCACCGCAGAGGTTTTGGACCTGCTGTGCGCACGCCTGTGCCCACATGCGCACTTGCTACCACCCACCTCATCCTGCACACAGGGAGGCAGCAGCTTGCTCGCTCAGAGAAAACGATCTCCAAGCGAGCAAGCCCCTGCCTTGCATGCCCATCTCATGGCAGGTGCCCACCTCCACCTCACCCTGCCTCGCCTGGCCGTGCACGCCCACCCACGCCTCGCCTCGCCTCACCTCGCCCTGCCAGCACTACCTTTCCAGCCCGCACCCAGCACCGGCACCTTTCAACTGGCCCCCTGGTGGAAAAGTTTGAGGACCCCTGCTCTAACCACTGCATCTTGCTGGATGGGTTTTAGGTGCAGCTCTCTGGTGTGTAGCCACTGATGTGTAGTCACACATCTCTGATGTGTGAGATGAAGCATCCTTCAGTCTATAAAAGGGAAGTGGTTATAGTCAAATGACTAGCATTCCTTTTTTGGATGGCATCTGAGGGCTGGTCAGGCTACTGCAGAGTAAGTAGAAGGGCAGAAGCCACCTCAATCTGTAAATAAGAGTGTGAGGTGTACCCAAGAGTTCCCTTATAATCATTTATCTGGTAGGGAGGGTAGTAGGATTTGCTTATTAGATTTAGATACCCACCCCCCCCCCCCCAGTGGAGAGATGCCCTTACAGTAAGAAAAGCACAAACAGCAATGTAACCATGATACAGCCTGTGAAAATATTGAAAAAGTATTATATTGCAAGTTTTAAACATTATCCACATTGAAAGTGATAATGAAGATAGCAAATTAAAGATTAAATTCTTGCTATGAGATGCATTGCCCTGTGTCTTCATGTATCCCGTGAAGATGTGGGGTGGATCTTCCTCAGCCTGAAATTGCATAGTTGAGGGCCACTATGGAGGAGGTTCTTATCCTGGTAG
This sequence comes from Varanus komodoensis, assembly GCF_004798865.1. Classification (NCBI taxonomy): domain Eukaryota; kingdom Metazoa; phylum Chordata; class Lepidosauria; order Squamata; family Varanidae; genus Varanus; species Varanus komodoensis. The sequence continues at coordinate 31,530,366 of NW_025335268.1, read as the reverse complement.
GTGCACATCACACCACTGGGGGCAGCAGAAGACAGAGAAGAGCCTCCAAAGATGATCTTAAAAATCACTCAAGGACATATGGGAGCAGCTGCTCCTTCACTTGACTTGCATTTTTCAGTTGACTTCATATCCTGATTTTCCTCCAAGCAGCATAAGGTGCCATACCTGCATCTCATACTGCACACATACAATTTATTCTTCTTAACTACAACCCTCTGAAGTAGGTTAGTGAGAGAGAATGACATGCAGTGAACTTTGCGGCAGAATGAGGATTTGACTCTGGGTCTCCCCAGTCCTAGTTGGACACTCTAATCCCAAAGGAGACAGCTTGGTGCCTTCCAGATGTTTTGGACTACAATTCCTGTATTCCTACAAGGACTGGGGGGGGGCACTCAAAATTGCTAAGGACAGGTGAGAAACAAGAGCAAAAGGTGGCAGAAATAGGGTTAGAAGGTGACAGGAACTTTTCAGTGACTATCACACAGAGCCAAAAAGAAATATCATACTGGGCAGTGCAAAGAAATAGAAGAGAACCAAAAAGGAAAAGCAAGAAATCCCTTCCAGAAGTTCCAAGAAACAAAAGAGAACCTGGATCAAACTTGGATTAAGAATGCTGGAAGACCAACAGGCGGACACATTATCTGACCAGGATAAAATAAAAAAGAAGTTAGGAACAATACATAGAATAACTATACAGAAGAGATTAAAGGATGAGCAACTCCTTTAAAGAGGAATCCTATGAGGAGGAACCTACAATATTAGAAAGTGAAGCTGATCCAATAGCACTTGGAAGGAACAAATCACCCAGAGTAAATAAAGCACCAGTAGAACCATTCCAAACTGCAGAGAAAGAATCAGTCCAAATCCTAACAAGAATATGCTAACAAATATGAGGAACAAAGCAATGGCCCGCAGACTGGAAACATTCAATATACATTCCAGTCCCCAAGAAAGCAGATGCTATGGAGGACAGCAGCTATAGGACCATTTCACTAATTTTCAGCGGAAGATACTGGTACTGAAAATGTTGCCTGATGTTCAAGCTGGATTCCAAAAAGAGATACTTGACATTGGGATGTACAAGGAATCCATTGGATTTCCTGGATGCAGCTCCCTGGACTCTGGACCTCTTCTCAGAAGCCTCAGTTCCACATTCCTGGTGAGTTTCCCAGTGTTTGTGGGGGGCTCACCAAGAATCGAGCCACAGGGGATGCACAAGCAGCATCCCCCTCCTGAGTCAAGTACAGCCAACCATTTGGGCAGCTGTACCCAATGCCAAAGAAGGCTGACCATGAGGAACTTGCCAGGGAGGGAGCCCCGCATGACCACTAGCAGTGCCCCTCTCCTGCTCCAAGTGCAGCCACTGTTTGAGCAGCTGCACCTATGTGGAAGGAGGTTGCTGGCTGCACAACCAGGAATTCACAGGCATTCATAGACTTCCCTTTGGCTTGGCTCAATTTGAAAGACAGGGCCCAGGAATGCTTGGAAGGCTGGATTCTGATAAGGTTCATCCCAACCCTACTTGACATCATATCTCAAAGAAATGTCTGAATTTCTTTTAAAAATCAGAAGAAGATCAAAATGTGCTTTATAGAGTGCAACAAAACCCTTGACTCTGTGAATCACAGAGCTATGGATAGTCTGAAAGAAATGGGTCTACCTCAGCTTTTTATTGTCCTGACGCATAACTTGTACTGTGCACAAGAAGCTACTGTTCTGAAAGAATATAGAGACACTGAATGGTTTCCTATACACAATGGCGCCAGACAAGGGTGTCTTTCATGTTATGTCCTCATCTGTTCAAGCTGTACACAAAACACGTCATAAGGAAAGCTGAATGTAGGTTAAAGGAAGAAGGGGGTGAACACTGGTGGAAGTTGCATCAATAATTCTGGATATACGGATAATACCATATTACTGGCAGAAGCTGCACCAATTTGAAACAACTCCTTGTGAAAGTGAAAGAAGTGCGAAAGAGAAAACAAAAATCATGCCTACAAAAGAATTACATAACATTAATGTCAACATTGAAGAAACTGCAATTGTGAAAGATTTCACATACTTTGGCTCAGTCATCAAGTCAAATACAGACTGCATGCAAGAAATTAGAATGTGACTGTGACTAGGAAGGGAAGCCATGAAGAAACTAGAAAAGATCAAGTGCAATGGTATTTCACTAGATACCAAGGCCAAGATCATCTAGACTATTTTACTCCGAAACAGTGTGTAGAGGCATAAAGGCTGAGTAGTGAAGAAAGCTGGGAGGAAGAAAATGGATAAGTTCAAAACATGGCACTGGAGGGAAGCTTTGTGAATACTCTAGTCATGTAGAAAAGCAAACAAGTGGGTCCTAGATCAAATAAATTCAGAACTTTTCCCCAGAAGTCAAAATGGCAAAACTGAAACTATCATACTTGGGATAAATCATGGGAGGACAAGACTCAGTGGAGAAGACAAAATGCTAGGGAAAGTCAAAGGCAGGAAGAGGAGGAGGAGGCAGCAACAAACCATGAGATGGATCACTTCCATCATTAGTCCACAGCCTTCAGTTTATCAGAGCTGGTCAGGGCTGTCAAGAACAGAATATTTTGAAGGGCATTTGTTGACAAAAAAACCCTCATGTTTTGGCAATTCTGAATATTTGACATATTTTGGAAGGAGGTTATAGTTTGGATGAATTTTGTGCTAGAACCATCTTGACCATATAGTGGTACGCATGTTCATCTTAACTATTTACCCATTTCTTAGAACTTAATACAAGGACATAATAAACTGATTTTCTACACCCTTTGGACTGCCAAAAGACTCATAGTACAACCCCAGAAAGAGGAATAACCACTCCTGATGACAAATGGATCAAGAATGTAATGACATGTTTGAACAGGTGGTATTTAGAAACCACCTGTGAATGACCAAATACAGGGATATTTCATTTGCCTTTTTTGAATCTTATGCATAACCATTTATATTGATAGCAGTGCAGCTTCTTACACATATTTCACATGTACAGGAACATATTCCATATGTGTTTATTGCAATGATATATTCAAACTCTATGTAATCAAAACTGTAAAAAAATATTTTCCTCCCCCTCTCTTGCTTTTCTTTATGTTCTTACTTTTGTTTTTGGTAGAATTTTCTTAAGATCACAATATACATAGGAAATATAAGAAATCGGAAGAAATACACCTTGCTCACCCTCCTGGGACTATGCTCATAAACTCCACACTCAAAACATCAATTATTCAGCTGGGGAATGAGTTTGATTTGTGAGAAGCTCCTTTCCTTTCATGTGATGTTATACCAGTTTTGGCCCCATTGTAATTTTTTTGACAGGGAAAAACCCGCAGTGGTACTGGTTCTTTTTCCCCTTCCTTTCCTTTCCTTTCCTTTCCTTTCCTTTCCTTTCCTTTCCTTTCCTTTCCCAAAAGGAGCCTAATTTTACTTCTGAATATTCTACAGCCTGAGGAACTATTCCTATTGGTTTCTAAAACAAAACCCGCATGTCAAATCTGAGGCCCAGGAGTCACACACATCGCAAGAAGCATACAGGAAGAATTATTTGGAATCTTGGGGATGACTACAAAAGAAGTCTCATGTGCCTTATGTTCTTCGTGACAGCGTATCATATATTCTCATTAACAAGTTTTCCATTCTGTCCCTGTGAAAGGTTTTATTTGTATAAAGTAGTTTTATTTGGCATCAGCAAAGATTTTTTTGAATTGCCATGTTATGTGCTCCCAGTATGATAAGGGAAAATGAACACAAGTTTACAGACTGAAAATTGAGCATTATTTTGATGAGTAAGCACTTGGGAGATCCATAAACCAACCTCCTGACTGACAGACTGACTGACTGACTGATTTGATACCTGGGGCTTAGATTAAAACAGATCAGAGAATTCTGTATTCAATTGGAGCAGCTGCCATGGGGAGGCCTGCTTGATCCCAGCCCCTTTCCCCCTCCTCACAAAATGTCTGCTATTAGCTGAGTAGAGAAAATAACAGGGGTAGATTCTCAGTGAATGCACTGTGTCCCTTTCTCTGTGGAACAAATAGCAAATCAATTGCACCAGAAGTCAAGGAAGACTTAGAGCAAGCAGTCAGAATGAGGACAGGCTTCTATTGGTAGATTGCTGGGTGATTTAAAAAAAAACCCTAAATTAAGCTACTAAGATGAAAAAAATAGTTTGAGAAACCAGAGGTGAATTTGTGTCTAAAAGACTACAAATTAAATTTTTGGGGAAATTCATAGCTACCTTTCTCTGAAAACACACACACACATACACAATACAGCTATAAGTTATTATATTTCATAAACTTGAAGACACTACATATTTTTCCTTCAGAGAGAAAGTTCAAATTATGCAAGACCCCATGAGTGCCTTCCGCTTGTTTGTTGCACACAGAAAGGCAGGGTATAAATTAAATGCATAACTTAAAGGCACTCAGTAAGGTATCAGCATTGCCATCGTCTTAACTGTTGCTGGGTGTGGAGACGTAGCTCCCTTCCCTTCCCTTCCCTTCCCTTCCCTTCCCTTCCCTTCCCTTCCCTTCCCTATTTTATGTATTTCATAGGACTGTGTCAGACAAGCTGAAGAATGAACCTGCTAAAACTAAGTGTACTGGTCCCATGCACAAAAAGGTGTTAAAAGGGGAGCAAGCGGGAAGGAGTCCTAATTAGGAATGCTGGTCCCAGAAAAGATCAAAACCAGGAGGGAGAAGCTGTCCCTATGGCACAGAAGAGAAGCGCAATAAGGTGGAAGGGAGGATTGTTAAAAGGTCAACTATCTTTACAAAAGCTAATGAATCAAATGTTATTATAGAGAGAAGATACAAAAGGTCAAATAAATATCCTGAACTTGAGCTAAAATGTTATTGAAAACTAAGAAAGAAGAGAGCATCTTCCTTCAAAGAAAATATAATTATGGAGTAAATATAATTATGGAGTAAAGATCATTTTGGTGGAAATGTCTCAAGTTTAAAAATAATCAGAGACGTAGAGTGCTGAAGCGGTTGATATCTCTTGGGTTCACAGCAGGCCTACAAGTGTGGAGCTGAGATGCAACGTGTTGCCCAGTGGCTGAGAGCATACTTGGCTTATATGATGCTCCTGGCTCTTCACCCTTCCTTCATGCAAGGTCAGGACCAAGAGCCTCCATTGATCCCATGGTATTCCATGTCTTCCATGCCCCTTCTGCAACCACACAATATGAGATTAGGTGTCCAGAATGATGTACGGAGTGTGAATCTGTGTGAAGCATATTCGTATAATCCCCTCACTATGCCAGCTGTTGCCCAATCACTGTAAGCCAAAGATCTGTTTCCAGAACCATCCACATCTGCTAAGGACCAGGCCCATCACAAGTTAGCTGCAAAGCTGAGATTTTATGTTATAAAAGATCTTGAAAATTAAAACTTAGACCTTGAAGACCAGCTGCTAGGCGGTATAGAGCAGTGCCAAGACTCTTTAAAAAAAAGTTAGAGGCTACATGGTAGCATTAAACCAAATTTTAGGCTTGTTTCTTTTTACCTGAAAAAGCAGCAAAAGCAAAACTTTGTTGAGAAACCAAGCCAGGCGAGTGGTGGCAAACGATTCATAGATTGCATAAACAGGACAGCACTTTCAGCAACATTTTATGGAACCAGGAGGAATTCTCAAACTATTTGTTCCTCGTGAGGAGCTCATCTTGATGAGTTGCGGAGTGGTTTATATGTGCATTCTTCCTGTAACCAGTTCCCCATGGCAATAAAGCCCCAAATCAGCATCCTTGCCATCTTCTTTTATGGAGGCCACTGTATCCCTGCCTCTGAGATAATGCTATGAGTCGCCCATTGGCCTTCTTCACAGCAAATTTCAAAGAGAATGTTTATTTGTTTATTTTATATACCATGCAACATCCAACACTCTCTAGCAAGGATCATGCAGCAAAAGTGGTGCCACAATTTGGCTACACACAATTCAAAAAGTAGAATCAATATGTGGAGATTCTGCTGCACATACCAGACAGTACAATCGTATCCAGATCTACTCAGAAGTTCTATTGACTTTAGTAGGGCTTGCACTAAGTGGCTGTAGGATTTCAGGCAAAGCTGCTCTTCTATATTCCAATTACATACAAATTCACCAGAAAAGTGCTCCTCCTGTGGCAGAAGGGAAATATCACTTCAAAGAACAATGTCATGGCAAATAATGCTTAGCAAACACTGATGGGGCACCAGAAAATGTAATCGTAAATTTGGATCCCTGTCAAGTGAAATTTAATAAGATGAGAAAGAACACCTTGTACGAAGAAGTAGAAAAACAGTTCCATGCATGACGACAATAGACTAAGCACCATTTCTCTTAGTGAACCAGATTCAGTTAAAACAAGAAGCAGCCCCAGGAAAGAGGTGTGGTGGAAGTATGTATATCTTTAATATTTCCTGAATTAAGGGGAATTCCCTTATGATGTTTTAAAAGAAAAAAAGGGATGTGGGAGGAAAAAAATGTGAACGAACTATAGAAACCAAATACATAATGATGTCCTTAGTAACATCTATAACCACAGAACACAACATGCCTAATTAGGTAAGAGTGAAGCTATAAAGGATATGGCAAGAAAACTATCAAGTTAGCAGCTGGTCACCTTAGCAAATGACTGGATTTGGAAATCTCAGATACAAAAAGAATTAGTTTTGTGGGCTTAGGATCTTGTACCAGTTGTACTTTAACAGTCTTCCCCTTTTTATTACTACAATCTTTTTAAGGATGGCTGGTTAGGAATATCAATAGTTGTAGAACTACTTCTGACTACACTTGCCCAGTTTTGGCTGTCTAAGCATCACACTTCAGACCTGGAGCGAAGGAGGTGGAGCTGCTACCAGGATACCTCAAATTTGGGCAATATAGGTCTTCTTCCCTTCATCCCCTTGAATACTCATTCAGTCCCTTCTTCAAGGTCATGTTTGCAACTCCAGAGAAGGAGCCAACACAGATTTCTCCATACCAATTGTAGAGGAAGGGAGATTGCTTCATGCTTAGAGTCTCAGTTCCAACATCAAGGCAAGTTTCTGAGGTCAGAGCTGGGAATCCAAATCATCTAGACACTGTCTAGCACCCATAGGATTTCTATTTGACAAAACAAAGCACTTTGGCAAAAGAAACAACAGGTGCGACAGATAGCTCAAGGTAGAATATTACATTGGCTGAAATAATGAAAGGTTTTAAAGTCCTGAAAATGTAAGTGTTTTCCTAATGGGAAAGAAGATCCATTGAGATTTATGGATCCAAATAATATTATGTGATGCTGATAGATGCAAGATACTCTGTTGGTGTAAAGTAGCACAGAAACACCTCCAGTATGGTGATGTAGACTCCATTTTGGCAAGCTGAGGATCTGGATCACAGCATCTTTGTTTGCAAAAGAAAGGCCTCTAGCCACAAAGTGGAGACAAGAGTTCCAACAGAGTCTTATCCTTGAAGTGACAAATAAGCATCCAAGAAAATATTGGAGCTACCAGCATAAAATATCCTTCTAAATGTTGTCCATAAAATATTAACTAAGATTCTAAGCAAAAAAGCAGCAGTGGATGAATATTTTAAATCTAGGTTAAGTTAGTTGTGATCCAGGGAAACTAGCGGTAGTTAGAATGGCATTCGAGATATTGTTTCCGACAAGAGTAAATGGTGTCATCTACAGTGCGCTTCAGGGGAAATTCACCCTTGTGCAGAGGGTTTCATAACAGTGATGCATCACCTGACCCACTAGAACTAAATGAAATTGAGTATTTGAACTCACCTGACACAGGGGTGAATAGAGAACTAGAAAGCCACAAACCATTCCAACCTCTGCTGAATTTTATGTGTGGCAACCAAGTCCAGTTTTGCCTACTGCCAGAGAAGCTGTCTTCACAGGACAACTAACAGCTGAGTCTGGTTTTACTCATAATGAGGGATATATATATTTTCTTAATCCACCCTGTCTGTGTTTTGCAATTTTCAGGCAACCTTCATTTCATCATCTACTCATCGATGGAATCAGAGTTTTTCCCCACTTGCCAAACATCCACTTTTTTTGCAGTTGTGCAAATTTGTACTTCTGCAATGCACAAATCTTCCCTGTGCATAAGTCCCATCATACATATTTTCATGTGTCAGCCTATTAGAGAAAACTAGCATTTTCAGTTGCTTTTTTATATTTGTATTTTTCTATAACTAAGTTGCATAAGAATCCAGAAAGGTTAAAAACAACAACAACAACACTCTGCAAGTCTAGTGAATCTATGCGGCTTGGGAAAAGCCAGTCTGTTGAGGTATCTGCAGGTTGATTTCATAGCAGTCTGAACTCATCTGAACCACTTGTGGATTTCTCCAGCACCCCTAACTATCCATTACCGTGCCATGTCTCTCAATACCAGTTTCTGAGGAGCACCTAAATGGGAGTGCTGGAGCACTCGTGTCCTGCTGGTGGGTTTCCAAAGACATCTGGCTGGTCACTGTGAAACAGAGGGCTGAGCTAGATAGGGCTCTGCCCTTACCCAGGATGGCTCTTCTGATGTCAGCAAAGAACCTGGTGGAACGGGGAGATTGGAGGGTACATTGCATACATTGGATACGCCTCTAGTGGCAGACGCCAAAGATCACACTCTGACTCACTGCTCCCTTCACCAGCATGGCAGCTACTGAGAAGAGCAGGTTCTTCAGAAGCCGTACATAGAATCCTGGGGGTGGGGTTATCTTTTCATATCCAAGGAAGCAATAACATGGCATTATCCCTTTCTCTCTTTCTGGGTCCTCTTGGCTTTTCCAAGTGACCAGATCAATTTTGTGATCAAGCTGAGCATTAAAACATGGAAAAAAGTGAAAACTTATGCATGAACACTTCAGTCACTCAGGTCAGACTAAAGCAGAAGGTGTTTGGAGGGTGGATAACATTTGAAGTTGCTGAACACAAAAACACTGGCAGATCTAATACAATTTCTGGTGTTCTGAGTTTAAGGTGAAGTTCATTAAGATTAAATAATACAAGCATTGCTTCTCTAGGGGACATGAGAGAATTGAACACCAGCCAATCAGAAATGACTTCACATATTACTTTTCCTACCCAGAAGGGGGTAGAAGCAACCTCCACACTGAAAGAACACACAGAGTGTGAATTAATTGGCTGACCGCTGGAATCATAAAATGTTTCCAGTGGTCAGCACACAGATGTGGACTCAAAAAGCTGCTACACTGGAAGAGACACCCTGACTAATCACCATCCAAACATTACTGTAACCCTGCTACTGACATTGCAGAAAGCTTTGCTTGGAAATATTGGAACATATGAGAGCTTAGTTATCATAGCCTTCCCTTTCTCGTCAAACGTGTGTATTTACAAAGTTTTCAAATTCACCTCAGTTGCATTTTCTCCATGATGATGTGACATCTAAGACAACTGATATAAATATTATGCTTTCATTCTTAGAAAAACAACCACCCTGTGGTACATTTTAATATGCATGTTGGTGGAACATAATTTTTGGATTGTATAATTTGCATGTTTAAATACTTGTACTTTTGTAAATATTATCTATTACATCTATTTTAGCAATATTTATGACTTCCTCACATTAACAGAAACACATATATGACATACAAAATCATAACTGCATATAAAATTATAACTGAATGCTGCATGTTGTTACTGCACCCAGAAGGCAGTATTACTTTCTGGGAATGCTTGATGGGAAAATATTGTTTTCAGTGGGTGCCATCAACCCAGAAGATTTGGTTCCAGTCCAATTTGTACTGATAATGAGTTCCAGAGTCCTCTAAAATCGCTGGCACCTTCAGGAGGATGTCTCCTACTTTGTGCTACAGTCGAGCAGCTAGGCAGGAGGTTGGATGATTTCTTAAATAACCTTCTCCTGAATTTTAGGGCTTTGTAAACAAGTACCAGAGCCTTAATTCTAGCCAGGTAGCATACAGGCAACCAGTGCAGTTCCCTGTAGTAATGTTTTGATATAATGACATAATGAATGAACAATATATAGATTTTAAAAAGCAGCATTCCGGGGCTCGGGGCTCCTTTTTTACATCCATGGGCTGCATTCACCTTCTAAGGCTGAAATCTTGCAATGGGATTCAGACTATGGGTAGACTCTCCAAAATCAGTGATACTTCAGCAAACCATGATTGATGTAATCAATTAATGTGCTTTCAATGGGTCTTCTCTATGAATGACTAAATCTGGATGAAGACCTTGTTATTTGCAATTCATCCACTCGTGCATCTCCGCTTTCAGTATGTGCTTCATTTCTGTGCTTTTGCAAAACAGCCCTTGCCCAATGCAGCCACATCCATGCATCACCATCTTCTCAATCCGCTTCATGCAAATTGAAGGCCATGCCAAGGTCATGCCAAGGCTTAGGGAAGTCACACCATAACAAATGTGTCCATCATTAAAGCACCACAACACTATCCGATCGCTTTGCTTTGCTTTGCTTTGCTTTGCTTTGCTTTGCTTTGCTTTGCTGCAAGACATAAACATAGTTGGCTACCTTTTTGGAGTCCACAGTGGGAATACTCAGAACATACCCAGACTAAAAAAAAATAAAAAATAAAAATCTGACAACATATTTGTAAGCATTAGCTCCAGGAAATCAGCTGTCTCTCTGTGTGTGTCTCTGACTGCCCCTCTCTCTCCACAAATAGCTGACAAAATATAAATGCAATTATATGTATACAATGGTTGTTTCAGATGTTGAGGAAATGGGCAGCAGCCTAAATCACAGCGACCTCTACATGGAGAAGCTTGTGAGAGATTAAAGGCAGGGACCACACATTACAGCAAAAGTAATCAGATAATCAGACAGGCAACAGCACTGTTGTTAGATGGTGCCACAGCTGGCAGATCATATTATTCTTTAATTATTTGATTTGTTAAATATTTATGAAGAGTGTCTGGTGAACAAAAAAAAAAATCCACCACCCAGATGTTTGGAGACCTTGTAGCTGAATGTTAATTAATAGCAGGGTGCCTTGTGGCACAGCTATTTCCATTCAGCAGAAAACAAATCACCCTAACAAAAGATAATAATTCAATTAGAACAACAGAAGGGGCAAAACATCACGATCATTTTAGTTTAGGAGTTTTTGCACAATGGCTTACTTCAAGCATGCAAGGTGCTTTGGGCAGGAATGGCATTCATTTCATACCCTTTGCCCCTACATTTCTGAGGCACATCTGTAAAGCTGCTGCCACATTTGTTTCAAACTGTCACACACCAGTGCAGAGGGCAACAGGTGTGCCTCTCATTCCCATGCAAGGAGCAAATGGCAAAAATATGTACCATGCCTGATTCAGTTAGTTCCATTCTAGCAGGAGTTTCCCCTGCCATTTTATAAATCTTTACTTACGTGATTTATTCCATATATCAGTCACTAATAACCATTGTTCTCTAAAACAAATGCTGCTTCAATTTTTAAAAAGTGAATTAAGGTGGCAAGGAAAACAACAGTAAAAGCTAAAGTAGAGGTGTGGATCAGAAGTTCTAGTCAAAGTTCAGTTGGGCCTATCCCCACGCCCAAATCTCTGCTTGGTTGTTGTCACTTGAATGGGAAAAACGTGTGTGCAGTTGTACATCTTTTAAAGCGTGTGCCCAAATGTGTGCTTTTCCCCATTTACTAAAGCATGAAAATGCCTATTTTTCCAAACTGTGCATTTTTAGAGGGTGCATTTCCCCAACAAACACATTTTGTGAACACCATCACAAGCTCGGAAATGTGTGAGTCTTGCCCCCAAATTGCACTTGCTTTTGCATTCCAGAGTGTGAATAGGGCACGTTCTGTTGTTTAATGAACTGAAATTAAAATATTGTACATTCCTAATCAAAGCAGAACATTTTACAGCAGAGATCAAGAGACAGAAACACCACAGCAATCATCAGTGAATACAGAAAGCCAACAGAATAAATTTCAGAGCTCTACAAAAACCACAGTACAATGCAGGTATTGAACGTTTAAAGATTTAACGCATCTGAGAATGTAGAAAAGCCTTTGACACATGTCAATTCCCCACTGCCATGTTTCCTCCTGCCTGTAACCAACCTTATAAAGGCCACCTCAGATTTTCTGACAAAGATGCAATAAGAAGTTTGCACTCAACCTTGGGCATGCATTTCTACTACATGGTGGGTGTAGCACTTTGGAGCAGTCTGTATGCCCAGTTTGGCTCACTGTAAGCATGTATGGTATGAACAGTGGCTTGTGCCACTATCTTCAATGGTGTCTCTTACTAGCACACCTGAAAGGGTACCAGTCTAGGAAAATACTAAAAGTACGTAGCTTTGTCTCTTATTGAATCTGTCATGCTTGCACTTATTTAAACAGCAGTCTGGCAAAATGCTGAGCTACTGTCGGAAAGGTTGTTAATTCAGATTTAGATATTTTACCAAACCCCACAAACATTCAAGTTCAGTTTGCAAACCTGCAATGGCCAATCTGTTTCAGCTCTGCTGAAAATAACCTTTCAAAAAGCATGTGGAATGAATGTTTGGATTTCAGCTCTCAGAGAAGCAAAAACTAAGGTCAAAGTTCCCTGGTTTGTTGCTATAAGGAAATGTCACTACAGAAGGCTAAATAAGTTGATTTATGTGAATATAGAAGACTAGCAGTCAGACCATACTAAATCTGTATCATTTGTCTAGCAGTGGTCAGGATGAGCAATGCTGTGTGGAGGGTTTTTCAGGGCTTTAAATCCCAGTCTGTACCATTATATACTGATCTGCCCAAAGAGAAGTCTCTTTCAACTGCAGGTAATTCAAAAAGGGATTATAATATGCTATGCTATATTACATCTTGTCATACGAACTAGTGCAGATGCTGACATATTTAATGTAAAAAACTAAATGTGTCTATCTTTATAGTTCATTTCCCTGTCATGCTTCACCTGGATCTTACTCCAAATTTACTGGTGTAATCTTACAGTCCAACTGCAATCAATGGAAGAGAGTTGGGCATGTTCTTAACTCTGCATGGAAATAAGTGAGATTTAAAATGCCTGTCTTTGAGGGGATCGCGCCATAATTTGTGTGTGGGGAAGGTCTCTTTATCTAGCTTCTTGCCTTTCTCTGTACTACCAGTGCTTCTTTTAGCAACCATTTTGCTCTACATTTCAATGAGCTATCCATGGTATTTCGATTCTACCAGTAAATAAAAAATTAGTTGAGAAGAAAAGCAACATCACTTCCATATGTGTTTTCCCCCAACAATTATGATAGAGTTTCATATTTCTGCTTCTCTTCCGATTACTTTCCAAATTTTCTTCTGCATTTCTTTGCAGAGAATGTTGTATCAGTCCTCACTTGTACATGAAACCAGTGAAAGACGTTATCCTGGGGTGTAGGTTTATGAGTCACTGACATATAGGTATACCTGCTGTTATGTAGATACTCATCTCTACCTCTTCATTTCATCTAATACAGGTGAGACTGAACCATTGTCTGGGTAGGGTAAGGGACCGGATGAGGGTCAGTAAATGAGGGAGGTGGGAGAGGTCCATCTGCCTAGTTAAGTGGCATTCAACCTGTTCTAGAGAGGCCTCTATTCGGCACAAAGGAGCAGGTTCATAGTTAGAGGGCTGCAGTAGATCCATTTTTGTTACTAGAGGCACAGGCGGCCTCAAAGGCTCAGAGTGCTTTTTCTCAGTTCAGGATGATATGCCATTCAAGACCCTGCTTGAAAATACGCAGCCTAGCTGTGGCAACTGTGCTCGGGAAGCTTCCCGTCTGGATTATTGTAATGTATTTTACGTGGAGCTATCTTTGAAAAAGGTCTGGAGACATGACTTAGTCCAAGTCAAGACTGTTAACTGGCACTGACTGATGCAATCATATTACATGAATACTTTGCTGTCTGTACTGGCTGCCAGTCCATTTCCGGGCACAAATAAAATCAGTGGTTGAAACCTTACTGGACCTGAATGACTTGGGCCACCATTACTTGAAGGATTTCTACCAGATAAAGGTGGTACCCCTATTTGTGGAATGCCCTCCCCAGGGAGACTCACATGGGGCCTGTGCTATGATCTTTTTGATGCCTGGTGAAGACTTGCTTAGTACTTTTAAATCATTGTACTATTTTGCTTCTCATTTTTTTAGGATGTATGTGTGCATGTGCGTGCTATTTTTACTCACTGCTGCTGGCTTTATTTTGGGAGGTTTTTTTACATACATCAGTCAAAGAACTTAAGTTATTGGGTAGTTAAATAAATATATAAATATATAAATGTTGGTTCCGGTATCTTTAACTGTTCTTTGATGGTGCAAGTTCCATACAAAGATACCTGTTTAATGCAAGGATGAGCAACTTGTGTCTCTTCCTATGTTTTGACCTACAAATCCCATCATCCTTCAGCATCTTCTATGCTAGCTAGGGCTTCTAGAGAACATAAGCCAAAATATCTGAAAGCCCCTAAGTAGTCTATATCTGGTTTAATGAATACCAGAAATTGCAATATATTAACAATAACTTTAATATTCTCTCTAAATTAGAGGTCACTTGTAACAAACCCATTAATATAGGCTTCACTTTCTTGCATTTTAACCTTCCTGCTTCATTTTCACTTTTTCATGCCATAAAATATTAGTTCTTATAAGTTATTGTCTTTTAATCTCTGTTGAAAACAATATTTCACTACAAGCTCTCAAGCCATTGCCCTTGGAGCAAATCAAGAATCAGATTATGTGGCGATGAGGATGGTGATGAAGATTTCCAATATGCTCCTCAAAGGTTTCTTTTCTCAAAATAGGATGCTTCTTTTCAAATCCTATTTTATATTCCAATAATGTGACATTTTGATTATATAATATTTCAAATCTCTTTTATCCTTTCTTCAGGAAATACAGAATGGCATATTCTGTATTGTCTGTGGTAGTTGAAAGATTGATTAGACTGCTATCCAAGTCATTTATTCCTAAGGAGGTGCAGAAATGGCCACTGCAGATTAAGAGCAGGTCATTTCAATGCTTTTGATTACAAATATAAATGTAAACCTTAATGTAAGAGTTAAAGCCTTTTTACCTTGAAATCACAACTTTTTACTATTAAAAAACATTCAACACTGAATAGTTTTTAATTATAAATGAGCTATCACTTCATGTAGCACATCATTTTAGAATTCAATTTACACATCTCAATGGCCTCCCAAGGATTCTCATCTTATATTCTTCCATCAGCAAAACAATGCAATGGTAGCATGAAAAATGAAAAATGATTATAGTAAATTTCCAAAAATGCAGCTATTTAATTTGGAAAGCAAGGTTGAAATCATTAATCAATTCATATGAGTCATTCTATTTCCATGAAATGAAAACTTTAAAGGTGGATCTTTAATAAGTCTTAGATCACAAGTGTTTTTATACGTCAATGCTTCCATGAAATCATTTGTTTTTATAATATTTGGGTTATTTTATTTGCTCCTTCGAATAGAGCTGATACAAAGCACTCTTCCCAACCTTATCTGATAGCCAAATAAATGGGTTTACTCCATCTCACAGTAAAATGATAGCCATTTGGCCTCCAATTGTGTTCCCATCCATCAAAGGTAATTTTAAATTGCCAAAGGTCCAGGATGACTCAAGAAGAATGACAGGACGGGCTGGGAGAATAACACATATGTTTGTGCTGGCCCAATCTTATCAGTAGGACATATCCTTACACATGATAGACAGTAACCATTAACTAATACTCTACGCCTATCTAGAGAGCCAGCAGGAGAGGAGAAGTTTTGACAGATAAGCTAATTTCTAAAGTGCCTTGATTCTTGTGGAAGTGAATCTCTGAAGAAGAGGCAGAGAAGATAGGATGAAAGCCTAAAGACACCAAAAGGGAGCACAATAATACATTGGGGCTTGAGAGCAGATTTCTGTGAATGGGTTGTTTCCTATGTGGTGTGTGGGGGCCTATCAAGGCACCAATGGAAGCAATAATCACAAGGAGAAGTGAGAAGAGCTTATATGTGACTATATTCCCAAGGGTTCCAGGAGCTGTGAACCTCCAAGACTCAGGGAACAACCTGCTCACAAAAGATAGCAAATGAGAAGTATTTTAGGATGCCTTAAACGGTTGTCTGATGGAGTGTCTCTCCTAATTTGAATCTAACCAGACATGATGGTCAACATCTGGGACCTTTCTCCAAATATCACTTTGGAGGGGGACTTGGATGATGGTAACAAAGGGGAGGTCTTTCTCAGTAGTGGCCCCCTGATTGTGGAAAAATCTCCCCAGTGAAGGTCCAGCTGGCATCAACTCAGCTATCTTTTCAGTAGCAGCAGCAAAAAGTCTGTCCTTTTCTCCAAGGCGTTCAGTGACAAATGGGGTGGAGGGAGTGGAGTTTTTATTTTGGTTTAGTTGTATTAGAAAAACTGTTTTAGCTGTTTAAATTGTTTTAAATGTTGTACGTCAGAGAGGTTGTGAAGTTTCTATTGTACGGTCATTTTTCTTTTTTATACATGGTTGTAAATTGTTCAGGAAGCTTTGGCTATTGAATGGTAAAGAAATAAAATACAGTGATTCTCCAGGTTTGCCAAGGAAAATAGAGATTTTTTGTTGAATAGTAGCATATGTGTACTATAAATAGGAGAATACAAAGAAATACTTAGAAATATTGTAAAATTCCACACACCACTTCAGTAGTAGTGCAGAAATAGGTGCATGTGAATCATGCTTACTAGGTATGCAAACTCCAATTGCAGACAGTGTTGAATGGAGAGAAAATAACGACCTCCATGTATGTAAATATCAAAACTGAAAATAATCCACAAGCCCAATAGTTCTAAAAGCAGCCTAAAACAGTTGCCAATGGTAAACTTGCAACTCTACAGCCTGGGAAAAATAAAGGTACAGTTTCCCTGAAATGGAAGAACAATTTGGTTGAAGTTGGTTGAAGGAGAACCCCACTGGGGAGAGCAAGCCACCACCCATGAAAAGGCACTCTTGCAAAAGCCACAATCACTGGTCACTTACAGGTCTCCTGACTCCTCCCTCAGGTCACCACTGCACCCATATTTCTCTCTGCCTCCCCTATATTTCCCATAAAAAGAAAAAGAGAATGCCATGGCTTGCCTTTTAACTTTGGCAAATTTAGTTTGAAGACAAGCTCCGCTCCTTTCTCCCCACTTTTAGCAGAAGGACAACAGTGGGGTATGGATGTCACATGGCAGGTCTAGTGGAATATTGGCCTCTGAACCATCCAGTTGCCCAACCCTTTGTCCTAGAATGAAGAAGCCTAGAAGTTTACAAAGGCACCGTGGAATACGGTCTTTTAGGTATCACAGAACAGAACAGCAACAAAGCTCAAAGCTTATTCATCCATTAAAACTGAACACGTTCATGCATTTAATCGTTCATGTAAATTGTTTATTGAATGCAGAGAATACTGTGAAAAGAATGAAAAAGGAGCCTTTTCCAACATGCCCCCTCCCAAATGTACTCTGCCTTGGATCTTGAAGGTAATATATAGCAATAATGGCTGGTAACTGCTGAGAACCTGATTCTCCTTGAATTGCTTTAACGCCTTTTAAAGCTGTCCATGTTGGCAGCCATTAGTAAATTTTGTTGTAGTAAATTTCACAGTCTATGTGAAGAGGAATTTCCTTTCATCTGTCCTTAATCTCTGACCATTTACTGGATAATCCCAGTTTCTAGTATCAAGAATAACATTTGGAGACCACCTGGAGGACTATGTTGAGGAGATAAGGTGTATTTGTTTAAAATAAATGAAATAAAATCAGTTTAAATAATGAGTTCTATGACTAATGATTTCTAAATAAAAATAATAATTTCTAGATAATGATGTTCATCTATATAGATAAATTTGCATACACAAATCCCATGGGACAGATCCTATTGCTTCCCCTTTACTAGGGCATCAGTACCCAACCTATTTATGTTAATTAGCAGAGCATTTTTTTCCTGGGATGGGTGGCAAAGTATGTAAGTACATAACCAGTGTCAGAAGACAGGCCTTCTGATGGCTGAGCAGCAACAAGGGGATGAGGGACCAGGTCCAAAGAACTGGCTTTTGAGGAAGTTTGGACCTCCATGTTTCACCAGGGACAGACCTACTATCCATCAGCAGATAACCCTGGTGTCCAAGGGAAATCTTTCCACCCATGGGTAAAAATCTGCAATTCCTTCCCTGGCTAATTTCACAGTCATTCAACTCTCTTTCTGGCTTCAGTTACCCTTTACTGAGCTCTATGCCTGCCTGCCAGAGCTCGTCTCTTTGGGGTTTAACCCTTTGCCTACTGAAGTCACCCTCCCATTCTCCATCTTCTACCTCTTTCCCATTGCTGTCCACTCCAGCTATCTCTCCAGCCTGCCAGTGGATCCAGTAACAGGGTTTGGGGGCATTCCAGGGTCAATGAGGGGAGGAGACCAGGTCTGCCAGCATATTTAGCATCCTGCCAGAGCCTCAGCCTCCTCTCCTAGCTCTCTGGGGCAAAACTGTTAGATAGCTTTTTAGTTGACTTATCTATGGAGTAAAAAACACCCTTCTGTCACCTTACTGATTGCTTTGTCCTTCTCAGTCCTACATTCCAGTGAAATTTGGTTAAAAATGGATTGGGAGCAAAGTAACAAATGAAGTAAAACCTTACTATTTATTTATTTATTTCTCGGTTTATATCCTGCCTTTTTCCTACAAAGGGCTCAAGGCAGCTTACATCATCTCTCCTCCTCCATCTTATCTCCACAACAACAACCCTGTGAGGTAGGTTGGACTGAGAGTCTGCGACTGGTCCAAAGTCACCCAGTTGGGTCCATGGCCGAGCGGGGACTTGAACCCAGATCGCCTGAGTCCCAGTCCCATGCTCTTAACCACTACACCACACTGGCTCTTTGGAATATATATGTATTCCAAATGTAACAATGTGTATGCGATTCATATCAGTGGCTTCCAGCAATTTATGGAGGTACAAAGGGGGATATTTCCGAAATCTAGGAGGCCTTTGGCCATAGCATTGTGCTTGGAAAGCACACCTGTCAGTGGCTTTGTCAAATGCAGTCCACTGTCCAGGATCAAAATAATACAGCAGCTCCACAACACTGGTGGAATTTCCAAAGTAAGAATAAAGAAATAGAAGAAGCTTGGCTACTCGGTATGGAAAAGGGTCACCCAAAGGGAAAGCTACACGTGATATATCTGTAGATCTTTGATCATGGTTCAGCATTCACACATAAAAAGCAAGGGCATCTCTTTCACTGGTGATATCTATAAAAGGCCAGTCTGGGACTCCGGCAATCTGGGTTCTAGTCCCCACTCAGCTATGGAGCCACCTGCGTGACTTTGGGCAAGTCACAAACTCTCAGCCCAATCTACCCCACAGGGTTGTTGTTGTGGCAATAACATTGAGAGCAGGAGGAGGAGAATGATGTAAGCCTCTTTTAGCTAAAGATGCATAACTCTGCAAAGAAATCCAGGAAGAAGAGACCAGTAATTCCATCAAGTGTATCTGGATTGATATAAACAGAAGGAATAAGAGGAGTATAGAAGCTGGAGTCTATAATCATCCATTCAATCAAGGAGAATAAAGATGAAACTTTTGAAAAGGCAAACTGCTAGTGTTTCAAGGAGGCATGATGTCATTGATATGGGGGACTTCAATTTCCCTGATAGCTCTTGGAAGTCAAACTCTGTCCAACATGGCCCCTCTAAGAGGTTCTGGACATGTGTTGCTGATAATTTCCTCCAGCAGAAAGCAGAAGTAGGAATGAGACACGTGGCTTTACTCAACCTGATCCTAACCAAAAGGGTAGACATAGTGGACAAAGCAACAGCTATGGGGACTCTAGGGAAAAGTGATCATACCTTGCTTGAATGTTCAGTAATAGAGGAAGTTAAAACTACATTTAGCCAAACGTACCCTGGATTTCAAGAAGCCAACTTTAACCAGTTCAGGGAGATGATAAACAAAGGCCCATGGCAAGCCACTCTAGAGAGAAAAGGATCCCAAGAAGGGTGGGATGTCTTTTAAAAAAGAAATACTTAAGGCCCATCTGCATTTTATAAATCTAATTTCATTTTTTGACTGGGTAACCTCCCAAATAGACTGTGGGAATGCTGTGGACGTAATATATCTAGAGTTTAGCAAAGCCTTTCACAAAGTGCCTCTCTACATCCTGATTACCAAACTAGCAAAAAATGGGCTAGATGGTGCAACCATTGGGTGGATCCACAATTGGCTGAAAAACTGGGCACAAAAAATGCACCTTCTCATACTAGGGAGAGGTGACAAGTGGAGAGCTGCAGGTTTCTGTCCTGGGACCAGTCCTTGTCAACGTTTTATTAATGATTTAGATGAGGAAGTATAAGGAAACATAATTAAATTCTCAGATGATGCGAGTCTGGTATGAAAGAGTATGGCTGTAGATGTACGTGTAGGCCATACTCCATATGCATGGACAGTTAAAACAAAAACTGGGTGAACGGGACCAGGAACAAAACCACTAACAGCATAAAGATGTGGTTGGAAATATACGCATGACTTGGGGCAAGAACCGTTAAAACAGCACGTATACAGGAGGAGTCTCAAGACAGGGCGGCAACTGGAAAAGTACTGAGAACAAGAAGTGCAGGAAAAAGTATAAAAGAGTAATTAAATCCAGCATCTAGTGTGTGCCAGAACAGCGCTGTACCCTGGTCACTCAATACCCTTGCCTCAGATTGATCAACTGCAGGAGAAGGGCCAGAATATGAGTACAGAGTGAGTGGGAGTGAGAGTGTATAAGGCCTTGTTTGTTTGTTTGTTTGTTTGTGTAATTGAATAAAATGTTGAAAAGAGATCTCTGAGTTGAGAGTTTTTCATTATCTGGGATTTTAAAGAACAATTACCCCTTTGTTGGTTACAATGACACAAAGCTGGGTGGAATAGCAAATACCCTAGAAGGCAGGGATAAAATACAAGGTGATCTTGTTAGGATGGAATGCTGGGCAGAGAACAACAGAGGGTCATTCAGTAGGGACAAATGCCAAGTTCTCCACTTAGGAACAAGAAACCAAATGCTTTGCTACAAAAGGGAGAAGACTTGGTTCAACAATAGTGCAACTTACTAGGGTCTTGGAGTTGTTGTAAATCAGAAGGTATATATGAGCCAACACTGTGATGCAGCTGCAAAGAGAACAAATGATATTTTGGGCTACATTAACAGAAATATCACTTCCAAAACATGTGAAGTACAAGTTCCCCTATATTCAACTCACCTGGAGTAATGTGTCCAGTTCTGGGCACCTGAGTTTTAAAAAGATTGGCTGGTGCAATTTGGCTGCCCAGAGAGGGGCACCAGGATCAGAGTCTCCATCTGTGCAGAGAAAGGGCCTCAGGTGGTGGTGCTTAGAGGATTACTTCCAGGTGCCAGCAGAGTCCCTTCACTTCTCATGTTGTCCACCAGCCTTCCTGATTCTCAGGTGCTGACTGAGTCCCTTCACATGCCAAGTGGCTCCTTCAAGTGAGGGCTGAGTCCTTTCCTCCATGCAGAGAGTGGCACAGAGCTCCATGCCTCACTCTGCTGGAGGAAAGAAGGCATGGATGTGGTGGGGATGGGTGATATCAAGAGAAATTGTGGGGCTTTGGGGAGTGGCAGCACCCTTGGCCATTGTATTGCTAGTGCAGGAGGACAACCCAGTCCTGGACCAGAAAATGTTCCCTTTCCCTGCATCACAAGTACTTGATGACTTACAGCATCTCTCATAAATGAAGCACTCTGATGATCAGATTCTTTCTTGACATACTCAATGCACTAATATAGAGTCATACCAATGGTCCATTTAGGCCAGCCTGGTGCTAACCAAAGTGTTTTGCACTTCAGTACCCATCAGCCTCAAGTAACTGATGAATGTTGGGAGTTGTCCAAAATGTTTAGAGAGCACGACATTGGAGCTAACTGATCTAGTCCACTGCTCTCAACTCTTAGCAGTAGTTCTCCAAAGCCTTTCCCAACCCTGATAACTAAGAACGTTTTAACTAGGGAAGCCACAAGTTGCACCTTGAGCTTCCCTCTCTAAAATGTGTAGTTAATCTGGGTACTCAGCCACTAGGCTTTGGTTCTTCCCAAGGCCATTCAGCATAATGTCTTAGAACTGACATACCCGAGGCTCCAAACTCTACCTTGATCTGGTTTGCTAATGGACTGGCCTTAAAGGCTAACTATTACATTAAGAAAACTCCTCGTTTTGACACTTCAAGTCAAAAAACAGTCAATGGATCCTAAGAGACCAGCTCAATGAAAATGCTAAATTTTAAAGAGGTCTTGCTTTAGAGGGGGAAATTATTAGCATTTGATGATCGAGCTACAGTGCAAAAATTAGAATCATTTTTTCTGTAGCACTTAAAACACACACACATGCTACACAATAAGGAGCTTCTTAAATGAGCTACATAATGTGCCTTGCCATAATCACCACTGCAACGAGAAAATTGCTAACATCATTCCCAAGCCAGATTTGTCAGTCACGCTGCTCTGTGCTCTGAGTAACAATGTTCGGTGCAATTAATATCAAACCTTCCAAGGCAGCTTTGTCTTGTGATTTTCAGTGTGCTTCTGCCATCAACAGAACTGCAGTGATCCTATATGAACACATAAGAGCAAAAGAGAGCAGGGGAGAAGGAGAACGGGGAGGAGGAGGAGAGAGAAGAAACAGCTTTGTATCCGATTGGGCTAGGAATAGAAAGATAATTGTAGTGCATTTTGCACAAAATTGCAGCAGTTTGAAATGTCTCCCCCACCCCACCCATTTTCTGTTTAATTATAGTTATTATTGCACTCTTAAGAAATTCAGCTGGTGTGGAACAATTCCTTTTCTTCCTTTTCAAAGCCAGCCATTATGCACTCTTTCTTTGTGACCTGAGATGAAACCAAGTGCTACTGGAGTCTTTTTTACACTGGGGGTCCTTAGATGCAATCATTATTTTGGGGTCAGCATACACAGCTTAGAGAAGGAAATGGGCAAGAGAGAGATAGGCAAGTAAACAGAACTATTCTTCTTGGCCTCTTACTGTGCTTTGTACTGCACCATTTCCTCTAGTATCAGGAAAATGCATTATATCAGGCCATAATAAATGAGAAAAAGCCCAGTGGGAAAGGAAAGCACCATTTTCAGGTATGCATAAAGCCATCTGGAAACTCAAACCCCAGTGTGTGTTTAAGCAGATATCTGCCTAATGCTGCTATTTGCAAAGACTGCAGTCCGAGCATCAGCACTGGAGTGAGAGGCGGTGAAGGGAAGGGAAAGCACAGGAAAGTATCTGTTGACAGCTCTGCAATTCAGGTTTAGGAATGACTGGTTGGATACAGTTTGCTCATCAAACCTCTAAGCACAATGTTTGAAGGTAAATACACATTTGAGAACTCCTGCTCTTTGGCTGAGACTCGAATATACAAGTTAGGCCTGGAGCAAGCAGTTGCATGAAGCAAAACAGAACCAAAATAGAACCCACAGGATGCAATCTGGGACTCATTTATCCATGGCTAGAGAGGTCCTGCCAAACAACTCAGTGCTCAATTCAGAAAGCAATCCTGCTGAAATCAATGCCTTAAGCATGTGCTGGTCTCCAGGTCTTAGGAGGAGGAGGAGCTGTGTGGACCATCAAAATAATAACCCCATTTATGTAAGGAACGGGTGGACTGACAGATGCTGTTTGTGCAAATGAATGTGTAATCTATACACCAAGCAGAAGACTACAATCTTTGTCCACGGGCAGTTTCAGCCTTAATCACAGCAGTTCTTTCTGAAGGACCTTAACCAGCAGGGTTGGAAAAGACCAGTGATTAAACCAACTGGGAGGAAACTGTGAACTAGATTCTGCCAACAAGGGGCAGGACTTTTACGTCATGGACTGATGTATGGTTTACATCAAAAGTTACCTCCAGTTTTTATGTGCACACAGACACACACACACACTCTCATGAACAACATGGCTTGGAATACTTCTGCATGTCACCCTGAAAACAGCTGCCATCAGAATTAGGGATAACTGATGTTTTATGCCCTCCAAGATTCCCCACACAACAGCTCCATGTTTGCAGTTCCTTAAGACATGCCTTCATTTGTGAGCAGTGTTGGGTTTACACAAATGCACTTCCTTGTGCATTTTGAGAGAGCTATGCATTTTTCAAGTACATATTTTTGTGAATGAAAATGCAAGTTCAGGAATTTTGGAACGTACACAGAGGAAATGCACTCCCAGGATTTGCAAACAGGGCATTTCCAGGTGACTTGCCAACAAAATTCTCATACATAATAGAATCGTAGCAGTTCTGTTTGTCAGGCCTGGATATGGAACAACCATAAGGGTCAGCATAAGGCAATGTCATATGGCCATATCACTACAAGACTATGAAAAGATGCTCTCAAGTACCACAGTTACCTTTCTGCATTGCACTTGGAGGACATAATCTCTTGTCTCTACAGCAACTGAGATGTTGCTATTAGCTCAGTTTCAGTCAAGGTGTCTGACAACACCATCTAGCCAGTTTTGTGGGGTCAATTTCACCTGCTATGCCTGATGACCAGGGAGCAGTAAACACATCTCTACGAGAACAGGTGGCTCTGCCATCCTTAAGGACTGTTTCCAGCACTGGAGAAAACTAACATGGACCCAATGGTGGTTGACAACTGTGGTCCAGGTGCAGGGACACTTTTCTTAGGGAAGGTATGTGAGAATGTTTTAGGAAAGCAGCAGCAGACACTCTTGAGGGATATGTGTTTCCTAGTCCCATTGCAGTCTGAGTTTCAACCTGGTTATGGGACTGAATCAGCCTTGATCACCTTGATGGATAGCATTTATTGGGGGAAGAACAGGGAGTGTGACCCAGTTCATTCTACTTGATCTCTCATCAGCTTTTGATACCATCAACCACTGTATTCTCCTGAATCCAGTCCATTGGAAGCGCTGTGTGAGAGTGATTCTGCTCTTACCTGCAAGGTCAGTTTCAGAGAGTAACACAATTTATTTGTATTTTTATGTCCCCTTCCAAATGTGCTAACAGATTCTGCTAGGTACCGTCTTGTCCCCAATGGTGTTCATCATCTAGATGAAGTCACTGGAGGGAGCCATTAGAGATTTTGAAGGCAGGTGCCAACAATATGCCGATGACACACGGCTCTATCTCCTGGTGACGTCTGAATCAGGTACAGCTGTACAAATCCTTGATTCATACTGAGACTTAGTGGCAGGCGGAATGACCCATAAATTGAATCATATTATTATTAGTAGTAGTAGTATTAGTATTAGTATTATTAGTATTAGTATTACATTTCTATGCCGCCCCTTGCCGAAGCCTCATATCTGTGAATCTGTGGGTGAGTGAGTCTGAGGCCTGAGATATAGGTTTGTGCTTGTTCTATATGGGGTTGCACTCCTTTTGAAAGACCAGATTCACCATCTAGGTGTTCTCCTAGATCCACCGCAGTCACTGGGGTTCCAAGACTCAGAGTGCCTTTGGCCAGCACTGACTAGTTTGCTAGCTCTGTTCTGCCCCAGACTTGAATAGCTTGGCCACAGTGGTACAAGCACTAGTGATCTCAAAGCTGGATTTGTGGGGCTGGTCCAGAAGCTGCAACCAGGGCAGAATGCAGCAGCTCAGCTACTCTGAGGGCTGCCCCTTTCCAGTATGCAATTCCTTTCTTGAGGGAATTGTTCACCACCAAGTCAAACTGGGCGCTCGGACATACAGATCTAACTAAACTGGGGCCAAGATACTTGGGAAAGTCCCTTCTTCTTGAACAACCTCACTGAGGTCATCAGATGAGACCAATGACCTGATTCAAGTCTACCCAGAGAAAAGTCCGCATTGGAATGGCCCCATTCCTGTGCAACTTACTGCTTCTGGAGATCAGGCAAGCACCAACATTGAGTAGTTTTTGGTACCACCTCAACACTTTTATCTCAGGAAGCCTTCTTTGGTTGAGCAGCCACCATTTTGATATCTGTGCTTACTATTCTTTCATTCTTCTTGTCTTTTTTGTCTTTTTATTGTTCAGCACTCTGGAATCTGTGTAGATGTGAAGCGGTATATGATTACGGTAAATAAAATTAATAAAAGGAAGGAAGGAAGGAAGGAAGGAAGGAAGGAAGGAAGGAAGGAAGGAGAGGGAGAGAGAGAGAGAGAGAGGGAGAGAGAGAGAGAGAGAGAGAGAGGGAGAGAGAAGTGGATTCTTGATGGAGTTTCACTTTTAGAGAAAGGGGCTAGGCTCTGGCCTTCTTGTAATCTACAAAGAGCTTCAGTTTTCATCAGCATGGAAGGGAATGATCCTCTGCATGAGCAGAAAGAATTTATTCCGTATGCCTCCCATTAGACCACTAGAGCACAGTGAGAAACTAGGGACAATGGAGGCAAGTCCTGTGTTGATGAGAAGTGACATTCTATGCTGATAAAGTACATGCTTTGTGGTGTTTGAGGGACTTCTTGTTCTGTTATAATGACTCCTGCTATACTGGGAGTTGTTAGAACAGGGGAACATGGGTGAAAACCAGTGAAGAATGGCATTCAAATAATGGGATCTTCCCCCAGAGTTCACCTGGGACAGAATGAGCCACTATGCAATGCATAATGCTTTATATGTAATATGCCAGATAAACCAGATTGCTTTACACTCCTGCCTTTGGAAAAGCATGTTTACTATTATTTCTCCAACTAAATGATTTCCCCAAATTGTTCACCTTATCACTGGAATTCCAGGATGTTTGATGAGATTTGCAACTTTGACATATGCAGTTTTACTGAAAAGTCAATCCCAGTGTTGAACAGGACTTACTCCCAGGCAAGTATGCAAAGCTTTCCATCCTCTACAATACAAACATATGAACAAGCCATATTCCAGAAAAGAAATGCATGCATGTACACATACACACCACAAATGTATTCTCTGTGTGCATATATCCCCACCATCCATTCCCCCTTACTCAGAGCATCACAATTTTCTGACCTTTAACTGTGGGCCTTCACGGATGAGCATCAACTTCCTCACCTTTGCCACTCACAACTACAAAAGCAAAATTGAACCTGACACAATGTTAACCTCCTGTCTGTTCCTTGGTTACAGAACACGTTGTGTTCTTCAAACATCAGTATAATGATGCCATCACAATTTCATGTCTTGAATCTTCCAGACTGTTATAGGATGTACAAGACAGGTGACTTGGCTAAAGAAAGGAACAAAGCATTGCCCAGAGTCGCCACTGAGTTTCAAGACAGAGTGTGGAGCTACAGAAGTGGACTAACATTCATACATCTCCTCAATCATACAATGTCTATAAATATGGTGTCATCACATCATTTCCTCTCCCCTCTCTGACATTGAGAACCTACAAGAAATGCTGGTGTGTGAAGTGCCTTCTCCAGGCAAAAGGCTCAGGTATGATTTGAATTCCAGAGTAGAACTGCAGTTTGGGGAAGAGGTCACCTGAAGGCAATTTCAACATTCAAGTAGTCTTCACGTGAAGGTAGGGTGGACAGTGAAGGCCATAAGAAGATACATTTTATAGTTATTGTTATGCAGAATGTCATTAAAGTAGAACAGTAGTACAATTTGGACAGAATGCCCAGTGTCCTACCCTGTGCTCACATTCCCCTTAGTGAAACCTTACTTATTCCCCTACATATTCATCTATTACATTTCCAGAGTTCACCTGCTGCTAGTAATCATTTTGCATGCTTCGCATATCTGTATTCATATCAAACGCACATAATATGCAATCTGGTTTCTTTCAGTGGTTCCACATGCAAGCAATATATATTCCATGCTGCACTGTGTTATTTAGCAAATCAGTCTGTGGAATATGTACAATATTCTGCTACATCTTTCACCAATAAGAACCCATTCCACAGTGCAACTCACAAATGCACATATGGAATAACGAATCCCTTCTATTTCAGCACTGATTGGAACATTGAATTGTGCGGCCGTTGCTGTCATCAACTCATAACTATGCAATGACACTTCTATACGGAAGAGGTATGGCGTGCCATTTGCCATCTTCACCCATGAAAGCCACGGAGTAATGCTCATTGCCATAATGACATCATGCAACACCATGCGTCATGGCGCTGGTTCCTCCTCCTTACCGTAATAGCTGTACGCAAGACCAGGGTGGTTCCGCTTATGAAAGTAAAGCGAGTCAGAATCTGCCCTGGTGGTTGCTCTGGAAGTAGCCGTAAGCAACCCCACACATGCCTTGTGGGTGTCTCTCCGAAGATGGCAGGGGGGAAATGGACCTCACAGCAGCATTGTGCATGTGGCTGTCTAGAACTCTGTCATGAGGTCTACTGCTAAGGTGTCCCTTGATAGCTATTTAATTTATTAAATGCCTCATCAAACACAGTTCTCCAGGCATTTTACCATTTGCACTAGGCAGAGCTTTGATAGAAGTATGTAAATGTTTGTTAGTGACTGTGATTTTTTTTTCTTTCCGTATTAGCAGTGTACTTACAAATATGGAGCCTGGGACTAATGTTTTCTCTGTAGGGAGGGAAATAAAGAACACGGGGCATTGAGAATATGGACATAAAGCACAGTTTACCTGAGCTAAAATAAAATTAAGAAAACTGGGGGCATGAACTGGAACAGCTTCTCAGTGGCAAGCTGATGGAGTTAGCACATTTGCTGCCTTCTGAAGGATTTCCTATTTGTTTCCTCTAGGACTGCATGTAAGAGACCAACATTCTCCAGCACTGTTTATCAATGAAGTATTGACCCACTGATTTTGATCTTTAATTTAGTCATACTTAACTCATCCATTAATTTGAATGGCTTTATTCTAAACCCAACACATTCCAGATCCTGCTCAACATCTAACATGTGGCTCCATCGTCTCACTGGTGTGCCCTTTGAGCTCTCAAGCTTCCTGCTGAAGGTCCACACTCCCATGGCTTCAGCTCCCCTCTATCCCACCATCTCTACTTCTAGTATAAGTGGAGCAGGGAGGTGCAATACAGGCTCTTCCTATACTATCCTCACAGGCCTCATCCTTTGACTTTCTTGCTACCCCTGCTCCTGAGTATAGCAAGGAGCATGGCAGCAAACTAAGGGGTGCTTTCCTCCCTCTACCATTCTCTCCAACCCCCTGATCATGATCCACATCAATGGGTCCAGGCAACAGATGCACTGTAAAAGGAGAGGTGATGACTCTCCACTCCACGTTACAAGTATGAGTGATCCATCCTCTTGCAACTTAACTGGCAGACAGTCTCTGGTTCTGCTGCTGCTTCCAAGATGAGCTCCATGCAGTAATGAACCCAACTGTGTGTAGGTTAAGCTGATCCAAAATAGCTGGTTGTTGCAACTGATATCAGCCAGGTTCTCAATGAGAGGAACAAAGTTCTGTGCTATTTAAATGGGAAATGTTGATCTAGCAGGCACTGATGTCCAAGAGTTCGTGTTCTTTTTAAAAGACTGACTAAGATGTATTTGAGGTTGGGCAGCAATAGGAAATAGCACGTTCCTTCAAACATCCATCTTATGTTGGGTCTATAAAGAAGAAGAGGCAGAGAAAGACAGGGGCAGGCAACAACCCCCCAGGGCATGTTCCACTTGGACTGCTCCTTTCCGCCCACCCAGCCAATTGTTCCTGGACTTAACAGCCTTGGGGGGGGGGGGGGCTTTATTACTCCCATTATGAAGCACACAACGAATGGGTCTGATCTCCTCCTACGGTCATGCCATGCTTTACAAATGTTTCTGCAATACACAAGCAGGAGAAAGTAGACTAATCTGAACTTTAATATAAGCAGTTAAAAGGAATATTCTGAGCATGTAGTTTCTTATTTCAAACTCATGTAAGTCATCGCATCGTCATGATTA
The DNA here is from genome assembly GCF_004798865.1 of Varanus komodoensis. Lineage (NCBI taxonomy): Eukaryota > Metazoa > Chordata > Lepidosauria > Squamata > Varanidae > Varanus > Varanus komodoensis. The sequence goes on along the minus strand of NW_025335268.1, from coordinate 31,500,542 downwards.
AAAGACTAAAAGAGAATGAAGCCGTGTTTCCTCTTGCTTTCCTGATTCCTTATCACGTGCCGTGCTCCAGGAGGACATTTCCTCCTGCCAGTCCGTGATCCAAAGGTGGTCGCTAGCTGCACCACTGATTGGCAGCCAAAGCACACATCTTTTCTGTGTAATGTACAGCTGCATCTCTTTTTTCCCACAGGTGTAGACAGGGGAAATTTGGTAGGACTACAGTCAAAGGTTTATCCTTTCTCCTTGTGACCTGCACACAGCTACAACCAATAACATAAAGCAAACAAACAGCATTGGCACTCATGGATTGCTTATAGATTGTTTATAGATGCGTGCGTAGGACAAATTGAGGGTGAGGGGAGCCGTGGCTAGTGAGACAAAGATTAAGCCTGCCTTTCCTGAGCACCGCAATCCCACCCACCCTGCTTGCGCTTGTAATTAATTTAATAAAAAGAAAAGCTAGAACCACACCTGTTGTTATGTTCCAACAAAGGCATCTTCTATCTGTGGTGATGCTAGGAATGCAGGCATCAGGTTTTCCCTTTTGTCGTCTGCCTTTGACTTGCCCTAACATGATTGTCTATCCAGTGAGTCTTGCCTTCTCACAATGTGTTCAAAATATGACTACCTTGGTTTTGTCATTGTCGCTTCTAGGGAAAGCTCTGGCTTGATTTGATCTATGACCCACTTGTTTGTCTTTCTGTAGATCCAGGATATTCACAAAGCTCCCCTCCAGCACCATGCTTCAAATGCATAATTTTTCTTCTTGTCAGCTTTCTTCACTCTCCAACTTCCACACCCTCAGATTGTGATTGGGAATACAATACTGTGGGATGATCTTGCTCTTGTACACCAATAAATGTCTTTACACTTGATGAACTTTTCTAGCTCCTTAATTGATGCCCTTTCAAGTCTCAGTCTTCCTCAGACTGTTTGGCTGCTGTCTTCCTTTGAATTCATGACTGAACCAAGGTATACAAAATCTTTCAAAAATCTGATTTCTTCATTATTAACAGTGAAGTTCTATAATTCTTTTGTGGACAGGAGTTTTGCTATCTTAATATTAATATATTGGCCCAGGCACCAACTGTCCAGCACCACAAGATGCTGCTGTTCTGATGGTGCTGCTTTAGGGTTCCATTTTGGATTTTGATCATTGGACTTAGAAACATAGAAACAGAGTGAATCAGAAGGGCTCTCCCAGGCCATCTAGTCTGACCCCTGGCTCCAGCCGGCTCCACTCATACAGACTTCATTGTATACATTTTAGGTAAAACTATAGAATGATAAAATCATAACATAGTTGAGTTGGAATGTGCCCATCAGTTCCAAAGCCCTGCTAAATGAAGGACTCCAAGTTAAAGCACCCCTAATAGACGGCTGTCCAGCTACAACTTGAATGCCACCAGTATGAAACAGCCTTCAACCTGTCATTGGTTCCACTGTCATATTTCTCAAACAGTTGAGAAGTTTCTCCGGATAGTTTGCTGGAATCTGACTTCGTGTAACTTGAGTCCATTGTTCTGTAGTCTGGGATGATTGGGAATTGATCCTGTCCTCCCTCTTTGTGACAGCCTTTCAAGTACTTACTTGAAAGTGCTATCATATCTCCCCTCTCAAAGCTAAACATGTTCAGTTCTTCCAGTCCCTCCTCACAGGGCTTCGTTGCCAGCCCACAATCATTTTTGTTGCCCCCCCCCCCCCCGGAACCTAACTGAAACTGTGGTGCTCACAACCGGATGCGGTACACAAGGCCTAAAAAGTGCTGAGCAGAAGCATCCAGTGCCTCACATGATTTGGTAGTGATACTTCTATTAATGTGGCCCAAAATAGCATTTGCCTTTTTTGCCGCAGCATCACACTGTTGACTCATATCCAGCTTTTGAGCCAGAGCAATTGCAGAATCCTTCTCCCTTGCAGGATTGTTGTAACTAGGCACTTGGTTTCTTTTTCCTAGGGGCAGAACTTGGCGTTGGTCACTGTTAAATTTCCTTCTGTTGATTTCAGCCTAGCACTCTAACCTATCAAGACTGCTTTGAGTTTTGTTTTTGTCTTCCAGGGCATTAGCTACCCCACCCAATCGTTTGTTATTTTCATATTGTATGTGGCTGGGAAATGCTATGAATTGTGGGGGCATTTTTCTATCCACACATGAATAGGATCCCCCTAAGCCACTTTATTGCCTCTAGTCAAGAAAAAAAAATGTAAAACTACTAAGTGTAGAAAGAAAGAATGAATAGTACACTTGCACATGGATGGTGCACAATTGCCCTTTGATCACAGTCTATTGGTTAAAAACTCCGTGCTGTGACTTTCAGATATTAACATTTACTTGTCTCCTGCAATCACTAGCCTATGAAACAAAGTACAGATAGGAGGCACAGTCACCCAGTGCTGTTATATGGGGTGACTTTTCAAACAGGGTTTTGTGGAGGGAGGGGAGAGCTGCAGCTTTCTGGTGTCCATATATATACTGCCAGTGCATTATGTGCCATTGAGGAAGATCTGGCCCTCCACATGCTGCCAGACTACAATTCCCATCATTCCTCAGCCCTGACTTTGCTCTCTGCTTGATGGCAATTGCAGTTCAGCAACATCTGGAGGACCACAGATTCCTCACCTATGATTGCAGCATTTCAGGTCTCAGGCCTAAAGTCACTTCCTCAAGTGTAAATCCCACTGGACAGCACTGGGACTGGCCTCTGAGTCAAACATGCTCAGCACGGTGCTAGAAATCATCCTTAGCACAGCACTGATCAAATTACCAGCGTTGTCCAGCCATAAAACACAAACAAAAAATTTAATCGATACCTCTTGCCTCTAGAGAATAAACCATTCAGAATTTTCCTATACATTTGAAATAAATCAAATTATTCACAACACAACAATGGACTGCTGTGCAGAGGGGGTGTAGGTGTGAAGAGATTTATTTAATTGGTGTATTAAAAGAAGACTAATTAATAGAGAATATGCAATAGCAGCTGCAAAGAAGAAACAGCATATGGAGTGAGCTCCCATTCATGGTCAAGTCTTCGAAAACTGCAAGCAAGAACTAACATCTGCAGAGGTCTTTCTTCCCTGCAGTGAGAAATTTCCCATCAATCTCCTTGTGATGTTTTCTGCTAGGAGGTAGGCTTGTTTTCTTGCACATGTACTTAATGCTGTGGGGAGTGGGGGGTGGAGGGTGAATATCAATGCATATGTAGCCCAAGGTAGATTCAATTCTCGGGCAAAAACAAACAAATAAGCCTCCCCCACTCCCCACCCCCAAAAAGGATGGGGTGGGGGGAAGCCAACAGAAATGAAAGGAAAAGCTATTTGCGTCAACCATTTCTGTGTGTCAAGCAACTGACCCATTACTTTCAGGGATGCTGTTTATGACAAACCTTAGAGTGATTAATTTCAGATTCCAGGAGCAATTAAAGTTGCAGTGTAGGTAGTTACAAAACTACAGATCTAAGCATTAATTTGATCTGCTTACCAATATGAAACCCAATTTTGCTTAACTGTGAGCATGGAAATATTGATTCCTTGCTTGTGAGTTATGTTCTCGCTGTGAAATCTGAAGTCATAGTTTTCAGTGTAGAACAAATTAAGACATTCACAGCAACAGCTGAGCTTCTGGGCCTCAAGAATTCAGAGTAAACTCTCTAAAGCAGGGGTGATGTACAGCTCTCTGGAGGAGGAATAGGGAGCTGTGTGCTGCTTTCCTCTTTGCCTTATATAATGCAGTTGCTTCCACTATCTTGCATGCTCTCTGTGACTAATGTCCAACCTTTTTCTCTATTGGATTATCTTTACATGCAGCCCCTCAAGCAAATACCAAGAAGAGCTTAGAAAAATTAGGTGTAAATGGGGGGGGGGGTTACAGAAACCAGGGGGACGATCACAACGGGGAAGCAATGGGAAGGGAAAGCTACACCCTTTCTTCTCTCCCTGCTTTCCCACTCCAAGCCCACCCCCTGTGAGGTTGGAAACATTTGCTCAGAGGCTGGGCCAAGAAAACTACTAGCATCACTGCAGACTCCATCCCTTGTTTAAGATTTCTCTGCTACAACTGAAGTAAGAAATTCTGGTTTAACATTGATTAACTAAGCAGAATTATAAGCCAGGATCTCACCCTGATCTAATATCCTGCTTAGTTAGCTGCTGATAAATCAGGGCTCCCTACCTGAGTTTTAGGAGACCTGGCAGGAGTGTAGCTGTGTCCAGAAAGTAATGGGAAATATTTTTAAAAATTCTTTTATTGAAACAAAATTTACAATTGAACATTGTATCCTTCAAAGTATGCTCCTTGTGAGTGTACATAATGCTCCCAGTGATTTTTCCATTCTTCATAGCATCCCTGGGAGTCTTCAAGTGGAATGATGTTCAGAGCCTGCGTGGTGGCTCTTTGGACTTTATCCACACGATCAAAATGGTGTCCTTTCAAACCATTCTTCATCTTTGGGAAGATGAAAACGTCACAAGGAGCCAAGTCGAGGCTGTAGGGTGGATGGGGAAACACCATGATGTGTTTTTCAGCCAAAAACTCTCTGGCAGCCAAAGCACTGTGATGAGGTGTGTTGTCGTGATGAAGGATCCAAGTTGAGCTGATCTCAGGATGCACACGAAAAACTCTTTGTCTCAAGCAACCAAGAACTTCCAAGTAAAATCTTCCAGGTAACCCGGGGATGCTACACTGAAGCCGCTGTGGGGAAAGGGAGGGGAGGTGGAGCACACAGAGCTGATGCTTTTCCCTGGCTTCTCTAAACATGGTTGATGGAACCAAGACTCAAAGGTTCAAACCATCAAGATGCTTTGGGTAGCAGGGATGGAGAACTCATCTACCACTGCCTCCCCCTCAGGCTCCCCCGCTACCTCTGAGCCTAGCTGCAATCCCCAGTGTAGCTGCGAGAAAATGGATTTTCCCAGCAGTGGTGACTGGTTGTGAGCCACCCCTCTTGTGATGCAGAATATTGGAGCTATTTTTAGCTGATTTCCAATTTTCCAATTCTGTGTGTTGGCCTGTGATGAGTTGTTTGGGGGTTCTAATTTTTGTGAAATGCCTGGAAGCTTTGCCTGTTGGGTGATGTAGCAAGACAAGAAATGGCAGCATGATGCTGAGCATCCTCCGCCTTTGCTAATGAGGATCACTTTGTTATGACTGGACAGAACACTAGTCTTCCCCAGAGATCAAGGTGTCCCTGTACTCCATTCTCACTTACCTGCACAGGTCCAGGGGTGTTTATATGACCATTCTGTCCCACCTGTAGCATCCATACACAACTCTTAGTGAAGAACTACCAGGGAATAGTATAAATCAACAACAACAGCATTTTATCTATAGTGTTTTTGTTAGCTTTCCAAAAGTATAATTTGCAAGAAAAACTTTTATGGTAAGTTTATGGTAAGGTAAGAAAAACTCACTATAATGCTGTATGTGCAATAAAGAATGTTTGCGTCAATGCAGATAATTGGCAGAGGCCCCCGTCTTCATTCACTCAGAGCAGAATTTTTCATCTGTATATTTATGGCCTAGAAATCAGAGATATTTTTATACATGATATTCCCTTCTTGCATGTCAGCACAAGAACTGCCAAGAACAAACTATACCTGATTTGTACTCAGTAGTTCTTATACAATTAGGGTAGATGTTTGCCTTAAGACTCAGGGTTCAAATCCAAGCAAGGTCAATGGAAGCCATGCAAAATGACTGGCCATGCAAAAGCTGAGTTGGTTACATTTGCATAATTCCACTGCAATAATCCTCAAAGCAAAACAAGATCTTGCCACAGACAGCACTACCCGGTATTTATCCCAGCCAAGCTCATACATTGAAGCAACTGTGCATGTACCCTGAAAAGAGCATCTCAAGTGGCTCATGGCCAAATCAGACAGAAGATGTCAGGCATACGGAGACATCAGCCATTGCCCTTGAATCAGTGCTAAGATGCACATCAATGCTTGACTCTAGACCAAGTTCCTCCTCTTCCTCACTGGAAGCTGCTTTTTCATCTGCCTCTTGCTCAGGCTTAGCTAGTGCTGGTAGTGGGAGGAAGCAGTGGCAGATGGCGCTGCTTGCCCATGGGCTCTCTGCCATCCAAGCAAGCGAGTGGCAGTGATGATGCATGGCAGCAATGAGGAGCTGTGGCGACAGCAGCTGGTGTCAGTGATGGTAGGAAGGTAGACTCAATGGAGGAGGAGGCCACTGAGAGTGTCTTGCCCAGGACCCCTCCAAAAGCCTGGAGCCCACCCTGACTCCAGATGTTTTGTTCTATACCTCCCAGTCTTCCTGACCCACTGGCCATGCCAGCTTAGACCAGTGGAAGCTGAAGTCCAAAACTTCCCAGACACTAGGCTAGGGAAAATACTGTCAAGGCCCAATTCATCTCATTTCAGGCCCAGTTGGTCATGTGCAAGGGATACAGGCAAGCCTCAAATTGTGCAGCACCCTAGCTTCTTTCACATCTTGAACAACATCACTGATAAAGGCTAATTATGATCACTTTTTGTACAGAACTGCCTTTATTATAACTCACAAAAGACACTGTTGTTCTTTGCACTGTCTGTTTATCATTTATGTGAAGGTAAAAGAGGGCTCTCTCTCGCTCGTTCTCTCTCTCTCTTTGGTTGCCAAATACAAATGTCTTTAATTACTCTCAGAGAAATGAGCTATTCTTTGACATAAATTACACAGTTGATAACCTTACAATTCTGAGATGTAGTGGCACTGAAATCTCAGTCTATTTTAAGCAAAAAATAAGCACATAGATACAAAACACCCTCAAACACCTAACCTGTGAGTCATAAAAACAGCACTTGATATTCATCATCGATAAAACTGAAATAGACCATTGAACAGCTGCAAACAGAATTTAGTTATTGGTGTGCATGAACAAACATAAATTGAAATTGTTAATTGTTCGTGAACACTTGAAACCTAAGTGTGAATTGTGCAGAACAGTTCTTATAGAACGTGGAATATTTTGTCGGGCTGAAATATGAAGAGAAATTATCCTAGGTGTATGGACTTGGAAAAATTAAAATGCTTATTTTATCAATTTGATTCCTATTTTAAAAAAGAATAGTCTCAACTGGGATGCAATCAGATTTTAAACTTAACACGTCATTTAGGAAGTGGGTAACATGATCATATTAAAACTACACAGGAAGAAAATATTCACCTTGTGGGTGGGGGAAACTATTCCTTACAGTTGAATTGCTAAAGTAACATTGCAAAACACTCCAGCCAAATTCCAGCATTTTGAATTTGAGCAACTTGTACAGGTAACTTGTGGATTAATTAGAATGGGATGTGTTAGTATGCCTGAGCCATTAACACTGGTGTTGTTAGTACTAGTATTTCTATTGCTCTTGCTCTGATCCCTCCATGGCAATTCTTACGAACCATCTGCTTCAATTTAGCACCTGTTATTAATACAGGATATGGTGCCCAACAATTAATGGGCAAATGTCAGTGTGCAGAAGCTCATCATGACAATCTCCACAGTCCCCAAATGCTGGCAGCTCTCTTGATCCATATCAACGAGTTTCAGCAATTTTCTCCTTGAGCAGTGACTAGATCTTGATTGCCCACTCAGGGTCAAGCCACTCCAAAGTCCTTTGCATTGCCACAGCAGTAGCTCATTGTTACTGGGAACTCAATCCTGCACCCTCCCAGCTCTGGGAGAATTTAGCTACGCTCAGAGGAGCAGAGGAGCCTGAGGGAGGTGGCAGATAACATTAGCAACCTTGCTAATCAGAAAGTCCTGGTGCTTTAACCTTGTGAAGAGGGCTACGCATGCAAAAAGCTTCTTAAGGCAACCTGTCATATTAGACATATCAAAAGGCATAGCTAAAAAGGCTGCTTCTGAACTAAAATTTGCTCTTGGCCTATTACTGGTCGCTTATCAGGTCAGCTTAACCTGAGGAAAAGAGAACATGATGGGAATAGTTCTTGCCCCATCAGGTTCATGCCCCAGACAGGTCCAGCTGTATCATAAATGCAGAGGACATACTGGGGGTCAATGTCATGGAAGTTGCTCCTGAGCTGACACATACTTTTGCAAATGTTTCTTTGCAACAAGGTCTTGAAAAGGAGAGAAAGATACCAAAATGCTCGAATTAGCTGTGTGCAAATCTGCAAAATTCAAACTCACCGCAGTCCTCCAAATTCCACCATGAAGCTCATTCAATAAGATTGTGAGCTTTTGGGTGTGTGTGTGTTTGTTTGTTTTCATGAAAAGCTGTTCATATTTTTCAGCTATTTTCTAGATGTACACATCTCTGAAATGTACACATTTGTCTCCCGTTGAGTAAAGCATATTTGTGCAAATGTTCAAAAGTGCACGTTTTTCAAATTTAGGCATGCTGCCTTTAGATGGATGGATGGATGGATGGATGGATGGATGGATGGATGGATGAGGGGGAGAGGGAGGGGGGAGAGAGTGAGAGAGATGGAGTAGAAGATACACTACAAGCTCAGAAATGTATAGAATTCAACTGCAGATTGTGTCTGAATCCTTGTTTAGTCCAAAAAGTGAGAACCTCAATCAAAAAAGAATTGAAACAAATTTCTCATACTCTTCAAGCTCAAATCCTCATCATTGGAAAATCTGTGTTCTTTGTGCAATGAAGCAGAGAAGAAAATGAGACTGTATTGTACCAAATGAGTAATAATAAAGAATGCTCTGGGGCTGCTGTGTTTCCCTGATGTCCTTCCATACATGTCATTGTTCTATCTTGAAGCAACTGTAACCATAAACATCATCAAAAGAGACTTAAGGAACTCCATATGGATACTGTGATCTGCAGTATCCATATGCAGATTAGAATCCAAGGTCAAGAATTCCAGTGATACAAATTACTAATGCCTGGGACCTTGTTGGAGTGATTCCACAGTCCTGCTCCTGTTTTTTAGTTCCAGGTTTTTCCTAATGGGAGTTTCCAACTCCACATGTAGCTGAGCTTCTAGGAGATATTAGGGACAGCTTGAAGAGCAAAGCTTTCAAGTCCTCCTGATTGTCACATAAGTTTCTAAGTGATGCTGGGCATCCAGGTTCAGATGACAGAGTAAGCCCCCTGGCCTTTTAAGGCCGTGTCCCAAACCAGGTGTGCTTCCCACAGGGTGACTCATGGGCAGCTTGCACCCTGTGGCCTGGGCTTGTTGTAGGGTTTGGATGCCACCCTTGGCTTGTCATGGCATCTGAACCTGCATGACACAACAAGGACAAGGGCTACCCCAAACCAATACAGGACCACTTGACCAGAGCAGCAAAAAGCCTTGCCACTTTAGCCAAGCAGCTAAGAAGGTGTTTGCCACCGACAGCCACCCCAAAGTGTCCCTTTGCACAAAGTATGATCTCCCAGGGCTTTCCCTTATAAAATGGATTTGTCAAAGCTGCCATCTCCTAGCAAAAGGTTGGGAAGGGACCTGAAGTCTGGGGAAGGCCCTCTTAAGGGGTGGATGTCTTGCTGGATTTTGCCTACAGAAATGAAATTGGTCAAAGTTAATTCAGTCCCATTGATTTCTCTTTATTTGTGTGATTTCTCTTTGTTACAAAGAAGAACAATTTACATTTGTTGAAGAGTGCAAGTGTTGCTTTAAAAATAAATGAACCAGGCAACAGCTTTCATAACTGGAAGTAGGGGAGCCTCTCCACTTCAAGCAGTCACCCTCCATGCGTACAAAGTAAGTCAGCCAGGTCTGCACTGTGTGAAGAAGGGCTCCCTTTTCTCTGTCCTGGATCTCTCACCAAGCAGCGTCATGGGATGCCTTTCGGTTCTGGCTTGTGCCCACCAGATCACCTGTGAAAGCAGGAGGAAGCAGGAAGCACAGGGGAAAAGGGGATGCGTATTTAATGCTGGGTCATATCGGTATGCATGTTCAGTTTACTGCAGGGCCGGGGAGATGTGTGGATGTTGTGAGTGAGCCATGACATACCAGGAGCAATCACATCTCCTAGGCTGAATGTAGCAACCCGCAGTTGATTCCTCCTCGATATTGGAGACAGCAGAAGGCAACTGGGTGAGACTTCGATGGAAGAAAACAGGGAAGACCCAGGCCGGCCTGAATCCTCAGCAACGGTGCCATGACATTCTGCTTATTCTTTGAGGCTCTTCTCAATGTTGAAGAAACATCATTGAACAGGTAAGGAGCTGTTTTGGGGCAGGCAACAGCTGCCTCCCCTTCCCAGACCCTCCTTCCCAGCAGTTCGGCTTTGCATTTCCCCCGTAGCATGGCAGGCAGGCAGCAGAAGCAGGTGCAGCAGCTCTGGCTCTTGTGGTTAGTTCCCAAGAAGTGAGGTTTAACAGGGCATAACGCAGATCTTTCCTTCCTATGGGCAGGGGAATGACAGGGTCACTTCCCTCTCCCGTCGCCTCCTGCACCCAGTGCAGATGGTGTTGCTATTCTTGGACTTCTGGAGTGGCAGAGGGGGCCTGTGTGTGTCATTGTAGAAGTGTGGGATGGAAGCGTGCCCTTCCCTTTCAGGCCTGCTGCCCCCTCTGCATCGTGTGAATGGAAATAAAATGTGACAAGTTGACACTTGTAGTATCACTGCACTGCAGGCTGAACAGAACCGTGATGGCTTTTCAAAGTCATGCTTCAAGGCTTTCCATGATTCTAGTTGACTGGCAGCTCCCAGCAGTCTTTCCATTTTCTACTTATTATTAATGGATCATAAGAAATACAGCTCCTTTGTGCCTAATTCAGCCTTAGTCCCAGAGCATTTGCAGGAAGTTCTGGAAATCTTTTGTCTTCGTACCATGATTGCACCTTTAGCAATCCACCAGGGGGCTTCCAGATGCGGGTTTTATGGCGCCACCAACCTACCTCATTCACAACATTTTACAAGGGGAGGGGGGAAGCAAACAACTTGTAGCCCCCAACCCCAGAGTTTTCCCATCACTTCTTCCATCGTTTGCCTTATTGCAGAAAATCTGATAAAAGAACATAGAACATCTGCACAGTGTCTTCTAATTAACAGCACCAAGTGTCCTCCTTCTGCAAGTATTCCAAGAAAGACATGGCTGTTGAAGCCAACTCCCGGGATGCATTTTGTTCCTCTAATGAGTGACACCAATCACAGCCATCAAATTCTTGGGGTCTTAGGGAAGGAAAAAGGGTCCAAGAAGTACCAGCACTCCTGGGTACCTCTTTCACATTCGCCTGTTGTATTGGCATATTCATTAACTCATTTATTTCTAAGACTCCAAGTAACTTCCCTTCCATCCAAATTCCTTCCACTGCTTTCCGATGTTTTCCCTGGTGCTCTGCTGCTTTTTTCAAATCCTATTTTGGTGCTGATCTTTGAGGTTTGCCAGTTGATGCTCAAAGTAATTCAGGCACATCATTGTCCATTTGATTTGGACATGTGGTGTTTAAAATCAGTGGTAACGGTATGGCCTTTATGCCTTTCTCCATTACCTGCCTCCCTCACCATTACCTACAGTATCCACATGCTCCTTTGTCTGGTGAAACTGACAAAGTTCAGAGAAAAGCCTTGTCAGTTTCACCACTGTTTTGACTTTTCCTTGTCCATGCTTTTGTCGGAACCAGTGCAAATGCACATAAATATTCTTTCTTAATCCAAATAAACACTTCCCAAAAGCAGCTATGAATGACTTTGATTAGCTACTTCTGCAAAGCTGCCTTCCCCCAATTGCTTTCCACACCTCACTCCCTGCTGATGAGGAATAGATGCCACAGATCACAGCTAGCGCAGTATATCTCATGGACTATCTAATGAGGGATGACATGTAGGGCATTTCCAGACCTTCAGATAAATGGTTGAAGGCTTCAAGAAATGTGTGTTGGTTTTGCTGACTCTTCAAAGGGGGGGGGGGAATTTTAACTAACAGTGATACAAATAGCTACATTTCCCCAGCATCTTCTTTTGTCCACTTATAAGCAGGCTCCTAAAAATGGCAGAGATTGTAGGAGGGAAGGAGATGCAGGCTCATGGCATCGATGCTATTGCCATTGCTACTGCTGCTATGAAAAGTGGCAGATTTCTGCCTCTTGCTTCTGGCATAATAAAAATGGATGGGGTGTGGAATCACAGGTGTCCTACCTTATCCAGATTGCTGCTTCTGGTTGCAAAGACTAATTGTGCCCCTTCCTTGGTAGAAAGGTGGGACCACAGTTAGATCGATCGATTAATGCTGGTTTCTGCAAGGTGTTTGTCAAAGCAGGCATGGCTTCCTTTCTGGCATTTATGTGTACGTTTCTGTCTGAGCCTTCTGCATCCAAGACACCCAGGTGCAGGCTCTCCTTTCTTTGCATGGAAATAAAGATGCTGAGAAGTGGGGAGGACACCTTGGTGCACCTCTTTTAAGCTGGAAGGGCCAGCGACGGCTGGATAACAAATTGCATGCCATTTGAACAGCAACCAGGGAGGGGAAATGCAGAAGAGGTTTACAAAACCAAACCCCACAGGAAGTAAATGTGAATGTCAAAATGCATCTACCATACGCAACTAGCTCAGTACTGAGATGAAATTAGCATCAGAATAAACATGGCCTGATTACTGTCATCTGGAAGCACCCACAGTCTATAGAATGCATGCTGGCATGCCCACCATTATTATTATTATTATATTATTACAGTGACTGCAGCCCGTGAAAAGACTGCATATTGTCTTCTTACGATGCGTGGTGCACCTGTCTGCTTAAGGGGCATTCAACATGTCCTGGAGGCATCGCACAGCTCTCCAATGAGCCAGTCCATCCTTTGAGGGTGCTCTTAATCTGGCACAGGCCGCCTCCGTGGCTCAGGACCCTTTTAATCGAAGTACGCTGATACGCCAGCTGCAGCCTCCTCTGGACACAGGTAGCCAAGCGACACTGATCAGGCACTCTTGGGTTCGGATTATTGAAATCTGTTCTATGGCCTGCATTTGAAAGCAATCCAGAAGGTCCAGGTAGTTCAAAGGGGGGCGGGGGCGGCCTGTGAACTGGGACAGTCAGCACAATCAATTCTCCCTCTTCACAGGCTGCCAGTCTGTTTCTGAGCCCAATTCAAAGGACTCATTTTAACCTTTAAAGCTAAGTGGCTTGTGGACGAGTTACCTGAAAGAATGTCTCCTCCCATGTTTGCCTAACCTGATACTAAGGGCACCATCTGGGGCCATTCTCCAAGTTCCCCTGCCAAATGAGGTAAGGCAGGTAGCTACAACACAGAGAGATTTTGCCATAGAGGCATCCCATTCTCAGAAAGACTTACCTACTGACTATATTATGATCTTTGCAATGCCACATATAGAACTTTTTATTCTCTTAGGCACATTAAGAACTGTTTTGGTGCTGTTAGTACAGTGCTGCACAGGGAAACTGGAAATTTTCACTTGGCATTCAATGTACAGATAAACACACTACAGAAACATTTTATGATGAAATGTATTGTACAGGATATGCAACTAATGATGGTAATCAATATTCATTTAACATTCGTTTTATGTCTTCAAGATAACTTCATGAAGGTGCTGTCCAGTTCTCCATACACATTCTGATGGCCTGTTGTGGAAATTCTGTATTGCTCGACGTAACATGTCAAAAGGAATGCCAGCGATTTCAGTCCTCCTTTTTAGTTCAGCAATGGTTGCAGGATGTGTGTGGTACGCTTGGCTTTTAAGATGTCCCCACAGAAAAAAAATCACAGACAGTGAGATATGGGGGTCTTGGAGACCATGGAATGTCACCATTGCGTGAAATGACGCGCCTTCCAAACAATTGTCAAATAGCTGCCGTCGATTGTTGGGTGGTATGCAAAGTGGCCCCATCCTGCTGAAACTGTTGAAGCTGCAGATTTCTGCACAATCTGCAATTCATATGGATGGAACTTCAACTCGTGCAGTGTTCTTTGCACGCTCCATCACCCCAAATGTGGCGATGATGCATGTTGTCGAAAGGAGCAGCGAAGGCTCCTCACAATGGCAGCTCGGACAGCCTCAATATTCACTGGTGTGCAGGCCGTCTGAACTCCACCTGGGGACTTCTTTTTTAAGGCTGAACCTGTTTCTTCCAAATTACGCACCCATGTTGTAATCGCATGAGCAGACACAGGATCCGATCATGATGTCCTAACTGGTAATGACGCCAAAATTTCCTTTGCGGAGCAGCCATCACCATTCTTATAAAAGGCTTGGACAGTGAATGCTCATTGCGCACCACTCCACTGCTCCATCATAACTAATTGCAAGGGGTTTTAAATGAGGTTGCACTTGTTGCAAACAATTGCCAACACCCCAGGGTCACCAACCCCTAGTTCCAAAATTTCTGGTTTCCCTTCGCCACCCTGCATTTATTGTACTGCTAGTTTTGATTTGGTTTTATTGGCTAAAAGATTTTCAATATTTGCTGCTGGCTTGATCTTGGTTTTCTTCTGGACTGAATTTATTTATTTTACCTTTACTTTTGGTTTTTGCATTTTATATTTTAAATGCAACAGAAACTTTGGTTATTGGGCTATTTAAAAGTACCGGAAATAGATAAATCTCTGAACTCTGCTGGCTAACAGATTGTAGCTTTGTAAACCACCCTGGCAACTACTGAAGAACAGTAGAAAAAAATCTATTAAGTCAATAAAAGAAAATAATTCATAGTTAATCAGATTAAAAGATTATACTCCCCTTCATTTGACTATGTGAGTCATTATCTATGGCAGATAGAGTCTATAGCTCCATAGAGAAGCAGTCTTTCAGCGATACACAAGAACTGATTGCAGTTCAAATGTCCTAGAATTCTTCCAGGGTGGTTTTAAAATAGGCCTTGTGTTTGCTCCTCACACACCACTAAATATGCCCCGAAATTATGGTGATACAGTGGTAAACAGGTTGTCATGTTGCTGCAGGCAAGGCACTTAAGGGGGCATTCACTTTGCTTGAAAACTGCTTGAAACTCAGTTATCCCTTGAAGCTCCGTGGCGACAGGGATGGCTGCGGTCTCAGGTGAAGGGAAATTGGATGCCTGCAAGCTGCCAGTCTCTGTTTTGAAGGAAGAAAGTTTGTACCCAAGAGCCCTGTACGCCAGTGGCCATAGAAAAAAAAATAGCTTTTAAAGATTACCAGCAGTGGCATGCCTGCAATTTGTAGTATTTTGAGATCTCCTAAAAATAAAACCAGTTCAATCTAGGAAAAGCAAACGTGTGGTGTTTAAGTGCTTTGAGGTTCTCTGAATTCTTCCTTGAAGCTTGTTTCATCTTGCATGTGTTCCTTGACATGAGCATCTTTTTTTCTGGTTGGGAAAAGTTCACATTTTGATGGTATACAATTTTCACCACTTGAACAAATATCTGCCTTTTAAAAAATATGGTTTTGGCCTAATAGAAAATCATGTTTTCCTCCATAGGTTAAAGCAAGAGGATTTGGCCAAGGAGCAATAGTTTTCAAAGCATTCAGCTTGTGGTTGGGGTTGTGGATGGGGCGTGATTTGTGAGACAATCAACACTCCCCTGCATTCCTAGTGTGATGCAGAGATAACTGAGCCATCAAGCAGACATTTCCATATTCTGCAGGTTTGATGTTCAAAGAAAACCTCACCTCACAACCTGGAAGAAGGCTGCTGCAGACAAGGATATGGCTTAGTAAGACATTTTAATGCCTGAAGATCAGCTATTCCAGGACTAATTCAGAAAGCAAAACACAGAGTCAATCTACTTCACAGTCCATCTTTCCAAGCAAAATTACACTTTACAGCCAATTCCTTCTCTTATAAACTGACTGTAATGTAACTTACTAGCTGACTCAACTCCATTTCATGTGAAAGACAGAGGATAGCCTCCAGCTTTTGTCCCTTTCTTTCTAATTATCAAGTGTGTACTAGATTAAATTCAAAATGAAGTAGCCGGGTCAGAAAATCTACTTAAAGTTTAATGGAAGTTAATGATTCATTGATCAAACTCATTTATGTCTAATTAAAGCTTTCCTCCATTGGAAAAGACAAGGGGAAAATTTTTACAATGCACCTCTTTCCCACACATGGCAGGACCGAAGCTGAAGTGAACAGAAAATTCGTGGCATCTGGATTCTGTGTTTCAGTAGCACATGGGCTTGGCAGAAAGTGTGCATATTTAAGGCATAATTATTTTAGATGACTTCACCAAGTGGATTCTTTGGCCAAATGCAATGCCAGGATCCAGCTGCATGCAGCCAGATTGTCAACTAAGCTTGTGTGCACCAGCATCAAATCCCAATAATTAAGCTCTGAGAGGATTATAATAATTAGGCAGTGCAAGACTTTCAAGACTGAATCTCGGTGCTCATAGAGAGCAAGAAATAGAAGCAGCTTGGAACAGAAAAGCAGATTTCCACTGGAAAAATGAAAGCTGGTTTTTAAAAGACGGCTGTTTCTGGGTAAAGAAAATCAGTGGCAAACATGCCCCCTCCACTCCCTGCTCTTTCTCCAAATATATACTTTGCCCACCTGCCCAGCCAAGCTCTTCTGGCCCTTCTCTGCTGATGCTTAAATCACCCCGGAAATATACTTGGGGAACAGGGGAGGAATCATTTGCTTTGCATTTTAATCTGAACTCGCTTAATCTCACACTTTAAAGCCATCATAGGAATGGAAACTCAGTTATCCTTCAGAAATGACACCTCTCCAAATTTTGCAATGGAGTTTTCCACTCAGAAATTACATGCTATGTCTATTACAGAAAGAAGTGCACAAAATGTGTTTTTAGTAAAAGGTGTGATCCAACAGGACATCATTGAATGAAGGCATTGCAAAAATATATTGCAAAATTGCATACAAAATGCATGCAGCAAGGAGAAATGTACACAAAACGTGTACAGATTTTCACACAAACTTCCATGCTAAGTTTCAGACTCCAGGATGTACAAAATTAAGAAAGGAAAAATTCCATATTGGGAAAACGTGAACTGGAAAATGCATTCATCCTTCAATGCAAGCACATTAGCTACTTTTGACTGTGACCATGTCAGGATGCTTCAAGGGATACAGGGTATAGTTCACTGGGTCATGCTGGGTATTGTAAGCCTTTTTTCTGTCTAAACCGACTTAAGACTTGCCCCTAACCTCACACCAGGAGGTGCTATCAGTAGATGTTCCTCTGCTCCGACTGGTATTTAGAGAGGATTTGGGCAGAATTGCATTACTTCTTCAGGTTTGCATATTTGTAAGAGCTATTGGCACCAGCCTAGTTTTTGGAGATCAAAAGGACCTTTGTGAGATGAAACTGTATTCATCAGTGTAGAACCACACATCGGATGCTTCCTCTGATGATTACATGGCCCCCGGTTCCCATGATCTGGTAATATACCACTTAGACTACTGCAATGCATTGGGCATGGAGAAAGCTTAGAAATGCATCCTGTAGAATAGAACAGCTAGGTAGCCGACTGGGGACAGGGCTTACGAATTGCATCTGATTAGTGTTTGGAATGGCAGCACTGGATGATGACCTTTAAAGCCCAAGCAGCACTGAGCCCACTGAAACACTTTCACCCCAAGGACCAGATTCCATTTCAGATAAATTCTCAGAGGATACATTCCAGGGGAGGGAATGGGCAAAAGAACCAACACACCTTTGTTGAGCACCCTTACCCCAAAGATCTAAGTCTTAGGAGAGGCGATTCAACTTGTAAGAGAAGAAAACTGCAAAAGCCAGGAGACCATCAGATTAGTGGCTCTCTGAAAAGGGGGTCGGGCTTGGTGCAATGGGGCATGGCCCTCTGGGGAGTCCTGGATGATTGGACTGGGAGCTCAGGTGGGCTAAGCTTTGCCTGTGGGCTTCAGGTTCGACAGCCCTGCCTTAGAACCAGGTGCTTAAAGATCTGCCACATTCCATATGAACCTGCCTGGGCAATCTATTTGTCCTCATGATGTACATGTTAATAGTCGTGACTTTCATAGGTAGAATTATGCAGTCATAACCAGGCCAAAGAAAAATCCTGCATGTGTGCGTCCTTGAAATATAGCTGGCACTAACCAGGCACCAGTCCAGAGAAACTAGCTGGCAGTTGACAGATAACAGCAGCTCAAACAAAGCGCAGTTCACACCAGCCCACCCCATCTTCCCCCTCTTCTGTGTAATAGCATCCCATCTTCCCCCCTCCTTCGGAGCAACTTCTTTGGTATGCAAGTAGCAAAGGTCACGCCACTGTAACTTTTTTACTTCTGTAACCTATTAGAAAGTGTTACATGTAGCCCTTAATGATCAATATATATAAGGGCCAACTGAAGACTGCTCAGGTGTGCCACCTGGAACAACTTGTTGATAGCTGGCTATTCTCAAGAATAAATTCTTTAAAAGAAAACTTTCCCCTGTTTTGTATTTTGGGCATATGCACACCAGGACATGGACCATTTGGTCTACACACCTGTGGGGATACGGGAACCATACGGATGCACTTCAAAGCTCCGGGTAGAAATAGCATGATACAAATATCATGTATGTTAAGTTGAAAAGCAGGTGGATGCCACGCCTTCGGTGGCATCATTCAGGCCTTAGTGGAGCCCAGGAAATTGTTCCTTTCAATGAACAAAAGTCCATTGTAGAAAACTGAGGACTTTCCATTTGTGCTTTCTTCAATACTCCATTGAACTCAACCCATAACTTCCATAAAGGCAAGCAATCTTTAAGTGCTGCCTAATGGAACTTCATTCTGGCTTTCACAATCAGGTTTACAAGCATCATGCTGTTTTAAGCTCGGCATGTAAAATGAATGTGGGCAATGTTAAAAGCTAAGATATTAATGTATGAGTTCAGTGTCTGGAAATCTTGTTTCCTGGACCAAATAAACAGTAGGTAAGCTATTGCAAGACTTCAGTTCCTCTCATTTATCCTGTCTAAATGCAGTTTCAGGTGGAGGAGGGCAATCCATTGAAACAGTTGTCTGAAAAAGGAAGCAACAACACTGTTCTGAACAGCCAAGTGTGGGAGATAAATTATTCCTGCAAAATAAATAAATAAATAAGATTCAGGTGATAATTACCAATGCATTGCCTCTAGGAATGTTAACAGTTTTCATTATATTTCTTAAATCCTTCCTCACCTGGATAAAAATAATTCAAGGCAGCAAAATGTGGCATATATTAAAATGAACCTGCCATCCTCCGAAAGGATCAAGTGACATTCTGAAAAGGGGGAGCCATCTTTTCTGAACAGTTTGTTCCCTTGGCAAAACACTTTGCCCCTCCTTCAAGGTTGCTCTTTACAAACATGATCAGTAGCATCAATGCCACCTCCCTGGGGCACAAGTCCATGTTGCCGAGGAATGTGTGGGAATTCTCCAGTCCTGTGAAATGGCTGGAGCCAGTTGCATGGGTTTGCCCCACCTGGGAGGGAGGGAGGGAGGGAGTCCATCAGTGGGACAGCCTGCAAGTTATGGGGCAGAGACATGTGTCTGGATCATTCACACTGAAGATATAAGAGGGGAAGGTGCATGTGGAAAACAAGCCAATAAAAGAGAGTAGAAAGGAATTGCAAGTGCCAGTAGAGACCATGTGTTGTTTGCTTCTTTCAACTCAATATGAGATTGAAGCACCACTCTGCACATGTTTGAAGAAGATCAAGCAAATGTCCCATGTGCTTGGCTCTTAGTAGAGCTGCTTTCTTTTCAGCAGTTGCAGAACATGCAGGCAACTCATTAAGCAGAGGATTTCCTTTCCTGGCAATCAGATATATTCTCTACCTGTTGGATGCCTGCCTGTCATGCAGATAGTAGATGGGAGGAGGAGATGAGGAACCCTGATCAGACCAATGAGGCAATTTGTATTTCCTCAATACCCCACTCCAAATAAGAGCATTCTTTTTACACTTGCGTTGATGTCATCCACTTTTGATGGATGTAGCGAATCATAGACCTTTAAGGAAACTGTAATTACTCTTTTGGAAGATTTACATCATCTGCAGAAGGTCATTAGCAAGTGCCTAATATGCCTGAAGTACCTCTGAAAGATGGAATAGGCCTCAAGCAAAGGTGCTTCAGGATGAATAATCATTCATGGGTGTTATGATTTTCCACCCATTAATATTGTCCCGACAACTTACGCATCAAGTATTGAGTAATTAATAACTACTGTAGCAAGTTGAGGGCCATAAAGTAAAACTAAATTCATGTTAGATTAGGTGGCTAACAAACAGAACGGAGTAATCAGTTCTAGAGGAGAGCATAAAATGAATTAGTTTACTCTCTGTGTTGTGTTTTGAACCATGTAGAACGAGAAAGGTGTGCCTCTTGGAAACACAATGGAGGGCTGAAATCCACCCACAAGCCAGCAAGACCTACTGCTGGTGCAACAGGGAGAACGAGTGGGGAAATGCAACCCGAAACAAGCAGAAACTTTCCGTTCTGGGCTTTGCAGAAGAAGCGGCCTGCTGACCTGTCTTGGTCCAGAAACAAGCATTTCTGCTTGTTTTCAACAATGCTTTTGGAACCATTCACCTTCTGGCACATGAGCAGTGGATCCCAGTTTGTACGTGCACCCTCCACAAAAGCAGTATGGAACACTTCATGCATGATTCTTATAGAAATGCACACGGTTGGGCCCTGTGGTGCCACTCTGCACCCAGGAGACCTTCAGTGCATGGAACAGCTTCTTCTCCATCAGAGGCTCCGGCCAGCTGAAGGAAAAAAGGGCATCCTTCATTGCTCCTCTCCAGCGCTGCCTCCCATTCCTCCTCTGAAGGGTCTCCTGTTGTTCCACGGGGTACAAGGTAATGCAAAAGGAGGCGAAAATAACAAAAATGGACCACTTCTCTCCCTTTAGTACAGAGTTGCAGAATCTGAGCCACAGGTGGAATTGAGCCTTCTGGGAGTCCAAAGCCAGCCTGCCTAGCATCCCCCAAAGACCCACTCCTTCTCTTTGCCCCACTGCCTCCCCCCAACCAGTTATTGACTGGTAGTGCGCTGGCTTTTGTACAAGCTTCCCCCCATTACTAGCATAAGAGTATTAAGCTACAATATGGTGGTATTTGTATTGATTTTCTAGCCTCACCCCCTTGCTTTCACAAGTTGGATGCAGCCCTTAAGGGCTTCTCAAAAGTAGAATCGGCTCTCGGACTGAAAGAACTTCGGCATCCCTCCGTCCAGATGTACCTTTCAGTAAACAGAACTCCTCCCACGGGATTTTAGGACCCAGAACACAGTGCCCACATCACACAAGACTTGGTGGAAGTGGTAGGCTAGGTACATCCAGGAGAGGATCAAGTAGGTGCACCCCGAACCCCTGGTGGAGCATAAAGCAGTCCTTCGCCTTTGAGAACAGCATTTCCATACTAAAATTTGCCAGTCTTCACATTATTTCGATTTATTTTCGATTTATATCCTGCCTTTTTCCTACAAAGGGCTCAAGGCAGCTTACATCATTCTACTCCTCCATCTTATCCCCACAACAATTAGTGACTCATTGTGATTTTGTGCTCCCCGGGAGTTCATGCCTCACAAATCTATGGCCTCTCACTAAGTACTTCTGCACATAGTGCAGGGTGAAACAATGGAATTCGCTTCCACAAGATGTAATGATGGCCACCAATTCAGAAGGCTTCAAAAGAGATTGGAGAACTTTGTGGAGGCTACAAGACCTGATGGCCACGTGTCAGCTCCAGGAGCAGAGGAAGTGTGTCTGTATATACCAGTTGCTGGGGAACATGGGTGAGAGGGTGCTCTTACTTTCATGTCCTGCTTGTGAGTCCCTGGGCAGCTCATTGGCCACTGTGTGAACAGAATGCTGCGTGGGCACTTGGTCTGATCCTGCATGGCTCTTGCAATACCTCTTCTGAATTCTGCTCCCCCACCACGAGCAAATTGTTTCAATTTCAATTTGGCTTACCCTCACCATCATTGGCTTGTTCCTTGAGTCTCTCAGAATCCCTGTAAAACCTGAAAACAACAAATCAGGCTTTACAGCTATATATTAATTTCCTGTCTCTTTCCAGGATGAATTTTTTTTAAAGGACATGGCACTAAACATAACAAATGCCAACAAAGAAAAAGAAGTGGTGAGAGTTTGCCTTACTTGTCAATACAGACTACATTCATCGGAGATTTTTCATGGGTTATCATATTCACTGTGTTTCCCCCATAAAAAAGGGAACAAAAGGAGCCACAGCCATTTGTGAAGGCAAAGCTGCCCCTGCCTGAGCCAAATGTAGTTTTTCTGCCCTCTGATTGAACAAACACTGAAAGGAAAAACTGCTGAGCTGCTGGGCTGGTTGATCAAACGGTCGTCGGTTTGAATCTGCACAATGGGGTGAGCTCCTGTTGCTCTGTCCCAGCTCCTGCCAACCTTGCAGTTTGAAAGCATGTAAATGCAAGTAGGTAAAAAGGTACCACTTTGGTGGGCAGGTAACAGCGTTCTGTGCACCTCGGTGTTTAGTCATGCCGGCCACATGACCACGGAGACTGTCTGCAGACAAACGCTGGCTCCCTCGGCTAGGAACTGGAGATGAGCACCGCCCCCTAGAGTCAGGCATGACTGGTCTTAATGTCAAGGGAAAACCTTTACCTTTACCTTACCCATTATATTCTTGAGTAAAACTTGGCTCTGTGGCTCCTAACAGTCACCTTGGCCCTTTTTGTTTGCTTGAGTAGCATTGGATGTTGACACTTCCTGAGATTTAGATTTCACTGTTCAAATGATGCTAGTCCATTCAATCAAATGTATTCAGCTGACTGGATGCAATGAATGGATGCAGGTCAAGAAGTAAAACAGTTGTACAAAAGTGATCATCTCTTTATTTTCTTTTTAAATTAATTTTCTTGAGCATTTTGTTGAGCATAGTGTCCCCATTTTAACCAGTTAATCAATTAGTCAGACAAATCACCAGATGTATTAATCAACTACATCAGATCTGGAATAAGGACCTGAAGGTACAAAATAAGCAATGGCATCCTCTGCATAAAGGATAATTTTAAATTCTAAACATTCATGCACAAAGCTCTGAACACCACTATCCTGCCTGATGGCACATGTCAGGGGCTTCAAACATAAATAAAATATCAGTGCAGAAAGTGGACACTCCTGCCTGGTACTTCTCCCAGGAAAAAAGGAAGCTCAGGGCACGGGATAATGTCTGGCTCTCTGGTGGTCCCTTAACTCCAGCCCTTTCCCCCAGTAGCCAATCATGTGCTTGTTTCCCAACTTTTGTGCAGTTTCCCACATTCTGAAAGGTTGAACAGCCTTTTCTAAGGCTTAGTTATGGGTAATAAGAGTTTTAAGGTAAAGGATGCTGGTATGCAGGCCCTGAGAACTTTCTGGGGATGTGATCCCCAGGTTGAACGAGGTTGTGCACCCCTGCTGTTTACAGGGGAGGTGTGAGTCTTCCCCCAGGCGTGCATGGGCCTCTGCCCTCCAGCATTCTTATCACAAGCATCAGGTGCAGCATTATGTATCACATGGATGACCCAGTTGCAGAGGCTCAGTCTGAATGATCTTTCTCTCGGTGCTTTTTGAGCCAGGAGAACAGTGAGTATCAGGCATCTAGAGGGAGTGTTTGTGCCTCGTCTGGGATTATCTGCATAGTAACATGATGGGGGCATGCCAGCGTCTTTACCTTTACTCATTGGCCCAGTAAAGCATATCTCATTGGCCCAGTAAATATCCAAACCAGGCTTAGGTTTCTATGGGCGAGTGGAAACATTCTTGGTAGTTTCCAGCAAGATAGTTGTGTTAGACTATGGCAGCAAAAATAACAGTCTTGTGGCAGCCTGAAGACTAGTTTCTTTTCTGGCATAAGCTTTTGTGGACATTGTCCAATTCATCACCAAAATAAATTTGTCAGTCTTTACGGTGCCCTAAGATGCTGTTATTCCTGGTGGAGTCCTCCTATTCATCTCCTGTCAGCAAGAAGGCCTCCTTCATTGCCCAGTAGCTACAGCGCTCTCTCTCTCTCTCCCTTGCATGTTCACATGGCTTAGAAGGATCATGGATCAGAAGGAATTGGCTTGGGAAGGAATCCCGCCTGAAGCCAGTGGACCAAGTTAAATGGACTAATGTTCTCACTCAGTATAAGGTAACCTCATGCATTCTGATTTAGAATGCTACCAGCATGTACGGTGCTTTGCAGAGTACAAAAAGGCAGGTTTCTGCCCCAAGGAGCTTACAAACTAAAGCTCTGACCTATCAATTCTGCTCTGAAATTCACATCCATTTGGAATTATTTTTCCTGTAAGATAGTAGATTTGGCTTCAGCTTAATGTGTTATGGAATGTACCCATCACTTGACAGATACTGCAATTCCCAGCCTCAGGGAATTCCTCTTTGTTGATCAAATCACAAGATCACACAGTAGAAATGCTACAAACCATATTTTTTCTTCTTTCAAGTCACAGGTAAAATTATCCTCCCCTCCATCAAAAAGGATGACGTGCAAAAATTGTGCAAACTGCATGGGAAGATGCAATCTATGCATCCTGTTTGCTTTTGTTCTGATAAACTAAACATACCAAATGGAAACGGATCAATTTATAGCACAGACACAGCAAAGAAGATAAAAGATGACACCCCTTTCATATTTCCTAAAGGAAAAAGCCTTGAAAATAAAACGAGAAAAGTGGTGTCTTCCATTTTTACCTACCTCTCTGCCTTTTGCTTATTTTCTTTTGCATAAAAGAAATCACACTTGCTTTTAAAGAAAAACATTGAGATTGTGATAATAGTTTCAAGTGCTTCACCCTGAAGGACATATATATTCAATTACCCTCCACCTGCTTTGATGTACTATTAGATTGCTTTTATATGAATATATATCGTGTCTTTTCATTTGGATGGAGTCTAAAAGTTTTCAGACTTTTATATACATGGAAGCCATTTTACTCAGCACTGAAATGTAGATACTGTGGTATCTACATTTATTTCTGTATTTCTTCTAAAAAGTTGATGTAATCTGGAATGCAGGAAACAAAACAAATGAAACCTGGTCCACTTTGACAAGATGCAAGGTTTTGGCTTGTTACTGTTGGAGTGTATAAGTCATGGTCCCCAGCCTTTTGGGACCTGTGGGCACATTTAGTAAGTTGAGGTACCACCACAAAATGGTTCTCATGGCTGCCTGCAATCCCATAATGGCCACCATGCTGGGCTATTAGGGTCAAAAGACAAGACATTCACCCAGGAAACTGAGTGCAAGCAGAGGAAGGCTCTGGACTCCAAATTCAATCTAAAGATTTGACTGCACAGAAGCACAGCAGACTGTTCATTTAAGGTTACAATCCTAATCACAGATCCTTTTCCTTAGTTTCAAGGGAAAAGGAAATGCCCCAGCCCAAAAGGAAAGAAAATGTTTTCCCTACTTTATTTATTTATTTAGTTATTTAAAACATTTCTGTGCCTCCCCATCGCAATAAGCCTCGGGGTGGCTCACAACATCAAAAAAGTCAACTATACATTAAAACCCCCAATACAAAACCCCCCCAGTACCATAAAACCTCAATAATACCACAGTGCATTCTCGGCTTTAAAAAAAAAAAACCTAGTTAAATAAATAAGTTAACAATTAAAATAAGTTTTAAATAAACAGGTCTTAGCCTGGCGCCGAAAAGCAAATAATGACGGCGCCAGGCGGACCTCCCTGGGGAGCGCATTCCATAAATGGGGCGCCACCGCCGAGAAAGCCCTCCTTCGGGTACTCACCCTCCTGATGTCATTCACAGATGGTTCCCGGAGAAGGGCATCTGCTGCTGACCTCAAGGGGTGGGAGGGCATATATGGGAGTAAGCGTTCCTTTAAGTATCCAGGTCCCAAGCCATTTAGGGCTTTATAGGTCATAACCAACACCTTGAATCGGGCCCAGACTTCAATCGGGAGCCAGTGGAGCTGATGGAGGACTGGGGTTATATGAGAACAACTCCCAGTCCCCGTCAGCAACCTGGCAGCTCTATTCTGCACCAATTGAAGTATCCGGACCGTCTTCAAGGGTAGGTCCATGTAGAACGCGCAACAGAAATCTTATCGGGAAGTTACCAGCGCGTGTGTCACTGTCGCCAGGCAGTCGTTCTCTACTTCCCTGGTTCACCCATTCCATTCCCCACCTGGCGCTCCTACGTCTGTCTCTGGCATCAGAACTCTCACCTGGAGAGGTGTTCTTTGTGTGAGGAAGGAGAAAAGGGCCTGGGGAGGGAAAGGGAAAGGGCAAGCCATGAGAGGAGGAAGAAACAGTGAGTTAAAAGGGTTTGTTCTTGTGGACATTCCTTCCAGTGTGTGCTCTGGTCTCTGCATTTTACAATGTTAAGAATCTCCCATGCAAACGACTACTTATACTTTTCACAGAATATGAGTTTTTTGTTTGTGATGGATTGTGAATTTGCATCATCAGTAGCCCTGAGTTGCTAGATGGCTTGGACTGGGTCTGACTTTCCTATGCCAAATAGTATGAAGACACCAAGGTGGAAGGGAAAGTTGATGAAGGTTTCTACACGGATAAGAGTCCTCTGTGTTAACTACTGAACCTGTTTTGACTCTTGCTGTGAAAGGCATTACATCATGCAATGTGGAGGTTCCAGCAAGGATTTTGGGGTTCATATACACTTTTGTCTTCTAGAACCCTTGTCTTTGATTGCTGGTAAGGCTGACCTGAGGACTCATTCAAGCCCTTGCTCTGCATCCTGAGCCATGGATTACAACAGGGAAACAGTGGTCTGAACAGCCCCTGAATAAGCACACAGGTCCACCTCTTCACAGGGATCCCCACCATACAAGTATGTCTTCTTCTGTTCTAATCAGTTATCCCTGATTATACTAATTCAAGGCTGCGGTTTCCTTTATGGAGTCAACCCATCTCTTATTTGGTCTTCATTTTCTTTGTCTATCTTCTACCTCCCATATTTCTATTTGAATCACACTATTTTTTTCATGAATTTGCATTGGTGCATATACATTAGCAAAGGCATGCAAGCATGTTTCTTCTTTTTCATAATGCTATCTTTTTCTATTGAAGATGCATACATTTCTACCTCAATAAGACTATGCCTGTACACACATGTGCGTGTGCACACGCACACATACACACTATAATGGGCATATCTCTGTGTGACTGAGTTTATTTATCATCCGTCTATCTCAAAGTTCCTTGAACCATGGGAAAATGTAGGATGAAAAACTGAAATAAATCTATGGATTTATAGTACAGCGAAAGGATGTCACAGCTGGTTTTATGTAACCATTCCTCCCTTCTGTACAAGGGGTTACATCCAATGTTAGTCCTCCTTAGAGAAGAGCCATTGAAATGAATGGGACTTAATTTAGATTAACACAATTGAATACCACCCAGGAGTGTTACTAATTTTGCATGTAGTTATTAATGGTCATATAAACATCTCTCTCTCACACACACACACACAGAGAGAGAGAGAGAGAGAGAGAGAGAGAGAGAGAGAGAGATTATTCCCTCGGTTTCATAATTGCCTTCCCCTGATCATCTGCTTCTTACACTATATGCCATAACGCTTGAACCTGGGGTCATCCCATGAAACTGATTGGTGGGAGGTTCAGGACAGATAAGAAGCACTTCTTCAAACAGTGCATAATTAAACAGTGGGAATTGCTGCAACCAGAAGTCCACCAATCTGAACGGCTTTAAAAAGGGAGTGTAAGATTCCTGAGCGCGGGGGCTCTCAGTGGCCGCTGGCACCTTGCCCAGAGGCGGCATGGTACGCATGCCCACACGCACCAGTTGCTGAGGAGCCTGGGAAGGAGGGGGTCTTGCACCCAGCCTGCTCGACCAACTGGTTTGCCACTGTGTGTACAGAGACTAGACTAGACGGACCTTGGTTCTGATCCAGCGTGGCCTCTCTTATGTTCTTGGGTTCTTTTATTTTTTGCTCTTCCTGCCTAGTGGGAGAGGGCATTCCTCCTCGGCAGTAGAATCACCGTTTTGATCGTTTTATCCCTGACTGTGCTGCCAAGGTGCAATTTCTGCTTTGTTCTCGAGCCTAACCCTGGAACATTTATCTATTTAAAGGCGAAGGGGGAAAAATATCACCAGCAGACTCCAGTAAGCTTCTCCTCCTTTAAGAGGAATCCCTGTTTAAATAATCCCAAATTAAATAATGAGAGTGTACTATATAACTTGAAAAAAAGTTTTCACTGGTGGGTCAAGGAAGGCAGTAGAATTTGTTTCAATTCCTTTTTCTTTGCACTCCTGTGATGGAAGACAGCTCTAGACAGAGTCCTTCAGCTCTAGACAGAAGCAGTACAAATAAGCCAAGAGTCATAATAGGACATTCAAAATCCTCATTTCCTCTTCTTCATTTGCCCTGGTTCCCCATCTTGCAGTCTCAGCCTCTCTCCTTCCACATTCCGCCATTTCAGCTTATCTGCGTCCCAGGAAATTGTATCCTTGTGCTTTATTACTGCAAACAGAAATATTTCCAGGATATGTACAGCTGTGATCTTGAACCTGTGACATTTAAAGGGCAGTAGAATACTAATGAGACTAATAAAATAGAAAAACAGCTTTACCTAAGTCAGGACCGAGAGTCGCTCTTTTTGAGCAAAGTCATTTTGACAACAGTACTCAAAAGGGACAAGAGCGAATGAGGTGGATGGAGATAAGATTTAAAAATATATATCACAGTAAAAATGTCTGCAACACACACAGAGAGACTGACACCAAGTGGGAGGGGTTTACTGACAGTGGCAAATAAGCAGAAGCTGGTCTTGTTGCTTGTTTTATTTTTTAAAAAAACAAAAACTTTAACAGGGATTGTTTTCTTCTTCCAGTTGCCTAGAAGTGCTCAAAGGCCAGAGGTTTTGAAGGAAATCACCTTCTTTACACAGACTTGGCATCTCTCGGCCCTCTAATTGATCACAGATTGCAACTCTGAGCAGCTTTACTCAGCACAGCCAATGGTGAGGGAATTGCAGTCCAGCAACATTTGGAGAGCTACCTGTTGCCTCGTGATCTAATCCACGGGAGTTCAGGGAGCACAGAGAAGTGCGTTGGTAGCCTTGGGCTGGGACTCTTACCCTCTCAGGCTTATCTCCACTCTCAAGAAAAAGCAAGTGGAGGAAACAGGAGAGAAAGAGGCAAGTCTCCAGAGGAAGAGATGGCTTTTGTCAGCAGGCTGCATTTCAAGAGACAAAAGAAATTCCTGTGTGCATTCCTGAGAGATTCGGATCTTTTCTTCTGCTTGAGAAATTAGGAGCTCTTAACTGATGCACCTCTTGAGCAGCCAGGTTCCGACAACAAAGAGCTTAGAGAGTGATTTCTGCAGCACGGCCTTCCATTCTGCACATCCTCACTCGAGAAGGCCGTTCACCACCATCCGCTGAATTACTGGAAGGAGATAAAACTTTACTTTTTTTCTGTGTGTGCCTGCAGAGAAGCTGGGAAAATAGGCTGCCTCCTCAGGGCCTGGCACAGGCTGGGCTGCAAAGCATCAGCCCAAACCAGAGAGTGAGAGAGAACATGCATTGCTCAGCCCTTGTCCTCTACTAGAGGGAATGTCAGACATGATTAACATGCCATTAACGGTGCCTGGATCTGCTTGGTGAAAACAGGCAGTTAGTTTGTTGGATGTTTCCCAAGCAAGAAGCGTGTTGTTGCTATTTAACATCTGGAACCTGTGTTCATTACTGGCTACCCAGCATGAGGTGTGATACCTGGAGCACAACTGAGGTTTTCTTCTGCTGCTTTCTTTCTGGGAGGATTACTGCATCCCTCACGTGATTCCCCACCACACAAAGGGATCTCTGTGCCTTTCTGTATGTTCCTTTATGTCCTATTACAGAACACAGGATGCTGCTGTGGTAGAGCAAAATTCTGAAAATACACAAGGCTCTGCCACAAACAATGCCTTCACCTAGGAAGGCACCATGCTTTCCTCAGTCTAAAATAACCTGCAAAAATGGCTGGAAAACTTGGGAGAGGCCTGCAGAAAGAGGAGGAGGTGACCCACAACCTTTCTGTGAATGAGGGACTGAAAGCACACAGTTACTACTCCGTGTAGGAAACCCCTTTGTTTCTCCTCTAGGAAGGTCAACACACATCTGCCTTACTGCATTAATCACCCTATTTTATTTTACTTTTAACTATAATGTGTCTTACCACCAAAAGAATGCCCCTTAAGGCACCTAACAATAAAACACATATTCCAACCAAATGGTATCTGTTAGGAAAAGCTGAAGGCAAAAGACCAGATATGAGATGGTTGAATCCATACAGGAAGCCACAGACTTGAACTTGGAAGAGCTGAACACAGCTGCTGTAGACAGAATTGTTTTGAGGGCTTTCATTCATAGGGTTGGCATGGGTCAAATATGACATGGCTGCACATAACAATCACTTAAAGCCAGTGTGGTAAAGTGCTTAAGAGTGTGGAAATATGGCTTCTAGCCCCCACTCAGCCATGGAGCCCTCTGGATGACTTTGGGCCAGTCACAGACTCTCAGCCCAAACTACTTCACAGGGTTGTTGTTGTGGGGATAAGATTGAGAGCAGGCACAGGGGAATGATGTAAGCTGGCTTGAGTTCCTTGGAAGGAAGAAAGGATAAAAATATAATAAATAAAGCACAACAGAGAAGCAAATAAATAAGAAACGCCAGTATAACCATAGTGAAAAAAATGCAGAAGCAAATGAGTAGGACCCCAAAATCCACTTCATGTGATGGGCAAGTTCCTAAAGCACACAGAAGAGAGAAAGACATGCGTGCGCACACACACACACAGAGAGAGAGAGAGAGAGAGAGAGAGAGAGAGAGAGAGAGAGAAAGTGACTCCAGCCCTAGAATCCTCACTCGGCTTGGCTGCCAGAGAGTGTACTTTCATAATAGACTGAAATGGGCAGGCTCATTGTGAGCCAAAGAGCAGCTGACACCCCCTCCCAGGCCCAAACCATGCAGGTACCCTGCTGCCAGTCCCACACTGGCAGCCTCCCTCTCCCAGGACCTGCCGTACCACAAGCCCCCTGCTCTGCTCCTCTCCTCATCCTCCAGTCACTTGCATTGTGGGCTTCAAGCCACGCCAAGAAAGTAGTGATAACTGTGCAAATGCCCGTTCTAGGTCAGGTGGCCCAACTTGGACAAGATATCCCTAACCCCTTACACTCCATGGGGAAGTGTCTTCTTCCTTACCCTTGCTACTGACCTTTCCATAGACTTCCTCTGGGTGCAATTTGCATGGGAGAGATCAGCAAAGGGCTGCTCCACCTCTTCCCTCCTCACTTGCAAACTCAGAAAGAGAAGAGGAGCAAGTAGAAGCCTCCCAGGGCTGACAATGGCCCACCAGTGGACCCCAGGGCCCTGGGAGGTGCCCAGTGATGCTACTCTCTACCACAGGGCTTGGAACCTCAGGCCAACCGGCCAAATCCAGGCTTCGGTGGTTTCTGGGCTTTCGCGTAGATGTTTTTTCCCCATTCTAAAAGGTTGGAATTTCTCTCCTAAAGCTTCATTACTGGCAGTAAGAGCTCAAACCTGGCATTTCTGATGGCTTTGACACTCCTCACACATATCAAAGAGGTTCTTACTCTGATTTCTGCTGTTTGTAACATGTAGAGCTCAAATAAAGCACTCTGCATCTTAAGTTTCTTCTATGTCTAGAGAGGGAAAAGCGAGAGAAGGAAAACTGGGGGAGGGTCCTACTCACAACAGCTACTTCAGGTCTGTTATGTCATGCAGCAAGACGTGTGCCATTTACCCATAGACTGAACTATGTTCAGTTACTACTGAACAAAAATGTTTTCATATATATTTGGTTAGGCCTTTCGCCTAAGTTCCGTTCCACTGGAATGTGTCCCCCTGAGAGCTTTTCTGACACTGACTTCAGTCCCTGGTCTGGACAAGATGCCTCACCTCCCTGTTGCAGAACCAGCTTTTCTACAAGCATATTAGAGGAACATTTTAAGAGAACTTAAATGTGGTGCTATCTGGAGAAGAACTGAAATTTTGGCCCCTAGCATATTGTTCTGGTGATAAATAGAAGTATGCCATTTCCATTAAATCTTTGTCCTGGGCTAGACCTTTAGCAGATGCTGCTTTCGTGGTTGCTTCTAGACTCTTTTTTGCACTTTTTCCTTGCATATTTGTGCCACATTTTGACATCCTGTCCCTTGGAAAGGCTTCCCACTTAATTCCAATAGGCCTGGATGTACAGAGCTTGTAAAGATGTATCCATGTGACTGACACACACACAGAAAAGGATAATTAGAAGGAAAGGTCTGGGGTTGCTCATAAAAGCCACTTTCTGTCTTCCTGGAGAAACACAAGCATTTCCTGGCATGAGTACAGATTTTGCATTTGTGCGACACTAGCTAAGAGATAAAACACCAATAACTGGATAAAATTTATGTGAGCTGAAGATCCTTTTGGCAGGAAGAAAATAATGTTTCAGTTTCATAAAGCATTCTACTGCCATTGTCAGCTTAAAGGCCAAAAAAACAACACTGGCAAAGTTGGGGAAAAGCTGCCTTAAGCTCATTTCAAACTAAGATGTGGATCAGATGGGAACAGAAGGAGCTGTTGATATAAGCTTTTGTGGCTCTTTCAGCTAAACAAAATGTTTAAGGTTGTCTATTCTAACTAATTAGGCAAGTAAAAGAAAAGTTGCAGTCAAGATGTTGGACTTTACTCTGATTTTTGATAATATATTTACATGAAGTTAAGACTGTATCAAATGCTCATTAGCCATAGAATCTAAAGAATCTAAAGAAAATCTACAGGGATTTTCTTTAGAAGAGAATCTACCAGTTTTCCAAGATTCTGAGAAGTCAGTTCTTGTCTACAAACTGATGTCAGAAAATGTGTTAGGTACATGTCATTAGCAAGTCAGTGTGGTGTAATGGGTAAGAGCATGGGACTTTTTTCCCTAAAAAAAAGAAAGAACCACATGCTTTATTGCACTGTACAAACAATACAATTAGCACAATAACAACAACTGTAACTAAACATCACTGATCAACGCAATCTAACAACATATCGACATCCGTGCTACCTCCACCAGGACCAACAACTCAAATTACTTAGTGTAAGATCATTTATCCATTCTGGTTGTCCCACTTCCCTTCCAGAACTGCATTGACTCTTGTGGTGGTTCACAGCCATTTCCTTTTATTAAAATGTATTTGATAAAAGGTCTCCAAATATTTTCAAATTTATTTTCATTTGTCAGACTTTCTCCATTTAATATCACAACTTATCATTAATAGAAGAGTGTGGAACTGGGACTCAGGCGATCTGGGTTCTGGTCCCCATTCAGTCATTCAGCCAACTGGGTGACTTTGGGCCAATCACAGACTTTCAGCACAACCTACCTCACAGGGTTGTTCTTGCAGGGATAAGATTGAGAGCAGGGGGAAGGGAATGATGTAAGTCGCTTAGAGTTAGTTATCAGAAAAAAGCAGAATACAAATCAAATAAATAAAGTCTTCAATAAAAACATGGTGGTTTGGATTCAGATTTCGGTAGCTGCAACTGGGCTTGGCCAATGGGATGAAATGTTCACAGAGTGTCTCCTTCCTCCAATTCTGGGAGATCACCCCTTTCTCCCCTTTCAGCAAATTGCCCCTACTCTGTATAGCATGTGGGGACAGGGCTGGAAGGGCTGCCTTGGGGGTGAGCAGACATGAAATTTGCTTCCACCAATGCAGGTGCACATACCTAATTCTAGGTTGTTTTGCTGCAACAGGACTGCTCTTCTGAAATTCTAGTGAAACTTTTCAGTAGATTTCTCCTTATTTCTAGGCAACACCATAGTACCATTACAGTCTTGAGTTTTTGCAAAATGTTAGTATGAAATGCAAAAACGTGAGGATTCAAAATATCAACATCTCCCCACTTCAAATTTCAGCAAACAACGTAATTGTATTTTATACCTGATGAGATTATTAGTACTAAGAAGTTATGGATTCAATGCAGCCTCCCTTAAACAGTGCTTGCATGCAAACCTTGGTTTAACTCACCCTGGGAACTGACCAGAGGACGAGTGTCTGCCACAAATGGAATGTAAGATTTTGCCCTTCTGTTTTCCTCCTCATACTACCTCTAGGCATTAATGTGTCAAACATTCTGGGAGCACATGGTGAACTCTCAAACAGATTGAAACATCAGCACATCACAGAAATACCTTCAAACATAAGATTAGCTCACTAAATTTGCCTATTTGTATCTGATATTATATTTTCCCTGAAAGAAAATTACCCTAATTTCAGCCACTGGCCAATTCACATATAATGTTGCAGATTCAGTTATTGGAGCCAGTGATAACTTTAGCATGGGCATTCACACATCTTCCAGTCAGCCTCCAAGAAAGGAGGAAACCAAAAAGCAAATGAAAAAAAACCTACAGATTTGCATAACATTAGCATATGCTCTTATCCATGCACACCTAGAAATAATTCCTATGAATTAAATGGAAATACAGTACATCTTGTTACAGTGAGCAAGACTGCGGCCAGATGACCTGTGTGTCTTTCTTAGTCTGCTGGTGCCCAGTTGCTGCTGGTGGGTACTTCCAGGCCCCTGCTGGCTCTCCCCTCTTAAAATTATTTGTCTTTGGGCTAATCAGCCCTTCAGATACAGAATACCTTCAAGCAGAGGACAGTCTTCTGGCAGCTTTCTTCTCTATAAGTAGGGCACACAGCCACCACAGATGTGTTGAGAAGGTCTTCATGGATATAACAAGCAGATAACATTGATGGTGATTATCGGAGTCGGCACACACAGATAGCTGCCAGTCATCAAATGTGTACAGAAAGCAAGTTCCAGTTGTATGTGTATGTGTGAACCTGCCAAAATGCTCCTTCCCAATTAGGATGACCCCTAAACAAATAAGCAATGCTTCTCCAGCTATACAGCAGAACTGTAGTCTCACATTTTCACTGGGTCAGGTCTAAGGCTGAAACAAAGAGCTGATCCAAGGCTTTTCACAGAAAGGTAGTAGAAGGAGGAAGGCTCTGAAAAATGTGTTCCTGCTGATTAGTGTGGTAGATGCACTTTTCTTCTGAACTTCCTTAATCCCTATCCTTTACCTGGACACACTTTCTGGCATCTGGTACTTTCCTTAACTAATTTCCTCTCCGTATTGGACATCCACAGTGCTAAACAATTCCATGAAGCCTGATGAGGATATTTTAGGATATTTTAGCAAGTACTGAAAATGGGTGAGAAGAAAATTAAAATGACCTCTTAATGCTGTTCTCTTCCAGCCATTGCTTTCGAACATACTTCTGCCAGTTTTGGGTTTCGTATGGCATGTGTAAGGAAAGCTTAAAATGTATGACACTTTTTCAATTATGATGAAGTTTGTTACCTGGAAACCCAGGGATATTGATAATGATATTGCCACAGGCATAACCCTTGTGCCTAATCTGCTGTTTCATCATTAAAATCATATTTTCTAAGCCATCTACGTGAAAGCAGTTCTGAATATATACACGGTGTTGGCTCTGGCCAAATTGAGGGGAGAGATTATGTGGAGGGCTGGTTGTTCGTTCGTACCCCTGAGTGACAGATTCCTCTGTGGATGAACTCTGGAATGTGCAATGTCATCATTATTGTGAAACAACGATTCCTGAACATTTACCAGGCCATAATTGCTTTTGGACTCAGGCCTGTTCTGCTCATGCAGCAGGATGTATTTCTCTCAGTATATGTTTAAAGGATTTCCCAGTCTATGTTTAAGAGCAGACCAAGGCAAATAGGGTGTTAAAATGCAGAAGTGGTGAGATGACTGTACCACTACAGACTGCAGGTGGCCAATCACATTTTTGTCATGCCCCTCTATGTTTATCATGGCTGCTCCATATCTAGCAAAATATTGCACTCTAGAAATGGGGAAGGCATTTTAGTATGTCAGGAGTGGTGACTTGGGGTGCATCTTCGCTTCCCTGGATGATGGTGATGATGATGATGATGATGATGATGATGATGATGATGATGATGCAATGCAATGGGGATGCCTATAAGCCTCAGAGGATTACATGCATCATATGGAGGGTGAGAGGCGTATACCTCAAAATTGCGGGGGGGTTATCTTACCAGATACCTCAAAAGGTTTGGGACCTTTGTTGAGGTTTAACACACAGTACCCAAGATCACACCCTAGCTTTTCATTCACACACACACACAGCACTTAGAAAGCAAAGGGGAGTTTATTCAGAAGGAACAACTGAGCAGATATAGGCTTTTAACCCGATATTGTCTAGGCAGCAAATATTCCCAATGCTTTCCAGTTTTACTCTGTATTTCTAAAAAGGTGAAGAGCCTCCTGCCTACTAGCCTTATGGATAGACTGGAGCTAACAGAAATGGAGGAAGTCCTAGTCTACTACTAGCCTGTTGGTTGTCCCGCACAGGAGATTCCCCAGATCAGTTCCTCAGGAAGGCAGCAGGAGTGCAAGCATTCCAGGCTAGGTTGCCAGGCCTGTTCAGAGCTTGCCCACTTCCATTTCCAATGCTCCCGGGTCTTAAATGCTTAACGGCATTTTAAACTAAATTAAATTAAAAACTAAATGTCCCACCATTCCTAGAACTGAAGCAGTTTGTTCTTGTTCTTATATTAGATTATATTAATATCCTGCCTTCTCTGCAGTGGCGCCCCATCTATGGAATGCGCTCCCCAGAGAGGTCCGCCTGGCGCCTTTGTTATTTGTTTTTCGGCGCCAGGCTAAGACCTTTTTATTTAAAACTCATTTTAATTGTTAATTTATTTGTATTTATAGGATTTTAAATCTTTTAAGCCGAGATGCACCGGGTTTTAATATTTTTACTTCTATAATTGTTATATGTATGTATTTTGTTTTTGTTGTGAGTCGCCCCGAGGCTTTGTTGCGATGGGGGCGGCATAAAAATGTTTTAAATGAATATAAATAAATAAGTAAATAAGTAAAACGGGTGCTTGACTGTTCTTGATTACCTTAGCTATTGCTGTCTGCTATGTAGCTATGCCTTTGCCTGTGTTTGCTGGCTGCTATCAACGGGCTAATTTCCAAGTGCCTGCTGATTTACTGTGGTTCACTCAGGTTGCTTTGCCTGATCTCTTTAAGGAGAAAACGCTTCAAGTTATGCCTGGCCATTTTCCCACAAGAATCTCAGCATTCCTTATTCATCATTCATTCTTACCTCATTCACACTGGCCAGCCCAGGTCATTAGGTCCCTTCTCCTAAACTGCAGATTACCCAACATGCCCCATGGCCTGGGTGCCTGTCCTTGTGGCACTTGGCATGGAACCCTTATTGATATTAATTATATGCACATCCTGATCTGAAGGGCAGGAGAAGTGAGATGCTGAGGAGCATTCCTGTGCTTCTACCACCCTGCTTATCTAGCCCATAACCCTCTGAGTGCAGCCAACACCATCCACTTGGCTCCAGCACATCAGATGAGGAGGGAAAGAGGATGTAGCACCTTCAGGATCTGCTGTCTCCTGGTGGGTCTGGTATCTTCCCTAGAATGCCTTTTTGGACCTTTCTCCCAGGTTGGTCTCATGAGCTCAAAGGAACAGCTGACATGGTTCTCACCCCGCAAAGGTGGGGAGGACAATCTGAATGTAGATCCCCATCTCTGAAGCTGAAGCTGTTTAGCTATGGATATCTGGGAATCCATAGGGTCATACGACCCTCTAGATTCTGTCTAGGGGCCAGAGGATCCCTCAGCACAAGGGTTTTCAGAGCAAATCCCTCCTGAGGTAACTTTAAAAGTTGATTCACTTCATCTACGAGGGGTCTTCAAAAATTTTCCACACTTTAATATTTTATATTGTATAAATATATTTTATATATTTTTGCTGATGGGATTAAAAAGTTGGTATGGTACAGGGAAAAATGTATCACAAAGGAAGGAGATTATGTAGAAAAATGATGTAATTTGTTTTTGAAATTCTGAATAAATAAAGTTTTAAAAAGTGCAGAAACTTTTTGAAGAACCCTCGTATATTACAGGAACATTATGCATCCGAGTTTGCTTCCACCAACATTTATTTGTTTCCCCCAAACTATTTACAAGGCAGGACACTATTCTGTCTTAGAGTCAGTTCTGACAGCAAATTGTTCTGAAAGTTGTCAGAGTTGAGCGTTAACTGGCTGGAGACTATGCAATCACAAACATAATACTCTCCCACTTGCAGGAAATCAACCCTGACTGCTCTTTAGAAGGCCAGATACTGAAGATGAAACTCAAACACTTTGGCCACCTAACGAGAACGAAGGGCTCCCTGGAGAAGACCCTGATGCTGGGAACAATTGATGGCAAAAGGAGAAGGGGACGGCAGAGGAAGAGGTGGCTAGATGGAGTCACTGGGGCAGTGGGTGTGGGCTTGGGAGGACTCTGAGGCATGGTGGAGGACAGGAGAGCCTGGAGGAATGTTGTCCATGGGGTCGTGATGGGTCAGGCACCACTTTGCAACTAAACAACAACTTGCAGAGACAAGCGCTGAAGAAGTTCCGGAATTGTTTTTAAAGATGCTGTAATTTATGCATCTGTGTGTCATGAGAAGAAAGGATGCTGCTACCTATGTACATATTTACATGATTTTTAAAGTATCTTTAAGAACAGAGTGCTACCTAAAATGCAAAGGAAGAGGCACAATGAAGAGCTGATTCAGTGCTGTTTGCAACACAGTTTGCAAAGCCTACTTTACACCACTGGGGAAGAACTGGGTGTGAATAATCATAGCCTTTAACTATTTGGGGCTGTTTGGATAGGTCAGAAATTTCTACTCCAGATACATTGATTTCCCAACTAGTCTCATCTCATAGTTGTGGGAAGGGCAGTACATTTTTTTAACCAGGATCAAATCACAGCCATAATAATCCCCATATTTAAAGAAGCTCCTACATTGGAATCAGCAAACTACCACCCAATTAGTTTATTAGATGTATTTAGTAAATTATATGCAAGACATCTCAATAATAAGCTCATTGATTAGATAACTGATGAAACTATTCTGGCAGAAAAGGAAGCAGTGTTAAGGCAAGGTACATTCACAGTCGATCATTGCTTTGGCCTGTTCCATTTAATCGATAAATATGCTAGGAATCCAGATGTTGTGTTATATGCACCCTTCATTGCTGAAGGCAGCATTTGACTCAATTTTCCATGCAAGGCTTTGCACTAAATTAACCCACACACACACACACACACACACACACACACTAAAGGGTTAAGGTTGGTCTCCTCTGTTTGATTGTAGGTTTATGCAATTAAACATGGCTGAAGCTGCAGTGGTCTACAGATGAACAACTTACACGGCCTGTGCTAGTCACAAAGGGAGTCAAACAAGCCTGTATTCTGGCTCGTGTACTCTTGATATTGTTAGTGATTTAACATCATGCCCCTAATCTAGCTACCAAACCTGTTCCTGTCCTTTTGTATGTGGACAATGCTGTACGTTTCTCTCAAACTAAAGTGGGCCTAAGAAGATTGCTGAGGGCATTTCCTGATTATGGTCATGAGCAACACCTAGCTGTGAAGTATAACAAAACTAAAGTCCCGTGTCTGCAGGATCTGCTGATGGTTTTGGGTAAGCAGCTAACTGAACAAATTAAAGTCTTAACTTGGCTTGATTGCAGTTGTACAGGCACTAGTAACATCAAGGGAGGATTACTGTAATCAAACATTATTTCCATTGATCTTGTTTTTAAAATTCGATTTTATTCATTGGATCTTTTGTCTTGCATTGTTAACTGCTCCAAAATATGTATCGCTCCATATAGAATCAGTATAATAACTGCAGTGTTAAGTTTTCCCGAGTCAGAGTAAGGAACTGGTGGCTCTACAGATGTTGTTGGTGTTGTGGGTGCTGGGGGTTGTAGTCCAACTAAACAAAATCTGGAAGGCTGCCAGTTCCCCCAGTCCTGCCCCACTTCATTTGCAGTGTGAAATGGAGCACCGTCTCTCACAATGGGAAGGTTCAAGCACTCAAAAAAGAAGGCCGCTGGAATCTGGAGATTCCAGTGTGTCCTGAGTGCATCGGCATATTTCCACAGCTGGTGTGTCCTGAGTGCATCGGCTGTGGAAATATGCAACACTTCTTCATTTCTAAGTCTACCCTTGGGTGAGATCAAGAGTTTTTATCCACCAAATCTCACAGCACAGATCATAGGAAGAACTAAACAGCCATTTATTGAGAAGAAAACACAGTGTAGAATACTATTTTAGGATCCCCTTCTGAAGCCATAAAAGAAACTAAATGTATCATATATCTATAT
The DNA here is from genome assembly GCF_004798865.1 of Varanus komodoensis. Classification (NCBI taxonomy): domain Eukaryota; kingdom Metazoa; phylum Chordata; class Lepidosauria; order Squamata; family Varanidae; genus Varanus; species Varanus komodoensis. The sequence goes on along the minus strand of NW_025335268.1, from coordinate 31,460,456 downwards.
TTCTCTATATTGCTGGAGCTTAGCCCTGTACTGGTTGTCTTAAAACTTATTGATAGAGGCTAGTCCATAGAATTACAGTCTCCTTTGCAACCAAGGCCAAAAGAAAAAGTTACACCCTGTTTACTCTCCTCTGCATTGGGCCTCCTGGCTTCACATCTATCAGAGTTGGAGAGTCTCTCCCACCTGCCCTAATTGGCACTTGGGTAGGCGATGTCTTGAGTCCGTGCACATCAATTTCAGTTGGTGAAATTTCAATCCAGTACTGCTCTGTTCTAAGGTGAGAACAAACTACCACATGCCTTCCTTAGAATCTCACGCATCTCCTTAATTTCATGTCATTGATTGTACCATCATGTGCCTCTAAAGTGCACAAGGTGAGAAACAGGCCTGTCTTATGAAGTCAATGTCTCTGGCAAATGAGCAGGCAGATGAGAGACTGCTATGCCTACACATGTTAATCTCAGATTGCATTTGAGCGTGACAGTCATGATAGCCTAATTTGGGATAGCCACACTGAACAGCATAGAAATAGGCAGAAAAAAAGCACAGTTGGGGCAGAATTAAGGCAAGACTATGCACCATGGGCAAAATTATAGAGATTCAAGCCACCGTGGGCCCAGCCATGGATACTATGGGTCCAAGATCTAGTGAAGTTTATTAGAATGAAATTGTAGAAGGGGAGATATTTCTCACTTGACACTCACAGGAAACATTATAGCTTCAGCCATCGTAGTGCCATCACAGCCATGCATATCTTTGCAATCAGGCATTCTGACAGTATCCTGTTATAACTCTAGGCTTACTGTAAGTATGAGGCATGATGCTTGGGGTAAGTAGAGACTAAGCAGTGCCTTCATGATATGATTGCAAGTAAACATGGCTGGGATGGGATACTGTAGGAGGAGTACACAAGTCCTAATTTTATCACCACCACCACCACCACCCTTACAAACATTGAAGCAGATAAATGCCCCCTAATCCCAAATATGAGGCACTGATCCAGACAGTTATGGACAAGGAGATGGGCACTTGACAAAGTTGTCCCAGTGGTTCAAGGAATTGGAGTCAACCAGCTGTGTAGGAAAAGCTCCAGATGTGCAACTGCAAGCTACAGCGATGTGCATGTCAATGATTTATTGATTTTATTTTATCCCATCTTGTATAGTTTACCATTCCCAAAGACATCTCTAAGCAGTTCACAGAAATGGAATGTGAGGTAGGTCAGAGTGTTGCCATGTGGGTGGAGCCATAAAAGAAACTAAATGTGGGCGTTTTCTTTGCAGGAAGACTTCCTTTGGCGGTGGGACAGCAACAAAGAGACAGAGACCCCAGAGACTGGCCCACCCATGCAGTTGTGCTGTTCATACGCACACTCCGGCAACGTGTTAGCGAAACACAGCCTTGGTTACCAGGCTGATGGTTGTGCCTGTGAAGAAGACCTGAGAAGGTGTCAACAAGAAATCTCTGAAGATGAGGCTGTGCATGCTCACTGTATGACTTGGGCTCCTGGAACCATCCTAACTGTTCTCAGATGTCTACATCCATTCTTGGACAGTGAACTTTGGTCATCTTTAGAAGCGGCTGCAAAAGTAAGGGACTTGTTCCGAGCGAGCTTTCCTAAGTACGTCTAGTAGTTAGTTGGAGAGCATCTACCTGGTTTGTAGCTGATCCTCTCCATTTTCTTTGGCTTATTAAAGTTTGGGAATACTACATGTGGCCTGGGGAGCTATCAACTTTCCCATGCAGCCACTTTCCCACCACCACCACCATCACAGGGACTAAAAAAAGGGGGGGGGCAATTCCATTAGCAATAAAGCATTTGACAAAAGCCTTTTTCCAAACTGAGGTAGAATCCTCTGAGGCTGAGAGGGTTATCTTACACTTCTAAAGCTCAGAGGTCATCTGATGAATATGAGGTTTTCAGATGAATCTAAAAAGTAACCAATGACATCTTTTCTGCTGACAATTAGTATATATTAAAGGCGTATTTCATAATCTGTCTGTGAGGTTACAGGGATTGTGAATTATGGCAGAGCAAGCGCATGTGGAAAAAGCTTTAACCTTTTCCTTCCCCAATAAAATTGTCCTCCTTGATCCTATTTGTCTGGTAAGGTAATTCCCCCATGGAACAGCCATGCATCTGGAAAGAGTGATTTGTATGAGGAAGATTGTGGGGGAGAAAGGGTTAATTACCCCCTCTCCCAGAATTTCTGCTCTAATCAAACCGGCAGCCCACCCACCTCACAGACACATTTCAAGAAAAGGAAAAGGAGACATTTGAAGAGCCGAACACAGATCTCCCATCTAATTTAGAGCCTGGCCTTTATTCTTGCCAATTACTACAGAATTTGGAGTTCACATCACATTTCAGGAATGATATACTAAAGAATGATGGTGCCAATGTCACCTCTGAAGTGGATTCTCCTAGGATTATGTGCCAAGATAGTTGCTACTATAGGGTTTGTCATCCCTCAGCAAATGTGGCCTAGTTAATGTCCTTCCTCTGATCATTTTGAAAGCCTAGTCAATAAATGTATATTCCAGAAACTGCACAAAACCCTTCTGTCATTGGGGAAGTTGTTGCAGATGGTCTGAGGCCAATTCTGCAGCTATTTTTAGCAGGCTGGTTTAGCCAACTTCATCCCTTGAAAAGAGATACTATAACTTTTTAAAGGTAGCTAATGAGATTAAGGAGTGGTAAAGCTGAAAAGGTTACTGTTCCTGACCTTTTATGGAGGCCTACCTGTCTGAGCAAATTCATTCGCTGTGACAGGTCTGCTGAAAACACGGATGCCGCATTCCTTTCCCATCACAGGGGAAAACAGCATCTCTGACTTATTGAAGAACTGACTAGCAGCACACGGAGAACAAAGGGAAACCACTCAATATGAAGATAACCCTGCTAACTAAAGGAGAAGCAAAGATCCTCATGACTGCAGGGTACACAGAGCAAAAGAAGGGTCCGTGGTCTTCCTAGAGAATTCATAAACTCCATAGGGAATAATAAAGAGAATGCACGTGCAAACAAACACACAAAATTCCTACATTTTCTCTTAGAAAAGAGAAAATACCCTAGAGGCACAATCTATTGGATTTTCAAGGCACTGAACCAGCCGCTTAGTTAAGAGCCAGGCAACCGCACTGCATTCCTCAGAGCTGGGTGCAAACGCATAACCAATGCAAGATTTAGACCACTGTATATCTCAAAAGGGTCTCAAGAAACAGCTCTAAATGTGCGTGTGGAACTGAATTTCAGGCTGGGAGAAGATCATGCGAAAATGTCATCCTTCTTTCTGGCAGCCCAGATGTGGTGTTATCGCAAGGGCTGTGTGTGTCTGTTTGTGTTTGTGTCAAAATGTGCCTCCTGCTTTGGGTGACTCTCAGTAGTCATCTGTTATTCTTTTTAGAGAAAGTGACTGCAGCAAATATAGACCTTTCCTGGCAATGGGTAAGCCTGTCGTCTACCTTCTAGCACCCAACAAAAATATCCATCATCCCCAGGAATGCTCCACCCCAAGTACTGCATGCAGAAGTTTTCCCCTTAGCAGCCACTCCTTAAAGGTACATGGGCGTAGCACTGATCCTATTCCACAAGGGAAGACCCATTTTCTTCAAACATGTCAGCCTTGCTGTATCTGGCTGTCCACATGAGTCCCAGAAAGAAGCTTCAGTCCAGGCTGATGTGTTCTGGTCAACAGAGATGATAAGTGACAGCACAGCTGGCTCTGCACATTGCCAAGGTAAGGGGCTGCTCCTGCACCTCTATGTAAAATGCAGAGGGAGTGCTTTGATGCATGAGTTCCTACCTTGTCTCAGTCCTGAAAATATTTGCAGAACAAACAATATTCTTCTGCTGGGGTGGTCCAGGAAAACTCTGCAGCTTTCCAAACCATCACACTCATCGTGTCCTTCCTGTCTGCATCCCAGACTGTCTGCATCCTAGACATCCCATTTATTTGTGTGGCATCAAATCAATCCTGAGCACTCTGGCAGGATCCCAAGGTGCTAACTGCATGATTCCTACCTATAGATCATCTTCCTCCATGTGCAGATCAAAGTTCAGAAAAGCAAAATCCACCTATCCACCTTCGTATTTGCATAGCTAGGTCGTCAAAACATCCCAGTTCCTTGTCATACATGGTTCCAGATTAGGTTGCAATTGTACTGAAAGCCACCCTGTTGAATTAGTCATGTTCCTAAGAAGCTGGCATCCCTCTCATCACCCATATTTCCATGGAAGTATGTGCGAGAGAGAGAATTTTAAAATTTAATAGGTAATTGTCAGTGATCAATCACAGCCTGAAATTCATTCTCGTACATGTTCTACCACCCAATAGCCTGAAGGCTCTCTGGGCAGTTAACAAGATCAAAGACATAAAGCAAACAGTTGGCCTTTTAATGCAAACTTACCTAATTTCACATTTTAGATCCACTCTGAAACAAAAACTTCAAATTTTCACTTCTCCAAATTTTGCAGTGGATTTTCCAATGAAAAGAAATGTTGGCAACAAGTTTATATTTGGGGAAATAACATTCTGAATTGCTTCAGAAAATATGCATTATAAATAAAAGCATGTTTAAAGTGCATGCATTAGGAGTTGTGCACAACTGCTTATGAATTTTCACAGGAACTGTTCAGTTCCCAGGCGTTGATGGCTGAGAGAAATCTTGATGAGAGCGAGTTGCTGTTGGTTGGACAGGGTCTGCTTGCAAATGAATCATTAACTGGAAGATTCCACTGGGCAACTTGTAGCAACTTCTTCCTGTATGAGAAATACCCTGGTGGCATTCATGTGGCAACCTGCAACCCACCACTGGCACCACCCTGCTCCTGTTCGGAAAACAGACAAAGCAGTAACCACAGAAATTAAGGAAGATTCACAGCCCGTAAAAGTGCCTGCCTGCTTTTTCTGCCTACCAGTATTGAAGGCCCTTCCAATTTAGCAGAACAAGATACTTTATCTTCATGATGACAATTCGGCTACTCCATTCAACCTTCTAAACACTACATAGATCATGTCCTTATTATCTGTATTCCAGGGAGAATGTGATCATATTGTACAAGGTCAACAGACACATCACAAACCATGTTTTTCCTTTGGCCAGCAATCATATCACTTAGCATCTAGTAGGACATTTTATGGCATGGGACAGTGCAAGTCACTCTTGTATCTTAAAAAAATGCATATTCCAAACCCCAGAATCCTTGCACAGATGGTCCCATGTACACAGAAATCCCCACATATCAAATATATAATAACTGTTTTTACATAATATGTGAAGGCCATGCAGTAACTTACTAGAAGCACAACTGGGGGAATTGTACACTCAGATTTCAGATCCGAACAAATTAAAACTAACAGTAAAACTATAGAGACCTGTAGCAAAGTTTCTTCTCATTTCATATACTTTCTGATTCATGTTCCCCAGTAAGAAACTGGTGCAAAAAGATGAAGAAAAGTGGCATTAGAGCATACAAGTTTCCCCATTTCACACATGATACCAAGAGTAATTATTAGGACAGAAGAAAGGCGAGTAGGGCAAATCTTGTTCCCAAATATAGGAACACTTTCCAGAGTTTTCTTTAAAGGACCCCTGTACATAGAACTAGGTAGGAAAGCTGGCAAAGCATACAGGGAAAATAACACAGTGACTCAAAGGGAAGGCTTGAGAGAATAGCCACCAGGAAGAGATTCACCATTGCACAGAGACAAGGGAGGAAAGAGGCAGAGAGTGAGGAGTTTGATGCCTGCTTCCTCAATAAAGAATTTCACTTGACCTGACCCCTGCCTGATTCTTAAGTGGCTGCAAATGCTGCTTGAAACAATCTGCATCAGGAGCCAAACTTGTACATGTGCAAGAGCACAACTGTGCTCATGTACAAGTTCCCATTCATTCAGAGGTATATTTGCTAGACTTCCTGAAGAAAAGTTTACTTCCTGTAAATGTTTACTTCCTGTAAACATACTGTTTGTGCTAAGCATTTAGCTCACTCTTTCTTTCTTTCTTTCTTTCTTTCTTTCTTTCTTTCTTTCTTTCTTTCTTTCGCAGCAATTTTTGCAGGTGAGTAAGTCATCCCATGGAGGCATCCAGAATGAGCTGAAGGTGTAGAAGAAAAGAGCATTCCTTGTTTCTTCAACAAGTCATACTCTAGAAGTACCATCATTCCTGTTTGCTTCCTCACCAGATTGGTACCCAAAAGCCATCAAAATATGCTGCCTTTGCTCCATTTGCTGAATAGCATCTGAAATGCCCAGTTCCAGTCATTTAGGCAGATGGTACTCCAAAAGGTCAGGCAGCAAAATAGCTGGAACATCACAGTGCTGTACTCGAAGACAGGAAAAGAAAAATGCAGGACACACAAAGCCAGAGACAACCCCTCATTAAACAAGGAAGCCCTGTTTCAAAGCAATGATGCGTGTAGAGCCCTTGGAATTGTGCAGTGTGATTCTTCAGACATAGGAAAATTGTGACTGTGGCAGAATACTCCTCCCTCCCTTTGAGAAATTAATGGCTCTCCCTAAAACCTGAACAGGTACCCTACATTTTATGGACACTGTGGCTGCACACTTATGACTGTTTACCAAATGCTAACCTACGATTTATAGAGGTGGTAAAATGGGCATCAGTTGATTAGCTCTTCCTTGCATGAATTCATTGCCTGTCAAGCTAGCCCTCTAATTGTCACAAAAACAACCAGGAAATTAAAAGATCATGCAAGCAAGACAATAGAATATCAAATAAAAATGCAGCACAAGCACAAAGAATAAAAGCATGAAGAGAGAGCAATACTAATCCCACAGGATATGTAAAAATGGATATGTAAACACTGGCAAAATCAAGACTAAAACATAGAGAACATCGGATGTTTAAGGAATGAAGCTGGCGTTAAAGGATGAAGTTTATCTCGTGGGCCCCTGTTGCTCATCAGCCTCCAAAGTCAGAAGCTTGTGTGCATCCTAAACCCCAAGCCAGGTGTAGTGGTGGCAATCTCTTTTTATCCAGACAGCCATTTCAGGGAAAACTGGAGGGGACGGAGAGGGAAGGAGGCTGGATGTTGATAGGAACTGACATATTCCCCCCACACACACACTCCAGCCTCCCCTTGTCCACCCCACTTGCCCCTCCAAGGCACACCTGCAAGAGCAGGGAGGCAACCCACGTGGTTCTCTCTCTGGTGTGGTGGCCCAGCCTTGGTGTTACAGAATCTTGGAGCCGGGATGCTGAATAATCTGATGGCACCATGGGACAAAATAGGAAGGCCCTTGGATTGCACCCTAAGAAATATTAAATGATAGGAAAAGCTCATCAGTAAAATCCTGAGGAACAATGAGAAAAAGATATATTATAGCTCCACAACCACACCGAAATCAGGAGCATCAGAGACACCTCCCCATTCAGAGCAATATTGAAGAACAGCTTAGCACTTAAAAACACCCCTTATTGGCACTGAGAAATAATTTTCCACCTGCACCCAGCCATGCTAGCCTTTCCCCCCCTTTCCAGTAACCTCTTGTTCGTCACAAGTCACATGATGCCATGGCCAACCCACCGTGCCCCAGTTTCTACGTATCCCTGCCAGAAGAGAGCAGGCTGTACCTGGGGAAGGAGGTGGCGTGCCAGACAGGAAATGCCCCTGGGCTGGTGGGCCCCCATTCCTGTTGTATCAATGCAACATTACAGAGCTATCTAAAATAACTTGTAGGATACTTCAGTGGGTGGACTATAATATCTTTATGATATGCTCCCACTCTGCTCCATCTAGAAATTTTAGGCACTAGAATTAAATAGTCCATGACCTCTGGTATTTTGGAAGGCATGGGAGTTGGAGGCCCCATGCACTGCCCCAAGCATGAGCTGAGACTGGGAGATGGGAGAAACCTTGGATTCAGGACTACTCCCTCCATCATTCTAAGGTTCCTCATAATGCAGTCAGTGGTCTAAAGGAGGAGGGTTCCATCCAGAATCCATCATGCTTAGAGGAGACCAAGTTCAGGCCTAGGGGCCAAATCTAGCCTTCCAGAAGTCTCAGTAGAGCACTTTGGGGTTGCCACATCTCCATCTGGCCACACTTCCATTTCCCCACCCACCATTTTCCCTTCCCCAAGCTGATTCTAAAACATTGGCATGCCTTCCTGAGGCTTAATGTGTTAAACTAATATTTGTGGTGTTGTGTGTGTGTGTGTGTGTGTATTTGTGGGGAGCCCTGCTACTTTACCTTCAATCCTACTCACAACTCAAATGAGCTTCTCCAGAATGGAATTTCACCCACAAGCTGAAAGAGGTTCTGAACCCTTGCAGGAGACCCATCGTAAACAATGAGACAAGTCTGTGGTGACTAAGACCCATTGATTTCAGTGGATCTGTTCTTGGCATGAAAGCAACCTGGAAAGTAAATGAATGTATTTAACTGCACCGGTATACTAGGAAATAGCATTCCTTTCTCTGTTGAATCAGACCATGGCCAAGTCTAGTCTGTCATCCTGTTTCCAAGAACAGTGTGAGAGTCTTCCCAGAAACCCACAAGCTGGGGGTGAAGCAAGAGCCCTCCCCTTTGACTTCCAGACACAGAATTCTTGTGTAGCTTTCACTGCTAATAAAACTTACTTTCCTTTGTCTTTTGTTTGTTCAGCATTCTTTTGCAGACCAACATTTGGTTGGCATTGGTAACCCTATTCAGGCATTCAGCAAAAGCTGTAAACGGGTATAAGGTTTTGTGCACAGTCCCATCCCAATGGATCCCCCACAGCCACTCTCAATGTCCACACATCCAGTACAAAGGCCCGATGAGGGCGGCAAAGCATGTTCAGCTGTTTCAGCTGGATGTGCTTAGACTACATTGATAACTCAGGGTCCCTGCCTGCAGAGATCCTCCAGTGTCTTCTGTGGCACATACTTTGATGCTGGATGTTTGAACCTCATGCAGTGGTACGTACTGGGAAACTGGGAGAAGGGCTGACACACACCCCTTGCCTTCTTCATCCTTGTTGTCCTCACATGTTCAGTCAGGATACATGTGCAGGGCTACTGGGTTACATATTTCAGTGGAAATTAATAGCATCAAGATATTTTGATCACTTAGGATTTAATGATAAGGAATCCTTTTGAAGGAGTATTGTCATCGTCACCTGGAGACCTGAACACTTGAATGTAGTTCTTTTGTTTTAAGCATGAGTTCTGTTTATTTTTGCCTTTTCTCCAACTTAATTTGACACAAGGTTCTAAATCTCAGCAGAGGTGGACATGTATTCAGTAGTTTATTTGCTTAGCCTTTCAAATAGGCTAAAGCCAAACTCTGGCAAAGTTTACTTTTGCTGAATAGTTGAGTAAGTTTCTGCTCAGCTGTGTTTTTTCTTATTTTAAATAAAATAGCATGACTATCAATTTTACTTAGCATTTTGTCAGCTTGATTTTTTCCCCATGTTGGCTTTCTTTTAAATGGCCCTTTATGAATCTGCAGAGCTATTTAGTTGAAATGGCTGATGTCCACTTAATTTGGATAATAAGCTGTCAGCCTAATCTAATTAAAAAGATTCTGATATAATATGATTGAAGGCGCCAAACAAGGAAAAACAGAAAATGAAATGGGTTTGCTGTTAGAAGGGAGGTGGATCTGTGAAAGTTTCTGCTAATCAACTTCATCCAAATTGCCTCATATTAAATCTGATATTATAGAAACATTGCAATAGAATTCAGCACAATTTCAGAAATAAAGCAACACAGCTGCAGCCTGTTGGAATGTAATACTGACGGATGAAACCTACATGTATATGTGGGGCTACCATCATGTTTTAAGCACGCTTGTTTATTTGTTTGTTTGTTTGTTTTTATGATGGAAAGCATCATAAAATACAATTCTCTGGGCATTTCACACTGGTGTTGTGTATTGGTTAGGATGCTGGATTGGGACACAGGAGACCCAGGTTCTACCACTTACGAAGTCCCTGGGTGACTTGAGGCCACTCACTGACTTTCGGCCTAGCCTACCTCACAGGGATGTGAGAAGAAAATGGAGAGGAAGGGACTGCATAAGCTGCCTTGGGTTCCTTAGAAGAGGGGGATAGTGGAGTATAAATACAATGATGGTGGTGGCATATAATTTTCATGAGGCCCAGCCAGCCAGGTGAGGGCTGATGGGAGTTGTTACCCCCCCCAAAAAAAAAAAAATTGAAGGGCCACAAGTTGCCTTCTGTTGCCTTAAAGATGGAGCCAGCTAACTGTAGCCCAAATGAAGCCCAACCAAGTACCCTTGGCTGAGATCAGCTATAGCAATATCATGCACTGGATGTTTCAGTTTCCCATTACCAAGCCCTGAAAAGCAATGAGTCCTGTGTTCTCGAAGCACAGCCGCTGCTCCCCACAGAGCGCAGGTGGGACATTCTGTGTAATCTGCATTGATCCTAGTTGTTCCATCTCCAAAGCACCATTCCTAAAGTTCTCCTACTTTAGAACCTAAATACTAGTCAGATTTAAGAGGTCAAAAGCAACAACAAAGTCTCTTTCTCCTTTGGCATCAAGCTGATCCCCCCCACACCCCAAATCTTGTCCTTCGTTGGATATAACATAAAAGGTTCAGTTCTTGGTGGCAGGAGCGTGGAACACAAACAAAAATCCACTTCAGGTATAAGGCTGAAGTAATCACTTCTCTTTGAAGAAAGGACTGAAAATAATTTGAGAATCATCATTTTATCAGGTTTTTTTTCCCAGTGAATTTGTAGTATTCATTAAAAAAATTGGGATCTATCAAGCCAAAGGCTGCAATATTAAATACATATACCTGGGAGTAAGCCCTATTGGACAGAATGGGAATGACTACTGTGTAAACATGTAGGTTTGCATGGTATGTTCATGGAACTTGGTTTTCCCTGAAGTCAGAGGGCCTTAAGTCATGATTATTTTTCACACTGATTTAAAATAGGCCACAGTGCAAGTAGCCCAGTGTAACGTTTTAGGTTACATTACATTACTCCTCAGATGTAAGTTCCAGTGAGTTCAATGGGGCTTCTCCTGAGGTAGGTGAGTACAGCATTACAATCCTTGTTGTAAATCCAGCCAGTTATCATGGAACTTCACCAAAATGTCACACAAACATTTCCTTAAAGCAGAATATCTAGTCTTAAGCCAAACATGCAAACTTCTAGTATTTTCTTCACTTAGTCCTAAAATAGATTTTTTAAAAGTATTTGACAGTATCTGTCATGTACACATCAACCTTTGATGACTGTTATTCAATAGCAGTCAGAATTTAAATAGCATCTGTCAACTGCATGGAATAGTTTTTAATAAATATTATATTAACTTCATTTATGCATGTGGTCAATCAAAATGGGTGTGGGGAATACATTTCTGTTTTCAAATATCATCTCCAACATTTGAACAGTATGTTTTAAGATCAAATTTCTTCTCAAAATCCAAACATCAAATTTTGGCAAATTTATTAGATGGTCTAATTAAATGAGAATGTCACCTCCCTCCCAACTATTTTATTTAGACTTTTATTTGCAAGAGAATAAATATAGGCATATTTGAAATTAGAAATCATGATATTCAATAAGCACTGGGAGAGTACTTCATGCTGCTAAGGTAATGTATCCCTGGCCTGAAACTGGTTGTTTCTGAGCAAAGAAACTTCAAAAAGAGATTTGAATGAGAATTACAATCCACTGGAAGGTTCAGGTCTCGGTCCCTTGGCTTGAATCAGGATAAAGTCTTCTAAGAATCAAACCACTTGTTAAATGCCAGAACAATAGCACCATAGCTATTATTGCTTCCATTTTCTTCCATCTTCAATGACTCAGTTCTGTAAGTTGGCAAGAAGGACAATGAGATCTTCGTAAGGCTTTGGTCTGGGGCACCACTAGGGGAACACAGGAAAGGATCCAAAAGGACCATAGGGAATGAACCTTGGAAGCCACAATCCTTCTGTTCCTGAACATCCACATATCAAGAACTAATTCAGGTGGAAGACGTGAGCTAGAGTCCAAAGCTGAATTCAGAAACATGAGGACTGCTCCCTCTCTAACACCACACAAGCCCCACAGTAAGCTTGGGACATAGCTGGGCCCATGCTAAACTGGTGTTTATCATATGTGCAGATCAACATGAAGTTGTCATAGGGGCAGAATCAAAATCTGAATAAAAATTGCCCCATTATGACAGTTTCACTCCACATGTAACAAGAATCTGTCTTCCGATCATAGGCTTGACTTGAGAAGTGAGCTATACCCTCAGGTGAAAAGATGTCCTACCGTCGGAAAGGTAACTGGGAACTGAAATGTGATGCTTTACACTGATGCATGTTTGAAAAGGGAATACCAAAAATTAAAAAGTGGGGTGATAAAATTTATACACCCTAGTAGCTCAGAAACACCAATGGTGAGACTAAGAACTTTTAGTTTGCAAATTTCCTGTGAGCATCCAGAGAAAATGCCTCATATTGTGATCTTTTAAGAAAGAACGGCATCAGAAAAAATCGTCTAGATCAGATTATCAATCTCCAAGGCAGGTTCAGCTAAGAATTTATTGGTTCTCCGCACTCTCTTGTGTGGGGGGTACTGACCCTCCATGAAGGTGTGCATCTCCATCTCTCAAGTTCAGTGATGACCAGAAGAGCACCACAAATGCCCATTTTTGCAAGGAGGAAACTATGGTGCACTCACAGCTCACTGCTGGCCAAATTCTGTGTTGTTCATCACAGAGGGTTTCCCAGAGATTAACACAGCACAGCTAAAGGGCTTCTGGGAAGCATCAAAAGAGACTTATGCAAATCTCCAAACTGTGGAATGACAAGATACTTTGTCTGCAAGATCCGCTTATTAACATCTCCATAGAACTGATTGACATGATACATTGTGTAAAATTCATTGCGCAAGCTCAGGCTTCTCTGCATAGGGTATTTTGCAGCTTATGAGTAGCTTCCTGGCAGTTGAGGAATGAATTATCTGAAGCAAAAAGACCACAGGGAGTCATAAACACCAGGGTTTACAGATTCGTGAACCAGCTGGTAGTTGCTATCTGTCATTCACAGAAGACCAGGGATGGTCTTTGCTGCTATTCATGCCCTAAGAGGCATGTGAGTTGCACTGGGACAAAAGATGCTTTATTCTGCTGAGTCACTGCCCAGTAAGGCAGGAGAAAGTGCATGATCTGGAAGTTTTATGCCAAATAAAGCTCCCAAAGCTGCTCCCATAGAACAAACATCCTAAATCTGGTGCCCTGCAGTTGTGCTGGACTACAACTCCCATCATCCCAGCCAGCTTGGCTCTGTCTGGTGCCCTCAGATGTGTTGGACATCAACACCCATCATTCCCATCCTGGTGTCCTCCAGATGTGCTGCATTCTAACACAGCCGACTGGTACCCAGTTAGAGAAGGATGCCCTACACTGAAAGAAAAAGCTGAGGCAAGGATGGCTGCTGGTCCAGAATTATTCTCTGTTGGCAGGTAGACATATCTCATTATTTTCTGTGGCCAGGAATAGCCAAGAGGAAGAATGGCCCCTGCATATTCATGTTCGCATAGCATGAATATGAGTAGTTGCAGATAGGCTTTTGGTCTGACCCAGAACAGTTCTTTTGTCCTCACATTATCGTTAAAAGAAAAAGAAAGCTGCTTGCTTTAATGAACTCCAAAACCATCTGAAATGAGCAAATGAAACCTTGTTTCTTAAGCAGCCTTCTTGCTATATTTATTTATTTGCAGTTAATAATGCCACTTTCCACTTTGCAGCAGAATCCCTTGTGAACAAATGATACATACTGGAGAAGAAATGCATGTTTCATCTGGCTCGATAAAGCTATCCTGAGTTTCAGAATCCATACAATTCGAAGACCTGGTGCACTAGAGCCCTGGGTTCCTGTCCCCACTCAGCCAGGGGGCCCACTGGGTGACTCTGGGCCAGGCACAGACTCACGGTCTAACCCAGCTCAGAGGCTGATGTTGTGCAGATAGAATATGGAGGAAAACCTTGAGTTGCTTGCAAGAGGAAGAAAGGCAGGGCATAAATGAATGATGATGATGATGATGATGATGATGACAATGATGATCATAGAAGATGTAGTCCTAGGCATGGGAACATGCCTTCAGGAATGCATGCATGCATAGGAATGAGCTGGGTTCTTCAAACTATCTTCCAGCCACTGGTACAACTGAGATCAGCAGGGAAATTGCCCCAGCCACTTCCCTCAGTTGGATGCTGAGAGCCAGAGCTTGCTGGTAAGGTGGACCTGGCTGCTTTCCCAACATTTATACAGACGCACCCTCTGCTCCTTGCTTACCAACTAACCCTAGCCAACAGTCCCACCAACAGAGTTTGTTTTTGAACCTAAGTTTCCAAGTACAAAGCTCTCTTGGAATAAAATGCGCAATGAACATTTGGGTTCAGTTTGTTCCATCCTGAAAGCTTAACTAATGCAGTTGTATCGTTTCTTCAGGAACCGATAGTGCATGGGAGAAAGCAAGAAGGTTTGCAACAAACAGAAGCGAGTTATACTGAGGGAGGGATCTGGGGCATTCAGAGCCATAAGCAGTTGTGATCCTTCAAATCTTCTTCACAGACAACAGCAACAAAAGAAGGACGTTTGATTGTCCTCAGATCTGAAAGCAGCGCATTTCTTGGGGGCTTTTAAAAAGAAGCATATTAAGGGCACATCACTATCACTGCGGCTGAAACGCAGACTATGGGGACAGAGAAAACGGGAATCCTCTTCTTTACAGTGGCTTCTGAACCTATAATTTTTACCATGCCGTGCCGCTAACATAAGACTTCATACAGAGTTGTGATTGCAGCTGGAAGAACAGAATCAGTGGAGTGTGAGAAGACTGAAAACAGGGATGTCATGAGGAATGAACCACATCTTAGAGGCTTGTCAAGGAACCTTTTTTTACAGAAATGAGTTATCTGTGTATTTTTCAGGAGATGGGAAAACTCAACCATGTTTCAAGATGACATGGGCATCCCCCAAGAACACAATGCTGGTAATGAAAGGCCAAGGTCATAGATGGATGAATGGCTCACAGGTTTGCCTTCAACCAGTTGCTAGGCTCCAGCACAGAGGAAGTGTCGTAAAACATTACCATTTTCTTGGTGGTGGTGCTTCCTTAAATTGTATGATGCTCATGGCCTTAATCAAACTCCTCTGTGTGTGTGCACGTGTGTGTGACACAACCCAGTGGCCTTTGCATCATTCTTTGAAGAGCATTCCTATGCTGTTAATCATCGTTTCTTTCAAGAGAGACATCCACAGGCACAGCTGTCGTTCTGAGAGGCTACTTGTTCCTCATCCAGATGTCTCCCTCCTGCATGAATTCTGGAGGAACAGGAGCACACACGAAGGCCAGGCATGGGGACGGCCCTTCACTACTGCAAGAAGCACTCGCTTGCACCCTGACCATTGTTACCACTGAGTTCTCCTGCCCCTTCAAAACAGGTTTCATATGTGCCTGGGGGATACACGCAAGCACTGAGGAGATGGATGAGGTGTGTTTTGCATCCAAAGCAGTAGTCATGACTGCAAACTCTAACTGTTCATCCTTTTGCAATTCTAAAGCAGGAGGATATGTGATGGAGCAAGGGTGAGCAGAAGGTAGATTTTGGCTTTCAGAGGCCAGCAGTCCTTAGCATTGGCTTGTTGGCAGGGGCTTATGGGAGTTGAAGTCCACAACCTCTACCGTCTGCCTGCACCTGATGTAGAGAAGCAGAAGTTGCCCATCTGGCACACTTCCTTTGTGGCCCTGTCTCTCCCAAAGACCCCACCCACTCAAAGCTATTAGGGGCTCAGGGAGGGGCAGGGAGAGGAATCCCCAGGGCTATTTGCAATCAGAGATAGTGAGGATATCCCTGCTGGTTATGCAGGGCCAACTTAAGCCACTTTTCTACAAGGACGGACCACAGCTTAGTGCTAAAGCAGAAGCTGGGCAGGTTCTATCCTTGGCAGCTCCAGTTAAAAGGATTAGGTGTCAGGTGACAGAAAGCCAAGAAACCCACTGCCAGTCAGAGTAGATATAGTGAATGAGATGGGCCCATGGTCTGATCTGGCATGTGGAAGATTTTTATGCCCTCCCCACATCAAAGGTCTGTGGCAATGAGACCGCAGTGGCCATTGTACATGATCCCTACATGAATGTGCCCATTCTCATGAATTCCAGAGCAGAAACTGTATGAACATGTTGAAGCAGGGGCACAATGAGCTCCTCCAGATACTGGTAGACAGAAGTTTCCATGAGCTCTGCACCCCTGCAGACTATAGGGTATGGGGTGGACTGACAGGAGTTGCAGTCCAACATCTAGAGGGCCATAGGTTGCCTGGCACTACCTCAAATAATTTGTAATCGCACAAGCATTGGTTCTTTAGAGTCCACGTTCCCAGATGCACATCTTTGCACCTAGCATCTGGACACATGTTCATTGATAACCACTATGTAAGCCAGCTCCACAGCTCTGCTCTTATGGAAAATTTAGAACTATCTTCCTTTTGACTGGTTGACTGGCTGAAGAAGAAAGTATTTCTGAGCATGTGCTGACTGTCATGTCTTCTTCCCTTAGTAACAAAGCCAGTCTTCAGGAAGCTCAAACAGCTGCAGCCCCAAAGCAGAGGATTCCAGATCCATTGCTCACTCTCTCCCTCCCTCCCTCCTTCCCTCCCTCCCTCCCTCCCCATTTCCAAGAAGAGCTGCTATTATATTACACCCCACAGTGAAGTTTCAGCCCTCCTACATTTTCTAGCACCTTTTACATGACAGAAGCTCAATGGAAGAAAAGACTGCAGCCTCTTACACAGCAGGAGAAAGTGCCCAATGATTTGTTGTAGCTCAATTCCTAATTCCAATTATCAGTATTGTGTACAGCTACCTTCTCCAAATCTGCTTTTCTTCATGCTCCAGCCCAACAGGAGGCATCAGCCCACAGCCCTTCCCATCTCTGAAAGAAATACAGAGGGAGCAAACAAAAAGAAAGGAGCAGAAAGGTTGTCTGAGTCATGATATCTTCATTTAGAGGGGCACACGCTCACCAAAGACCAGGCGGTGAGCTGCGCTTTCCTGGGGACCGCTTGCTGGATGTGGCTTTGAGGGAACCTGGAGATGCTCATTCGGTAGAGGCCAGCTTTGCTGGCACAGAAAAACTTGCTGGTGTCACAGAATGGTCTCCTGGCTGTAATCTGCAGCCATGCAGGCATCTAAAGTCCCAAAATATGAGGGGGCTATGTACATGCAGCCAGGAGCAAATATCAGTCCCCATTGATGATGCTGTGGCAGCTTGACCTCAGGGCCAAAATCTGTGGCCCTCACAGCTCGGGGGCAGCAAATAACTATCAGAAATCCCCAAGTGATGGGACAGTGGCACAGATAGGTAGAGACAGACAGAGCTCCCCAGGACTGATACTGCTTGCCAGATCAATCCTTTTCTTATTTCTAAAAACATTTTGAAGTTAGCATGCACCAAGTGGGCATGTGCCTGATTACAGATGCTCATTGGATTGTTCTTACTTCAAACATACATATTTCTACCTCAAAATGTTGCTTTTTTCCAAGTCAGTGGTGCCTTTTCAGCACTTTTCAGTAGAACGTTCCTGTAGCTATGATGGCACCAGGATTTAAGTGGGTCTAAAAGGAAGACTTCACAACCTCAGAGGACCTGAAGAAGGGACACCTACATCCCTAAGATCATTCAAATTCAAGGTCTAAAATTAGCTATCATCACCAACAATGATCCCCATTGCTGTGGGTGTAATCAGAATAGGAGGAATCAAAGTTAAACAAAGCCAGATAAGAAATGGCGCAAATAAGGACTTTGCTTTTGGCAAAGCAAACAGGCTTTGTGGAGACTAAGAGCTGATCAAAATGACATCACTTGTATTTGTTTTGTTGATGCTATGGCCATCTAGACATCGCCAGCCTATGGTGGCCCTAGGAATGAAAGCCCTCCATAGAAATGTCCTATCCATGACAGCCCTGCTCAGCTGTGCTAAATTCAAGGCTGCAGCTTCCTTTATGGAGTCGATCTATCTCGTATTTGGTCTACCTTTACTTTTTCAACCTTTGACTTTCCCTAGCACTATTGTCTTCTCCAGTACCTGTTTTACATGATTTTAATGGTCATGGCTTGGCCAACCAGCAAGTCCTGCATTCAGTCATTGTGTTAAGATGCTGAGAATTCTTTGTTGGAGAAGATTACAGAAATGCATCTCCCAGGTTTCCTAAGGATTCACAACAAACAGGTTAGAGCTGTGGTGTAAAGCCCTAGCATGTGCAATACAACGCACAACACAAAGCAGGACTTTGTATAGGTGATGTTCTATGCATCTATGGCTTCACATAAAAAGCCAAAGTCAGAATATTTCATTTCATATATCTTCATACCACCCAATAACCAAAGCTCTCTGAAAAGTTTACAAAGCTTAGACACTTAAAATATATAATAAAGACCATGTTCATACAAACTTATAAACACACAGCATGAAGGGAATGGGGAGAGAGATCTAAAAATATTTTTAAACAAACAGCATGGAGAAAAGAAGAGCTGATTAGAAACATCATCACATAATTGGGGACCAACACTAGGAAGCACCCCTTCTTTGTTCCTGCCTTCTGAGCCTTCCTTGGAGAAGGCACCCAGATGAGGGCCTTAGATTGCAAAGCAGCATACAGGCAGATTCATGCTGGAAGAGGCATTCCATCAGGGACTGCAGTTCTGAGATGTATGAGATTTTATAGATCAAAATGTGCATCCTGAATTGATCCACAAAACATACAGGTGGCCAGTGCCATAATCAGCATAGGAGCCCAAAAAGACCCTCACAAATTCGACATATGAGGTTTTATAGGCCTACAACTACAAAGAAAGGGGGAAATGGTTGAATATTTCCTGTGTAGCAACAGTAGCTGACAGTCAGAGAAAAATGGGCTGCATCTTGCCGTGAAGATATCTCCTTAACATTAAATCCTTGTGACAGGCAAAGCCACATGGCAGTGGACTCAACTACCTGTTCATTGATCAAACCTCACATGTATCATAGCTTCCATATAAGGGTTTGTACACACGTTCTGGGAAACTCAATGTTTTGCCATCCTGGAGGATATGGCTTAGATCATGTACAAACAGAAAATGGATTTTTCCAGGTACAAATAGAAGAATGGATTTTTTTCCCTGCAAACCAAAGCTAAATATTACCAAATTGGAGTTTTCTGCTGTATCCAAGTTTGACCAAAGAAGATAACTCTTTTAAAGAGTAGTTATAGCTTTAAAAACATCTGAACTAATTATACCTAACATTATAACACAGAAATTAGCTTGTGAGATCTGATGACAAAACCATCTGTTCTAGAACTCTAGGCTTGCCAGATGTCCAGAGGATGGTAGCCATTTCCACCACCGCCATTTTGATTTCAGCATCTGATGATGTAAGCATTCTCAGTATTAGCACTAATAGTCATAAATAGCCCAGTGTCCTATGGAGAAACTGAATTATATTTTCATTGAGTTGCAGCCAGAATTGCTCCTGCACGATTTGCAGGGAGGAAACTGGAATCCAGAGGAGATATCTGGAGGAAGAGGGCAGAGGAGTGGGTTCTCTCAGTGTCAACTTTCCTCTGCAGCCCCTGCTCTCAACTTATACACTGTCCTGGAGGGTCCGCCTTACCAAGTTGGATGAATCAGTCAACATTGCTTTAGTTTTTAAAAGTCTCACATTATTATTCTCCCAAATAAGAAGAGCAGTGTAAATTTTGGTAAGCTCTTCTCAGAATGGAACTGAACTGAAATTCCTACCCATCTCTCAGTCAAATTTAATAAAGAATTCCCCAGCAAGGAGAAGGCCACGAAGTACCTGCCTGTCAAGAAAAAGCTGGTGGCAGCCTTAATACAGTAGAAGCAACATGGTGGGATACACCAGGAGTCAATCCCAGAATGTTAAGGCCATCCCACTGAAGCCTGGAAGCACAAAACTCTTGGTCTCTATTACTCCAGTACTCCTACTCTAGCCTACCCCAGCCTCCCAGAGCACTTTCAGGGGCATAAGGTGCCCACCAGAAAAGGGGAATCAGATAAAATTGCCTTCCCCGCACCTCCCTCCCAAAGCATCATTGCATTCCTGGAGTTCCCAACTATGCAACATTAGACCCAACCACGCATGTTTCATTGCTTCCTTATAAAGGTTAATACACCCATTTTGGAAATCTCCATATTTTGCCACCCTCATAAAGAGATGACTTAGATCAGGTTCCTCAGGTAAAGGCAGACCACCTGGTCTCTGCTAGACATTTTGGACAATAACTCCTATTATCTATGACTATGCTGAATGTGGATGATGGGAGTTGCTGTCAGAAACAACCGAAGCAGCACCAGGCTGCCCAACCTTGCACTAGATGCACACAATTTATTTATTTATACGCATATTTCTAGACTGCCTATAATCACAGAGGCCTTTTATAGGCATCTGACCACCCTGCACGTACATTCCACCTGCGACCCACAAGCGCATAGTTCGATCTGTGGGGGTTTGCCTTCGGAAGCTGCACTTGCAACCTTTTTGTCCCCCTTATGTGCCTAGAGATCATTGTTTTTAAAAGCCCTTTATCAAATGCAACATTGGCAGGAATCCAACCCAGCCTCCAAACCACTGAAGTTTCCTGAGCAAGCAATTCAAAAATCCTTGACAAGCCAGTGAAATGTCTTATCAGTGGTAGAGAAGCGTTTTCCAATTCTAATCAAACCCTTTTGTTTGCCTGTTTCCTGTGATGGGGTTCTTCGTGCTGCCACTCACTAACGCGCAGGCTGCTAATCATCATTGGCTGAGCTGCCTACATCTCTCTGCTCAGAAGCGCTCTGTCACTCCGAAGAGGGGGGCAGCATCTGGGAGAACCTGAAAGGACTAGAGGGAAAAGGAGGGGCCTCTTCCTCCAACAGCTGCAGGCCATTCAACAGACTTCTCCAACTACATACTGATTGGCATAAATTACACTGAAGATTTCAGAATATCAGTCGGGGCGGGGGAAGCCAAGTCTTAGCAGTACCTCCTCTGGGACCAGCTGCCAGGCCATGGCACAAGCAGACGTGACGTGAGGGCTTTCTCTCAGTAGCTGGCTTCTGAAAGGCCAATATTGAAACCTGCAATGCAGTTTCCAACACCAGAACACCCAGTAAGAACAGTATGACTCCGATCCTGCCAAAGCTTCCACCTGTGCAGAGGATGCAGCCCATAATCAAACAAGGTGTGCTCACATACCTGCATCCGTGTGTAACAGGTGGAGATTCCAGGCAGGAAGAAGAGCCACAGAGTCTAGAAGAATTACAGCTTCATTCAGAGGGTGACATTCACAACAAATTGAGAGATATACCTGATAATCCAAAACTTGCCATATTTCTGTCCCAGCAGGGCCTCTCCTTGATCAGAGTTACAGCTCTGGGTAGCATGTGTCAAAATGACACAGGGCCTTGTCGCCGTTTCATTCAGCGCAGCAAGATAGAAGCCTCTCCCCTTCTCATGAGGCTCATTCTCCGAAGAGTCAGATATGCGACTCGTGATTGCTTGATGTTTGGGGTGTTCATCATGCGGCAACGTTATCTGAAAAGCGCAATCACGGGAAAACAGGCTGCTATGTTTTCCTGAAACAGCTGATGCTCTTGCTTCATCATGAACCATTTTGTGGAGGTTCACGGCCTTCCGTAACATCAAGTCAACCTTGGCATTTCATATGGCACTAACATATTAATCCAGATCTATATATTACGGCATTTTTTTTGTATTTTTTGTGAGCCGCCCCGAGGCTTTGTTGTGATGGGGGCGGCATAGAAATGTTTTAAATAAATAAATAAATGTATTGGATGGAATGAACTTAAAACATCCCAGGAGTAATGGCTTCATTTTACTTGTCGCTTTTAAGCCACGGCCTGGGTGAGCAGAGCTGCATTTGCTGCAGTTCCCTCGCCAAAGGACCACACTTCATCACCTTCCCTATCCTGCTGGCCACCCTAACCATGGCCCTCTGCACTTCAAGGTGTGCATGTCTGGAAAATGCCCTGGGACTGAGGCTGCGGTCCTCAGAGGCTGCTTGTCACCCTCTCAACTTGGAAAGTGATGGGCATGCAGCTAAGCCCAGGAAAAGCATTCCCACTTTGCCCTCCCAAACCTTCAGATGGCCACTTTAGGCCATCCCAATGTTTTCCCTCCTTTGGTGCAGGGGAAGGATGAGGCTTCTTCCCTTGATTTGGCAGAAGCTGGTGGTGCCTCACCCCTCCCCTTTCTGGCCCTGGGAACACCCCACAGTGCCTGTCCCAGAGACAGTCTTCCATCTTTGGGGCTTCAGCTGGCACAGGAGGAGCCAGTCCAGTTGAGAGGACAGACAGGGCCCCTCTGACAGTAGTCCTGGTGTGACCACAGAAGGCTTCTTCAAGGCCATTGCAGGAGCTCCTTTTTTCCCTAAGGCCACCCAGGCAGAATTGACAGGCCAAAGGGTTGTGCTGTAAGGAAGCTCAGAGGTAAGCCATGATTCCACATACTAGTTCACTTGTTTTGTGCCTGCATTAATCAGGAGTTATGGGCTCATCAGGCAGAAAACAGTGCTAAATGGAGAACCAAAGTTTAAAGTGAGATTTCCAGCCCACATACATTTGACTATTAGGAATGGTCAGTGATCACAGGTGACCTCCTGGCCATAACTGTTTTGCCTTGCAGATTGGTCTGCAATCTACACATCAATGTAAAGTCACATACATCTTCTCAAATAAGGGGGAGGGAGCTCTTAGTCAGCACTGATTCCTATTAGAGTGGCTTTTTCACCACGTGCTCTTTGCTTTGAAATAATATGGAGTTTCTACAAAATGAGATACATGATGGAGGAAAAGATAGAAGGAATGATTTAGGGCAGGAAACTTCTTGATGAAAGTGTACTTGTTGAGGATGGCCACTTGTCCTCTGTTGCAGCAGATCATCCTGTAGTTGGAGGGCTGCAAGAAAACATGTCCCCTGTTTGAAGCGTTTCCAAGTCCAGCTGAAAGATAAAGAGCCACCAGTAGGAAGAAGTTGCTCCTCAGAAGTTGCTTCAAGTGGGCCTTGAAGTTGCTCAGCAGCAGCATCTGGTCAACAGGATGCACACAGATCACCTGCTGCAATGACATGTCCGGCATTTCTATTCAAGAGCCCAGCCTCATGGGTCAGAATGATCTCCCATTGTCTGCCCTTACACCTGCCCACCTAGCAGTTTGAAAGCATACCCTCTGCAAGTAGATAAATAGGGACCACCACTCCTAGGTGGTAAATCTGCTGGCTTCGTTCGTTATGAAAGCAAGCACCAGTTCTGGATCTGCCTGGATATGCTTGGCAGAGGATCAGCAGAGAAAAGCCCTGGATGAACTGACTTCAACACGAATGTCGCTAGCCAACTGGTGCTAAGCTAGTTCGTCCCCTGTGGTGCTCCAGTGCAATAACAGACTAGCAACTGCAGGTGCCAGAACATCTACTGTGTGTAAAACATTGTAGACTCCCTGGCAATATTTGCCATATGTTAAATAAATAAATCTACTCAAGTTACACTCATAATTATTAAATTATGTGAATTAGACTATGCCATTTTTATGCAAATAGGTGTCCTTGTTTTTAATGACGCATGTCCTTTTTGGGAATGATTCACAAATGGCTGCAAGAAAGCCAAGGGGTAGAAAAATAAAGTTTTAACAAGAAAAATAATCTGGTTTTCCAAAATACGTTTTTGAATTGAGTGTGAGAAAAAGGAATTTACAGTTACTTTTAGAATATTGACTGAAGGTTTCTGTGTTCCTCACGGTAGATCAATGTACAACATACTGACTTGAAACTTGCATGGGTATCTACTTTGAAATGTGTTACAGGGCAAGATAGTCCTTTGTTTCTTTCTCATCCCCTCCCATGTACCCATCTTTGCACAGAAGCTTGGCCTACCACTCTAGCTCCCTTTTCCCCTCCATTGCACACAAAACTACATTTTCACAAGGGCTCTGTGAGCACTTTGCTGTATGAGCAACTTGGATTCAATGAGGCCCTAATTCATGATTTTATTTTGGAGCAATTTAATGTTTATATTTTTAAATTTTCTCTTGATTTACTAAGTTATGACTGCAATAATTATATATGTTCTTCCATTCTTGATCCATTAGATTTCTATTGCCTGTCGGGATCTTGGAAAGTTGGCCAATAGTTCAACCAAAAGGAAACTGGTAACCGGTTGTTTACTATGCCAAGTAGAACCAACTGAATATGAAGTTATTTCCCCAACCACCTTTTCATCTGCTTTGAATTTTAGGATTTTCAGAGGAACAAACAGATTTGCGCACACACGTGCACACGGACATACTGCAGTCCACACACAGGGCCTGTCATGACTGGGGGACCAGAAGAGCCTTTTGTCATGGGCCCAACATGCAAACTTCCGTGTGACAGAGCAGGTCAGGAACTACTGCCACTAAACTCTGGGGCAGGATCACCGCAATGAACTTGCTATGGTTAACATAAATTGGGATATTTCAAGAAAACCATTTTCTTCCACAGCCATTGGTGAATTTGCACAGGAAAAGGCTAGGAAAACCCCTGTTAAATTAAAAAAATGGAATATTATTACACATTATTGCACCGTGTCCTTTTTCTATTAAAGATATTACTTTGTTAAATGCAGACATGTAACATAGAACAACTTTTGTAAGCCTGTTTTGTCATTGTTCCATTTTTAAGTGTCCAGCAGCAGTGTCCAGAAGTGGAACGGAAGTGGCCCAGAACATTCTCCATCTCTGAGGGGGCTTGTCCATATGCACAACTTTTTGTTTTAACTTCATTGAAGAAGGATCTCTGCATTTGATGATAGGCAGCTAGATGAACATTTGTACTAAGCCATTTGCATTTAAGCAGAAAATGACACTGATTGTCACTAAATATAACGAATGTCGTATGTATGTTTCCTTGGAACCACAAGCTCAAATCAGTCTGTCAGAATTTCAACATATCCTGATGCAAACCTGTCAAATGACACAATTAGCTCAAGAGAATAAAGAAAAGGCTTGTCAAAGGCTTCACGGCTTTACTCTTGATCAAGTTCTTCCCTTTACTCAGTGCCTTTATTAAATCCAAATGCAGTTCACGCTTCCAGTTAGGTCAAAGCTTTATACTCCTCACCTCTTGCCAACACCTTAATTTCAGACTTTAAATCTGAAGGGCAGCATCTTGCTTACAAGGCCCTGAATTCTGGATTAGCAAGAAGACATTTAGCCATACTTGTCGAAAACTTATCAAAGACTGAACCCTAGTGTTTAGTTGTGTGGTGAACTCAAGACATATCAGGCAGCATATTCTTCATGATCTAAGACCATCTTAAAAGGATGAGTTTGCTAACTGATCAACTCTGTATGGGGAGAAGGTAACCAAACTGCCACTTTTGCAATGCAGTTAAGGTATTTGTTTTGCCACAGAAAGGTGGATCTGGAAGTACAGTATTTCCAAGAAGGAAAACAAAACACCTGCTTTGAATGAATACAAAAAAGGAAACTTCCTATCTAATTTTCCAGGTGAGTGTTGCTTATTTACTCAGAGGCCCATGGTTAGTGATTGTAATTTCAGGATTTCACCAGGTTTTATTCTATTTACTAAAGCAGTCTTCCTCAGCATGGTGCCCAAGATTTTGTACTAGTTTGTATCAGCCCATCCAACATGACAAATGCTGAGGGATTCTAGGAGCTGCAGCCCCAAACATCCATAGGGTACCATCTTGGGGAAGGGTGGTCTTCAGAGAAAATTGTGCCAACTACCAGTACAGCAAATGAGGAACCAGGACAGCCATCTGAGCGGGATGGTATAATCGGAGTCCTGCAACAGCAGGGGGTTGGACACAATGACCTTCATGGCCCCTTCCAACTCTACTCTTCTATGATTCTATGAAATAAGACCTCCATGAATACCAGCAAAGAGAAAAGTCAATTAAGGGAAACATAAACTCATTCCCCCTTATTCTCAAACACAAATGTCAGAAATCAATGGTTTGGTTACAGAGCTGGAACTGACCGCACAGAATAACAGCTAGAGCCGGATGGGGAACCTTTTATGGCCCAGGACTGAATTCCAGTTTATGAAGGGTCTCAGGGGTTCTTTCCAGCAGAGTGTGGGGCAAAGAGCACAGGGATGGGATCAAGGCCAGGTAGGTAAAGCCAAAGCCAGGTAGGTGGGGCCAGATGGGAGGGTGCTATGTTCTCCCATATTTCCTTTTTCCTGCTGCTGCTTGTTTCCCCTGAAAAGTCATTCCAGGGAGCTAGGGAACCCCCAGGGACCAGGGACCATGCAGGGAGATGCCGCAGGGGGCTGCAGGCAGTGCAAAGAATAGGAGAAAATTGCCTTCCCACACCTCTCCTCTGGAATGGACACTCTCTAATCAACCTAATGGCTGTGACTTTCCAGTGACTTTCTGCTTTGCCATAGTTCCAGACAGAAGATGTCATAGAATCATACAGCTGCAAAAGCCTAGAAGACCATTGTGTCCAACCCCCCGCTCAATTCAGGACTCAAGTCTCCCATCCAGGTTCTAGCCAGGCCTGACCCCACTTAGCTTCCAAGATTAGGCAGGAGCAAGCATTGATGTCCACCACAGTTTCTGTTGCATCAATGTTTCTGAGCACTGGTCAGCAGCCCAGACTGAGTCCAATGTTTTCCCTGTCAGGCTAGATTGACATGGCAAAGCGGTCACTTCAGTGTAAGGTATCCTGGATATCTTTGATTGAACGTCACCTTAATAATAAGCCTTAAAATCATTTCTCCTTGTAGGTATTACACAAGTATTGTGCAGGGGCTGCTAAATAAAAACTTCAGATGCACAGCAAGAAACCGAAAGAGCATAACTAATCTTTTGAATGGTTAAATATTAATTAGACAAGAATGGAACATGGAAATGTTTAAAACAAATGTTCTTGGTGGTATTATTAAATGTTAACTTTTATGCATACTAAATCATTTTGTAGCCAGTAAAAATAGCTTTTGTGGTCTAGCAAATGCATAATTAATATATTTTTTCTTGCCATTGATGTTTAATAATTAAATGGTAGGCCTAACATTTTGACAGCAAAAGAAGAGAAGCCCTTTGAAAAAAAAATACTATATTTCATGATGAATGTTATAGAGATTAATCATTTCCATTAAAGCTTTTTTGTTTCAATTTATTTTAATATACCAAGGAGCAGCCTGTTTAGATCCCTTTAAAGTCTAATTGTGGAGTTATGAGGCTTTTCTATTATTTCTGCCTCAAATACAGTATTCTGCATTTCCTAGTTGTGTGGGCAACCTGTCTGCACAGACTAACTGAATGCTGACAAAGTTTTTGTCGCAGTTTGGTGAACTAGCCTTTAAGCCTGGCAGATTCAACTTGCCAGTTAATATTTATGAAAGGAAAGGCCTCTCAGTGACTAGTCATATGAGCTGACTCAGAGCCTAGTAGAGCAAAACATTTGCTGACGAGGGCTAAGCAGTACTGGAAAAGCCAGTTGCAATGGGCTGCTTGCAGCTGGAATAGCTGCAGGAAAAAAGAATAGTCAGAACTGCATTTTGGGCAGGCTTTCCATGTTCTCAGCAACAGCAGTTTCCCTTCTAGCAGGTGCAAGAAGAGGAAGAAGCTAAAGGAAATGGCAGCAGGGGGGTTTGCCCCAGTGCATGGCTGTGGAAGCCCTCTGGGTAAGAAACTGGCCAACCCCGCTTTGGAATATTCTGCAAAAGCTTCCAGAAAAGAAGTGAGCTACTTGTGGGCCTTGGAGGTTTTGGCCTACTACTCTGACAAGCCTTGTCCAGAATGGCAATCATGAGGGACCTTGAGGGTTGCAGGCCAAAACCTCTGGAGAGCCATAAGTTGCCAACCCCTGCTGTAGAGCAGCACAATAGCACACAGCAAGCTTAGGGGCTCCCAACATCAAAGCTGAGCCAAGGGCGGCAGTCTCGGCAGTAGGTTTTGGCCTACTACTCTGACAAGCCATGTGCCAGAAGCTGAGGGACAAAGCCAGAGCAATTCACTGATTAATTTAACCCAATATATTTCCCAAGGTTGTTAAATGCTTTGTCTGCAGTCAGTCACTGACTATCACAGCCACTCCTGCAATGAGGCAAGTCTGAGCTGCTTCAGATATTGATGGGATGGCAAGAGAGGACCACCAAAGACTCGCAAGTCACTTCCCTTTGCTTTCAGGTTCCACCAGAAAGGTGACGGGTGCTTATTTTCTTCACACAGCACATGTGTTCTGCCACTATACTGGGGGGGGGGGGGGGGGGGTGCCTCTTCTGCCTCCTGACAAGACCCAAGGCTGGGGTGGGGGCAGAGATGGAGGGCAAGGAACTCAAACTCCCTAATCCTCATCCCTTTTCTGAAATGACCAGCAAGCCTTTGAATCCAGATTGCCAGGAACATGAGGAGGCTATCCACCCCCTGCTTGTGACCTTCCCATAGGCACCAGGCTGGCCACTTTGGGAACAGACTGCTGGGCTAGAATAGCACTTTGTTCTTCGCTTTCCACTTCTATCATCAACATCATCATCACATACAAATACAGTACTGTTGCACTGAAGCAGGGGTGGGGGACTTGTGAAGCTTCAGACACCATGGACTCCAACTCCCATCATCCCCAGACAGTGTGCCTGACAGCTGGGGATGATGGAAGTAGTAGCCGATAACTACTGGCGGACACCAGCTTTTCCACCTCTGTGCTGAAGTCTGGCTAAATTATGCACCTGAGAGTTGTTATCCTTTGGATCTTAGCAGAATAGTATTTGTTTTTTTGTCATTGCAAGCAGGTCTGCTCACCTTTTAGAGGAAGGGTGGGATATATGGATTCTAAATTAGTTCATACATACTCATTTATCTAGTCATCTGGGGGCCTCGGATGTCAAACAGCTACCAATTGGGCCCCTGATTACAGCATGCTGCCTGTAGAAGAGCTGAAACCAATGTAGCTTTGGCCATTTCCCCCAAATGAGTTCTCAAATCCAGAACAAAATATGCTCATGGTATTAACAAGCCACCTGTGGGCCCACTAGTGCCAACTGAAGGGCTCACAAAAATGCAATAGATCCAAAGTGTTCAGTTTGGACACACCAGTTCCTTTTCCAATTGATCCCAAAGACTCTTCCACCTTCACCTCTACAGTGCTTTGAGCTACGGGTATGTGTCTTAAAATAAACCCAACGGAAGGATTTCATTCTGGCACAGTGAAACCAAAGATCTGTATTATTCTGCATTGTTAATGGGGTTGATTCAGCTATCCAAGCCATCCATATGTTGCTGGTGGAACCATGTCCTTCTAATCAACTACGCCAATATGATTCGTTCGGCCTAGAGGGCAGCTTCTTTACCAGCTCCTGCTGGGATGCATCACATGGAGCAAGGCATTTACAAGTGTGAACACCTTCATTCATTGTACTTGCAATTACACTTTATCATCACTCCAACGCTTCCTTTGCTTTGGGGACTGTGTATTTCCTCTGTCTGACAAAGGTCCTGCCTCCTGCTCGGGCATCCCTGATCTAAAGCAAACCCACAACATGACAACTGCAACTCAAGCTGGTGAAGCTTTTCCCAGCATGCAAAGGGAGTAGCTTTGCCAGCGCTATTTCTGTTACAAAGCAGCAGAAGCCTTGCCAGAAAAAAGGGAAACTGTTCTAATTGATAATGCAGCCTTCCAGAATCACACAGCTCTGCTAGTCGTGTTGCCAATTGGACAAAGTCAGACTGAAATGCATTCATCTGTCACACATTTTGAATCAACAGCCCAGACTAACATTGCATATGCCACATATGAGTGACAGCTGTAGAGAAAATAGCTCCTCTGAAAGCCAGCCCAGAGGCCTAACCGCTTGGCATCTCTGACTAACTCATGTAAAAAGTGGGATCAGAAAACAATAATCACCAAAAGCCCCAATCCAGCAAATCTTTGACTGCCACTTCAGAATATAGGTGAAGATTGTATGTTTGAATATTTCCAAAGTAAAAAGTAAACACTTCCTGCAAACTGAAAGCTAGCACATCTGGGCTAAGGATTCCACCCTAGCCTTATCATTGATGTGAGTTTCTCACATACAAGGCGCATTCAAATCTGCAATCCATCATCGGCTTCCTAATTTTTTGTACTCAGTCCCACATGGATTTACCAAATTATTTTTTTTCACTTAGAAAAATGATAGCATTTTAACTCTCCTCTCTCTAATATATCTTTAAAGTACAGCCATTTACCAAATTATTTTTTTCACTTAGAAAAACGATAGTATTTAAACTCTCTTCTCCTAATATATCTTTAAAATACAGCCAAGTGCTACAGGTATGAAAGTATCGATATTTCCATTCAATTTCATGGGGAAAAAAATCCTATTGTTCAATTTGTCTTAACTTTTCTCTGCATGTTCAGCAATTCTCAGGAATTTGTGTTGTGACATGACTTGAGTTATGCTGCCATCTAGTGGATAGTTGGAAAAAACCGGATCCTATAATACAGCATAGGGAGAGTTGTTCTAATGCTGGATTTGAAATGCATTTGTTACATAAAATGTATTACAGAATCCAGCACAGGACAACCGAAAAAGACGAAATGCCCAATAAAAATAAGACACTCTGAAGCTTTTATTAAAGGAACCCACCAGAGGAAATGTTGCCTTAGTTAAGACTCATTACTTGAAGAACCATCCATTGTCCTGGAGCCCACTCGCTAACAGTGCAACTTTATGCACGTCTTCTGGGAAGTAAGTTGCACTGATTTCCACTGAGATTACTCACAGTAAATGGGTATAGGAAGCCAGTAATCCAACTGCCAGGAGAATCTTGTCCAGGAGAATTTTCCTGAAAATGGCTGCTATCCTGGGACTTGTTGAAATTCTGTGGCTCAAACCACAGCTGACCCCAAGATATTTTATTTCCTGAAGCAGAGCAGTAAAGTGCCCACTCCTCTACCTGGCACATAATTTGCTGTCCTTCCATGATATTTAAACCCAAGTGCCAAAGGTCCCCATCTCATCTGCCTATAGCAAGGCCAGCTAAAATTAAATTCTGGGCACAGATACTATTCCAGAAACAGTAACCTCTTTCTTCATTATATTAAAAAAAAATCAAATGGGAGGAAGAAGGGAAACTTCTGGACAGCATCTGAAAAGGAACTCCTGTGCCTTATATGGGCCATTCAGGCACAGGGAGCTTCAAGGAATAGCATCCAAAGAACTGGTTGGAGTGCCCTTATAGCCAATGCTACAACAGACACAAGATAAGCCCACCGGGGAAAGAGTATCATTTTGTTCAGTCCTTGTTGGAGGGAGGGTCCCAAAAGATAGTGTCACTGGATAGCCCCTTCAACTCACAAACTACTTCTCTCCACAAGCTTGGGGAGCTACAAAGAGTTCTCTCTCGTTCCCTCGGTTATTCCACATTGACATGAAACTGCAAGGAGTGGCTGTGCAACAGTTAGTAGGCCAGGTGCTCATTCCATGGATGTGCCGGTGCCCTGGGCATTATATCTCCCTTTCGTCCGATGCAAGGAAGCACTGGAAGTCCTAAATCGGTGTGAGATCATCAAAGGCTTGGATGTGGGCCTGCATGATGAGACTTTCTCTGGACAAGCAGAAGCGCTGCATTGGCTGCTTCTTCTCACCACCTCCTCTCATTTTTAGGGAGCTGAGCCATTCCACACTCCCTCTTGGATATCTTGCTAGAGATGGCAGAGCAGAGCTCAGGATGACCACCTTGTCTAGTTTGGCAGCTGTAAGGGCAATCTACCCAACTGTTCTCCTGATAACCAAGCCTGGCCTCCCCACTCCACTCACCAGATCCATAATGAACAGCAGCCAGGGGAAAGAAAAGAGGGTGGGCAGGGGCAAGGAGTGTGCCAGAGAAGCAGGATACCTTCCTAGGCTACCAAGCGGACAAAGAAGACATTCACACTTGACCTTTCTTGATATTCACTTTCCTGACCAATCCCAATGAAGGGTAATAATTTCTGCACAAATCACAATACAGAAAATTAATTAAACTTTATAATTTCACTTTCCATGTACAGAATATCATAGGGTAAGCTAAATCTTAGGACATATTGAAATGGCAGCTCCAAGGGCAGAAACAAACAGAAATCAAACACATACAGGAAACTAAAACAGAAATCAAACACATACAGGAAACTAATACATTAATCCATGTGGTAGCAATCTCAATACATATCAAGCAATTATCCCTTCATTGGGCTTTATCAGAATACGAAATTACTCATATCCTCCTCAAAATCTTAGATGGTTTGCTGTAAAAGGAACTACTGAACACTGGAGGTAGGCAGAGCTATTCCTTCTTCTGACCAATTCCAGTGAAGAGCCTATTGGGTGATATATTTTGAGATTTATACGACATGCATTGATAAATTGGTTCTCTACATCTGTTAGATTAAAACAAACAGTACCAAAGTCAATGCATAAACATAATCATATGATAGTTCTGGACACAGAACCTGCTACAAACAAATCAAGAGGTTTTTATCTTGTTCTGATGAAGACAACCTCACTTAAAACTAATTCTGGAAAACTAAAGAAAAATATTGGAAGAATATGGTGCAGTGTGAAATCTCATTACAGTCAACAGGTACCTCAAGAAATTCCATATGTAATACTTAATAATAATCTATGGCATAAACCCAAGGCCAAGTTTTATAAAAAGAAAATACCCTTTTGAGCAAATATTTCTCTTATTGCTATCATGAAAACATTGCAAGGTTCCTATGGTCTTAAGAAGGAAATGGTCCATATTTTGCTACTAGACTGCCAATCTTTTTAACATCTCAGGCTTAGAGATGCAATTAATCCCTTCAGATATGTATGCCAACACAGAGCCCAAATTTACAAAAATGAATTTCAGATATGGTGGTGAGTCTCTGTTCCCATGGTCCCTTTCCCATTCTAGTGAAATAGAATTCTATACTATATTAATGGAAATATAATTCTATAACATCATGATACATTGTCACATTTGTTAAAGAATGGAGACGTCTTTTTGAGACCAGTTCTAATAGCATACAATACAGAAGTTCTAGGACATCCCATTATTCATTTTGCAGTGTAGCATTAGTTCCCTTCTTTAAAATGCTAAGATTAAAGATTTGAACAGGAAGCAGAAGAACTTGATTCTTCTAGTTGTTCATAAGGGTCTTCTTTCCCCTGATATGTCAAGAAGTCCTTCACCAACTCCCACAAACACCTAGAGATTTAAAAAAATAGCAACAATGATTGTACAGACTTAATCCCATCAGTGTATGTAAAGGCAAACATCCCACCAAACTTCTCTCCATTTTCTTATAAAAGAGTAACCTCAAATGTTGTGGAAAAGTAGTCATCTTCTCCACCATCACCTCCCCATTCCATATACGGTATATTTAGCAATAGCTAACGAAGAAGAGAGCAATGATTAATTACTAGTTACTGTTTAGGGAATGGTAAAGAAAAATTTCTGCATCTACCATGATATCTAAGATTGAGCCAGAAAACCTTTATAACGATGCTACAAAATGTGCATACAAAACATTCTCAACAAAGACATGTTATGGACATACTAATTTTAGACCAACACTTTCCTAAGTCCATAATGTTATTCAGGAATGTATTTCTTATCAGGCAATTTTCTGCAACACACCTGCCTTTTGTTTGTGTCTCATAAGATACGGGATGAGAGATAGCATGACATTCCAATGAAAAACTGCTCTGGACTTCCCAGAGGAAGATACTAGTTGCAGTTGTAGCTGTGAGAGTGGTAGAAATATTCTGGCTTGTGTATGTTGATTGGGGGTTAAGGGACTAATGGATGGATATTCCTGAGACATTCATTCCAGCTCTAGCATCCTAAACTGCCTTTAGTTTCCCCTAACATGCGCACTTATATTTGGTCTGTAGTCTACTGAGATGGGTGTTCCACTGAGAGCAAAACAGTTCTGGGCAGACTACCCACATTTGTGGGTATTTTCCAACGCCCATTCGGATGTGCATCCAATTCGTGTCTGCAGTCTCTGCCCCAGAAAGTGACTTGCCTGCACCATCTTGCTTACTCACAGAAATACTTGGATTAGAATGTGCAACTCTATGTTTTTACATTGGCTATATTATATTTTACTCTATCATTATTTGTTGGAGTTTTTGAATATTAATATTTAAATATATTGGTTTTTTAACAAGTGAATACTTGTATTTCATTCACTGCTTTGGGTGGGCCTCATCTAGAAAAGCAGCTTATAAAATTTAAATTAAATCGCTGTTAGATAAATGCAATACCATAAGGAGACTTGGCAAGTTACACTAAACCAATCGGGTATTTCTATGCAGGTAAATATTGACTCATGCAGGCATGGGCCGCTATTTCGCCTGCAGTCGAGAGGAGAGCATCATGCCACCTGAGATGTTGCTACTTGGGGACAGAGTGGTTGCATTATTAATCTGTGCCTTTCTGACAATTAATGCCATTTAAATAAGCTCATGAGCACCAAGGGCAAAAAAAGATGATACAGTTCTGACTTCACAAAATTAGACACCCTCATTCAATTCTGCCCCCAAGACAGACTTTGATTCGCCTGCTCCTCACAGTCTTTCAAAGTCCCTAATCTATAATGGAGAAGAGTTATGCCAGCTCCCAAAATGAGAATTGTAATAAAGGGAGAGCAAAATTTGGGAGCTCCCTCATTTATAAACTGCCTTATTATGCAAATATCCCCAAGGCACTGTACAATTTTAAAAGAATTTAAATATGCACTTTACTGGGAGCAGAACTGAAATAGTCTTAAAAGTTGAACACATTAAAAAATATTTAGTAAGGGCATTTCTTTAACTGTCTCAGGCTAATTACTTTTAATAATTAACAGCCTATAAATGAGACTAATTAACCTTGTATTCTAGTATTATCTCCTTCTAATTGCCTTAATATTTTATTTCTAATAACCTCTAGGATGACCATATTTTAATGATTTTAAAATAACATAATTGAATTTTTTCTTCTGAAACAATGATTTCTTTTATTCTTGCAGGGATGCAAGCTACCCATTTCTTCCAAGTTTCCGCTCCTGATATCATCAGGGCTGGGCAAATTTGGCTTCTGGTTTCCCACTGCCAGACAACAGCATACGTTTCGCTTCTGCTGTCCAACATCCTTTTCACTGACTAACAGTTACAACCAGTACCAAACAGATTAATGAAAGATCCTGCAAACAACCTTCGTTAATGAGGAACAGCCTCCAGCTATCCAGTGCTTCTTGCCACTGGATCAAAAGCCTTCACACACCCTGCTCCACAGACATACCGTGTTTACAGCATAAAACCAGTTCTACCCATAAAATCAGTATGCCCAGTTTTCTTCAGCACGTGCATGGACCATGATGGGACCCATAGTTCATTCCCCCCAGCAATGCATGTGTCCTCAAAGCAAATCCTACTGAATCCAGTGGGACTCGTTTCCAGACAAGGTTACAGGCGTAATGTAGCACCCATGAGCCACACTGCATTTCTGTGTCCGGGGCTAACTCTGGATGATATTGCAGAAGGGATTTTCCTCTGCAGCCTGTGGCAAGCAGTGTAGAGAGCCACACCAGGTTCCACCAGTCAGATTCTAGTAGAGAAGATGTTGGTGTTTTCCTCTCAGTCCTGATATAGGGGGCTCCTTCTGTGCTCAGTGGGGAAGGAAATACACTCTTCACGTGCCCAAGATCCCTCTTCTATGGCTTTGCCTTGGTACTCAGAACAGATGCGAGGGCCCACTCTGACCTTAGCACAAACTGTGCCCTTCCTACCTTGCTTGAGAACATTCACACTCACCGTTGGCATTCTCCATTAAGCTTCTGCCTCATTAATGCAGAAGTGATATTGTGTTCGACATCCTACAAAACACAACCAGAAGAGACCTAAGAATCTAGCTCCTTTGCTTTAAAACATTTACATAGCATATTCCAAATGCACAAGCTCTTCACCTCCGTCTCTACAGGGTTGTTTTCATGTCCATGTAAGCCATGGCAGGCCCAGTGGTATTATCCTTGAATTGCAATTTTGGGAGCTTGGTAGAGACCTCCTTCACAGGATAATAAGCCACAGAGAGTTGTTAACCATCCTGTGCATGTCATCTGCTGGAGTTACTGTCTAGCAGAGTTACTGTCAGCAGTGTGACTTGTTATACCATGCAATCCCAGCTACTGTGGCCTGTTGGTGTGGGGAGAAATCTACCCAGAATTGTAAAACATCCCCTGAATTCTGGGTGGCTTGTTACCCATAGCAACAAACCAGCCTGGCTGGGTTCTCATGATATGACAAGCTTTGCTGTCAGGGATAATCATGCCAATCCTCCCTGCATTCATCTAACAATTGTTTCCATGATTTATTTCCCCAGCTGCAACCATGTAAACTGAGTTAGAATCTTATCCATGACCACCTAATGACTGAGTTCAGACAACACAGTGGCTCACACCCAAGGGCTGTGGGTTGTTGCTGTGCTCACAAGCCATGACATGTTAACCACAAACAACCCATGAGGAGAACCCATGTTTTGATGTTGGGTTGTGAAGTGTAGGTCATTTATCTTGATCTGCTATTTCATCTAGGTTCAGAGAATTTTCTTAAACAACACCCTACAGTTCAACAACGAGCCACTCATAACCTTTAGTATGGATTATTGTCTTGTCTGAACCCAGTCATTGATTAGCCACATTTCAAACTGTGTACAGGTAAGTATCACAGTTAGCAGAAATCAGGTTCTTAGATGCACAGAGTGTGAAGGCACCACGTGATTTTGCAGTCCAACCCACTCCACAGCCCATGGATTACCCTGAACGGTCCTAGCCACAATCTGTTACAAGCACCAGGAGCTAATGCACATGCCAATATATAGCTCCAGATCATTCATGCTAGGAAGCCAAGCAAGTGCTATGCTATAGGGGAATGTAAACATAATAAATTGGTCACAGTGATGATGACTGTTGAAGCCAATGCTAATTAAGGATAAACACAGCAACTATTTCTCTTTCCCTGCTAAGCAGTCGATTCCAACCACTTCACGATCAGATTAGCGTTGTGGTGACATTCATAAAATGGGCTCAGGCACAATTTCATAGGGCATCCCCTCCTGCAAACCTCCTCAGGTTTTATGGCTCAGACCCTTCTGCAGTTCCAGTCTGGTTCCTAAAGGGCCTGTTTTGGACCTGTCCACCAAGCTGCCCCCTTCCCCAAATGAGAGTGTGGCAGGGATGACGACTCAGGGCAACCCTAAGGCTCAAGATTCCCAACTGGATGCTGCTGTGGCCATGTGCTGGGGCATATGTGGCAGCATCCCTGAACCCCATCGAGCACGGTGAATGTGCCTCTCCTGCTTCCCAGCCCCAAGAATACAACAATAGGACCATAAACCAAAGCACACACAACTAACCCTGAAAAGCAAGTTCCGTGCATCCTGTGAATGGGATGCTTTTAGATGTGCAGGATCCTGCTCATAGGGTCAGCCCTCCTTAGTTAATCCCTGACGTATGGGTCCCACTGAATAAATGTCTTCCAAAATCCCCTTGCTCAAGACTGTGGCTTCCCTTCCAGAATTGATCCATCTCGTATCTAGTCTTTCTCTTCTTTCTTGACTTTAACTTCCCTACCATGATTGTCTTCTCCAGTGATGCACAAACTTACCCGTATTTGCTTTTTTAGAAAGTTGTTAGATGCCTGAAGTTTTGATGCTTCTCCCTGCAGAAAGAAAGAACACCAGGCTTCCCAAGTGAGTCCCTATATCTTTTGGTCAGTAAACAATTTAATCAAATGCTTGTTGGCAGCAAAACAATTTGGCCAGTAAACAATTTTGATCTAGGCTTAATTCTGAAGAAAAAGAGAGCATTCAAGAACAAAAGAAGAGTGCCACATTTGCAATATAGCTGCAGTATGCGCACACATTTTTAGACCATTGGGAGCCTCATTTTTCACCGCTGCAAAGCTTTGATGGGCATTCACATGCTTCCCTGAATGCTTCTCACCACCCACCTTTTTAATCACCTTTTGAACATGTTTACTTAGTTCTGTCTGAGATGCCATTATTCCCTTTCAGAAAAAGTAGATAAATATTAAGGGGAAGTTGAAAAGATAAGGTAATACCATACAATGCACTCTGTGTTCTTGATCTACTTTGAACTCTAACAAATGTTCATTTCCCCACAACCCTCCAATAATGTTCTGAGTGGAGTGGCTGATCCAGGGTTTAATTAAGCTGAGAGGAGTTCATCATTGAACTGGCTGTAATCAATGCAGCTTCCTGGATGTCATTTTGCGGCTGCTGAAGTAGATGGCATCTATTTTCTTTTATTTCATTATTTTATCTCAGAGAATTTCTCTATCACTTACCAGGGCTATTCTTTCTTAAACCTACCAAAATGGTTTACAGATAAAATCATGGTAAAATGCAATAAAAGCAATCATTAAGGCAAGAAAGCAGTGATCACACAATGAAGGCTCATTAAAGCAACCAGGGGTAGCCCATAATTCTAGCCGTCAGTGACACAACTAAGCAAGCAAAAGTGTCACAAGTTGTCAGTGTGAATCTGTGATCGAGCACCCTGCCTGATCTCAGTGGGGAGGTTAATGCCACATGGTAGTCACTACAGATGAGAAGGTCCTCCCCATCCAACTCCTTGGCCACACGAACTTCATAAGCCACCGCATGGTAAGCCAGGCCTCTCTGCCAGAATATCCAGGCTGGGGTGGCCTATACAGGAAAAGGCTGTCTCTCATAATAGACTACCCTGGTCCCCGTGTTTTTAGGTGGAGGCTTTTTAACGACTGCTGCAGAGATGCAGGAACAAGTTTACCCACAGGCCTTCTCAGTCTGCCCAGCCTCAGTGCAACATCACTGCGCTTCCTTAGATGCGAGGCTTCTTTGTTGTCTTCAGATTAGTGCAGCCCTCCCAGTCAAGTTTTGGCAAACAATTCGGAGGACCCCCTTCTCTCCCGACACATTTCAAGGTCTCACAGTTGACTGAGACAGACTGAACAGAGTAGTGTGGGCTTTCAAAGAGAAGGAGGCTGTGGTGAAGCTTGCTAGCATTCTCCCACCTCCCATGGGGTGAAGCCGGCAAGAGATCAAGACCTCCGTTCCTCTCCACCCAAGAGCAATTCCAGAAAGCAGGTGCAGCCCCAGGAATAACCACCGCGGGAGACATGGTGGTTTGCTTTTGAATAAGCACCACTGAAGTGAGTGTGATTAACCTCTGGATGTCTCTGGGTACATTTTCAGCGAGGTTTTCCTTGCAGGGGACAGGAGACGGAAAGCCACTTTGCATCTGCTCATCAGTTCACTGGGCAAGTTTGAAAGGGGGAGAGAGAGAGAAGTTGTGGGTGAAGAGACAGGAAAAGAGCCGAAGGCTGATCTTCATTATCCCCTCATCCGAGTTCCTGCTGTTTTGCTGAAGCCCAATACTCCCTTATGTTCCACTGAAGCCACCCCTCCACAGTGCCACAAGTTTAACACACACTGAAATATGTACCTCAGAAAAATGTGAATTATAAAAAAGCCACGATATATCTAGTTGGAAGAAATCTGGGCTATAACAGGAGGAACAGTGAGGATGGTTTGAGATGAGCATCAATGTTCCACCATTGAGTCAGGCATTACAACACCAGTTAAATGCCTAGTCTGGATTCCCCAAGCAAGCACTGCAGGTGCTCTTACTGCTGCCATTTCATTTCCATCCTGCTTCCCTGTAATGTTCTTGAAGCTGCTTAGAAAGCATAACACAAATGCATAACATAAAGCACTCCATTCATTTGTAGATGATTCACAGGATAAAACCAGGACATAACACCTCCAGCTTAATGGAACACGGCAGTGCCCCCATCCACTTCGAGTCTTACCTCTAATTCTTTAACTGTTTTCTCTCTGATATTTGCAATAGCAGCAAAAGTCATGGTGTCTTTAATTTCTCTTTCCATTGCTCGAATCTCCTCCCATTTCATGATAATTTGACTCCTCAGGGATGTAAGTTGCTCGACACTGGAAAGAGGAGGTGTTTCTGACTTCCCTGCCCTCTCTTTTTCTGCAAGTACAAAGGAGTGGTGGTCACCTGGATGGGAGATTATGCTTGTAGCTTTAATATCCAGGGGCTAAAGCAAATAGGGTCAATGCACTGGCAAATTCTGAGAAACGAACAGGAGCGAAATGGTTTGCCATCAAACACAGTCATAGGATCTCTCTCTTGGCAGCCTGCAGCACAAGGCTTTGATTTTACAGGTTCTCTGGATGCTCCATAAAATGCATCACATGTTACTACCATTATTCAAAGAAATGCTAATACTCACCTGCCGCTTTTGAGTCAGTCTGGCTCACCCACAGCTCAATTTCTAACTCATGTCTGAGTCTAAAATGTATAAGAAGGAAAGCTTTGATGAAGTCCAGTCTAGCAGAAGCAGTGTCTTCAGATTTGCACATTATAAGTCAGAAAAATGCAGGAGCAGAACTTAGTGGATGTGTTTATATAGGGATTACTAAAGACTCAAAGTGGCCCAAATCTGCACCTGGAACCAATGCGTGTTTCTTCATCCATCTATTTGCTTGAGACAGAAGCCACACAGATGGCAATTAGATCCCACTGATAACTCTTTCTCAACAAATAAAAGCAAACAAGTGCCAGTTTCTCTGGCCATTTCCATGTTTAAATACCATCATATTTTAGGGGCTGGTTTTTATCATGAGCTGCCTTGGGTGCTTGACAAAGGCCATGTAAGGCAAGATATAAAATTAAACAATGAACAGTCAACAAAGAACAGAACAAAGAAAATGTGCACACCATGAACAGCCTGTCAGGATGTTTATTTTGTAATGAGAGCTATTAGACAATTACACATCAAACCAGGCTTGTCTCATTTAGCTCCACCAGCCGCAGAGACCCATATCTGGGGTTAATCAACAATATACACAAGCTTTTCCATTGCTATTATAGGTGGGGATTCATAAAAGCAAACTCAAAGCTCTGAGCATTTGTGAATGCCAGTTACTGAAAGGAACTGCTTGATTAATTGGATCATTTCAGATTTAAAACAGCCCCATGAGATTTTAATACCAACGACTAAGACATCTAAGCAGGGATTCTGAACTACTATTAAACATTCACTGATATAAATTCTGGGGGCAGGAGTCCTCCTGGATATTGCAGGCATACAGAAAATGTGTCAGGCTTTATTCAAAGCCTTCCTTTCATGTGGAGGGTGGGGTGATTGTTGAGCTACAGAACTCTTAATGAAAGCTGAAGGCTATAGTCCTCCTGACATAGTTATTAGGAAATAAATCTCATTGGATCTCATGCGCCTCTGAGTAAATAAGTTTCGGATTGCACTGACAGCAGCAGCAATACACAGGTAGGCTATTTAAATCATGGGACTTAAGGAGCCTTACCAAACTGCCACATACATTCCATGGCGGAAAACAAGAAGAAAATGTTTTATGCTAAGTGGATTGTTCTGTGATGGGTGAGAATGAAGCATGGATGAGCCAGTTTGGTCCACAGGGGGAATGTAATTCCTGCACACCAGGAACAAGACTAAGGAAGCACACTCAGGATGCTTCCCCACCTCCCCCTAACTGTTCCTGCCACATTAATAGTATTATTGAGCACACAGCCTTTACCCAGAGCACAGCTGCTGTGAAAAAGGCAAAACCCATGATGGTCATAATTAGGAACAGAACTGAAAATAAAACTGCCAGGACCATAATTCCGTTATACAAACATTTGGTGCAGCTGCACTTAGAATATTGTGTACAGTACGACTGCCTGGCAACAGTGACACACGCGCTGGTGACTTCCCACCTTGACTTCTGTAACGCGCTCTACGTGGGGCTGCCCTTGAAGACGGTCCAGATACTTCAATTGGTTCAAAATAGAGCTGCCAGGCTGCTGGCATAGCTGCCATGGTGCAGAGCCATAGTCCCCCAGCACCACCTTCTGGAATCGGCCATCGAGATAGGAGCGGAACCACTGCAAAGCAGTGCCTCCAACCCCCAATCCCGCTAGCCTATCCAGAAGGATACCATGGTCGATGGTATCGAAAGCCGCTGAGAGGTCCAGGAGAACCAACAGGGACGCACTCCCCCTGTCCTTCTCCCTGCATAGGTCATCGTACAGGGTGACCAAGGCAGATTCAGTACCATACCCAGGTCTGAAGCCAGACTGAACTGGGTCCAGATAATCAGTTTCATCCAAGAGAGCTTGGAGTTGTCCCACCACCACCCGCTCTAACACCTTGCCCAGAAACAGGATGTTGGCCACTAGTCTATAATTAGTGGCCATCTCTGGATCCAGTGACGCTTTCTTCAGGACCGGTCGGACTACCGCCCGGACTACCGCCTCCTTTAAAGGGGCAGGCACCCGACCCTCCCTCAGAGAAGCGTTAACCACTTCCAAGATCCAGATCCCAATCTCGTGCTTGGAATTATTTATTAACCAAGACGGGCAAGGATCCAATAGGCAAGTGGTGGGACGTACTCGTCCCTTGTCCACATCATCAGGCCACAATAACTGAAATTCATCCAATAATTTTGGACCAGACAGCAGCATTGGTGTCTCCCCAGAAACCTCTGATTCACTAGTGGTGTCTAGCTCATGACGAATCTGAGCGATTTTCTCCCTGAAATGCATGGCAAAGTTGTCACAGCGGGCCTTTGAGGGTGGAACCAGATGTTTCTTAGGACCTGGACGAACCAGGCCTTGCACCACTCGAAAAAGCTCCGCCGGACGGCATTTTGAGGAGGCAATGGAAGCGGAAAAGAATCTCTTTTTCGCCGCCCTCACCGCCACAGCATAGGCCCGATAATGGGCTCTCAAGTGCGTTCGGTCAGATTCATCCCGTGATCTCCTCCACCTACGCTGTAGCCGTCTCCCAACCTCCCAAGTTGCTGAGGAGTTCAGGTAGGTGGGAGATCCTGCTTGCAGGATTTGGTGGACTGCTGGTTCACCGCTGTGTAAATGGAATGCTGGGCTGGATGGACTATGGCTCTGATTCAGCGTGGTTCTGGTGTGGGTTGATCACAGTGGGGCATGAAAGAGGTGGAGCTCTCGAGCGAAGAGTCACTTTGCCGGTCAAACACCACTTCCAGATCCTGGCCCCTGGTCTCAAGGATCAAGCTATCCCTGAGAGTGCTGACAACCCTGATCAAGGGAGGATGTTTTCCATAAATATTGTATACATTGTATGCAATAATCTCACACTTACATAACTTACTCTTCATTTCTTGCTAAGGCCAATTTGGATTTCTGCACCAGAGCCTGTATGTCATGCCTCTTCTCTTCTATTTCATGTGTCATCACTGTCCTCTTCTCCATGCCTTTTACTTCGTTTTGCAAAGACTGTTTTGTGGTAGAGAAAGGAATGATGCATTAGAATTTTCCAACTAGAGGGAAGGAAAGAAACTGTGGAAAAAACAAATTGAGCCATTTTGTTTAACTGCTTTTCTTCAGAAGCTCTCTTGATGGAAGACTGGGAATAAGGAATTCCATGGGCAAATCTTAATCCTTCTAATGCAAAACTCATAAAGAAGATGAA
Source organism: Varanus komodoensis (assembly GCF_004798865.1). NCBI lineage: Eukaryota > Metazoa > Chordata > Lepidosauria > Squamata > Varanidae > Varanus > Varanus komodoensis. The sequence goes on along the minus strand of NW_025335268.1, from coordinate 31,416,925 downwards.
GGAAAAGCAAGTTATTGTAGGAATATTCTGTCTCTGGTTGTTTGCTTATGTCATACAGAAATTGCAGTTCACCATGGAAACCTATACATAAATTTGTGGTTTTTACCAGGGTAAGGAACTTGTGGTCCTGGACTCCAAATCTCACCACCCACCCCAGCCAGCATAAAGATGACTGGCAGGGCTTACTGTACAACAAATTCTGGGGGACCACATAGAAACATAGAAACAGAGCGAGTCAGAAGGGGCCATCTAGTCTGACCTCTGGCACCAGCTGGCTCCTCTCACGACACGCCCACCATGTGGACGTCCAGCCTATCCTTGAACACCCGCACCGATGGGGCCTCAACGACCTCTCGTGGAAGCCCATTCCACACCCTCAGGGTCCTGACTGTCAGGAAGTGCTTACTAGCCATGATGTTACTAGCCATGATGGCTATCTTCTGTCAGAGGAGGTATGCCTATGTACACCTGTTTCTGGGGAAACATCGGTGGGAGAGGTCATTGCACTCCTGTCCTGCTTCTGGGTTTCCCACAGGCAGCTGGCTGGCCACTGTGAGAACTGCATATTGGACCAGATGCTCCGATGGCCTTCTGACATGGATGACAGAGCAGGCATTGAGCAGGGTATTGAATAAGATGAGCTTTAAGGTTCCTCCCAGCTCTGTGATTCTTTGATCTATCTGGCCAATTGCAGTGAGGGCCAGTTCCCATGCTTCCCTTCATTACTCAGAACCACCACTCACTAATTAATATTTGAACTGATTCCACTCCACTGAAAAGCCTCATGCTGAGGCAATGTGAGACAACACAAGCATTCTATGTGTGGTGTTCTAAAGGGGCCTTTGTGCATTTGGGGCAGACATGAGATACCACACTTTGGGCAATAAACACGGGGGGGGGGTGGTTAAAGAATTATAACCTCTGCTGTCATAGCCTTGTAATTTTAGATATTGCTGATGCCTATTTTCCAACATAAAACAGATAATGAAGAATACAACACAAGAATGCAGACCTATCTTGCTGCCCTCAGGAGAAAACTGTCTCATAACAAGACCAAAATCAGATTCAGCTGCTTGCCTGGCCAGGTTCTGCATGTGGACTGGTGCATCAGAGGACCTTCTCATCCTTCGCCTTGGGCAGGGGACTTCCTTGGGCAGCCCTATTTGTGGACGGAACCCTTTCCAACCACACATTCATTATACACTGATATGTATTGGATCCAAAAATGATCTTACCCTGTATTGTGTTGTAGGTAGAGAATCCAGGAGAATCACTACGTAGAGCTCATATTCATTCTGCAAGTCACAGTCAAATAAGGACATTATGAAACAGCTACACACATGAATCGAAAGACTGCTCTTTGCTGACCTTGATTCCCAGGTCCTGAATGTGGAAGTCTCACTCTCCTTTTCCCTTCATTTACAATGCATTTACAATTTCCTGTAAAATGCATTTGGATCTATAAGATACTGTGGTAAATGGTGATTGCACTAACAATTTTGTTGTGGTTGTTAGTCACAAAGTCGTGTCCGACCCATCGCGACCCCATGGACAACATTCCTCCAGGCCTTCCTGTCCTCCACCATCCCCCAGAGTCCACTCAAGCTCACGGTGACTGCTTCAGTGACTCCATCCAGCCACCTCTTTCTCCTCCGTCCCCTTCTTCTTTTGCCATCTATTGTTTCCAGCATTAGACTCTTCTCCAGGGAGCCCTTCCTTCTCATTAGGTGACCAAAGTATTTGAGTTTCATCTTCAGTATCTGGCCTTCTAAAGAACAGTCAGGGTTTATCTGCTCTAGGACTGACCAGTTTGATCACCTTGTGGTCCAAGGGACTCGCAGGAGTCTCCTCCAGCACCACAATTCAAAGGCCTCAATCCTTTGGCACTCAGCCTTCCTTACGGTCTAGCTTTCACAGCCATACATTGCAACTGGGAAAACCATAGCCTTGACTATACGCACTTTTGTTGGCAGGGTGATGTCTCTGCTTTTTAGTATGCTGTGTAGATTTGCCATAGCTTTCCTCCCCAGGAGCAAGCGTCTTTTAATTTCTTGGCTGCAGTCCCCATCTGCAGTGATCTTGGAGCCCAGGAAAATAAAATCTGTCACTACCTCCATTTCTTCCCCATCTATTTTCCAGGCAGTGAGAGGACCGGATGCCACAATCATAGTTTTCTTAATGTTGAGTTTCAAGCCAACTTTTGCACTCTCCTCCTTCACCCGCATCAAGAGGCTCTTTAGTTCCTCTTCACTTTCTGCCATTAGAGTGATATCATCTGCATATCTGAGGTTGTTGATATTTCTCCCAGCAATCTTAATTCCAACTGGTGATTCATCTAGCCCCGCCTTTCTCATGATGTGCTCTGCATATAAGTGAAATAGGCAGGGCGACAGTATATAGCCTTGCCGAACTCCTTTCTCAATTTTGAACCAATCAGTGGTTCTGTGTCCAGTTCTCACTGTTGCTTCTTGACCCACATATAGGTTTCTCAAGAGACAAATAAGATGGTCTGGTACTCCCATCTCTTTAAGAACTTGCCACAATGTGTTGTGATCCACACAATCAAAGACTTTAGCATAGTCAATGAAGCAGAAGTAGATGTTTTTCTGGAACTCCCTAGCTTTCTCCATGATCCAGCGTATGTTGGCAATTTGATTTCTAGTTCCTCTCTCTCTTCGAAATCCTGCCTGTACTTCTGGTAGTTCTTGGTCCACATACTGCTGGAGCCTAGTTTGTAGGATTTGGAGCATAACTGTGCTAGCATGTGAAATGAGTGCAATGGTGCAGTAGTTTGAACATTCTTTGGCATTGCCCTTCTTTGGGATCGGAATGTAAACTGTCCTTTTCCAATCCTGTAGCCACTGTTGAGTTTTCCAAATTTGCTGGCATATTGAGTGTAGCACTTTTACTGCATCGTCTTTTAAGATTTTGAATAGATCAGCTGGAATACTGTCACCTCCACTAGCTTTGTTGTTGCTCAGAATTCCTAAGGCCCATTTGACTTCACATTCCAGGATGTCTGGCTCGAGGTCAGTGACCACCCCATCGTGATTATCAGGGACGTTAAGCTCTTTCTTGTATAGTTCTTCTGTGTAATCTTGCCACCTCTTCTTAATCTCATCTGCCTCTGTTAGGTCCTTGCCATTTTGGTCCTTTATCATGCCCATCTTTGCATGAAATGTTCCCTTCATATCTCCAATTTTCTTGAAGAGATCTCTGGTCCTCCCTATTCTATTGTTTTCTTCTATTTCTTTGCACTGTTCATTTAAGAAGGCATTCTTATCTCTTCTAGCTATTCTCTGAAATTCTGCATTCAATTGGGTGTATCTTTCTCTTTCTCCCTTGCCTTTCACTTCCCTTCCTTCCTCAGTGATTTGTAAAGCTTCCTCAGATAGCCATTTTGCTTTCTTCCATTTCTTTTTCTTTGGGATGGTTTTAGTTGCTGCCTCTTGTACAATGTTGCGAACCTCCATCCGTAGTTCTTCAGGCACTCTGTCTATCAGATCTAATTCCTTAAATCTGACACCTCTACTGTATATTCATCAGGGATATGATTTAGGTCATACCTGAGTGGCCTAGTGCTTTTCCCTACTTTCTTCAATTTAAGCCTAAATTTTGCAACCAGACGCTCATGATCTGAGCCACAGTCAGCTCCTGGTCTAGTTTTTACCGACTGTATGGAGCTTCTCCATCTTTGGCTGCAAAGCACATAGTCAATCTGATTTCTGTGTTGACCATCTGGTGATGTCCATGTGTAGAGTCGTCTCTTGGGTTGTTAGAAAAGAGTGTTTGCTATGACCATCGTATTATCTTGAGAAAATTCTACCAGCCTGTGTCCTGCTTCATCATTTTGTACTCCAAGGCCAAACTTGCCTGTTATTCCGGGTATCTTTTGGCTTCCTACTTTAGCATTCCAATCCCCCATGATGGTAAGGACACCATTTTTTGGTGTTAATTCCAGAAGGTGTTGTAGGCCTTCATAGAACCGGCCAACTTCAGCCTCTTCAGCACCAGTGGTTGGGGCATAGACTTGGACTACTGTGATGTTGAATGGTTTGCCTTGGCTACGAACTGAGATCATTCTGTCATTTTGGAGATTGTATCCCAGTACTGCTTTTCCTACTCTTTCACTGACTATGAAGGCTACACCATTTCTTCTGAGGGATTCTTGCCCGCAGTAGTATACCTGATGGTCATCTGAATTAAATTAATCCATTCCTGTCCATTTTAGTTCACTGATTCCTAAGATGTCGATGTTCAGTCTTGTCATCTCTTGTCTGACCACATCCAGTTTGCCTTGATTCATGGATCTTACATTCCAGGTTCCTATGGAGAATAGATCTTTGCGGCATCGGACTTTCCTTTCACCACAAGATACATCTGCAACTGAGTGTCCTTTCGGCTTTGACCCAGTCACTGCATTCTTTCTGGCGCTACTAGTACTAGCCCTCCGCTCTTCCCCAGTAGCATATTGGACACCTTCCAACCTGAGGGACTCATCTTCCAGCATCATATCTTTTTGCCTTTTTGTACTGTCCATCAGGTTTTCATGGCAAAGCTACTGGAGTGGGTTGCCATTTCCTTCTTCAGTGGATCAGTTTTTGTCAGAGCTCTCTGCTATGACCTGTCCATCTTGGGTGGCCCTGCATTGCATAGCTCATAGCTTCATTGAGCTATGCAAGCCCCTTCACCATGACAAGGCAGTGATCCATGAAGGAGGCACAATTTGGCACTGTCAAATAATATAAGGTTTAACAATGTTGTTTGTTAATTGGTGAATGAAGCACTTTCATGCCTGTAGAAGCAAATCTTGCTTTGTCCAGTGGGAGTACTCCCTTAAAATTTCCTTCTGAGCACAGTCTTACATATAAAAGTATGTCCTTATTATCAAAACTTCAACATAGGGGCTTATTTGAAAAAACTGCAAGAATTTTGCCATTGAAGTGTGGAATGCTTTAATGGAACCCCTTATTTAATGGAATTTAATGGAACCCCTTAAATGGAACATATTTCCCTGCTTTTTGGTAGTCTAAGCATCTAGACTATAAAATATGGCATACTGAAATAACCGAAACGTGCACCTCTATGATATCCAACATTGTTGCGGGGGCATAGAATTCTTAAAGCCCCCAGAACTTGGACTCCAAAGTCTGAGCCCCCACCCCAGTCCACTCGCAGGCAGCATGGAAAGAACTGCACCCACAGGGTCTCTGAAGATGCAACTGGGCCTCAGGATGGTGCGAAAGGGGCAGGCCAGGGCACAAAGCAAGCCTCTCGGTTCAATGAAGTGTGCGAGGTACCACGGCCACTGTGCCTAGCCCTGTACATGGGATGCGCATGAGCCTTCCTGTTCTGCGGCTTCCTTGCCTCTGCAGTGGAAGGCACTGGGTTGTACCCTAAATCTCTTAATAGAAGGCCACATCCAAATTCCATCAATATTTCAATATGTTTATATATTAATTAATCCAATTAGCTGTCTTTCAAGAATGCAGACTCCCAAGGCATGTTATTGCATAAAAGCATGCAGCAAATGCATGAATAGAATATTATTTTAAAATGCATTTCTAAAACATAATTCTGATCTTTATAAAAATATAATTTCAATATCATAAAAGATCCAAGTTTTACAATATGGATACTGCCTTTGATTATGCATTTATTTCATTCATTCATTCATTTATTTGGTTCAACAAGGCATTTCCACAGCAATTTTAACTTGTTTCAGGAGTATAAGCAGAGATGAGCCATGTAAATTATGCATTGCCTGGGATGCCTTGCACAAGCACAGTAAGGGGATGAGCCACACTTGTTTATTTTCCCCACCCTGCATGCAGCATTGATTTCCCTAATTCCTCTTTGTGGTACATCCTACCACGTTGTCAGAAACCAGGAGGCCTGGCTGGTTTGGGTGATGGGAGACAGCAACAACCCTCAATCAATAACCCATGGATTGATTGTCTGAGAGCTGCTGCCTCCCCAGACAAGCCATACTATTTATTTATTTGTTTGTTTGTTTGTTTGTTTAGGGGACTTCTATGCCGCCCCATTCGCTGAAGCCTCGGGGCGGCTCACAACCATAAATAAATAGAATCCAGTAAAACAATATAAATTAATTTATATTGTTAATTTATTGTTAACAATTAATTGTTAAGTCACCCTGGCCAAAGAATAAAATAAATAAATAATATTAACAATTAAAATAACATTTGAATAAAAAGGTCTTCGCCTGGCGCCGAAAAACAAATAATGATGGCGCCAGGTGGACCTCTCTGGGGAGCGCATTCCATAGATTGGGTGCCACCGCAGAGAAAGCCCTCCTCCAAGTACTTACCCTCCTAATTTCCTTCACGGAGGGTTCCTGGAGAAGGGCCTCTCCCGCTGATCTAACTGAAATTAATCCATTAATTTTGGACCAGACGGCGACATTGGTATCTCCCCAGAAGCCTCTGAATCACTAGTAGAGTCTAGCTCATGACGAATCTGAGTGATTTTCTCCCTGAAATGCTTGGCAAAGTCGTCACAGTGGGCCTTCGAGGGTGGAACCAGATCTTTCTTAGGGCCAGGACGGACCAGCCCTTGTACCACCCAAAAAAGCTCCGCCGGACAGCATTTTGAGAAGGCAATGGAAATAGAGAAGAATTTCTTTTTCACTGCCCTCACCGCCACAGCATAGGCCCAATAATGGGCTCTTAAGTGTGTTTGGTCAGATTCCTCCCATGATCTCCTCCACCTACTCTCTAGCCGTCTCCCAGCCTGCTTCATCGCCCACAATTCAGATGTATACCAAGGGGAAAGAGAGGGCTCTGCCTGGCGGGAGAGGACACTTAGGAGCGATCGTGTCAACAGCCCTAGTCATCTCCCCATTCCATAATTCGACCAGAGCCTCGACAGGAGCACCAGTCTTGTCAGCCAAAAACTCCCCCAGGGCCTTCAGGAATCTGTCCGGATCCACCCGGCTCCGGGGGCAGACCCACGCAATTGGGTCTGCACCCTTACAGAGGGAGAGGCTGCTTTCGAGCACAAACCTCACGAGGAAGTGATCTGACCATGACAGGGGTTTCAGACATAAATTCCTCACCCTCAGACCACCCTCTTCCTGCCCCATCGAGAAAACCAGGTCCAGAGTGTGTCCATGTTCATGGGTCGGGCCTGTGACATGTTGAGACAGCCCCATGGCTGTCATGGAGGCCATGAAGTCCTGAGCCGCCCCGGTCAGACCAGACTCCGCATGGAGATTGAAGTCCCCCAGGACCAACATCCTGGGGGTCCTCAACACCAGGTCCGAGACGATCTCCGTCAGCTCAGGCAGGGCAAGTCATGGCAAGTCATGCCAACAACGATGATCCACCCAATGTGTGACGGGCATGCACAGCACGCTTGACAAGCTGCCGTGCTGCGATTGGGCGAACCAGGGAAAAGTCTTTCCTTGGTGAAAGAGGAGTCTTCCGCCTGCATCATATCACTAGTCCATAAAAGGCAAGTCCCAACACGGTTCATTACAAAACTGTCATTTAAAGAACAAAGCAGGAATGGATCTGAATCCTGCCTAGACTCAAACAGGATTCAGATCTCTCTTTCCTTCTTACCCTCCTCGTGTAGCAGGCAAGTCACACGCACGGAGGGTGATCCGAATTAGGACCACAGCAGGGGCAGCAAAGGCATAAGCCTCTCCTCCTTCCTGGCTGGGCCTTCATCCTGATCTCTTTCTCTCTTTTTCCCTCTCACAATCTCATGCATACACTCACACACAAGCACTACTATGGCCATTCACTTTCTTAAAGGTCACACAACTGCTAATTGTGCAAATGGTGTCACATCTAAAATGGTCATGTTGAACAAGTTACGAATTTTCACATTTTAGTACTCTAATGGCATGGTATTATTATTAGCAGTAACGACCCCGTAATACATAGGTTAAGATTCAAGAATCCCAGAGCTAGCAAGAGGATACAAATGTTGTCTTTGCACTGCAGTGGGATCTGACAGTCAATGAGGTCTCATAAGGTCACCTAAGTCATTTGATGAAAGAGGAGGAGGAAGAAATGTGAACCAATCTGTGTAATTTGTAGTATATTCTCTGGGCCTTTCTGTACCCTAGCAATTCCAGAGTGGTGAAATTGTTCAGCAACTTGACCTATTTCTATATGAAAGAGTGGGGATTTGCCTGATAGGTGGACAAATTTAATTGCTCTGGCTTCTTTCTGAAGCACAGATCTACTTACAAATGCAATCCTCCATAATGGCTTATGCAAGGGGCAGCTAAACTCTTCCTAGAGCATCAGACTGTTACTATTGTCTGATTGATTTACACCCTGCCTTTCTACCAAAAATGGCACTCGAGGTGACTAGCTGAAAGTGGGAAATGGAAAAATATTGCACCCCACAAAGAACAGCTTTTGTGCATATCCCTTTGTAATCAGTGCTGTTGATGCAGAGAGGCCTTTTGAGCAATATAGAGTTGTAATTCTTTTGTTGACTTGGGTCAAAGATAAATGAAAGAAGGATTGAGTATTGTTGTGCTTGTGCTTGTGATATGTATTTATATTCCACCTATTCTCAGTACTGGGAATAGAGAGTTAAATGGCCAAAGCAAGTCATCTGAGAACCTCTTAGGATATGATGCACTAAACATTATGAGCAGCACTTACTTTCACTTCCCTCAGTATATCACCAAATATCAAAGAGCTGTTGCAGATATCTTCAAACACATCACCAACAGCTTGCAACCGGTAAAAATGTGGACGATTGCAATCACAGATATTCCGGAGTGCCTAAAAGAAAATAAAAATTAATCCATAATGTATATTCAGGTCTGTTGCCTGGCACCATACAGCCAAAATATGAAGTTAATATTTTCCCAATCTCACGGTCTTCCAGACCAAACACTGTTCCAGGTGGTGTGTGAGAAGCCCAATCACAGAAAGCACTTTTGTTAAGTAGGTTCCAGGAAAGAATATTGCTCACTGCCAGTCTCATCCGGATAACTTTTCACATTATCTGGAAGTTCACGTGATCTTGCTGTGGGTTAAGATGTGTATGTGCTATCCTAAAACACAAGATTTTATAAAATTGTGCACCCAGGCAGGGCATATCTGAGTTTTAAAAAGTTAGGATTTGCAACCTGTATAACATTTGCAGAATTTGCAGAATTTCTCAGCTGTGGTCTGGGAGGCTGGAGGTTCTTTGAAGTCCCACCTGGGAGCTGTGGTGCTCTTGGAGCTGGTACTCCACAGGCTGCGCCATCACAACATGCCCCTTGCAGCCAGCATGGGAAGTCACAACTGGACTTCCAAAGGCGGAAAAAGGGGCATTTGAGGAAGGCAAGGAGGGGAGCAGGCTGGATCCACAGGCACTGGCACAAGTCTCCCAAACTCCTTCCTTCCTCCTCTTTAGGAGTTTATCTAGAAAGCCATTCCCAGCATGGGACATGGTGGTGGCAGTGATTGTTACAACTGTTCTCTCCACCTGTAAAGGAAGCAAGAAAGGAGAAGGGCCTTTTCAGGAGTGGTGCCCCATTTATGGAGCTAGTTTGCCCAGGAGGTATGCCTGATGCCAACACTTTATACCTTTCAGTGCCAGCTCAAAACCTTTTATTTTGCCATCATTGTAATTGTCGGTCAGTGGCCATGCTTTTATATTGTTTTTTATCTAAATGATGACTGGTTGCTCTTGTTTGATATGTTATTTATTTTTATTCTATTTTCTCATTTTTGGGCATTATTCCTTTGTATTTTTGTGATTTCTTGTATATAGATTTTATGGATAGTTGTGTTGTTTTAATATTTGCAGACATTTGTAAACCATGAAAAAGCATGTGCTGAGAGAACGGACTATTAAAAAAACTTAATTAATTAATAATAAATACAACTGTGCTTTGCTCTGGGCGCAGGAGGCACATAATCCTCCTGGTCTGAGAACTACATGACTTGCTGCAGGGATTGTTCCCTGAGATGCTAAATGTCAGCTTGGATGCCAAAACAAGCCATTCAGGGGTGCTCAAAATACGTTTTGTTAAATACTAGAAAGAACACGTACTTTTGCTCCCATAAAATAGGTGTGAATTCCAACAACTACATCTCCTCCTATACGTCATTACTTTTGTTCCTGAGAAGTGAGTGCCATTGGGTTAGGTGAAGGACACCGTTGCCGCGAAGGTTGCAGCAAGCTGTAATTTAGCAGCATAGCTAAAATGTGGCAGCTCAAGAGTTCACAGCAGGGTGGACATCTCCAGAAAACTGACCCCTTGGGCTGCTCCATAGTATATGCAAGTTGATTTAGCATTTGAGGAAATGGTTGGCAGAATCCATTCCAGGTTATCCAGGTAGTTGGCTAGGGCATGCAGGGCTATTTTCTGTCTAAACATGTATAGGATAGCACCCTAAATTTACATGGGTTTGGATGGATCTGCTAGCTCTTTATAATACCTCTCTAATTATTTACTTACCTGAGCCAATTTTCTTTCATGTTGTTCTGCTGACTTGCTCCCAATGAAATCATTCTCTAGCAAATCCCGCTTAGCAATAAAATCCTTCTGAAATTGCATGAACTTGTGAAATTGGTCTGTTTTGGTCACGCCAGCCAAGTAGGAAGGAAGGAATTGGTATTCATCTTTAATCCCCTGCATAACACAAAGCTGACTGTTTCTGGTTGGTTTGTATTTCAATATCTTCAACTCTGGAACTTCTAGCTCTTCCTGTATAAGCTTCTTTTGAAATAGGCCAACTCCACCCTCTGTTTCCTCAGGAGTGTCCTTTTGTTGTGGTTTGAAGGCAGCAGCACCGAGCGAAATGCTTACTGGAGCTCGAGAGCTGGCCTTGGATGCCCAAGGCTGACGACACGAATGAGAAGCAGATTTGGCCCGGGTGGGAGTTGGTGTGCCAGCATAACTGGTTGAAGTATTCTTCGACTTTCTAGATGCCTCACTGGGTGCTGTGAACTGGGCTCTTCTTCTGGGTATCAAGCCAGGGTTTTTTGCACTCTCCCAGTAACTGTGTTTTACTAACACCTGAGGCCTGAAAAGCTTGTCATGGTTCAGGTGGCCTGAGGTGTAAAGTTGAATTTGAGCTTTGTGGGCCTTCTCCACTCCATCTAAGAGGTCTGTAAGGCTGTCTTTTTGCTTCTTTTTTGCCATGCTGAATGTTAGTCACTGTGCATATAAACAGAGCTTACAGCTTTAGCAGAATAAAGGAAAATGCTCAGCTCAACATCCCTCAAGCATCACTAATGACCCCCTGATTTTAGTGGGTTTACTCAAGCTATGACTAATTCTGCATCCAATTCTTTGGGTGGCTTTGCATGGCAGGACAAGCCATAGCGGGAGAGGGAGATCACCATTGTTCATCTGTCATGTTGTCCAAAACCATCATCATGGTTTTTCAGCATGGTACACTGGGTCTTTAGAAACTATGAACAGAGACAACCGTCTGGCTCATTGTGACACCCCAAAACACAGCTCATCTTGGCACCAAGGCCAGAACCAAAGAGAGGTCCTGTGAAAGAGATGAGGAACCAGCTGCAGAATTCTCAACATCCACAGTGAAGCATCATTCCTTTCATACTTTGGAGACAATATGTACAGGTGTAATACACATCGGGACCCACAGTTCTGTCAGCTAAGTGTGCACTATCAGAAGAATGAGCTTCATTTTTCACCCCTTAAGAGAGCAGACGCACAAGCGAAAGCTGCCAGCAACTTTTTATACAAAGGTGGACAGAGAATCAAGTCATTGAAAGGGGTAATTTACATCCAATTACTGAGGTCCGCCTTAGCTCCAAGGATGAAAAGCCAACATTCTTCAGAGTAGGCATTTGATTACTCCTTTCTGGACATTTTTAGGTACCATGACCCCCTCCACTATCCTACAGAATATTTGGGAGCATTAAGTGACCCCTCTGTGAAGCTGGTCCAATGTTCCTGACCAACAGGAATTGTCCATGAATGTCAAGGAAACCCCTTCCTTGGGGTGGAGTTCCTCACTTCTGAGGAACTCTCAATCCATAAGGTAACTCCATGACCATGACCATGGACAGGGATTCCTGATACAAGGTTTTGGAACTGGGAGCTAATTGGAAGAGATAATGCAGGTGTCCTCAGTACAGACATACCTATTGCTTCACTACCTGAAACAGAGGTTTTGTCACAGCTCCCTCTGGTGGCCTGATGCTGAAGAGCAGCACAATTCATTCTGCAAATGCTTGCAGGACCACAATCAGTCCAGTAGCTACTTACTGAGACCAGAGCCTGTGCAATCATGCAGCACAGCCAGAAACCCTGAAAGGCCAGATCTGGCGCAGCAGCATGGGCTTTGGTAGCAGCTACATCATGTTCTTGATGTCGCCTTGCCTTGCCTTGCCTTGAACTGTGTTTGAACCCCACTCTGCTTCTGCTTCTACCCTTGTCTTTGGTCTGACCCCGCCATGCCTGGTGCCTTGTTCCTGACCCTGCTCTGCCTTACTAGTATCCAAGCTCAACATGCTGCTGGACTGTTCCTTAGTCTCTGACCCTTCTCTGCCTTTAGCAGTACCTAAGTTCAAAGCATGACTTCTGTTTGGGCCAGCCTTTGCCTCTAGCCCTCTGCAGCATCCTGCAAAGTCCTCCATTTCTCCACAGGTCCTGGTGTTCTCGCTATAGGTGTCTGTCACCTAAGTTACAGTGCTGACGAAGTCCTACATTTTAACAATAGGAGCATTTTGCATTGTAGGTACAAAGGTAATGACAATTTGTTGTTAATTACAGTATAGGGCTGAGTTTTTGTAAAGATACAGGAAAGACTGTAGTGCTCCTGTGAGAGATTAGTATTTTATCATTCTATTTGTGGAGTTGAGGATGCAAATCCACACAAAGCACTATGCCAACAGTTCAGCCTAATATGATGAGCGGGATTCTGTTGTTACCATGTTCCTTATCAAGAGAAGTGCCTCACTCGGCTTTAACCAGTCTGCCAAGAGTCTTTGCCATTGCTTCTGGGCACATGCACTCAGGATAATTCTTGTATATGTTTAAAATGTTTCCTAGCTGTTTTCAGGGTAAAACTCCCCCCAGACCAGCTTAGATCAAACAAAAACATAAACATAAAACTACAAAATCCATTCCAATAAAGTGCGCCATTTAAGACATTCCACAGCCCAGCAAACTCACACAGAAATTATTTACACAATTAAAGAGAGAGCAATTTAAAAGCAGCAGCAATATAAACCATAACAACTCAGAAATTCAGTGTCACACCTCAGCCAGAAACTGCTTGAAATGAATAGGTTTTCAAGATCCAGTTAAAATCCAGTACCCATTAAGTCAAACTTACATAAAGACGTGCATAACTTGGGAGGAAAAATTTACCTGATGATGGCTGAAACTTCCAAATTGGATGTTGCCGGTCTGAAGCACCAAAGGATCCCTGTAGGCACAGCACTTAGCACCTGGTCCAGAGTCTCAGCCACTGCTTTCCAGAAGGGGTGCTCTCCTGGCCATCTGTTCCACTGAGAGAGACCTAAAGTTCTTTCCTGCTCAGATTATGCTCTCCATTGTCTTGAAATAGTGCAGATAACCTTGCATATCTCTTGGTAGCTGACCAAAGACTGGTGGATAAGTTGCCTATTTGTTACCCAGATGTGGCAGCCCCATAATAGGAAAGAATGAATGGGACCCCTGCAATGATCGGATATCCCTGCCAACCAATGCTTTGCTGTCACTTTGAAAATGATGGATGTTGAAAATAAAGAAACACACTAAGTGTATTTCATTGCTCTGACCATCTTAGGTAAATTCCATATATACAATAGCACAGCTAGGTGCACGAGTTGAATTTCCCTATTTCCCTTTTCTTTCCTGATATTAAAATTAAAAATAGCATATACTACTAGTCCTACTGACAATTCTGAAACTAAGTAGACAGCAAGATCAATGTGACATTTTCTACTTTACCCTGCATAAATGGCACCTCCACAACACAGAAAATGAAAAAGAACAGTCACACACGCAATAATCTAACGAATCCATAAACAAAGTCAAGACACATTAACCTGAGCACTAACTTACAATTCATAAGCTCCACAAAGTATCTGGCATAACTGCTTCTTTTATGCTGGTTCGTTACCAAGGAGGTCAGTCAAACATTCTGAGTTCTTCTTAGGCTTTCTGTGGCTGTTAAGCAACAATGCAGGACTGACCGGTGTGAACAAATGCAGTCTCCGTTCCTGGATGTCTCCTTACCAGGAAATCTTTCTTTGCAACAGGAAAAAAAAGAAAAAGAAAAAAGAGGATAAGAAGAGGAGGAGGAGGAGGAGCTTTACTTGTCAGGCCTGCTTGTTAAAAAAAAGGCTAAATATCTCAGCCAACATTCCAGCATTTTCCAAGTTGTTCTACTGAATTAATAGTGAAGAGAAAGATTACTCTGACTAGTGGTGATAATGTGTGTACTTGTGACTTGCGGGTGGGACAACATTAAAGAAACAGGGTGGAAATGAATAAGAAGGCAACAGGAGGGTTGTAGCTGGCAGCCAAATAGAATCCCTCCAGCTGCTCGGGTCAGTGAGCAAACCTAACCGGGAAGCATCAGAGAGTGGCCCATTTTAGCATATTTCCATTAGAAGGGCCTAATGGGAATAAGATCTTCGTGCAGTTCCTTCTTTTGGTGAGTGCAGGAAGGCAATGTGCCTGGTCTAGGTCTACTTAACGAAGAGGAAAGCTCTTGATTGTGCACTAAATACGAGTCAGCTAGCTTATAAGTTGTTTAGCAGCAGTTAATGCAGGTTGCTTACCTGTAACTGATGTTCTTCGAGTGGCCATCTGTGCATTCACACATATGGGTGCTGCGCCTGCACAGTGCCTAGGCCGGAAAGATTGAAAGCTAGCGGTTTTGGCGGAAAAACTCCACTCCCCTCTCCCTCAGCAGTATATATAGAGCGGAGTGTCCACCATTTTCCCCAGTCTTTGAAAGACCAAACGTTCTCCACCTTCCGGAAGAGGATGGCATAACAGCCCATTAGGTACCATGGCAAAGCACACAGTACCAATGAAAAACACCACTCACCGACACCGAGTGGGGCCAGCAGGTAGGTTGTGTGAATGCACAGATGGCCACTAGAAGAACATCAGTTACAGGTAAGCAACCTGCTTTTCTTCGTCATGGCCTCTGTGCATCACACATATGGGTGAGTAGTAAGCTTACCAGAGTTGGTGGAGGGTGGTGTCATCATTGAAGAACAGCAGAGGGAACAGCCCTCCCAAAGGAACAGTCTCTTCTGGCACGCACATCAAGGCTAGGTAGTGCTTTGCGAAAGTACACAGAGTAGCCCAAGTCGCAGCTTTGCAAACCTCTTGGATTGGGATACCCATGGCAAATGTGGAGGAAGTTGCCACTGCTCTAGTGAAATGACCCCTCAGAACAACAGGTAAGTCCATCTTTGCAAGTTGGTATGCCAATGAAATAGTCTGAACTATCCATTTCGACAATCTCTGAGATGAAACAGGTAATCCTTGGTCCCGTTGAGAGTACTTCACAAATAGTCTATTAGAACGTCTAAGAGATTCTGTACGTGATCTGTAAAAAGCTAAGCAGCATCGCACATTTAAAGTATGTAAGGACCTTTCAATCGGGTTTGACAGAGACAGAAAGAAGGCAGGTAACACAATCTCCTGATTCAAGTGGAACAGCATGGCCACTTTGGGCAGAAAGGAAGGATCCATTCTCAGAACCACCTTTATAAAAATTAAGATAAGGTGGATCTATTCAAAGAGCACAAAGTTCACTGGCTCTACTAGCTGATGTAACTGCAACAAGAAAAGCTGTCTTCCATGATACGAGACGCATATCCACAGTCACTAAGGGTTCAAATGGTGGTCTTGTAAGTGCCTGAAGACAACTGAAAGACTCCATGTGGGCATTATAGGTCGAATACAAGGATGAAGATTTTGTACTCCTTTCAGAAACTTTCTTATAAGCGGCTGTGAAAACACCGACAATCCCTGTATTGCACCACGATAATGTGATACAGCAGCTGCATAGACTTTAATTGACGAAGGTTTAAGTCCTGAACGATGTAGTTGTAACAGAAACTAAAGAATATTCTCTCCCGAGGCTGCCGTTGGAATGAACGACTGTGATTCCGCGGAAGATGAGAAGCGGAGCCACTTTGCTGCATAAGACTTTCGAGTTGATGGTCTTAGTGCAGACTCGAGAATCTTTATAACGTCTGGGTCTAAAAAGCTCGGTCCCGACGGTACATCTATCAGTACCGAGGCATTGAGGAGGTCCAATTGATCATGTGTTGAAGTACCAAGCGACCTTGTAGAGCTTGGTACTGGAGCCATGTCGGTAATCAACGAATTCGCCACGCTGTGAGGTTTAATAAGGGCAAGTCCAGGTGATGGACAGCACCTCCTTGTTGAGTTAGCAGATCTTGTCTCGATGGAAGACGAAGGAAGGTGTTGTCCGAGATTCGAAGGAGGGTGGAAAACCACACTTGATGAGGCCACCAAGGTGTTATCAGTATTCCTGTGGCATCATCGTGCACGATCTTTGAAATGACTTTTGTTAGTAGTGGAATAGGTGGGAACGCATAAATTCTGAAGTTTGTCCAAGGAATCATAAGAGCGTCTCCCATCGATCCCGGTCCTATTCCCGCTCTGGAGCAGAATCTTTTGCATACCCTGTTCCTGTGGGAAGCAAATAGGTCTATGTCTGAATGTCCCCAAAGTTGAAAGAGCTGAATGCAGACCTGATGATTTAACTCCCACTCGTGGGTCATCAACATGTGTCTGCTCAGAGTGTCGGCTTCCTCGTTGTTGGTCTCAGCAAGATGGACCACTAGGAGGGTTATACCCCTCGAGATGCACCATTCCCAAATGTCCATGGACAGGCGAGCTAGGGCCGTGGACTTTGTTCCGCCCTGCTTGTTGATATAAAACACCGCCACTACACTGCCAGATGTGATCTGTACCACCTGTTGGAGGACAGTTGCCTCGAAGGACTGAAGTGCTTTGAAGATTGCTAAGAGCTCGAGGTAATTGATGTGGCTCAATGACTCCTGATGGCTCCACATGCCCTGAGATCGGAGTCCTGCGCATACCGCGCCCCACCCGATGAGCGAAGCATCAGTATACAGAGTCAGCGTTGGGTGGGGAGCCTGGAACGGGGTACCCACATTCAAGTTGGTTGGGGTAGTCCACCAAGTCAACATCCGTAGAACAGAGCAGGGCATTCGAAGTGGTTTGTCGGGCAAATCTTGTTGTGGACGGAAGTTCTTGTTGAACCAGAGTTGAAGAGGACGAAACCTCAACCTGGTGTGTGGGACAAAGGCAACAGTGGCAGCCATATGCCCCAGAAGTCTCTGAATTGAGAGCACTGGGTCGACGTTGTTGTCGAATCCGAGAAATACAGGAACGGACACTGTCATGACGAGCTGGGGGGAGGAACGCTCTCGCTACCGTGGAATCCAGACGAGCTCCAATGAAATCTATCACCTGCGTAGGGACAAGGGATGATTGTTCATGGTTAATACAGAGTCCTAGATCGCCCAGCAGTGCACAAGTCACTTGAACAGCTGACAGAAGACTTTTGCGGGTCTGCAAAACTATAAGCCACTCATCCAGGTAGGGATACACTTGGATGCCCTGGAGCCATAGGTGTGTACACACCAGGGCCATACATTTCGTGAAGTCCCTTGGGGCCATAGCTAGTCTGAACGGGAGGACATTGAATTCATATATGTTGGTCCCAGTGGTGAAGCGCAGAAGACGTCTATGACTTGGATGGATCAAAATATGGAAGTAAGTATCTTTCAGATCCAGTGGGGCGAACCAGTCCTCTCTCCTCAGCAGTGGAAGGATATTTTGAAGGGTAGTCTTCCAAAATTTCCTCGGCTTGATAAATTTGTTGACATTTCGGAGGTCCAAAATCGGACGAAGACCACCATCCCATTTAGGGACCGTAAAATATCTAGAATAGAATCCGTGAAGCCACTCGGAGCTAGAGAGTTGTCGAATCGCACCTTTATGAAGCAGTTGATGTATTTCATCCACTAATACCGGGGAACACGGTGTAAATCGAATCAGGCTCGACGGAGGAACGGTATTGAATTCTATTCTATATCCGAGCTAGATGATGGATAAAACCCACCAATCAGATGTGATGGACTCCCAGATGGGGAGTCGGCCTTGCAGCCATTCCCCAAAAGGGAGGAGGAAGGGTGGGAGGAGAGGTGGAGGAGAGGTGGAGGAGAAGTTCGCCCGTCCCATCAGCGTTGGCATTTTTCCGTTTTGAAATGGCGACGGCCTTGTTGAAAGTGCTGGTGGGGTTGTTGTCTTCTGCATTGTGGTCGCTGTTGGTATTGTCTCTGCAGGGGCTGGTAACAGTAGGATGGACGCAACCATATCCACTTACATTTTTGCTGTCCCGGCAATTCCATCCTTCTTGCTGTCATGTGGGATTCATGGATGGACTTAAGTTTATGGTCCGTCCATGAATGAAAAAGACCGGATCCATCAAAGGGCATTTCTTCTATGCGCCTTTTCATCTTGTCGGGGAAGTTGCAATTCCTCAACCAGGCATGCCTTCGCAGTGAGATGGCCCCGACAAGAGCCCTCGAATCCATATCCACATGGTGACAAACTGTGGATAGTTGCTGTATAGTCACCTTCATCCTCCTTGATGAAGGTCCTAGCCAAATCCCGTTGTTGTTCCAGCAGGGGGGGCGATGATGTTGTTCAGCCTCTGTATTATAAAGAATTGATACGTGGCCAGGTAGTTGGACATATGAAAACCAAGTCCTGCAGCTGTGTAGACCCTGCATGCCAAGGTATCAATCTTACGGCCCTCTTTGTCTTGGGAGGTGGTATGTCCCCTGGATTCCCTGCCTTGGGATGATTCAACCACCACGGAATTTGGCTTGGGATGATGAAGCAAGAAGGGTATGTCACTCTCCCAGGCACAATACATGGATTCATGTCTTCTCACGGTGGGCTGTGTCTGCGAAGGCAAATCCCAGGGTTGAGTCATCGCCTGCCGCAGCATTGTAATAAGCAGCAGGACAATTGCAGATGATTGCTCTCCCCTGACAATGTCATAGAACTTGTCAGTGCTCAGATCCGGCTGGTGTTGCGCCTCGATCTTGAGCGACCAAACAAGTCTAGACATGAGCTCCCCGAACGAGATGTGGGGCTCTTCCAGTAACGCTGGGCCCTGAGACATTATCAAAACATCAGGGGAAGTGGATTCTGCATCAGAATCAGAGTCAAGTCCGAGGTGGTACAGTCCCGACAAGGAACTCCCTGGAGAAGTGGGGCATTCAGGCTCCACACGTCTTGAGGTAGACAGCATATCTCCATGTGTGGAAGGCGAGGAACAGTCCCTTGGTTGAGGATGAAACCCAAAGGATTGGTAGTCATCTGAGCCCAACGGATAGTTGGAGTAGGGCTGGAACCATCCTTCTTCTCACCGTTCATCCATCCAGGACTGAGGTGGTGGTGGAGAGGTCAAAGATGGGTCCCGAACTCTTGCCAGAGGCTTCGGGGCTGGAGACCGAGCCCTGGGAGGGGAGTCTTGAATCTCCCCATCAGAGATAGACTCACAATGAGGTTCCTCAGCCAGATCAATGGCTTGGCCCTGTTGAGAGGCAGGTTGTATCGGGGACCCCAGTGGGGTAACCTGCATCACTGCCTGAAACATTGGTACCAATGGCATAGGTACCGAAGCTGCCATCGGGATCGATGGTGCTGTCAAACCCGAATCCCTGTGCCTCTTCTTATGGGGCATTTTAGCTGCTTTATCTTTCTTCGTCTTTTTGTGGGAAGAAGAGTGATCCGAACCTCCATGCTTCCTCTTCTCTCGTTGTTTACGTGGGGGAGAGAGGAACCATTGAGCCCCGGAGGGGGAATTTCCATCATTCGATGGTTGCGGCTGAGGCAACGGCGGCGTGGCCAAAGGGCGTTGTCCGGGCTTGCCTGAGGCAGAGGCTGGGCATTGGCCTGATGCAGTTGGAGCAGCAGCCTTGTGCTTAGCTGATGGAGCATGCGCTGGCCCAGGCTTTGCAGAAAGCTGATCTGATTGCATCAGTGCTTGGCCCCATAGAAGTTTTCGCAAGCAATTCTCCCTATTTTTTCAAGCCTGCTTGGTAAAAGCAAGGCAATGGCAGCATTTATCTGTCCTGTGCCCCTCGCCAAGGCAAAGGAGGCACAAGTCATGAGGGTCTGCCGGGGACATCTTGGACCCACATTCCGCACATTTGCGGAAGGCCGCTCGCTGCGCCATTGTAGAAAAAGGAAGGAATAAAGTATAGGAAAGAGGGTAAGATAATATTTTTGTTAATATTTTTTTTAATAAGTAGAACTAAGAAAACGGAGAAGGTATAACAAGGGAATAATAACTTGGAATAATAGTAACGAAGAGTAACAGGGCAATAAGAATAAAAGAGCAAATACTGAGTCGAGCAAGAGACAAACAGGCACGAGGCACCGCGAACAGCGGTTGCAAAAGACTGGGGAAAATGGCGGACACTCCGCTCTATATATACTGCTGAGGGGGAGGGGAGCGGAGTTTTCCCGCCAAAACCATTAGCTTTCAATCTTTCCGGCCTAGGCACTGCGCAGGTGCAGCACCCATATGTGTGATGCACAGAGGCCACAACGAAGAACTTAGAGCACACAACTTGAACTGGACTGCAAGGCAGACTTCAGTCAGCTGGATCAGATGGTCAGTGAAGGCCGCCTGGGAGATCAGTGTCGGAACAAAGGGAGGGTAGGGTGAAGTGCCCCGTTATATACTCTTTGCTGCTGATGCCATGAAGCCCTGCAATCTAAGCAGCCTGAAAGTACCAAGTCGCACTGTAGCTAAGCAACTTACTGATAATAAGGATTCAGGGAGGACTGGCAGATCCTCACAGGCCCATAAGCTACTTAGGTCTTGGAAAGAAGGCCTTCTTATGCTCTTGGACAGCAAACAGCAGCTCATTAACTGCAGTTGATATTCTGAGGCATCCTTTGTCCATCTTCTATGCTGAGCCAGGCTTGTCGACTTAGCCAGCCAAAATGGAGGCTTTCCCCACAAACTGGAAGACATCCATGGCCTACAACTGGATGCCTGAAGTGATCAAAAGCATCCACAAACCTATGTAGACATGCCCTGTATGGGACATACAATTCACACCTTTCTCACCATGTGTTACATATCCTTGGTTGCAATGAGTGTGCACCTGTGATTTTGCCTGCGTGAGCCCAGTATGTGAAACTACAATGGGGGCAAGATTCCTGTGCATAATAGAGTACAAATTTCTCCCCATACATCTATGAGGTAGGGGGGAAAATCATGCCTAAAGCACAGACGTACGAAATGATGTGAGCTAAAAGGAAAATTCAGAGGCTCATCAGACATCATAGAATAAGAGGCTAATCAAACATCATAGAATCATAGTAGAGTTGGAAGGGGGCATGAAGGACATCAAGTCCTGTTGCAAGACTATAATTTACACCATCCTATTCATACTTCTCACTTTTATGGAAAATTTTGAGGCCACTACAACTTAGGGTTGCAACAATCCTCTCAGGATCCATTTCTCTTCTGTTCAACAGGTTTCTTCTCATGCTCAGCCTTGGCTTAGGAAGTGAATTAGCTCAGAGGAACTCGGATCTGGAAGAACTGATTTGGGTCTGGTTACATTAAGGGAATAGTCACAATCACCATAATACACCTGTGCGGTGAATATTTCATGGACACATATATGAACAAGACGAAGAAGACAAATAGCCAAGCAAAATTCACAGTAAGCAAGCAGATGAGAAGGGTAGAATCAGATGCAAGATACAGCTGGCTTTTTGGGAAGTATAATCAGAATGAGTAGGTCTTTCAAAGAGTGCAGGAAACAAAGGAGATCAACAGATCCTGTTAAAGGATCAAGGGTCAAGACAAGGTGCAAAGGCCAGTTATGGGCTTGGGATGAAACAGCAGAAGGAGAGTGAGAGAGAGATTAACTTTCCATTCCCCCAGTACTGGTGAAAATCGTCCCCCTGGAGCTGCCTTTTCCATTGAGAAGGAAATCTCATTGATGCCAATGAAGCTTCTGTGTGATGCAAGGAGATTATGCAAGTGACAGGAACTATGGCGGCAGGAAGCAAGAAGGGCGAACTCTCCTTACCCATCTCTCCTATCTCAGTGCCACTGCCCCTCACAGTGGTTTTTTAAATGTGCACTTTAACTGCATGTACTCAATGCTGTATTTTGTTTGGAGATATAAAAGAAGAGGGGCCTGAGAAACTTAACTTCTTCACAATTTAAAACACATACACTTGTGAGGAGAGGGGGCAGGGCTGCTTCTCCCAAAAATCTTCAATTCTCCCCTTACTTTTACTTGCATTATAAAATGCTTGCAATCCTGTAAACTAACTGGGTTGGACAATACACTTGAACATGGTTGCATTTTTGTTTTGTTCTAAAAAATGAAGAAAGGGTACATACATAAATTATACCCCTCAAAACATAAGCTTGAAGTCTGTCCTTCCAATATAAAATGGGCTCAATTTTTCTATGAATTGTTCATCTTGCTGTCACTCTTTCCTTTTAGAAATGTATTCCTAAAAGCCGTATCTCAAATTCTTGTTCACAGTGCCTATAAAGAGTGAACCAATCTGCTTCCGTCTATAGCTAATAAGATACATGTGTCAATGTTAATAAATGTTACAGAATTAATATCCTGTGCTCATTAGATATCTAGCTGTAACTATCAACAGATCTGGCAATAAATATAACCATTGTTTTTCACGGTGTTCCTTGTAGAAGTCCAATAGTTAACAGTCTTTGGGCATGACCAGAAAAGGTGATATACACATGCTATGTTAGAATTGCATCTCCACCATTATCTTCCATCTCTATTTTAAATCAGCCTGGAAGGTGCTAAAATACCATCAAAACATTTGCAGAAATTGTCCTTAATGCTTATGTGTATGTGGTATGTATTGCTAAATCCAGCTCCATGCCTCTGGGCGGTATCATTCCCTAAAGCCTATCTCTATTTAAATTGCAAACCTGTGAACACTTAATTGGGAATACCTCCTGTTAAAACCAATGGGACTTACTTCTGAGTACAGTGCTACATTGGCTCATGAACTTAATCCACTTCAGGACTCTGGTCGAGACCCGAATTGGTCGTGAGCCAAGTCAAATTTCCCCATAAGGTTCAATGTAAATAAGGTTAATCCGTTCTGTAAATATTTTTATCACACAAATTTGAAACAAAGTAACAAAGAACAACAAAGTAACAAAGTACAGTACAATAGAGAACACTAACCTAGGGGAGGGGGGAGGTTATTGTTTGGAGGGAGAGTCCAAACCATAATCGTGCGATAGCAATCGTGCTGGGGGGCGGGTGGGAAGATGGCTGCGATCGCGAGTGCGCTCATGCGGGGGGAGACTGGCGCGATCGCAATCGTGTTCGTGCGGCAACATGGCTGCGATCGCAATCTTCACCCAATGTGGAGTTCACAAACTGAGGCAATTTTTCTCTGAAATGTTTGTTCACAACCCAATTTGGTCGTGAACTGAAGCATTTGTGAGCTGAAGTACCACTGTACATACACATAGGACTACAGGGTAAACCTGATCAGGATTCCTTATATTTTGATTCCTATCTCAGGATTTTTTTTAACCCTCAAGCATTCTCATCTTTGTCCTATACTATTTCTAATTGTGTTAAACAAGACCTTTATACCAGGTCTGCATAATACAGAGCTTATATTCAATTTGCATGTCCCTCTGTTTGCTGCCCATTGGGAATTTCCATATGCACATTTCTGTGGTCCCTTGCCACATTATTCAAGTAATATCAAAGACTTGCCCAACTTTTTCAATAATGCCATGATGGATGAATGACCAAAACATGCATCCAAACTGTTCTCCTTTTCCCTGGATTCAGAGCTGGACGGCACCAGTTTTTCCATCCAGAACACATGACCCATCTGAGCTGGATACTTCAAAAATGGACTGAAAGCCTTGTATGTGGCTTCTGTTCCTAGTCAAGTTTGCTGCAAATCTTGCTTAGGAATAGAAGAGTAAGAGTGAAGGGAGGGCAGATCTTGAGAAAATATAGACTGAAGTAAGCGTGGGCTCGCAGAGCAAATGCACATGGAACCATGTTCAACCTTGGCTTCTCAGTGGGCTGATCACAGGCAGCAGGGTTAAGCCAAACCCAGCCTATTGCAATGCAAATGACATTTGACTAAATGGGTCAATGGATAGCATAGTATAAAGTTTCATGACCATGTAATTTGAAAGATGTGTATAATAGCAAAGAGGGATAAAAGAGGGTGCTATTGAAGGAGATGCAGAGAGAAGACAGCACTTGCTATTGCAACACAGAGGAACCGGCACATCTATAAGTTTGGGAGTAGCTGTGAAAAAAGTGAGAAAGGAATGAGTTGCAATGATAACCTAAGTCCATATTTCAGTGTCACTTCATGCAACCCAAATATCTTACAACCATCATTCAAAGCAAATAAAATGAATCCCTGTGGATAATAGAATATGGCGGCCCTCTTGAATTAGTAATAAAGGTGATCTTCTGAGTGATTTGAGTTGTGCATCCCCTACCTTGGCACAGTACTAATTTATCTATGCAGCTGCTGCGTCTCTTATTGTCAGACATGCACAAACACACACACACACACACACACACACACACCCCAACCAGTGGTATTTCCATGCTGAAATGATAGCAAAGAATAACACAAAGATGTTTTTTTAAAAAAACTTCTATATTCTGTAATATTCACAACATGTGTATGTATGTGTATATCTGTATGTATAATTCAATTAAAATTATGAACAGTTCTACATATTTTATGCATCATACATATATTTATATGTATAATTACATATCCACAGAAGATGCCTTGGTGCACTACAGACAGCTGCTTAAGCAGAAACAGATTTTCACAATAGGACCTGCAGACATGCAGATGTTCCAGCTGTTTGGCTTTGCAAATTTATTTACAACTTACCTAGACCATAATAAATGATTGGATATCCTATTATACAGACATAATAGTAAAGATTTGGGTTTAAAATACAAAGACCGCAAATGAATACATGAAAAAATTACATACCATGTACACTATTTATAATTTATAAATGCGAAGTTAAGACCTCTTTAAATTATTGCACTTGCATATTTCTTTTTTTACAAAGAGTTTACTCAGCATCATATATATAAAACCTTCCCTCTTCAGAATTCCTTAGATATAGTAAGATTGAGTATTGTTGAAGTTACCTCTTCCCAGAACAATCTACCAGAACCTGGGCATACATTGATCTACAAACCAGTTAAATTGTGGCTGTTGTGAGTGTACACCAAGGGAATATACCCTCATCCAATTGAACACAGTTTTTGGTCAAAAAGCAAAATGTTTTAAAGGAAATTACTGTGATGTGCTTCTGCTAGATTGAAATATAAATCTTATACTCTGAGCATCCCAATTACAATTAAGGGAATGTGTGAATGGCGCTCGCCATACGCATTGCATCACCATCATTTATCTTTCTAAAGAGAGTCAGAATAGCATGAATCGTTGTCGACCTGCTGCATATTCGCCAAGAAAAATGCATTACATTTTCTAAATGGTTTTAGCACTGACTGAGCAAGCAACTCAGATGTGTTAACATTTCCAGAGATTACAACGGCGCCTTCCTGGTTATGGCAGTCCATGTGAAGAGTATCCTTCCATTACTGACAACCTCAGTACATGTCCTGTGTCAGCCGAGTCATATCATTTAGAATTAGTTCCCTTATTGAAACATTACAGTGTTCTATTCTTCCAAAGGTTGTATCGAGTACTGTTCACATAGTGAAATATATGGAATAATTTTGGCAGAATACTGCTGCCTTTTGAAAAGCTACTTATTTAGAACAGTTCAATTTCCACCAATCAAAATGTTTGACATCAGTATGCATTAAACCTGAATAGAATAGCATGCTCAAAAGTATTTCTATCAACCATTTTAATCTAATTTATCCTTCACAGGGCAACAGTTCAAGATATGTCAGCAGAAAAAGAACTGTCCAATGCTTAGAGCCTGCTCAGATATTACTTGGTCTTTCTGATTCCATCCATGAACGTACACAACCTTTCCTCTCTTCCTCCACCATAACTAGAATTAATTGGCCATTTATCATAGGATTGTTCTTCCTCAGGTGTTTCCATCTACCAGTACTGAGGAAAATGGCCAAAGGATAAGGAAGTCTATTAGCTGAGGGACCATTTGAAATCTGGGTACAAAATCTTGTGCCCAAACAGTAAGTTCAGTGAAAACTTTTTCTGTTGTATAAAGGAAGAGCTGATGCAAGATGTCAATAGGTATCACAGTTGCTGGAAGTAGAAACCAAGCAGTTACATAGGTTTGTTCAGAGGGCGTAGGAAAAAAAGATTTAAAGTAATTTCTGCACCTGTTTCAAAAGTATTTTTACTTGCATGCTTTTGTTTTTTAATTTTTTGGTATGCTGAGATCAAAATTTATCCATGTCTCCATATGACCTCTGCACATAATTTCTATGCCAAAAGCAGCTTTACTAGTTACTACAATATTCTACAAAGTAACACATTTTTATTTTCTTTTAGGTTCAACTTTAAGAAAAAGTTAAAAAGGTACTGTCACTCAATCAGTACTGTATGTAACAATAGCTTTTCCTCTAATTTTTTCTATAAATTGCTACTAGCTGTGACTTCCTTAATCTTTTATTTTGAATCATTGAGATAATTCAGAATGTGATGAGATTGTTGTACAAGCAAATACTCATAGTGCAGCTTCAATTTGGACAATGTAACAAAATCTCATGAGAAGGTTGTGTGTGCATTTGATACAAGCTTCTGAAATAACCGTCAATGTGAATTGTCTTATTTCTCAGATCGTTTTACATTGTAAAAAGGAATGTCTTTCAACTCTGTTAAGAAGGAATTGGAAATGATGGTATGGGGAGAAGAGCTATTTGGGTACCTAAGAGGGCAATTCTCACACTTGTAGATGCCATCTAAAGTGGCATAGGAAAGTTGAAAGCCCCTTCTCTGATCATGTGCTCTGAAGATGGAACTGGGAACCTAAGTCCCCTCCGCTCTCACAGCTGACATGGAAAGAACTCCATCAGCTGAAGCTCTGAGGTTGGAAAACTGACCTTGGAGCTGGCACTGGAGGAGATGGTCTATGCAGGGGGAAGGGAGGAATATAATGTTGGTGCCTCAGTGTTTCCTGCTCGCAAACAGGGGCAAATGACTTAGACCGTCTTTTGCAGGGCGAGAGGAGCATGGAGGTGGCCTTCACTTCCTCACCCCTTCTACCACGAGTAGGAAGCCTATAGTCCTCCAAGTTGGGAGAGTTCCAGGCAGCCATGCTGCATTGCACTGTAATTTGCAAGTCAGAAAATTCAGTGCTAGCTCACACTGCCAATGGTAATTCTGCATAAAGCATAGCTGATGATTGCTTAGCGCAGGGCTGCCGAACACTTTTCAACCCACAGGTTGAATTCCATTTCAGGGGAGCTTAGGGGAGGGGGCCACATTCTATTACAATGAGGAAAAAATGCACAATGCTAGGAAGCCACCCAACAATTGGTGGCTTTGAGAAAGTGGGTGGGGCTAGAGGAAGGAGGCACAGACATCTGGGGAACCCCAGAAGCCAGACTGGGCTCCCAGATGGGTTGGAATTGGACTCTTCATTGCTGCTTTGGAGGCAGCTTGATGTGATTTTAGCTATCCATCCAATCATCATATACTAAGAGTAAAGTCTATTTTCACGATCATAACCCTGATCTCAAGTGAAGGTCATCACTGTCAAGCTGTGTCACAATCAACCCAATGCATCTATGTATTTTAAATACCCAACTTTTCATCCCATATCTGGAATCCTTTCTTGCACATTACTGTCTCTATCTATATATCTAGAAAAAGGACATTCTGTATAGGAATGTTTGGATTAATGAGAATGGCAACTGCATTCTCTCTCTCTCTGTATATTCAGATGAACCAAATCAGATCATACTTGATGTATGTTCTTCCTTTAATACTTACTTGGTTGTATTACTTATACTTACAATGTCTATATATGGACAAAAGAATAGTTAAGAGTTAGAGGGCACAGGGCAATAACATTTAGGGCACTGAGAACAAATGAGTCATTTCAAGGAGCTGAATCTTTAAAACAACTGTCAGAGAATAAATTTAAATCTACAAATTATATGTATAGCAAAGGCTCATGTATACGTCTTCAACTACATTTCTGATCAGACAGTACACACTTACATACCATGAGCTCAGTTAAAACATAAGGCAAAATTCCTTGGGAACCTGATCAGTAAAAAGTCTTTAAAATAGAATAAATATTTTGGGTTCAATATAGTAT
The DNA here is from genome assembly GCF_004798865.1 of Varanus komodoensis. Taxonomy (NCBI): domain Eukaryota; kingdom Metazoa; phylum Chordata; class Lepidosauria; order Squamata; family Varanidae; genus Varanus; species Varanus komodoensis. The sequence continues at coordinate 31,388,555 of NW_025335268.1, read as the reverse complement.
TATGAACAATGTACTAACAATGCACTCAGTATGGTATATTGAACAAGAAAAGAAAAAGTCAGCATTGTCAAATAGTTAAAAATATAATTTTTACACAGTTATTTGCCCCAAACCTATAATAGGATCGATGTATGTAAGCTTTTAAGTAGAGCTGTTTGTTCTACTGAAGTCTGTGTCTAACATTCCTTTAATAACTTAAACATCAAGCCCGGATCTGAAGTTTTGTAGCAACAACAACAAAAAAGCATTCTGACAACTACAATATTTACTTCTATTGTCAAAAATGGATCTTGGTACACCAGTCATTTTCAGAGTTCACAGATCATCTTGCAGATAGCATCCTGAATATAGGTATTCTCACAGTACCTTTTCATGCATCTTAAATGGTAACACCCAATACATGAATTGTAGCTAGGCCCCAAAGCAAGTACAATCTCGCTCCCCGTAAGCTCTGCACACTTGGGAGATTTGTGGGAATTGGCCCAAGGGGGAAAGGAAAAGAATATCCATTCAAGTCAACAGCAGAACTTATTTTGAGGTCAGTGGTACTAAGATTAAACCCCATGGCTTATTTATACACGTATAAAACTGTATCAAAGTTAAAATATTTGCACCAGGTCTATAACTCCATTCTGCAAAGAGGTATTCACGCACTTCACGTAACGCCATTATGTGCCGAACTGGGGCCCAAATCAGGACAGTCCTTTATTCACAGTATTCAATGGATTTCAAATCTGCTCTTGCTCAGCAGGCAACCTGGTTTCTAACCTGGTTCTCAAAGGTTCCCAGTTATTTGAAAGCATCCATGGGAAGGGCAAAATAGTACCAGCTGAGCAACATAAAAGCTAGTGAGAACATCTGTGGTAATTCTTTTGAATGTATCACTGTGACATCTGGCTAACAGGACTTTTTCAGGAGGAGCCTGGTTTTTGTGGACTAGTTGGGTTTTGGAGGCATGCATTTTCTATTTGCAGAAATATAAATTGACTGGTTCATCTGTGTGAGAGATCTCTGCTGCCACAAATAAATTCAGCCTGTTACTCTTACTAAATGTTGACAGGAAGGCCCTCAGGTACCTGATAAGATACTTATCTCTCTCCTTACCAGAGGTAAATATTCTATTATTTCCAGTGTAGATATAAACACATTCTTTAGCTTATAAAATCACTGAAGAACCATACGTTATATCCTTTCACTTGTCTATCATGTGCAATAAAGCAGTTGCCCTATGCTGTTAATAAAGTAATGTTGGAGTGTTCTCCCTGGAAGTTAAACTCCCCCTGTTTGCAGCAAGTTAAATTCAAGTACTGTAAACTCAGTGGTAAGTTTCAGCCCCAGAGATTTTCTGCTGGAGTTCAAACTGCTTACACGAGGATTGAACAAAAGCATTCACAAAAGCAATGTGGAAATGCCCTATTTATAACCAAGAACTACCCAAGTGAAACTGGTATTAAAGCCAGTATACTGGTATAGTATAATAAAAGTACCATGGAAATGTCACCCTGCAACCCCCACTACCAAGACACAATTTAAAAGCATTCCCTAAGATTTGTCCTCCCCACCCAGGAATTTAAATTAAGGCCTCAGCAAAGTAGCCCATAAGAAAAAGCCAGTCTTTTCTATTTACAAGCCAAACATTTGCTTTGATAGCAGATTCTGAAATAGTTGAATTGTCAGGCAGTCTCTCTCTGTTCACACTGTATCACTGAAGAAAGAAATTTGCACACAGTCTTCCCAGTTAGCATTTGCAGTGTTTATCCTTTTAAAAGCCTAAACAGGGGGAAGGATTCTTCAATAAATGTTTAAATATGGATCAGTCATCAATCTTCACAGGAACTGAATCTGATGCAGTACTATTTGTTTGGCTGGGTATCCACCCATAAGCTTCTTCTCCTCGTATCACTTTTTCCCACTGTTTGAGATTTTCCCTGAAGAAGAAAACAGCCAGCAACAAAAATATCAATATAAGGTTACTTTATTTTCAAAATAAAGCATCTATGCATCCAGACTGCTATAAAAGACTCAGCTATAAGAATTGGTCTCTCTTGTTTTTGGCAATCAGTCTCTCAATTTTCTGGAACTTCAAAGAGGTCAAGGAACCTCCTAATGGAACCTGTCTGAGGAACCTGCTCAATTACTTTCCACCTCCTGAAGCCTGAATCATGATTTATCCTTCTACACATGGTAATCAGCTGACCAATCTCAGAATGTTTCTGTTATCATCAACACTGCTTTGTGAATGATCACAGTAAATTGTTACTTACATTTACAGCACAATCCTCTATGTGTCTCTTCAAAAGTGGTCCCCATTGAATTTAACAAGGCTTACTCCTAGGTTAATAGGTATAGGATTGCTACCTTAAGCTTTAATGTAATTGGCATAGTCTGTACTTTGGCATTTCATTTTCCTCTCAGCTCACTCCTTACAATTTCACACTCTCCCCAACAAACATGTTTATATATTTCTTCCAACTTAGAATAATACCCCATGCATCAGATAACATAGACTGTACTCCACAATAACATGATCTTAACTCTGTTACAGTAACCTTTCACTCCTGTCTTCTATCATATTATCCTTCCATCTCCACAGTCACTTTAAGCAACATACTGTTCCTAATTCCAATGATAGATTGTTTTTTCTCCCCAAAGTTTTGATGACAAACACCACCAAACATAAGTAACCTCACCAGAAAAAGTACCAATTAGATCTATTCCTCCATTCTAGAAGGCAGCTAGTTTAACCTAGGATATCTTCGTTGCCTCTCTCCCACCCACTTTAAACTATTGAAAGAGTCTTTAAATTGGATATGCATTTAATTTCATTTCTTGTTTGAAGGTGACAGCTTGTTAAAAGGCTTTCAACTGGCAAAAGGATGATGCAAAGACTTATCATTCACCTGCATGCCCGAAGCAGTGGCGCTGTTGGAGGGAGGATCTGTGTGAGGGTTGTGTAACATGGCAAGGCTACAGCACTGTAGAACCCAATCTGGAGGGAAAAAGTAAAACAGATCAGTTATCAGCAAAGGCTACCTTATGTCAATCAGGAAGACACAATGCCAAATTTACTTGGCAGAGAAATGGTCATCTCTAGAAAATATTTTCTAAACATTGGCCATATGTTTTTTAAGTCATTTGTTCTATGTCAATCTTATGTATGGTGTGTTTTATGTATGGAAAGAGTCCTAAAGTAAACTATGCATGGGAACCCTGTGAATGATTTGTCTATCTAGCGATGTTATATCGAATTTCTGTATTTAGCTTAATTAGCAGCTAACTTATTCCATACTATTTTCCCAGGTTAAAGTGCCACAGTGAAAATGTTAAGCTTACAAAATTCCTGGTGTTAAGACAAGGCCTGGTTCAAGCAACACAACACCACCTATGGGTGAGTTGGGGATCAGGTCCATCTGCTCCATGGTTACTTTAACCTTTTAAGGAGGTTTGACATGATTTATATTCGATATAAGAGCACAGAGCATACAAAATGCCTGCAACTAAAACTTAATTTTAAAAGCTTTCAGAGAACTGTTTTAGGAGCACCGCCTTTCATTTTTACAACTTTTAAAGCCAAATAACAGTTCTATGTTTGAAGCAAAACAGAGTACAGAAGCCAATGAAGTCTGCTGCCATTCTTCTCTCAAAAAGACAGGTGTTGCATCTTGTGTGAACTGAACTAATATTTGGTTCTGTGAGGACAGATTTTATGTCTTGGGGTTCTTGTATTCTGCCTCTCATATTTATATGATTTCTTATTTGTGCAGCTAACATGATTCTAAGAGCCTGGGACTGGGACTCAGACGATCTGGGTTCGAGTCCCTGCTCAGCCATGGAGCCAACTGGGTGACTTTGGGCCAGTCACAGACTCTCAGCCCAGCCTACCTCACAGGGTGGTTGTTGTGGGGATAAGATGGAGGAGGAGAATGATGTAAGCTGCCTTGAGCCCTTTGTAGGAAAAAGGCAGGATATAAATCGATAAATAAATAAATAAACAAACAAACAGTGAGAGTTTTCTTTTTTCTCAAAGTTCCCAGTTATAATTTGGACTGACATACAATTCCCTCCAAATAGGATGCCACCTAGTTCTTTTATAGGTCATGTTCATTTCTCTCAATATTTTATGTTACCTTTTATTGGCATCTGAAGCTATAATGGTGAAAAATAGTACATTAAGCAGCTATCCATGTCTCAGCTTTCTTATTTGATATACATTTTGCTTTTTCCAGAATTTAGGCAGAAACCTTATTTTTCTCATGTCAACAAGGTCAGTGAGAACTTCATGTAAGAGTTATACTATGTTAGCACAAATGCTTCCAAAAGAATTATTTATTTATTTATTTATTTATTTATTGAAAACATTTCTATGCCGCCCTCATCGCGACAAAGCCTTGGGGCGGCTCACAACAAAAACAAAAACATACAAAATTATACAAAAATTATACACTAAATATATTAAAACACGGTGCATCTCGGCTTAAAAATTTTTTAAATCCTACATAATAAATTAACACTTAAAATAAGTTTTAAATAAAAAGGTCTTAGCCTGGCACCAAAAAACAAATAACGACGGTGCCAGGCAGACCTCTCTGGGGAGCGCATTCCATAGGTGGGGTGCCACCGCAGAGAAGGCCCTCCTCTGGGTACTCACCCTCCTAATATCATTCACAGAGGATTCCCGGAGAAGGGCATCTGTTGCTGATCTCAAGGGGCGGGAGGGCATATATGGACACAAGTGTTCCTTTAGATACCCAGGGCCCAAGCCACTGAGGGCTTTATAGGTCATAAGCAACACCTTGAATTGGGCCCGGACTTCAATTGGGAGCCAGTGGAGCTGACGGAGGACTGGGGTTATATGAGAACAACGCCCAGTCCCCGTCAGCAGCCTGGCAGCTCTATTGTGCACCAACTGAAGTATCCGGACCGTCTTCAAGGTTAGCCCCACGTAGAGCGCTTTGCAGAAATCTAATCGGGAAGTTACCAACGCGTGTGTCACTGTCACCAGGCAATCGTTCTCCAGGAAGGGATGCAGCTGATGGATCAGCCAAAGCTGAAGGAAAGAGCTCCTCGCCACCGCAGTCACCTGGGCTTCTAAAGACAGCTCAGGGTCGAGGAGAACTCCTAAGCTGCGAACCCTGTCCCTCAGAGGGAGTGCAACCCCATTTAGGACAAGGCCCAAGTCCCCCATCCTGAGGCCCGAACCACCCACCAACAGGACCTCCATCTTGTCTGGATTGAGCTTCAGTTTATTGGCCCTCAGCCAGCCCATTCCCTCGGCCAGGTACCGGTTCAGAACAGCCACTGCCTCACCTGGATTGGTGGAAAACGAGAGGTAGAGCTGGGTATCAGCAGCGTACTGATGATTCCGCAGCCCACACCTCCTGATGACCTCTCCCAGCAGTTTCATCTAGATGTTGAATAGCAAGGGGGACAAAATGGACCCCTGCAGAACTCCATGGCATAACTGCCATGGCACAGAGCAATAGTCCCCCAGCACCACCTTCTGAAATTGGCCGTTGAGATAGGAGCGGAACCACCGCCACACAGTGCCTCCAACTCCCAATCCCGCCAGCCTATTCAGAAGGATACCATGGTCGATGGTATCGAAAGCTGCTGAGAGGTCCAGAAGAACTAACAGAGACGCACTCCCCCCGTCTCTCTCCCTGCACAGGTCATCGTACAGGGTGACCAAGGCAGATTCAGTGCCGTACCCGGGTCTGAAGCCGGACTGAAATGGGTCCAGATAATTAGTTTCATCCAAGAATGCTTGTAGTTGTCCCACCACTACCTGCTCTACCACCTTGCCCAGGAATGGGATGTTGGCCACCGGTCTATAATTGGCGGCCATCTCTGGATCCAGGGATGCCTTCTTTAGGACTGGTCGGACTACCGCCTCTTTTAAAGAGGACAGTACCCGACCGTCTCTTAAAGAGGCATTGACCACCTCCAGGATCCAGGTGCCAATCCCGTCCTTGGCTTTCTTAAGTAGCCAAGATGGGCATGGGTCTAGTAAGCAGGTGGTAGGGCGTACTTGTCCAAGCACCTTGTCCACATCATCAGGCCGCAACAACTGAAATTCATCCATTTATTGTGGACTCGACGGCATCGTTGGCATCTCCTCAGTAAAATCTGGTTCAATAGCAGAGTCAAGCTCGTGACGAATCTGAGCGATTTTCTCCCTGAAACGCCTGGCAAAGTCGTCACAGCGGGCCTTTGAGGGTGGTATGAGATCTTTCTTTGGGCCTGGATGTATCAGCCCTTGCACCACCTGAAAGAGCTCCTCCGGATGGCATTGTGAGGAGGCAATGGAAGTGGAGAAGAATTTCTTCTTCGCCGTCCTCACCGCCACAGCATAGGCCCGATAATGGGCTCTTAAGTGTGTTCGGTCAGATTCACCCCGTGATCTCCTCCACCTATGCTCTAGACGTCTCCCAACCTGCTTCATCACCCATAATTCAGGTGTATACCAAGGAGATGAATGGGCTCTGTCAGGTGGGACAGGATGCTTGGGAGCGATCGTGTCAATAGCCCTGGTCATCTCCCCATTCCACAATTCAACCAGGGCATCGACAGGATCACCAGCCTTGTCAACTGGAAAATCCCCCAGAGCTTTCAGGAATCCATCAGGATCCATCCGGCTCCGGGGGCGGACCAATACAATCTAGTCCGCATCCTTACAGAGGGAAAGGCCGCTCTCAAGCTCAAACCTTATGAGGAAGAATGCCTTATAAGAAAGTGATTCAGATTTAATTCAGAAGTACAATTAAATGTTCCCTTTGCTTCTTTCTAAAAAAAAACCCCATAGCTTAGGACAAAGTAAGAATTTTTAAGCATAATGTGGAAGATAAGTTTTGGAGAAATAAGTTTTGGAGAAATATCTACAAGGCAACCTATATCTGCACAGGTTGGTGCATCTGGAAAGATTCAAAACTTTCTATATAAAATATCTGTGACAATCTTAACAAACTTACTAATAGAATTAAGAAAAAAGTATAGAATTCCAGTGAATTACTCTGAAATATGCTATTCTGAACAAAACTTTTCAACCCTGGAGGGAAGAATCTCACAGCAGTTTTAAATCTGTCAGCTTTAAAATAAACCTGTGCAAGTAAATGTCCGTTAAGTGTTGTCACTAGTTTAGACATGAAATGGTCTTATTTGTTGGACTCTGTCCAACAAGCTAGCCTTGTATTTTCTACCTTGACACCAGTGATTTTTAGCTTTTCAGAGGTCTTTCATACAAGTAGCTCAAATTGTTTAACTCAAAATGTTAGGAACTGCACCAGTAACCTTCTGAACACAAAACAACTGAGCTAAGAATCCACAGTTTGGGCAAGCCTGGATATTTGTGGTATATCAGTCTTTTAACATCAATCTCTATTACTGAAGTATTTTAATCTTGTTTAACATTAAAGAAAGTTTAATTAGAGTTTGGCACACCAAGTCAAGTGCAAGACTTGGCAAGTCAAGTCAACAAGTGCTATTAAGCCATTTTCTTCTATCTTTGGTCTGGAGTTTTGCAGAATAGGAGTTCCCCATGAATCAATAACCAGTGTTACAATGCTCATGATGGTCAAATCAAAATGTCAGCTATGGATAACTACCTGTTTATTATCAATAACCATATTTGTCTATTTTCATTGCCTGCACTTCTCTACATTTATTCATATATAGTTACCATTGCTGAGCTCTTCAATAGCCTGTTCAGTACATCAACATGGGGGAAATGGTTGCACTTTCTTTTTGAGAGCTACAAAGCAGCAATTCTGACAATAAATCCATGCAGTTTTTGTTTTATGAATTCCATGCAGCATTCTAATTTAGGAACTTTTATAAAAAGAATGGAAATTGAACAACAGTAAAAGCCAAAACTGGCAAAAGAAAAAAGGCAATAATACTTAAATAACTGACCACTCATTTAAATTATGTATATTTGAAGATTCACGTATTTTCAGACTTACTTGGCCCTGAGGAACTTCATCTTTCTTGTCTCTGTCCATCATAGGAATAGGCTGAATGCCTAGCTTCTTCATTTCATCACCCTAAAATAAAAAGCAAGAGAAGATAATAAGAATATTCTTAAATAGTTCATTATTCTTGATCATTTCTAGGTCCTATATGTTTTGTTTGTTTATTTATTTATTTATTTACTTACTTACTTAAAGTGTTTATATCCCATCCAACTACTAGTGTCTTGGGACGGTTTTACAATAAAAGCAACACAAATGAGATGGCACACAGCTTCCAATACTTCCAGTATAATAAAGCCCACATAAAAATCTATTAAACATTAAAATAATGGGAAAATAAACAGGTTTTCACTTGGCACCAAAAGGATTAAAGCATTGGCGCCAAGCAAACCTCTCTGGGGAGTGTATTCCACAATCAGGGTGCCACCACAGAGAAGGCTCTTCTCCAGGTAACCACTGTTCTAATCTAAAAGGAGGGGTCCTGGAGAGAGACCTTCTCAGATCTGAATGGGCAGGAAGACACATAGAGAAGCTACATGTAAACAAATGAGAAATAGCCACACATGTAGGATTCAATATATTGATGTTAAGACCTGTGTGGGTTGAAAAGAATAACAAAAACAAAATCAGAAGGGAATGTTTTTTCTAATATGTAAGAAGAACCTTGTTGGAACAGACTAAAGATCTAATGCAAAGATAACACTAACATAAATTATGTTGTACTAGCAGAAAGGACTTCTAGCACAATGCCAATAATGTTACCTCGTGCAATGGCTTTTCTAGCCATTGTATCATGGCAGCTAACACTACATTGCACTAGAGGGCCTTTACGCTAATATAGTGAAAAGCTGCATGTGGGCCCTGTTGTCCCCCTGCTGAAACTTGCAAAGCAAATTAATAGCAAAAACAGTGGCAGTATGAAAGCCTAAGATGGATACATTTAGCCTCAATATGGCACCTTACTCTATGCTCTCTGATGACTCCCTCCGCCTCCAGTATCTCCATGAGCTGTTAAAGAGTGCGTGGATAAGATGGAAATTTGCAAACCCTGCAACGCCCGTGCCATGAAAATGGGCAGAACCCTCCCACCCTCTTGCTTCTCCCCAACCACATCCCCTGCCCTTCATGCATCAGAGGCAAATACGGGATCAGGAATCCCACGCCTGCTGCCGACTGGCCTAATTCTGTCTACTGAGTGGGATATTTGTTGTACTTTTCTGAAAAGCAATGGAAGAACGTGAGAATTTTTTATCCAATTCTGCAAGTACAGTAGGCTGAAAATGGGAAGGAAGTTTTCTCTGGATTTTACCTTTTTGGATTGCAAGTACAGTGGTACCTTGGCTCACGAACTTAATCCATTCCACAACTCTGGTCATGACCTCTGGTTGTAAGCCAAGTCAAATTTCCCCATAAGGTTAAATGTAAATAACGTTACTCCGTTCTGTAACCATTTTTTAATCACAAAAATCTGAAGCAAAGTAACAAAGAACAACAAAGATCACAGCCATCTCCCCCCCGCCCCCACCCCCGAGCACGATGGCAATCACACCTGTCTTCCCTGCACGAGTGCGGACACAAGCGCAGCCATAGATGGGTGTGATCAAGGTCCCACTCAGGCAGGGAAGATGGGCCGATTGTGGCCATCTCCCCCTCAAGCATGACCACAATCACACCCATGCAGGGAAGACGGGCATGATCGTAATCATCACCCAATGCGGAATTCACAACCTGGGGAAATTTTTTCTGACATTTCTGTTTGTGACCCAATTTGGTTGTGAACTGAGGTGTTCATGAGTCAAGGTACCACTGTAGAGGCTCATATTAATTAATGCTCCTCCATTCACAACAGTCCTTCCACAAAGACTGTACAGAGTTTCTATAAAATTCTAGACACCAAGGACAAAATACTAGTCTCATTGTCTTCAACCGGCTACTAATAATTTTCAAACAGTTCAGGGTGCATACAGATAAATAGCTACTAGTATTCTCAGTCAAAAGGCATTGTAACTCTGTTCTGTATTTCCCTCCTTAACAGACCTTTTGAGGCAAGAAAAAAGTGAGATGAAGGAGTGAGAAAACACAGCATGCTTACAAACTGAAGACAACAATGTTTGTTCCCCATAAAAACCTGCATTTCAGGCCAGCATGACTGCAGAATAAAAATCTTCCAGCAGCACACTTTTTAAAAGTGAACTACATTGCACTGTTACGAGATTAGCTTTCATGATCTATATCACTGTGCTGCAGTTATTTTCACAGTATGCATGAAAATTAAATAAATAATGAAATGCACATACCTCTGCCCAAAATTCTGCGTATATATCACTGGCAGTCAATCTGGTAACATGCCACAATTTTGTCACAGAGCACAAGTCACAAGCTGTCATCATCAGCCCAATCACACGATCCCTAGAACATAACAACTTATGCAGTTTAAGAATTTCTATTGTTTTATTTTTAATCATATCCTTATAAATGTATACCTGGGATTAAGATCTCTGTTGAAACTGCTTGAGCTGAATATTCAGATTGGATTGTTACATACTTTCTAATTAAAAGGAAGACTCATGCAAAGGAATATACATGAACAGCTGTTGCTTCTGTTGGTCAGTAAGGGTAGCCTGTACTTTAATGATAAATCAGCAACTTCCAATGTAATATTTATATTATTTATCACAGCCAAACAGTAAATTATCATAACCATATACAAAATGGATAAAAATAGCCTAGTACATTCAACATGTCTATTTTTATTGCCAAGTCCTCAATGTAGCTAACATGTACCACCACTACAAAAGGAAGACACAACACGGACCCTAATGGTACAATCCTAGGCATGTTCACTCAGAAGTGTATTTAGAATTGCATCCTAAAGCAACAAAAATGGCAAATTAAAAATGAAAGGAAACACATAAAAAGCAGCCGACAATGATGTCAGGATGAAGAAATTAAATATTACAAAGTATTTTGGAAGAACAGAAATCATCTGACACCTAAAGTATAGTATTGAGGACACAACATAGTAGGAGTTCTACACCACTAAAAATATAATTTCTTCATCTACCTGCTACCTGCAGAAAGCAAGGTGTGCAAAGTGCGTGTTGGGAAATGTAGGCAAACACTGTAAAATCAACAGCATTCTGGGCACCTAAAATTATATAGTTGTCTCTTTGCTTGATACATTAGATCTCTTTTCCAGCGATCAGAGTGGCTTGACAGTTTGTGGCAAAAATCTCTCTCACGCTCACATCTCTTGCTGCTCTTTTCATTGGTATACACATGCCTGATTATAACATGCTGCTTCTGCCTTCCTTTCAATCTATTTGTCCTCAATCCAATGTGCGGAAATTGAACAGCATTTTGACTTCTCTGTTTGAGTACAATTTGATACACTTTTAAATGTAACTCAAGTTCTCCATAAATGATAAGTGACTTTAGTAGGGCTCTGTTATTGCGTCCATTCACTGCACCTTGGTAGGAATGTACAGCATATCTAAAACTGCTTCCCATTGTTTCTCTGCTCTTTGCTACACCATGTCTGTTTTGAAGCAGTAGCAGCCAAACCTCAAAGGAGCCAACCACAGTTCTGCCCTCTGTGCCCTCCCAGCGCTGAGCTGTTGCCTCCCCAGCCTCCCATCAAAGCCCTTTGAGGGGCAGGTATGTGTGTGCTGCAGCCAAGTTATTCCAGAAAGCTGAGACAAAGTGACCATCTGTTCTTCTGCCTTCCGAAGCTTCTCCGGGACCTTCTGCCAGGTTGCCAGACACCCAGCAGCACCTTGTAATACAAGCCACAAGCTCCATCTGCAGGGAGCAGGGCTAATCATTTCAAGAATGACCCCACATTACAATTCCCCACTTTGCATGCTCATGCATGCAAACCTTCCTGTCAGAAACATAAAAACAAAGCCAGTCAGAAGGGGCCTCCCAGGTCAACTAGTCTGATGCCCAGCTCCAGCCAGCTCCACTCATGTAATCCCCAAAATGTGGTTGTCCAGTCTTTCTTTGAACATACTCTCTGGTGGGGCCTCAACCACCTCCCTTGGAAGCCTGTTCCATATCTTTGGGTTCCTAACCATCAGGAAGCACTTCCTGCCATCCAACCTGAAGCCTGGCCCCTTGAGCTTTGCCCCACTGGAATGCATCCTGCCCTCCACTGAAGGGAAGAACAGGTCAAGGCCTTCCTCTACATGACATACCTATTAGTCACTAAAAGATTAAAATGTTAATTTAATGTCAAATGTTAAGATTAAAATGTTAAACAATTAAAATTCTGTACTGGACAGAATAATAGTTTCAATTATTTGTGTTGCTTAGATTTAGTTTCTGCTGCCAAGGTTGTATAAGGTTGCATGTTGAGCATTACCAGAAGTCTCCTTACTGGCTGAAGCTTCGTGTAACTTATCTTAAAAGTGTGACTCTTCTGCTGTTATAGAGACATCTTTATGAAGTTTTGTGTGCAAGCTACTCATTATATAAATGAATTCACAAAACGTGTTGAGTGTAAAGTGCAAAGTAAACACATTTGACAATGGTGAAGCTGAATTACTGAGAACATAAGCCATGTTAAAAACATTCACTTGATCTTTACCTGTGTGCCTGGTTTTTAAGGTTTAGTGTTCGTGTCTGATGCATCTCTTCCAACTGCTTCCGGTTTCCGAAATACAGAGCAAGGTCTGTAGCAATGATGGCTTTGCGAATGATTTCTAGGACCTGCTCATACTCACTGGAGCTCAAATTAGAGAAAATATTGTGGCCTTCAAGCTATGAAAACATATATTTTAAAATACAGATAAAGCTTAATTGAAACTACATTCAAATATACAGTAGTGTCATTTCCACTAATGTAACAAAAGATTTTGTCAGTCTTTACAAAAAGCACTGAAATTGAGTTTATCTTCAGTAGAAATTTATTTATATTGGGTAAGGATCCAGATGAGTAGACATGTACAGTCCATCTGTGCATACCTTTTCTCCAGAACTCCAGAAGTGTTACCATACTCCCAGCTCAAGGCATTTGGAAAATGCTTGAGTTTGCAAGGGAAGCCCAGGCAAACAGTGAGGCAAAATTCACTGCATGTTATAGCAAAGATCCCAAAATCTTTTGGATCAGTGAGCACTTTTGGACAATTTTGACAAACTGTTGTGAGCACTCTCACAGAATGGCTGCCATAGGGAGGTGCTTACCCATTCATAAAATGGCTACCAGTGAGTACAGCCTGTCATCAAACATTTATTCCCCAAAAGGCAACAAACCATGATCAAACTATGAGAAATGGAATTTGCTCAAGAATCAGAGTATAAGGTAGTGAGGGAGTGTGAAATTGAAAACACAAAATCACTGTTGAGAACACTCATGAAGCTGGTATTGGAGGAAAACACTTTGCTTTATAGAATGACAACCTATCAGTTACAAAATCATTTTAAAGTATCGTAAGAAACACAATTAAAATTTGTCACAGAAAGCTTGATGAGTGCCAAGAAAGATGCACCGTGTTAGATGCCCTGGTGTTACGGGACAGGAATGATGAGGTGGCACATTTTGGCAGCATCTCAACTGATGCAAATTAATTCCACCCAAAGTTTGGCTTGGTGGCAGTGCAGACATGTTTTTCAAGTGTTCAGTTTGCTTTAACTTGAGACACATTACTGTTTGACATCATTAGGTACATTTCCAAAAATGTATGGATTTTTAAGACACTGCCAAACCTACAGAACTTGAAGCCAGCCCTTCCACTTCTGACATTTTGAACCTGAACTTCTCTTGGTTCACAGTGTACTTCATTACCTGCAATATAGATACTGTCTGTGAAAAATGATGTTGTTCCATAGTTGAAGTGGAATAAAGAGCTGCCAACGGATGGTCGAACTTCTGAAGATAGCTGTTGCTGTAACCTCTGTGATCCAAGTCATGACATAAACATGCAACAAGGAGACCTCTTCGCTAGATAAGCAAGCAGACAGGATATGGAATTAGTGTTCAGATTAATTTTATACCACTAGATGGTACTTTATAACTCTCCTGTTTCAAGTTATTCCTTCATCATCACCACCAGCAGCACACTGCACTTATGTCCCATATTTCTTCCTCTTTCAAGTAACCCAAGGTGGCTTACATAGATAAAATTGGGTGCAACATACTTCCATGCTTTCTATTTTCAGAAGAAAAAATCACAATGCCTTCACAGCTAGGTGTTCCAGTATCACAAGACATTTCTGAAGAGCTATTGTGGATCTGTGTAAAACACAGGGTGGAAGATGTGGTGCATGTTGTGCTGTATGGGAAAGTATGTGCAATAGTTTGCACTGCTGAGAAAGGAAAAGAAAGTGTTCTGCACAATACTGTACAAATCTTTACCTTGCCCAGGAAACAAGAAGGTGGGCAGTATTTTGCATGGGGAACTAGGATGTCCAATACCCTGGCAGTCGGATTATTACCTAGCGAGTTTAAACATGGTAGAAGGCTATATACATTTCTAAACCACATATGATGCATAATTATGCTTTTAAATGTGGTACATGCACAATAAATGTTACAATTCAAACTTACCATTTAGAAAATTATACTCTCACAAAAACTGTAGGAATTACACCGATATATTATATGTCTGCTAATGGAACAGTGTCTGCTATTAGAATAGATTCCCCTTCCACTATACAGTCTGCTGTACCCCTCAAAAAAACTGGGGGCATGTTACAAGGGGGAGCAGGGTAAAAGAAACTCCCATTATGAACAGAGATCTGCTCACATAACACTAGATGTACCTCTGTACCTGTTTCTGTAGATTAATATCCCAAATATGTTATGTCCTCTTTGTTGTTGTTGAAATAGCCACAGAAATTACAGGGAATGTTTCATACACTCTGTGAAAAGAGGATATAGGACTACAGCTGTGCAAAAGTGTCATCGTTTGGGCCTTACGCAGAAGACTATGCACCACCCCAAGAGTCCGTTTGAACTTTGATTTGGTGACTCAGACTGCCTAATTTGCTTCATTCTGATTTACGCAGAGGCAGCTCAATTCAACTTGAGGCTGAATCTGAGTGAAGATTCAGAGATGCAAACCTTCATGCCTCACACAGGCTATCCTTAGTAATCAGTAAGCAACTGTAACTTCTTTGCTGTTTGATGGAATTGGATGAAATCCAGTTGTGATGGAATGAATCCTCCCAAAATTCAGACAAATATGAGCAGAAAGTGTTACACTTTAAAATAGGGATATTATTTTTTTTTTTAAGAATGTCAATCGCTTTTTTATTCTCGGCAGAATGGGATGAAAAGTTCAGACACAGTTGCTCTTTCTGCAGTGATCAAGCCTGTCCAATTTCAGACAAACTGGTTCAGGAAGGTTTGCAGAGCAAGAGTAGCATTTATCATCTGGAGGGTTCCACAAAAGAATGAGCTTACCCACTATGTTCTTTTTTATAAAAACTGAATGCACCACAGACATGGCAACTGCTAATAATTTTGGGTGGAATAGATGCAGCATTTGTTGTGGACAAGCACTGTAGCTTCAAATGTGGGACTTCTGCCATGATGTTTTTGGGGGGTTTATTGTATTGATATGGTATATGTCACAGAAGTGTCCCTAACTCAGAAAGCTTGTAGAAGTTCAGAAGGATGGGTGCAGGAGCTAGGGAATTATGAGATATTCATATTCACTATTTTAAGGGTTTTTCTGATTTTCTGCTCAACTGGCTCTCAAGTCACAGAAAGTAAAATAGGGCAGAGTGAATAAGGGACGTAGAACGTGCAGTGCAGAAGGAACTTTGATTTGGTGATTCAGAAAACATCCAGCATTTGAAACAAGCACTCCAAATGATGCCTCTCTCGTTCCCAGCCCACAGAATGCACAAAATCCCCTTTAGCCTTCTTGTTCCCAAGAGACAGAACTAGCAAAGAGCACTGTAATGTTCCTTTGGTATATTACTTCAGTATTCATTCTCTAAAGCACGAGAATTTAGGAACCCTGATAAAACCAAACAGTATGATTAGAAGCTACAAAATTATGACACCCCCTTTGCCCTCGATGCATCCCAGTGTTTTCCTTATATGGAAAGTGGTGGGAGAAATGTACCAGTTCTTGCAGACTTACTGTCTTGATCTCTGCATTTCTGCAAATCCAAAGAAGTAATGAAGCTTTTGGAAATTTCAGATTCAGACTCTTTGGAAGAGTCCTGCTTTGATCCAGGCATCTCCTGAATTGTTCCTAATCATCCCAATTCAGTTCAAGTTGAAACCAAATCAATTGTTGTTGTAAGCCGCCCCGAGGCTTCGGCGAATGGGGCGGCATAAAAATGTTTTAATTAATAAATAAATAAATAAATAAATAAATAAATAAATAAAAGCACACCCTTTCTTACTTACCATCTTTTAAACTCAGAGAGCCCATTAAATTATTGCACTATATTGTATTCCTTTAAATATTTGTTTTGCATTTTCTATTTTAACTGTGTGTATGATATTTTTGTCTTTACCTGTTTGTAATCCTCCCATAGAACATGGATTATTGGGTGAAATAAAAATATGAGAGAAAGAGAGAGAGAGAGAGAGAGAGAGAGAGAGAGAGGGAGGGAGGGAGGGAGGGAGGGAGGGAGAGCTTTCCTTACAGTCTTTACTTGAAAATTACATTCCTGTTTCTAGAGGGGTAGCCATATTAATGATGCCACAAAAACCACTTGTGGTATCAAAAAATGTATTACAACATTTTTCTGGACTAGATTCCAGTTCATCAGATAGATGAACTGTTACATCTAAACTGGCAGTTAAAGACACACATGGATGAAGAGGCAGAAACATGCAAACGGTGAAGTCAGAGTGAATGAAACTTCTGAGCAGACATGTAGAAAATTGTATTGCACATGAAAAATTGATTTGCGCATTATCCACAGTGTTACTATCTCTGTTATGGCTGTGCTTAACTTTACACTTGTCAAAACTTGAAATGACACTGAATTAGGGGTGTGCATCTAACAGAAACATAGAAACAAGCGAGTCAGAAGGGGCCTCCTGGGCCATCTAGTCAGACCCCCAGCTCCAGCTGGCACCACTCATGTAATCCCCAACATGTGGTTGTCCAATCTTTCCTTGAACATCCTCACTGATGGGACCTTAACAACCTCCCTTGGAAGCCCATTCCGTATCCTAGGGTCCTAACCATCAGGAAGTTGTCCATCAGGACATCCAACCTGAAGCCTGGTTCCTTGAGCTTTGCCCCATTTGAACGCATCCTGCCCTCCACTGCAGGGAAGAACAGGTAATGGCCCTCCTCCACATATGATCTAGGCAAACCCAAGTATCTAGCTGATCTGGACCAACTATGGAGGTATGCCAACCTTCTCCAAGGCAAACCAGGCTGGTTCTGAAACAGTGGATGCATTTGGAGTTTTACAGAGTCATAGCATTTCTCAACACCCTCAGGAGAACAATTGCTCAAAATAAAGGCTGCATCCTGTAAAAACTCTGGATTCCCCATAAAGATTGTTTTTGCCCCAAGAGTTCTTGCTGATCCCCCAATCAGTTATTTTTAGGGGTACAGCTTTTATTTTCCTTTATGCAAGTCAATGGAGACAGCACTGCTATGAGGAAAAAGCCACTCCTCCACAAAGACCCTTGGGGCAAGAGGATCTTTTCTAGGAGTGAGCTTATGAGACAAACAAAGCTTTGGAAAATCAGATCAAAGCTCTGCCTCAGATCTGACACAAAAGGGACCTGTGCGCACTTGTAACCGAGATATGGCTTCTGAAACTGAAAAACAACATTAAACTTACTTCTATGTCTGTGAAAACCCTGTGGTTATTCTGAAGAATGGCATACATGCAATGCGCCACTGTAACTGCATGCTTCCAATTGTGGTAGGGCACTCGGCGGTAGTTCTTCTTTACAGACATAGTGAAACGACATAGTTTTTCTAGTTCGAAGCTTGAAAGAAAAGAAAGTGGTGTGATAAAGCATGCAAAAGGTTATGTAAGAGGAGTTTTAGCCAAAAATACATACTTATAATGCTGCAATTACAGAAGACTTTTTGAGCATTTTAATTCCTCTAAAAATCATTGGGCCCCCTTAATAACATCTGCTGAGTATATTAACTTCTATTGAGTATATTGACTCAGAAGAACATTCAACAACAAGTGATGTTTGCCAAGCAAGTTTCAAAGTTTCTTTTTCCTCTACACCCCAACCACCCAGCTAAATATAGTATTTCTCCATTGCAGACTTATGAAACATTCTTACATTCAAATCTCCACTCTACAAACTTAGGTAATTAAATCCTAATTCATTTGGTCAGAACTTCAAATCATTTTGCAAAACAAAAGTCATGGAGATTTTTCTAAAATGCAGGGATTGTGTGGATGCAAAGCCAGAAATTGTTTTGCACCTCTGCTTGGATATCAAAAGTAAGCTCTGTTCAGCGTCTTATTGGGGACATATCACTGAAGAGAGAGTGGTAATTATTATGCCCACACTTCTTCCTCAGTTCTTACTGCCTCCTTCCATTGGTGTGGTTCTCTCTCTCTCCACAGTGAGAGAGGAAACAGTAATGTTCTGTCGGCAGCCTTATCCTAGTAGGAAAGCTCTTATCCTAGTCGGAAAGCCACATTTTCAAGATCCTGTCTTTTGCTTTGTCACCGTTAGTTCCTGGAAATCTGAGAATGCTTATTACAGATTTATTTCTTTATATTACATTTTTATACTGCTCCATACCCCGCTGGGCTCTCTGGGCAGTTTACAATTTAAGACATATAACAATAATAAAAACGGTCACAGGGTTTGATGAAACAGAGAGGTAGAGCTGAGGGTTATCTACATGTTGTTGACACTTCAGCCCATGCCTCTAGATAACCTCCCCCAGCAGTTTCATGCACATGTTAAATAGCATGTGTGATAGGATGGAGCCCTGCACTACACCATGGCATAACTGCCATGGCAAAGGGCAACAATCCCCCAGCACCAACTTCTGGAAGTGGTTGGACAGGTAGGAGCAGAGCCACCACGAAGTGGTCCCACCAACTCCCAACCCGGCCAGTCCATCCAGAAGGATACCATGGTCGGTGGTCATGAAAGCTTCTGAGTAGCCCAGAAGAATCAACAGGGTCACGCTCCTGCTGTCTCTTTCCCAGCAAAGGTCATCCCAAGGCAGTCCTCATTCCAAAGCTAGGACTGAGACCCACTTGAAATGGATCTAGATACTCCGTTTCACCCAGGAGTTGCCCAGTCTTGCTCAAGAAGGGGATGTTAGCAATAGACCTATAATTATTCACATCCATTGGGTCCAGGTTAGGCTTTTTTAGAAGTGGTTTGATCATAACCTCTTTTGAAGGGGCAGTGACCACTCCCTCTCTCAAATAGGCATTTACTGCTTCTTGGCCCCAGGTGTGAATCCCACCCTTGGTTCTTCCAATAAGCCATGCCAGGCAAGGTAACACATACAGGTGGCGGGACAAACTTGTCCGTATCCTCAGGTCTCAACAACTGAAACTCAGGAAGCAAAACTGTGATACAATTTCAACTCTAATTTTAAATGTTTACATTGTGAAGCCACTCCAGTGCACAAGTGTGGAGAATGACATACATTTGGGATTCCCTGTTCTCTTCTCTCACTGTCTGGGGCACTATCTCACACATTCTCAAACTCCAAGAAGAGGATGGAACAGCAGAGCTGCATGTCCACACCAGAGTCCCACAGAGCTTTCAGTTGTAACCCTGGAGTCTGAACTCAAAATCTCCAAGTCATTTCTCAGCAGACTACTTTTTTCCTTTCTTTTAAAAAGTGTAAGCATTCTGAGGAATAGTTACAACTTGCCAACCAAGGGCACTGATGCTAACCCAAGCCCCACACCCAAGTTAAGGTCACAAAAGTTTGGCTCCTGCAGCAATTCATATTTACATATCCCATGTACAGAAACACTCCATCTGTTCAAAGCTGGTGTCCAGGCTAAAGGCTCTAATTACCCTTCCTCCAAAATATCAGATTCCATATAAAGGCTCATTGCTGACATCATAGCATCTTCTGTGTTCATAGTCTCTTGCCTTCTGCTCCTCCTGCATGTGCAAAATGGGGCAGGCTTACATGGCAGGAAAGAGAACGACCTTTCCGCTATGCTTAACATTTAAGCTAAGGTTTACCTGGCTAAGACATTTAAATCCAAAATGGACAATTCACTCTCTTCAAATTTATGCAAGAACTTCGAAAGAGTGCCACTATCTGTGGCTAAAACTTCAATCATTCAGCAAGTCAATGTTTAAGCAAACAGTCACACTGAATTGCACCTTTATATCTGTTACATGTTACTCCTCTACTCAAATTACACTACTTTCTGATCATAATTACTCTTAATGTATATCAGCATTCAAGAAAAAATGCACACTGATTTAATGCACAAAAGATTAATTGACTGAAAGAAAATAAAAACCTGCATTTAAAGACAAAACTCTTCATGTGAATGTTGTCTAAAGATATAACTGAATTCTGAGTTTCTATTGTCAATTTATACATGTATACTTTGGGATTTACTGAGATGTCATTTTGCCTTAATGGAAAGTGCTTCGGCTCATGCATGTCAGGGAACCCATTTTTTTTGCTGATCCCCCATCACTTTAACCCCTATCTCTGAACTCTTCAGAGGATTATGAGACTAACTACAAAATAACCAGATTTAGTGTAAAGGGCTGCAGCAGTGACCAGGAGATTGATGAAAACTGGGTGCCTGAATTTACCCAAGTGGAACAGCTTTTTGTTAACACAAATTTCCAATATTTAATTGGAAAATATTTAAACTACTCTGAATATTTGCTCTGGATGTCTCTCTTCTGGAAGTATGAGCAACAAATATCTTGGAAGACTTTCTGAGGTACAAACATCTGGGTTTTCAAAATTCACTGAATAAAAAAATATAGAAACAGAGAAGACATTCTGCTAGCTAGGCTTCTGTTTTCAGAGGACACTATACTTCAGAAATGGGAGATCATAGCAAAAGTCCACCTCGTTTGGCCTTCTGTCTACACAGTGGTCTATCAGCTGCCCACAGGATCTGCCCAAACAGGGCATGTGTATAACAGCATCCTCCTGTTCTAATAACCTGATGGGTTATTTGCAAGTTCCCAAGCACACTGCTTTTGATACTGGAGGTACCATATAACCATCAGGACTAGAAGCCATTGATAGTCTTCTTCTAGAATTGGTCCAATCTTTAAAGCCATCAACACTGAGAGCTTTCACTACACATTGTGACAGTGGAATCCATAGTAACTATATGTGGTACAATAAAGAATTTTCTTTTATCAGTCCTGAATGTCCATCAATCCGCTACATGGGTTGACCCCAGGTTCCAGTCTTATGGGAGAGTGAGAAAAATGTCTCCCTCTTCACTTTCTTCACCTCCATCTATCTCCCCTTCCTCCTTTTTTTCTAAGCTAAAAAAATTCAGCAAGCAAACCCTGAGAATGTGGAAATCCACATCCATAAAGTCCTCAGAATTTAGATCTGGCTTGTTATGAGACTAAGAAAAGAGAACATGGGAAGGAGAGAGATATGAGCTATAGGCCTCATTTTGGTAAATGAAAAGGCTAGTTCAGGGGTGGGCAGAAGGTAGATTACAATCTAGTGGTAGATCTCTGGGTTATTTGCAAGGGTCCCACTGTTGACAACAACAAAAGACTCCCCGCACATACATTCTTCTAAATAAGGCAGCTGAGATTAAAAACACCAAAATTGCAAGGAAAGCCACAAGTATATTTTCGTATGACATAACTGTGAGCAAAGTTCTGGTACTGAAAATAAATGTCTGGACTGAGTAAGTACACAGATGCATTCTTGTTCCTTAATTCAAGGTTCCTTATTTATTCATTTATTTATTTAATTTTATTTACTTATTTAAAACTTTTATAGACCGTCCCATTACTGGTGTCTTGGGACGGTTTACAAGAAGCACAAATAAAATAAAAATGACACAGCATCAGTGATTAAATATTAAAACCGCAATTAAAACCAATTAACAATTAAAATAATGGGAAAATAAAAAGGGTTTTGCCTGGTAGTAAAAAGAAAAAAAGCATTGGCACCAGGAGAACCCCTCTGGGGAGCATATTCCAGTCGGGATGCCACCGCAGAGAAGGCCCTCCTCCAGGTAGCCACCCTTGCAATTTCTTTCAAGGAGCGTTTCCGAAGAGGACCTCTGCTTCAGATCTCAAGGGGCAGGAGGGCATATAGGGAAGAAGGTGTTCCTTCAGGTATCTAGGACCCAAGCCATTTAGGACTTGTAGGTCATCACCAGCACCTTAAATTGGGCCCAGACTTCAATTGGCAGCCAGTGTAAATGATTGAGGACCAGTGCTATATGTGAATACCTGCTGGTCCCCATTAATATCCTGGCAGCTCTATTCTGAACCAACTGAAGTGTCTGGGCCATCTTCAAGAGGAGTACCACAAAGAGTGTGTTACAATAATCCAGCCGGGAAGTTACCATAGCATGGGACACCATTACAAGGCAATGCTCATCCAGGTAAGGGCGCAGTTGGTAAATCAGCCAAAGCTGAAGAAAAGCACTCCTCACCACTGCTGTCACCAGAGATTCCAGGGACAGCTCCGGATCGAGGAGCAGTCCCAAACTGCACCTCATCCAGAACAATGCAACCCTGTCCAGAACAGGGAAGATGTCACTCACCTGGAAGGCAGAACTGCCCACCAACAGGGCCTCTGTCTCATCTGGATTAAAACACAATTTATTGGCCCTCATCCAGCCCATTACCTCAGCCAAGCACCAGTTAAGGACAGCCACTGCCTCACCTGGACTAGATGCAAAAGAGAGGTAGAACTGGGTGTCATCAGCGTACTGATGACTCCACAGCCCACACGTCTGGATAACCTCTCCCAGCAGTTTCATGCAGATATTGAAAAACATGGGAGATAAAATGGAACACTGCAGATCTCCATGGCAAAGTTGCCATGGCGCAAAGCCATAACCCCCAGCACACATTCTGGAATCAGGCAGCTGGGTAGGAGTGGAACCACCACAAAGCAGTGCCTCCAACTCCCAACCCGGCCAGCCTATCCAGAAGGATATCATGGTTGATGGTATTAAAAGCCGCTGAGAGGTCCAGGAGAACCAACAGGGACGCACAAGGATTTGTTCCCTGTCTCTTATAACACTAGAAACCAGGAAGGTCGTGCCATAAAGTTGATTGGTAGGAGATTCAGGACAGATAAAATGAAGTACTTCTTACCACTACACATAGTTAAACTATGGAATTCACTATGACAAGATCCTGCGATGGCCATCAATCTGGACAGGTATAATACAGGACTGGACAAAACCATGGAACATAAGTCTATCCATGGCTACTCGTTCTGATGTTCCTATACTATGTCCTCTATCAGAAGCAGTATGTCTAGGTACACCAGTTGCCAGGGAACACAGGTGGGAGGAACTCATAGGTGAGTTCCTCTCTGTAGCTAGCTAGCCACTATGTGAACAGAATGCCAAACTCTTTGTCTGCTCCAGTATGGTGCTCTTATGTCCTTAATTCCCTCCCACCCTGGCTTCCTT
The DNA here is from genome assembly GCF_004798865.1 of Varanus komodoensis. Classification (NCBI taxonomy): domain Eukaryota; kingdom Metazoa; phylum Chordata; class Lepidosauria; order Squamata; family Varanidae; genus Varanus; species Varanus komodoensis. The sequence continues at coordinate 31,365,045 of NW_025335268.1, read as the reverse complement.
GTTCTGGTTGGCAAGCTTTAGGTTTCTAGTAAAAAGCAAATGGTTCCTGCAAGTCTGATGTCTGCCTGCCTTCTCAGAGCTGGCTAACAGGCTTCAGCTTAGTTCAAGGAAAACGTTTAATGCACTCGTGAGCAATCCTTTTTCCCCCAGTTAGGAGCCACATTCTATCACAGATAACCTGTTGGGGTTGCATGTCAGCAGCCTGTGGGGCAAAAGCAAGTAGTGGGCAGGACCAAAGTCAAAAATGAGAGTAAGATGGCCACCTCCTTCTCTCTCTCTCCCTCTCCTTCCTACCCAGCAGACTGCCAGGGTGGGCCAGATCACTCTGGTCAGAAGTCCAAACAGAACACATGCAGTGGGCTTTTGAAATCAAACTAAGGGCCACAAGTAGCCTGTTTCTGTTTTAACAGGGCTGATGATAGATCTGACTTCAACTTTGCCCATAATCTACAAATGATTGTAAATACAGTCTGAAATTGAACTGAACCCATAAATATACTAAAATGGCTGTATGTTCAGTGAGATAAATATTAGTTTACAGCATGTTTAGTCTAGCATTAGAAAAACCTGTGTCTTTTTTTTTCTTTTTTTTTTTTCTTTTTTTGGGTGTGGGGGGAGATTTCTGACATTTCAGTTGGAACTTTAACTACCTTTTATTCAAAATATTTTAACAAACTACTGTGCTAAGGTCAGAATAATTGCAAAAACCATAACAGAATAGCCAGCTCCTAACTTCAGTTACCCACCCCTTGTTGCATCAAGTGCCACTCATACAACTGAGAAATTTTTGAGAAATATGAAAATAAATATGATGTTCCATTTAGAAACCATTCTGTATCTGTATCCATAAATGATACAGAGGTCTCTCTGTGTGTGGTGTGTATAAACTGTAAATACGCTATCACATGAGATTCAAAATCTGCAGAAGAAATGATAACTGTCCCAATAAAAAGCTCTGCAGGGCTCTGAAGCACACATGGAGATCGGCACAAACTAGAACTGCCTAACTCACTTTATTCTCCCTGATGTCAAAGTGATGAAGCAGTTCGTGCTCACACTAGGGATGTGAAGGTTGGATGAATAACAGCAATAATGCGGTTTGTTTTCTTTTTTCTTCTGAGGCCTTTTTACCACTTTTCCAGTGGAAAAACTGGAAATTTTTGGAAAAATTGGAGAGGGGGGAAACTCCAAGGAAATACAGTATATCACAGAAGTGAGTACACCCCTCACATTTTGTAAATATTTTATCTTTTCATGTGACAACCCTGAAGAAATGACACTTTGCTACAATGTAAAGTAGTGAGTATACAGCTTGTGTAACAGTGTAAATTTGCTGTCCCCTCAAAATAACTCAACACACAGCCATTAATGTCTAAACCACTGGCAACAAAAGTGCATACACCCCTAAGTGAAACTGTCCAAATTGGGCCCAAAGTGTCAATATTTTGTGTGGCCACCATTTTTTTCCCGCACTGCCTTAACCCTCTTGGGCATGGAGTTCACCAGAGCTTCACAGGTTGCCACTGGAGTCCTTCTCCATGACGACATCACGGAGCTGGTGGATGTTAGAGACCTTGCGCTCCTCCACCTTCCGTTTCAGGATGCCCCACAGATGCTCGATAGGGTTTAGGCATGCTGGAGGCATGCTTGGCCAGTCCATCACCTTTACCCTCAGCTTCTTTAGCAAGGCAGTGGTCGTCTTGGAGGCGTGTTTGGGGTCATTATCATGATGGAATACTGCCCTGCGGCCCAGTCTCCGAAGAAAGGGGATCATGCTCTGCTTCAGTATGTCACAGTACATGTTGGCATTCATGGTTCCCTCAATAAACTGTAGCTCCCCAGTGCCAGCAGCACTGATGCAGCCCGACCATGACACTCCCACCACCATGCTTGACTGTAGGCAAGGCACACTTTTCTTTGTACTCCTCACCTGGTTGTCGCCACACACGCTTGACACCATCTGAACCAAATTAAGTTTATCTTGGTCTCATCAGACCACAGGACATGGTTCCACTAATCCATGTCCTTACTCTGCTTGTCTTCAGCAAACTGTTTGCAGGCTTTCTTGTGCATCATCTTTAGAAGAGGCTTCCTTCTGGGACGACAGCCCTGCAGACCAATTTGATTCAGTGCGCGGCGTATGGTCTGAGCACTGACAGGTTGACCCATTACCCCTTCAGCCTCTGCAGCAATGCTGGCAGCACTCATATGTCTATTTCCCAAAGCCAACCACTGGATATGACGCTGAGCACGTGCACTCAACTTCTTTGGTCGACCATGGTGAGGCCTGTTCTGAGTGGAACCTGTCCTGTTAAACCCCTGTACGGTCTTGGCCACTGTGCTGCAGCTCAGTTGCAGGGTCTTGGCAATCTTCTTATAGCCTAGTCCATCTTTATGTAAAGCAACAATTCTATTTTTCAGATCCTCAGAGAGTTCTTTGCCATGAGGTGCCACGTTGAACTTCCAGTGACCAGTATGAGAGAGTGAGAGCGATAACACCAAATTTAACACACCTGCTTCCTGTTCACACTGAGACCTTGTAACACTAACAAGTCACATGACACCGGGGAGGAAAAATGGCTAATAATGCCCAATTTGGACAGTTTCACTTAGGGGTGTGTGCACTTTTGTTGCCAGTGGTTTAGACATTAATGGCTGTGTGTTGAGTTATTTTGAGGGGACAGCAAATTTACACTGTTATACAAGCTGTATACTCACTACTTTACATTGCAGCAAAGTGTCATTTCTTCAGGGTTGTCACATGAAAAGATATAATAAAATATTTACAAAATGTGAGGGGTGTACTCACTTCTGTGATATACTGTATTATTTTGTAAAATAAAATGCTCTTTAAGGCATAGTTTTAAAGTATTGATGCAGGAGCACTTTACCCCCTTAAAATGTTTTACAAAGATTAATTATCTAATCATATTTATAGCATTAAAATCTTGTTTGATATAGAACAGTATATAAATCCTATAAATAAGAAATAGGCGCTTTTGGATGCACTGGCTTTCTACTTATTCTCCAATCTCTCTCTCTCTCTCTATGTGTGCGTGTGTGTGTAATTAATGAGTGGAATCCAATTATACCCTTCTGTTCATGGAACAAGATTTAATCCAGTGACTGCCTCTGCTAATAGAAAAGAAGGAAACGCTTTCTTTCTTTTCTTTTTCTTTCTTTTTTGGCCAATCTCCCCTTCTTCTGCTTTCTATACACCTAAAAATCTGCTCTTCCAGACCAGAGTAGAAGCTTGCATAGGGGAAAGAGAAGTCACTTCCTTCCCATTTCCATCAGCAGAGCTGCCTGCTAGATCAAAGGTGCTTGTTCCAATTCAAAAGGAAGTTGTGGAAACAGTGCACTGTTTGAATAATGCAGACAGATATTTTTTTAAGGGTCACAAATTTACCAAACAGCAAAATTTTATGTTGCAAGATATATATCATAAATATGTTTCAGGTTTTCCCAAGTTTTCTGACCTTTCCTGAAAAACCATCTCCTGCCCTGCTTCAAATTTTCTGGAATTCTGACAGCCCCAGTTCACAGACACTTCCATGTGCGTATCAGAGTTCCCACAAATGCACCAGAACTGCTGAATCAGAGCCAAAGTGTTTGAAGGGTGCAGCACTTAAGAGGCTGCTCATGCCTATTAACGGGGTTCTGTGTCTGTAAAAATTTCCATGCCCAGTTGTTTAGACAACAGCTGGGAAAGTGAAGGAAGTTTTAGGACCAATTCCTCCCCCCACCCCAATTCTTCCACATCCCCTTGTGCCACAGTGCTAATAAAGGATCTATAAAAATGTGTCCAAGAACTGAAATAGTCAAAATCTGTTTGCTTGTTTTAGCACTCTGCGGTAGCTGCAGAGCACTAAATGAATCAAACATAGCATGCAATAAGAAGGCTTTCTAATTGCTAACTGTGATCTTTTGGCTGCCCTTGACATTTGACCTTACCCTTCCTCCTTTCACAAATATGAAAGGAATGCTTCCCTCAGTCCTTCAGCATTAAATAGCACTGAGAGATTGGCTTCAAGGAGCAGAGCTCTTTCCCCTACTCTGCACAGAACTAGCTTCCATTAATTGTTGCTATTCACTCTATAGCACAAATATTTAGCAGATCAAGAGGCAAAGCTGATATTTCTGCTTCTGTCAGTTAACATTTGTGAGCAAGAGAGGCTCCATAAATGCAATCATTTTACCTGTTCTTCTGCTAAAGCACTTACTGAACGTCTAAGGACGAGCTAGATGTTACACCAAAAGGCAGCCCTGCCACCATTTGTCCCTGTGGCTTCTTGCTACCGTAATGCCAGCAGTTGGGACCCCCTGGACACGCCCATGCACCCGGCCCTACCCCAGCAGAGGGGAGAAACGGCACCAAGGCAGTGTTCAGCCTAGCCCAAGCCCAGAAGTGCTTCATCTCCAGGCAGTCGGTCCAGAGATGGCCTGCCACCTCTGTCCCATGGCTGCACTGGATCAGTAGCCTTTTGGATTACAGCTCCCATAAGCCTCAGATGGTCAAGCATTCAAGGATGATGGGCAGTGCAGTCCAAAACATTTGAAGAGCAACAGGTTGGCAAACACTGCCTGCCGCACAGGAAATTCAGTGTGACCAAAAAACTCTTTTATAGTTCTACCTTAATGGAAAAAAGAATGAAAATCACTAGTATTAAATTATCCATAGTTCTGCTCACGTCTTTCTACAATGTTTTAGGTAATGCATTTCTCTAGGTATTTTGTATGAGAGTAGTCTGCTTCCTATTTTTAATAGCTATTTACATGGGTGTATCTCAGTTTAACACACAAATGATCCACAATCTGAATTATTTTCACCAGTGCATACAAAAGGTTTGGTTATAATTTTTGTTTGTTTTTTGTTTTTTTGGAGAAACAAAGATAAATGTTGCATGGAGCACTCCTCACATTTACAGTAATCGCCGTTTTAAAAACAGAAGACTTGGAGAGTAACAGAACACTTTAAATAAAATTACCCCATACAATTCAATCATCATTTGATAGTCAAATAAATATGAATATATATTTATATCTATATATCACTACAAATAAATGCAAAGAAACAGCATTAAAAATGTATTCATACCAGCCTATCCCACAACACTGATGGACCATATGGACAAAAATGGCTGGCCAGAAATCTTCATAAGGGCTGATGTCAAAGTGGAATCTGTTATATAAGAAATATACAATCAGAAAGACCAGAAACGGCTAGTTTATATTAATATTTACCAATACACATTGATAATTTATATGCTTTATTCAGATGGGCTTATTTATTTGCAACATTTATATACCAGTCCACACCTGAACAAGTTCTGGGGTGGCAAACAATAAATGAAAAAATAATACTAAAACATATAATGAATAAAATATATTAAAAGTGTTTTCAAAAAGAATACAAAAAAATCCATGTCTGGTTAAGTGTAGAAGGCTTGTTGAGATAAAATTGTCTTTATACACTAGCATGGAAATGGTATCTGATGCCAGTAAAATTATTCTATATGTATAATAAATATTCTAGTTTATGTTAGAGACATGGGTAAAAATGGGTACCTATTTCCATATGTGGTAGGACTGTGAAAATATTAAGAAATTTTGGATAATGGTTTTTAAAGGGATTAGTAAGATATTGAACTTAAAAATTGAAGCAGATCCTGAAATAGCATTACTGTTAATATTTTATGAAAAGAAATGGAAATAGACAATTAAATGTGAATAATAAATTTGGTAACAGCAGCAAAACTGGTAATAACAAAGAATTGGAAGGAGAAATGGGATCTTCAGATAATTGAATGGTGTAAAGACATTTGGACTATATCTGTTAATGATAAGTTGACGTGTGGGATTAGGGTGATAAAAGAATGGATAAAGAATGATTTTAATGATATGTGGGGTTTGTTTATTGAATATGTATTTTAAAAAGAGAAGGGTATTAAACCTTCAGTTAATTCAATGTATTTCTGAAAGAGTGGAAAGTTAGAAGTAGAAGTAAGCAAGACGAAAGAAATGAAGGCATAAATATTATATAGCCATAGTCCCAGTGGACAGGGTGCACTAGTTGTGTTGTGTTTTGTTTATGCTTTTCTTTTAATGCTTATCATGTATCTTATATTTGTATTGTTTTGTAGCAGCTTTTTATAAAATAAAGGAAGAAGAAAGAGGTGAAAATGTCTTCAACAGGAGTCTGAAACAACATAATGCTTCAGCTGTTCAGGTGCCTGTTTATTGATTTTATTTATTAAAAGCATTTCTATCCTGTCCCCTATGGAATGTCTCGGGGTGGCTTACTATAAATAAAACAGAACTCCAGAGCTCCACAGGCAGCGAGTTCCACAGAAAGGGCACCACTACATAGAAACTCTACCCCAGGTGGACTCCCGCGGGGCCGCGGGGCCATGCAGAACATCTCCACTGATGATGGATCAGGCAGTGGATGATGGAACATCTCCACCTGATCAGTGATCAGGCAGGTTGACATGGAAGAAGGTACTCTCAAGTATTCTGGTTCCATGCTGTCTGGGGTTTTATACACAAGCAGAAAAAACCAGGGAGAAGCTGGTTATTCTTATATATCCATGATGTTGAGCTCTATGCCACAATAGATTCACCACCACAAGTCGCTCCTGTCCTCCTTTGCCCTACTTCAGGCATTGCTAGAAGCCCTCTGTGAGTCCCCAAACCACTAAAATATAGTGTAAAACAAACAAAACACACACACACACAACATTCTGGTGTTTCTTGAGAAAGATTTCCAAGGAAAAACACAATTTCCCAAGCTCTTCAAAACTGTATTGATTCTAAGATATAACTAGCATGTCTTTTAACTTTTGAATGTTTGATCAGAATAATGGAAATTGATGATGATGAAGCAGATTTTTGATAATAAATTTGTGTACTGCCTCAGTGGTAACAAATATTGGAAAACAGATTAATGCAACCCAAACATTTTGAATTGTACTTTATCTTGTTACTCGAAGTTACAGTCTTCTGATACCAATATTTATAATTTCATGTTGAGAGTCAGAATGATAGAGCAGCTAGCTGTTTATTAATTCTCCCTGCACTATACCAATGTACAGCAAGTGTTTTATTTCCTGTTCGATGAACTCTGTAAAATACTGAGTGAATTGGAAACATGGTATTGTACAGCCAATATGCTAGATCTGAAAGTAAGTATTCTGCTGATACACATGATTAATGTATCATGGGTTCCATGGCAACTATGGGACAGTCCCAGACTGTTTTAGACCCTATATTTATACCTGGCCATACACTTAGTTTGGTTTTCTCTGCTGACCAGCGTAATAGTGACTTGTACTGAGGGAATTACTAATTATCCTTGTCACTAGCTCTCCAGTGAAGTACAGAATTTCAAAGACTGATTTTCCTCAGGAGCAAGAAAGGGTTAAATTCTTACTCCATGCCTTGCTGTTAGATCCTATTGATGTTCAGAATCCTCCCATAGCTAATGTTATCTGCATTTTTAAAAAGCCCATATGTTAAATGTGAAGGTGTGTTTTAATATTTCTAGATTGACATGTGGAACAGAGATCGCTGCTACATTTACCAGTGTACATGGGGGATAATCTACTTCTGTATCAAGATTATATTAAAAACGTACAGGTCAATTTCTGTGCAAAGGTGTGGTGGAAGTTTACAGTCCATTAGGTTTTTCCATTCTTCCGCCGTACAAACACTGTGATAAGAAAGCTTCTCCATAGTGACCCTGTAAATACACTCGGAATGGCGAATTCTGTGGTACATCTAAAATAAAAGGTATTTTTAGTATAATATCAGTATTAAACTTTTTTTCTTAAACTACAAGCTTATATCTAACTACTCAGAAATGCTATTTGAAGCAGCAATTAAAACAATTAACAGTAGTTTAAGAGAAAATATGTTGATTTGGCCACTGTATTACGACCTAAATGTCTTTTTACATTTTAACCAAGAATGTAATTGAAAAATTACCAATAAAATCTGCTTAATCTCCTTCATCGCTTAACAGAATAGTTATTAACAATCAAACCAGTACAACTGACTTGGCTAAGCAAATGCCAACTAGCTAAGATCAATAGTCTGTTTCATAAAATGAATTAATTTCATTTTGGTCCACTTGGCTATGATTGTAGAATAACTTACATTAGCACAGTGTAAAGCTAAAGCACAAAAGACTGCAAACATTTTAAAGTTGTTCTCATCAGTTTTAGAGAAGGCACTTCCACTTAGTTTATTCACCATCTGTACAACGCCTATTACACTTCCTCGGCTCACAATAGGCATGCATAAAATGTTCCTGGTGGTATAGCCTGTGTAGAGATCTACCTCTCTGGAAAATCAAGGAAGAAGAAAAAGATGAAAAAAAACCCCATTAATTCCATAAGTTCTTAGTATGCTCACTCTCCTAATATTGGGTTATCAATTAATGCTTAGCATTTACAGAGAACTTTTATGGAGCAAACCTAGGTTCCCTGGGAATCTGCAGAAGGAGCTCCACATCTGATGAAGCAGATCTCCTTTTCTGCTTGTGGAGGCTTTCCCTGGGATGGCAGCAGCAAGCCACCATCACTGCTGCTCTTCCAGATCCAAAGCCCCCTTGTTCCTCCAGCACTCACGCAGGAAACATCAAGTATTTCAGCCCCGGAGCTGCTGCACTATTTTTCCCTTCTACTGAGACCAGTGGCAGGCAAAATTTACAGGACAGGACAAACCAGCAGGTTTCAAACCTGATCCAGAGTAAAAGAAAATCTAGAACATGGCCAAATGGGCAAACAGCACATGAACTGTTTTTGTCTGTGTTGTTTAATTGCAGCAAGATGCATCCCCAACTAGCTCCAAGAGAGAGGAATTAGAATGCTGCCCTCTTTCCCAAGATCCCTGTAAAATCAGACCCTCCTTGGATGTCTCAGGGTGGAGTGTGCAAATTTGTTTGTTTGTTTGTTTGGGATATTTCTAGCCCGTCCAATCACTTTTGTCTCAGGATGGCTCACTGCAAAATCTATAAATACAGCGATAAATATAAATAACATACATACCCCAAACAATAATAAACTAGATAACCCACCACTGAAATAAATAAAATTATTAAAATAAGTTAAACAGATTAAAATAATTAATTATAATAATAATTAAAATCTATTAACATTAAAGTAAACAGGCCTTGACCTGGCGCCAAAAAGCAAATAATGACGGTGCCAGGCGGACTTCTCTAGGGAGCACATTCCATAGCTGAGGCACCACTGCAGAGAAAGCCCTCCTCCAGGTATTCTGTCCCCTGATCTCCTTCAAGGAGGGTTCCCGGAGCAAGGCCTCTGCTGCAGATCTTAGGGGGTGGGAGGGCACATAGGGAAAAAGATATTCCTTTACTTATCCTGGTCCCAAGCCATTTAGGGCTTTATAGGTCATAACCAGCACCTTAAATTGGGCCAGGGCTTCAATGGGAAGCCAGTGCAGCTGATGGAAGACTGGAGTTATGTGAGAGTAATGACCTGTCCCTGACAGCATCCAGGCAGCTCTATTTTGCACCATCTGAAGTATCCAGACCATCTCCAAGGGCAGCCCCACATAGAGCACATTTACAATAGTCCAACTGGGAGGTTACCAGTACATGTGTCACTGTTGCTAGGCAGTTCTCGTCCAGCTAAAGACACAGCTGATGGATCAGCCAAAGCTGAAGGACAGAAAGAGGGAGCTAGAACTAGTGGCTCTTAGTGGGCCCCAGTCTGGCTCAATTGAACAGCTCACTATGCACAGCTGGTGTGGAAGGGCAGGGTAGTCCATCCCCAAAGAAGAGGTTGTTTTAGCTCTGCTTACATGCTTCATAGGGAGGCGTCATCCCAAGGTTAAGCAGTGTGCCCTCAGAGTCTCAGGAGAGCTAGCCTTACCTCAGTAAGCTTTATTTTAAAAAAACTCTCCCCCTGTACCCAAGTTCAACTACGTGGAAAGGCCACCTTTGCAAATACACATTCTAAATTTACAATACAAGAACAGAAGGACAACACTAGCTGCCTTAGGGTTTTAACCCACCTGTTAAAACGTGGATCTGCATAGGCATCAGGAATGTTGAGGACTTCACCTGTTCTTGCTACCTGACCAGCGATTCCTTTGTCAATAGAAAATCTGCACAAGAGGTAAAGAGATAAGCACATATTAAAGCAATATGCTTCTGAAAAAGAAAGGTATTTGCACCTGGTACATGTCTCTTCACTTGGAGACAGAAGGGACTTTTATCACTGAGCAATATATCTCAACTCTCAGACTGATTAAGGCTGAAAAACCAAAGCCACCCCATAATTAATATCTTCTTATAACAGAAACTGCTCCTGACCATGCTGCAGACTGCAGGGAAAATGTGTGACCTGTCCAGCTGCTGAACCACACACTGAAAAAGAAAGTTGAAGAGAAGCCGGCAGCTGAGGAACTCAAAGGCAGGAGAGGGCTGAGCGTTTCCTGTCCAAGCACCTCTTTTGTAGTTTAAAGAGCACAGCACCTATCTCACTTTACATTTGATTGTGACAGACCTGCCTTTTGAGACATGACGCTGTCAGTTTCATGTGCAGTTTGATCCTAAGCTAGTGGGATCCCAGAAACACAAGGAGTGGAGTTGGCTGCATGTAATTCTACTCCAAAGGTTCTTTAAAATAAAATTGGAAAGAAAAGGAAACTAAAGCTGCACCTACTGAATTGCAGATTTCCCATCAAATCATTTTTGAGGGTAGTTAAGGAGCAAGGAATATAAAGATAGTGATGTAACACTCTCTCAACAAAGAGCTTCAGCTACTGGGTGGTATAGAGATGAAATGAAATAAAAAATAAGGTCTCTTTCCACATATATTTTGCTCAGAGAAACAGTTCAGAGTTGCTGCAATAAGGTAAATGCTATATAGTAACTTTTTTGCAAGCCACGTGTTCTAGGAACAGGTCCTGAGGAAAAAGTCCTGATAGTCCAGGAACGGTTGATGGATCATATGAGCAAAGGTGCTCTACATATCTAAGTTACTCACTTAATGTGGTCCTAACATTTCACATCTAGAGCAATTACTGGCCATCAAATTTTAATATGTGATACACTGAAAAGCTGCAACTTACTTTAACACTCACACCTTTACCTGTCCTCTAACAATGTGCAGTTTTGTGACATACGAACTCCAAAAGGACTGCCAGCAGAAGATGGTATTTCTGAGAGTGACATTATGGCTTCAGATATGTAGTTTTGACAGCATTGCCAATATCATTTCCCAAATAACCAACTTCTGGAGGAGCAGGTCCTACAGAGAATGATTTCACAGTGTGACACACATTGTCACAGAACTGTTAAATACGCATAGACGTTAGATAGCAATTTGTTGCTGTTATGTGCCATCAAGTCATCTCTGGCTTATGGTGACTCTATGAATGAAGCCCTCCACAATGTCCTGTCCGTGGCAGCTCCGCTTAGCTCCTCCAAGCTGGAGGCTGTGGCCTCCCCTGAGAGCCCACTTGTTATTTTTACCTTATTTCTTTTGTCTTCTTAAAGACAGGTTTCCCTTCCTGTTCCTCCCCAATATCAAATAGGTCTGAATACAACTCCTTGTTCTTCTGATCTACCTGGAAGAGTGCACAGCGGTCTGCATTCACCAGGTTTTTTGCATATATCTACAGACAAAGAACAAAGCTAGGATTAGCCAAAGTGGGTTTCGGAATAAGGCTTGCATTACATGTCACAGCTTGAGGAATCTAATATGGAGATTTCTATAAAACCTCCATAACATGAGCCACCAGCAGTCCCAACATTAGTTTACAAAAGATTAAATACCCTAAAATACAATTAAAGCATATTATAAAATATTTGAAAAACTTAACAATAAAAAAGATCCTAGAACCAGTTAAAACCTTATTAAATACTAGTTAAATAGTAGAGGCCAATTGCAACCTGGCACTGAAAAAATGATGACAAGGTGGGGTGGGAGTGGAGAAGAAAGGGTAATATTGAACAGTCAACTATAATATTGAAATTAATGGGGGACTGTAGAAATATCTTACCATGATATTTTCAAGTAGAGCATCTATTGCAACTATGTTATCAAAATATGTTCTGCAGAGAAAAACACAAAGTTCTTTTTAATTATATCACTTACAGATTTGTGTTATTTGTTAATTACTAAGGAAATCACCTGCAATCACCTACTTAAGTAACCATGGAGCATAAACCTTGATTGCTATGCCAGGCAGGATCTATACACAGAGACTTTTCAGAAGACTGGTTTTGTCAGCTTTCACAGTGCTAATCACTTGCTTTTAGACTTATGCCTTCTCCTCTCCAAAAAGAAGTGACCAGCGCTGAGAAAAAACGCATTCATCTTTCTGGGAGCACAAGGACCTGGGGCTGTTTATCTATCACACATGCATTGTACCCTTTTTCCAAGCGCTTCAGGGCAGCATACACCTTCACCTTACAACAACCCTGTGAAATCTGTTAAGACTGAGATGTAATGACCTGCCCAGAGGTCTTCGTGGTTCAGTGAACCTAGATCTCTCTTGTTCAAAAACTCTACTTTGTACAGCAAACTGGACAGGAACCCTGGAGTTGAGCAAATCTTCCAAGGAATTGCATAAGTATATAGCTTGCCATTGGAAAAAAAAATAAGAAAAGAGTCTCGTGAATCTGTGTCGACTAACAGGTTTAATATGGCATAAGCTTTTGTGGACTAGAATCCATTTCATCAGATGCATGAAGCACTACCCTGATCTACATGTAGTATGCACATGGATGGGGACTGACTGTAAATAGCAAAATCAGAAGGAAAGGAAATGCAACAAGTACAGACAGTGACAATCACGTTAGATGACAGTCAACGAAAGGTTAGTATTCTCTTAATATTTTACACACAGAAGCCCCATTGGGCCAAGCCACTCGGGTTCTTTTGTCTTGCTGCAGAAATTGTTTTGGGTGTTTTCAACTGTATTCCAGCTTTTTGCATGCAGTAAACATACTATAACAGTATTTCATAGTATACCCCATTTAAATGATTTTGTCAGTGCAATAATATAGACAACGTATTTTTCCATTTTTCTCCTGTCCTATTCCAAAAGTTGCTTTTCTTCCTTCACTTCCGCTTGCATTGGCAGTCAGACTCTCTGTCAGATGCAATATGTTATGGAAAGACAGGCTGGCCTTATTTCTACTAACTAGCAGCTAATTCTTTGTGATTAAGGTGTAACAGTTGCACAGGTACATCGGAAATAATTGAAAGATGTCAAATTTAATCAGTAAAATATATTTTAAATACTCCACATTATCAAGATCTCTAAACTACAATGTTTCCAAGAGATACACGTTATTCCAGTGAGTATATATTTGTGTTACATTCAAGCCCATAAGAAAACAAACAATGCTTCAGAAGTAGACCTACAGTTCTGCTGTATCTATGAACTATCATTTTACAACTATTCAGAAACTTACACAAAACAACCTGAAATAAATCCATGTTGTATATTTCTTCTTCTACAAGAGTAGTATAACGTACAAGGTCACTGTTATCAAGAAATGTTGTTTTCTTGTTTTGGATTCCCACCACCCCACAATCTCTTTTTCAGATAGATATATGTACTGATTTTCCTGAAACCAGGAGAATAATTACTCAAGACACTATCAGTTATCACTTAATATTTCTATACAGAATCTGTTTGATTCTGTTTTCACATATTGTTTTATTCTTTTAAACTTTGTCATTGTTTACCACTTAGGAGTCTGTTTAGATGTGGAGTGGTATATAAATGTTGTCATAATAATTGGTTGATAATATACATTAAACTTTGATAGTAATAGGCTCAAGGTTCACTAGTCATACATCAACTGAAACAACACTGATTTCAATTATTCTACTTTACACAGGACTAAGTATGGATCCAACCCAATGATTCTGTATCTATCAAACATACTTAACAGTGCCTAAGAATCTTACAAGTCTGTTTATCATACTTATAATTTATGACAACAGTAGAGTCCCACAGTCCACATCATACAGAATGGAGCACTGCATACTCACTGTGAAGGTTCCTTTCTGTTTGAAGCTAAGGAGGCATCCACTAAAGGTTATGTCCCTCCACAGCCTAGGACAAGGCAGGGAACATGTGATTAGGCTTTTGACCAGTCGCTCAGTCTGGTCTTCTCCCCTCCAGTTTATTGGTGACCAAGCAACAGGCAGATCAGCTCCAAGGATCCAGAAAGTCAGGAGTAGAACAGTGAGAAAAACCAAATGCAACACCAAACCTAACAGTTAGGCAGACCCGGGTTCCCTCTCCCAAGAGGAGGAAACACTGAGATGCACTCGTACAAAGACTATATAGTATTTTAATCACCTAATTATGACTCAGATTAGCATTCTAGGGCATGGTTGCCTCCTTTGCTTTGAACAGGAAGGAATCTTCATGGTAAGCCCCCAAAATTCCATTACTTGTTGAAGTAGCAGGCATCCATTATGTGATGTGCTACATATTATACTGAAGGGAAGAAGAGGCTGAGCCAGGACCTGAGCCCTTGAGCAATCTGGGATTCATCCTGTGCAACTCAGCCCTCCAGTGTGGTATCTGCTGTGGCAATGATTTTTGTGGAGTGGCCCTCTGACAGTGAGTAACTTCCCTGCACCACAACCCCAAGATGTCCTGACTGAATAAGGAAAGAGATATTTTATGGTGATGGTTAGTTCTGTCTTGATATGATAGAAGCGATTGTAATGGCCATGAATGTAGCCAGACCAAAGAGAGAATTCCAAACAAGACATCATTAGGTGTTAATGCAATGAGATCTGAATGTTTTGCTGCTTTCAGAAGCTGGACTGCTCCTCTTAACTTGCAAATATATTTTGGCTATGTCTAGTTAGGCATTGTACTGTTCAATCCACACTGAATACATCAGCTGGTATTGGAGATAAGGAAAGATATCAATGGCAATTTTGAGAACTTCCTTTGTACTAAAGCCAGCCTGAAGGAAAAGGCTCTGAAATGAAAGTGTTGTCCCAGGCAGACAAAACAAAGATACTTTCTATGAGCTGGAGAAATGGATATAGTTTTTGCTAAGTTCTACTGAAGTCATGAATCCCCTTGAAGCACGTTTTCCTGACTGGAGGATTCCCACCTCATCTTGCATTATGCCACAAAATTGTTGATATAGAATGGAGCATCATTCAAACCTAGAATGATGCTCCAGTTCCTTCACTTTTGGGAAACTACAAAAATAGTGAATGCATTGCATATTGAATCATTTTTGTAAGGGACCTCTGTAAGATAGGTTCAGGCTCTGTTGGAAGAGGGAGGATAGATGCAGGCTTGGAATCTAGGCCTGAACCAGTCTGGTTTCAAATTTCTGAAGTTACATGAGGAAAGGGAAGGCTAAAAAAAGAATATGCTGGAAGGAAAAGAAGAAAAAATAGGTTTCGTGTCCTGCTTGAACTATAGGGCATCTCCTTTTTCTTACCTTTCATGTCAACTATCAACATCTTCACTGTCTCCTTTCTAAAAAGGTGAGACCCTTTAAAAGGAACCATCTTCTAATCACTTTAAGAGTCCCCTGAACATGTATTCACGTTCCAATGGCATAGCCACAGTGATTGCTGGGCCACTATGGTTGCTGCTATGAATCACACTATGTAAAAGATTTAAATGTGTAGGTCTTATATAATTTTAACACAAAGTGAACCTGTCCTAATCCTTGTGATCCATAAGGTTCCCCTTCTACAGGAGAGGCCACTATGAAGGAGGATGTGGATGACTCCCTAAGTGCTTAAACCAGCCACTTTGCAGTCCTTTATTAAGGCTGCTTCTGAATGTCTTTTCCCTGGGCCTCCAAAGGGAGAGTCTCCCTATGATCCCTGCGTGCAGAATGGGCCCTACCAGTGGCACCTTTAAAGTTTCCTTGAATTTCTGAAGGAAGGTGCACATGTTTTGTGCCACCCTGATGGATCTTCTATCTTGCAAGCAAGCAATGCCTATTTTGCAGATGGTGCAAAATAGAGCTGCCAGGTTGCTGACGGGGACTGGTGTTGTTCTCATATAACCCCAGTCCTTCGTCAGCTTCACTGGCTCCCCATTGAAGTCCGGGCCCAATTCAAGGTGCTGGTGATTACCTATAAAGCCCTAAATGGCTCGGGACCTGAGTATCTAAAGGAGCACCTGCGTCCATACTTGCCCTCCCGCCCTCTAAGATCAGCAGCAGAGGCTCTTCTCCAGGAACCCTCCATGAAAGATATGAGGAGGGTGAGTACCCGGAGGAGGGCCTTCTCTGCTGTGGTGCCCCACTTATGGAATGCGCTCCCCAGAGAGGCTGTTAATTTGTTAATAAATTGTTAATTTATTTATTGGTTTTATTTATTGCCGGATGTGTCCAGTTTTTATATTTTTGTATCGTTATTTATTTGTTGGAAGCCACCCCGAGGCTTATGCGAATGGGGCAGCATACAAGAACCCCAAATAAACACACAAACAAACAAACAAACTCTAACTAGGTTTTTGAAAGATGATGGGAATGGTACCTCTGTTGTGGTAGCCTTAGGCTCTGGGTACAGGTGTCATATCTGCCTAAACACACTTCTCTCCTTCTGACTATTTGGTCTGTCTTGTATTTGAAGAATGTTTAAGCAGTTCCACAGCCAGAAAGTCTCCTAGAGTGGCTTTTATATAATTAAACAAGATAGTGTAACTGTTCAGTGTCCTGGATCTTTTGGTAGGTTGCTTTTTTGCCTTATAGTCTATAGTGGCCCTACTGTCAAGTGATTCATCATCAGAATCTTCAGAGATCAGAAGATCTCTACCTGCAGGTGCAAGTGCACAGGCTGCATGTCTAGATCAAGCTGGCCAGAGAAAGCTGAAGAAGCAGAGACGAGTGCTCATGTGTCACCTGGAGACCACAAGCATCGTGCTGTCAGGCAGTCCCCAAAATGGCACATGGGTGAGCTATGAGAGAGGCATTGCGGGATCCTATTTGCTGTGGTTGAGCTACTGAGGCAGCAGCTACCAACATCAGATAACTGCTGAAGCTGTCAAAGATCACCCTGGTTGCAACACCAGGAGTCTGAACTTACTACTGATTTCAAGTCTTTTGTCTCATGGTTCTGAAACTTCAAATGAGCTTAGTCATCCTCTTGCTCTGATTTACAGAAGAGAAAGTAGGAAGGAAATTTAGAATAGGTTAACATATGACACAAGCTCTGGCTGGGCAAAAGCAGGGAGCTAACCTGTGGGCAGGAACCTAGACTGAGACACTAGGTGAAAAGCCTGATCGTATCTTCTTTGCTTTGACTTGGACCGTGGAAGAGCATAACCCATACTGGATGCCATCTTGATTGAACAGGAAAACAATTGGTACCTTAAATCCAATTCCCAGAAGGAATAATGAGTAAACGAGAGGAACCAAAATATATGAATCGCCTCAGGAAAAATGCACATAATACAGTTGTTGAAGTTGTGTTTCATGTCACTTACTTTGATACATCAAGAAGGAAGTCATTCAGTTCAGTCTGTTTGGCAAGGCCTCTGGATACCTGATCAGAACATTGGGAACACTATTGCTTATTTAAGCAGAAGATTAGCATCAGAGTGTATTTGTGGAACATACATGTTACCTATCCAGGTCATTTACTGAGAAGCAATGCATTAAGATATATGTATGGGTAACAGGCTAAACTATGAAGCATCTCCAACTTTGTGGTACTTTGGCTGGAAATCATTTATGTTGCCAATGCAACTATGCTAACTCTTTTTATTATTCTACTTCTTCATTTATCTAAAGTGGTTTCTCTTATTCTTTGGGCCTGAAAAATTCCATCTCTGTTTCTTCAGATGGACATAAACTATCAATGCAGAAACCTAGGATACCAGTTCATGGCCAGTTCTACAAACCTGTTCAGTAAACTACAGTGTTCAATTTTCTGTTTAACAAAGATTTCCTTTCTCCAATTCTCTCATCTTGTAGAAGTAGCCTATAAGGCAACCAATGATTAAAGTGGGTTATGTTATCTTCTACCAATTCCCACTAACCAATAATACCTACATATTTCAAGTTTTTCTCCTTCAATTTGGAGTACTCAAAGAAAGAGAACAGAGACAGCTGCAGGGTTGTACCACCAATCCCCACTGCAAAATGCGTGCCTCATCTGGGTTAGACGGTTGCCAAATGGCAGTGCCTGAGCTATTTTTGTTTTGCTCTATCTGGTTTCTTTGGAATTTAAAGTTTATTTGGGGACTTTTACAGATACACCAAATTGGTGGACATAGGTGAGAAGAAAAGCTAAGTTACTGATATTGGCAGGATATAGGCAAGGAGATTTTATTGGCCATTAAAAACAGGAGGCACTTACTAAGGTCCATTTGGGTTTTTAAATTCAGTGGAAGAACGTTTAGCATGTGCTTACACATATACTCTGAACCCAAAAAGATTATAAACAAGATTTGAATGTAATGGATAATATTTAGAACAGAGGTAGAGGGTGCAAAATGAACATTTAAGAATACTCACCTGCCCCAAGCCAAGTTTCAGAGCCTATACCAAGCATGACATGGGTTTGATTGATTCTCTTCCAGTCCAAACTTGTGTGGTAGCATCAAGGGCTCACGTCAAAGCCTCTGCTAGGCCCTAAGCACTGCCAGGAATATGCACAGAGATGGCTGGGTCTCATAGGAAGCAGGGAGAATATAGTCCCAGATAGGGTCATGAGGGGCCCTGGAAACTAGAAGATACATGGTAGCTTCCATGGCTACCAGGAATCTCTGAACATTGCTTCATATGCCTGTGCAGCATCTAGGGATTCATGGAAGCCCATTGCAAGCCCTCTCCACTGCTATGTGAATTTATAAAGGAAAGGAAAGGTGTTAATAGCATTCGCAGCTGGGGTAGGGGACAGAAGGGCCTTTGGAATATCATGGGAAGCACGAAGGAATGTAATTTACATTGGGCTTGCAGAATTACACTATGTAGATATTATAAGGCTGTTTTAAATTTTAGGGATGTGTCGCTTTCCTTTAAGAAACCCAAAATTTAATCCAGAGACTTACCTCTACTTGATGTAGCGCTACTGAAGCCCATGAAAGATTTGCTGTTGCAACCTGAAACACAAACAATCTTCCTTATTTATTTTTGTATTGAGTTGGATATTTATAAACTGCTGTTAATAAAAAATATATCGGAATAGTGACTGTGAACGATAAATATAAGAAAAATGGTCATATAACCACAAAAGGCAATGAAGGCATAAAATACAATTATCAAACAGTACTAAAAGCCGGTAAACATTCAGTCAGCTTAAAATGCCCATAGAAAAAGTGAAGTGCTGATGTGGTGCCTGAACTATTGCAAGGTTGACACAAGTTGCATTTCCAAAGGGAGAGTGTTCCACAAATGGGGTGTCACAAAAACAAGGCTCTTTCCCTAGTTGTCAAAAAAGTATAAGGCACCGTGAGAGAAACCTCTCTGCAGATCTCAAGACAAAGCCAGGTGGAAACAGACGTATAAAGACATACCTATTTTGTACTTAGTTTGATTAGGTGATCTCTTCAATTTGATTGAAGATCTAATCTTAATTTTATATTAATGCTCTGCTGCCAATTTGTTTTAATGCTAGATATTCATATGATACATTTTAGTGGTTTTGTTTTACTTTGGGGCTATGTACATATATTGTATTAGTTTTGTGTATTTCAGTTTTATTGGATTTTGATTATTGCTATTGGGATTGATTGTGTATTGTTATGTTTGTCTTGTATCATGTGGTAATGAATTTTCATGATGTAAGTCACCCAGACAGCCTATGGCTAGTGGGGCAGCATATAAAATTAATGAATGAAATGAAATATAGGGAGAGGCATTCCTTCAGGTATTTAGGTCCTAGGCTATGAATACATTTCCAGCCCTTCCACAGTTCTAGCTGCTTCTTACTAAGGATGCGATTCTATGCAATTTTTGACAGGAAAAAAGCCTACATCTCCTATATCTGCATGCTGCTGCATTTTGAATTGATCTGGAGTATACAAGCAATGACCAATTGGTTAATTATGCAATAACAACCTTGGATCTCCCTTCCTGGTTCACACCTTCAGGTTGACTGAGGCTTAGAGAACATTAACTGTAGTGTTAGAGTGGTTGTGTTAAGAAGTAAGGCCGTGATATTTCACTTATTTTATTTATTCTCTACCCTACCCAGGATGTCTTACAAGGGTGCCAACAGCCAGTCTTAGACTACTGGCCTATGGAGGGAGCTGAAACTGCTGGTACTGGATAAGCTGGTGCTCCTGAAATCACAGACAGATGTCCAGAAACGTTCTCTAGGATATTAGGCCAAGAAGTTGGAGAAGAGAGTAGAGGTAACTTTGCAATGGCAAAGATACATTTTAGAAATACTGCTGCTCTATTTCAGACACCAAATAAAAACTGTCCAATATGAAGGTTACCAATAAACTTGTACATTTCAGTGCAACTCAATTTGAGGTTGCTACAGACTCTATTCCACATTTTTAATGAAAAGCAGCTGCAAGAAGCCTTGATTTTTGAGAAGGTGGTACTCAATCTTTTCCAACTGACCATTTTTCATATTATCCACCAAGATACTCTTCCCTCTGTGGGAATATACTTGAATATTTGCAAAGGAAAGCATATATGTGAAAACTCAGGAGAAGGCTAGAAGATGAGCATAAAACAGCAAGTAGGAAAACTGCCTCCTCCCTGCACTCTGCTCAAAATCACTGTTCCACAGGTATGCTCTTGACTAAAACAGAAAGAAAAGTTTACCTCATTTTATGCAAATATGTATGCAAAATGTTATTTGTCCTAATGAAAGTTGATTAGGTTAATCAATCCGAGCTTCCTATTCTTTATAAAGCAATGCTTCAAAGGGACATCACCTCTTGATGAACAAGGTGGAACGTGTCGTTGCCCCAGTGCCGATAAAGCTCCAAAATACCAATCAAATCACCAAGCGCCGTAACGATGGGCAAACAAAGCACAGACTTGATGTGAGTCCCTGTTTCCAGGCCAGTACCTTTGGGAAATCGCTCGTCCTGGAAAGGCAAGCACAGTTTATATTAATGGTATGATCATCATTTCACTTATTATTAAATTTGTGTCGATTCTGTCCATTAACCACAAACACACTGACTGGACTTCAAAGTTTATTATTATAGATTCTGTTCAGCTTTAGGAAATGTTCAGCTTAGATTCTGTTCAGCTTTGGTACATCACACAAGGCTGTAATGAGGGAGACAAAACTATACACCATTCCTAAAATGTCACAGAAATGCTTAGAAATGCTACAGAAGGAACGTAAAGACCAAGACGGAATCTCCCAAACTCTGTGTCTGGCAGACTTAAGATGCAGGAAAACAGCTCATGGACACCGCCCATGTGCACGGAGCCTCCCTTTCCTTTCTTAGGCAATGAAAATCCTTTGAATTGGCCTGCAATCTCCTATTCTCTGTGAAGACAAAAGAATGGGAAAGCCCATCCTAGTGGGACTATACCCACGTATGCACAGCAAATTTGTTTCGGACTGCCCTGTATTCTGACCCATTTAATTCGATATTAACTCTCAATTTTTATGTTAGCTTAATTTTGTTTATCCAGTGCTATTACATAAAATGCACACTTGTCCAACATGTTTTTCATGCTTAGAGCAGTACAAAAACCATTTAGCTGTTGAAATTCCAATTTAAGTAAGTTGTGGATGTCACTCTGATATAAGAGATTGCAGCACTACTGACCTCTCTGTAATAAGGAAGGGTTTATAGGATGCAACATGCCTCATTACAATTATATGTAAATTCTTCTATATTAGCATGCTGTGGATGCCTTATAGCATATACATACATTAACTTTCTTTATTCTTCTGAAAAGATCTGTAAATTGAGGAAGCAGTCCAATGGGTATTCTATTATAGTCATCAAACCTTGAACATCCTCCGCAGAGCAGGAAGAACAATGAGGCAACAGTTCCATCTGCATTCCTTCCGATCGCAAACCAGTTAGATGCCTGCTTCAGCTGTTTAACCGAGGTTTCTTTTGGGGTGAGGCAGGGAAGTTCTGCTAGGTTATGCTGTTATCTCAGCCTTGGATCTGGGAATCCAAAATATCATCCAGGGGCCACTGGATTGCTTCCATGATTTACAGCACAATGTTACACATGTCCACTCAGATGCAAGTCCACATGCACATGTGAGAATGCAAGCCTTTGAAGGCCTACTCAGAAGTTACGTCCCTCTTAGTCCAACAGGGCTTATTCTTCAGTAAGCTTACAGAGGATTGCTGCCTAAGGGCACAACAGAACAGTGCATGTGGGGAGAGATGTAGTGAACAACCCGACACATTCAAAGTCCAGCTGATTCACACAGGTCTGGGCAACAAGTGTGTGTTGTGGGGAGGGGAGCTGAAGAGGAAAGGTGTGAGGGGCGGGGGGAGGTATCCTCCAGCAACTTTTCTGTTACAGACAGAACCAAATATATTAGTTTGTGATGTGTGGGGGGAAGAATTAACTGTGCCTACTGCAGGCTGGTTTACTTGATTCTGGGGCCTCTTATTGGAAACAAAATTTTGGATCTAGCAAATCCAAGGCTGCTTCTACCCCTGAAGCCACCTGTGTTGCAGCCTAGATACAGCAGAAACCACATTCTATCATAGACGTATCGAGAGGGATTTTACAGCAGATGTGCCCTCTGTCGCTGGCAAATCTCTTCTCTATCAGGGAATGGTCACCTCTGCTCCAGACAACCCTCCCTCCAGTCAGCAGATGTACAGGTTTGCATTGCTCTGCTCAACATTATTTTAAAACAAAATGGGATTTACCCCCAAAATATCTTCTACCAATAACGTTTTCCTAGATTTGGCTACATGAGCAGATATTGTAGTGCCAAGCTGAATGGGTCCTACAGGAACAAGCTGTGGTTGTCCATCCTTTACACCTGGTGGTGTGAATACACAAAGACTCTGAGAAGAAGAACAAGAAGAAAGTGTAATTGAAAGGTCTGGCTGTTTCCAAAGCAATTCAGAATTTTGTGCTACACAAAAACCAAACCACCCTGAAATCTGTTTTTAATGTTCTGTGTTCCCTGTGATAAGATTATACTGTATTTTTCTTGTATTTTATTTTACTGTTTTTATGCCCAGGGAGCTTCAGCTATTGGGCAGTATATCTAGCCTACTTTCTACTCTGGTTCATACTTTTTTGTCTAAATAATCATCTCCAAAGACCAAATCCTCACATTAGATTTTCAAAATAAAAAACACTTTTCATACTACAAATGTGGGACTAGCAACAGCTTCATAATGGAAAAGAAGCTTGCACTTAATTGACTAAGGTAGTGTGATGAGTGACAGCCAACACATAACAGTCTTGTCACTTCCCTTCTTGATGCCTGTGTTTGTGATAACTGACAAACATCAGATTGTGTGTGAACCTGTCTCTTATTATGTTGAACCAATGCAACCTGGGAATGGCATGTCATTAATAAATGCAAGTGATAGGGACCCTTCTGATAATAGTCCCTTCAACTATTACCAGATAGCTACACAATCATTATTATTACAACTATCATTACACGGTTCTGTTACATCTATGTTATAAATATGGTATTTCAGTAGTTATCTATAGTTTACCTCAAGAATTTTTAGTTCTACAAATACATATTCTGGAAGAAAAATTAACTTCTCAAGAATTACAAGGATCTGAAAGGCTAGTAATACATGCTTTTAAGATAAAGTCACTTTCAAAACTTTATCATTTACTACTGGAAACAAAAGTGATGCAAAGTAATAGTTGTATGCCAAAATTCAGTACAATTCTAAATAAGTATGTTTACAATAAGGAAATATGCAATATGCAAAAAGTTTGCAAATACACTATCTTTAAATATATGGGAAACTTGCTCTGAGATATTTACTCAATGGTATTTTTCTCTTGGGAAATACATAAAATCCAATAAAGAATCTTGTGATATGTTAAAGCATAACAAAAGGCATGATGACATAAACTTTCACAGGCTACAGTCCACTTCATAAGATGCAGAACCTCTTATACTAAGGCACACATCCACAACTGGGGAGGAGAGGAGAATTAAAAAGAGTGAAGCTAGAAGGAAACAAAATGCAAAAAGTATGAAGTATAATAATTCTGTTAGCAATGGAAATTGTTGCATGCAATCACAGACACACTGACATCAGAAAGCTGCTTAACATGTGTAGTGTGATTTTAAAAAAGAAAAGATAATCCTGCCATAGGAGACAGAGTTAAGATCCTATCTTGATTCAGCTGTTTCATTTTGCAATATGCCTTTGAATTGCTTTTGCTCCAAAATGGTCAGTTTCAGTTCATACACAGGGTCTCCCAAAAAGCTGAAATGTACCTGCACTGGCTTTTCAATGCTGTCATTTCTGATGCCAGATTCATTATTTTTTCTTTTGCATAGAGATTTGGCCCATTTTCCCTTATTGAAATTGATACATAAAATTTAGAAGACCATTAACCAGAACAGTTGATTAAATGGGATTGCCACCTCAAAGATTTTGGCCTGCGCTTATAGGCTAAGTACATTTTTTAAAATGTTGCAAGGATCTATTAAGGCTTTTTTAATATTATGTAGAATATATTATAATGAAGTACATAGTATCTGAAATAGTCCTACATCTGTTTACATCTGCTAGACTTGCCTATAGGAAGTATTGGAAAATGTGTTCAGAAACTTCAAGCAATGAAGCTTGAAGGCATGGTAATTCTATAAAATAAGCTGTTAAACATTTTAAATAAGACCTTGTATAAATAAAACAGTTTTGGAGAACAGTCACTTCATATAATACAGTGGGGTAACACCTATGATGAAGGTTTCAATATATCAGTTGTTTCTTTTATGTAGACTATTTTAAAATAATCCACAGTTTAAATGAAATGTAACTATACATTTTGCTTTGTCTTAAGCAATTCCTTGCAAAGATTACAAATAAGCCACTGCTTTGGATCCAACTGTATGTTGTGCCAGCAAAAAGTACTTCTATATGTGCAAGGGAGCCTTCTCAAATTTGGGCAATATTCTTGTCACACTGTAACCCCCAAACAGTGCCTCAAGATATTCCAGAGGGTCCTTAAACCCTCAGAAGAAGTTGGAGTCAGGCTGGGGTACAGGAGGCTACAATGGAGAGGAAGAGAAAAAAAATACCAATGCACAAGCAGGGTTCTGCTCATGCTTCTCTGGATCTAACCCATCATTAATATTTAATAATAATAATAATAATCTTACACAATTGCATTTTCTTTTTCTTCTTTCTTTTCTCTCCTTTTTTCTTTAGTTATGAATTGTTGCTTATGTTATGCTATTATTGAATGTTTTAATTGTATTTTATATTACTAGTTTTAACTTTTGTAAGCCATCCGGAGGCTTGTTGCAAAGGATGGGATAGAAATGTTTAAATTAAATTAAATTATTAATTGAAACATTAGGGTATTCCATTCAGCTATTCTATTTCATAAAATGAAATGTTAAGCAGAGTTACTATATGGCACTAGATGGCACTGTCTACCAGGTGGAAATAAATAACAGTTCTTTGCTTTATGCACTACAAGAATTTAATAAATTATCCTCAAGTGTGATCATACACTTTTGGTTGTCACTTCTTACTGTCTTTTTATAGCAAAGAAACCACACCAACATTTACAGAAAAATAAATTTACCCCATACCATGTACATTCCTATGTTTATTCGTTTTTGTTTTTCAAGTAATACATAGCAAGAGGCCTGCCAAAGGAGGAAGTTATTCCTCAACATGTTGGTGAGTCCAGAAAGGATTTACTCAAGAGTACTTCCAAGGGCTTAAATAGGAAATCACAGAATAAAAGCATAAGAACATTAAAATCAGCCATGGTCTGCAGTGGTGGGCAGTGACTGAAAATGTTATACTGAAAGAAAGGAAATGTTGCTGCAAACAGATCCCTGTACACCAATTATCAGACTTCTACAAACAATTCTAATAATTAGGGTAGCATGAGCTGTTTGCAGTAATAATGTTTCCTTACATGCTACATGTATGTAGACAAAGGTAGTCCAGTGGAATCTGTGCTTGAACCTTCACAAAACTGTTCTATTATGCAATAAAATAATGCTCCAAAAATTTGTCACCCCTAGAATGAATCAGCTTAATACAGAGAACTGATTAACAGAGAAGGAACAACATGTTTTGATAAATGGCTTGTTTTCACAACAGATGAGGTGAATACATATACATGACACTGAATAAACATTCTTATGATTACAGTTACAAAGATAGAATGAACTGAGTTTCATTGAGCATACTCTGAGGTAAGAATTGTTTCGGACTGAGATCTGAGCAAGCAGCAACCAGTAAACCGCTGGATCTCCTGGTTCAATAATACAAGATGGCTAGACATACCAAACAGAACCGCCTACCACTTCTTCATAATGCTGGGACACAAGCGGGAAGGAAGTAGTAATGCAAGAAACACAAAAACAGTGTTACTACTAGAGATTAGAGTGGTAGGCTAGATTAGAGTGGTAGAAATCTGGGTTCCAGTCCCCACTCAGTCATGAAACTCATTGGGTGACATTAGGCCAGTCACTGATTCTCAGCCTAACCTACCTCACAGGGTGTTGCAAGGATAAATTAGAGAAGGGGACTATGGCAACCATCTTGGGTTCCTTGCAAAAGGAAAAAGGTGTGATATAAATGTGATGCAATGATCACAATAGTGCCTTCCCCCTACATTTTCACATGCATTGCCATTCACTTACACCTCATTACCAGTAACACAGGTACACACATGCATACCATCTATACCATTCCCATGAACATACACACCACTCACAGTCACACAGCTTCCTGCTCTACCCTCTCACCTGATCTCAGTTTTAAATGCACAGTTTTAAATGCACAGTTCCTGTTCAGATGAAAAAACCTGAACAGGAAACAAACTGGCTTAAAACCACAACTCATTGTAACAAAACAAACATAACATTAATTAAAGTTTGTTAAAGTAATGTGCACTAAATTACATAAAACAGCTTGCAAAGGGTCGTTCTTCATTAAAAAATAGCTTTTCAAACATATACTTACATTATTGCAGTCACCCAGGAAATACAATGCAAATCCATCTGCATTTGTAGCTGCCAAAGCAACAGTTAAAGATATATATGTATATATATTAAGAAGAGAATGATATACAGGTTCTCTAACTGTTGTCATGGATGTCTCCCAACTATGCTAAGCATCTATAGTAAATAATTGATATGTTGGACACTAAAAACAAAGAACTACATAAAGTTACAATAGTTACTCAGTTAATGTATGACTTTAACTTACAATAATATTTAAATAAAAATATATACAGCCTAGCATCCAATGCTGTCATTCCACTAGGGATATATAAACATTGTAAAGTCTATTTCATCATTGCTTTGCAGACTGTCAACTATCTTGTGTACCATCCTCTGTTCACTGATGGTAGACTTTGCAAAATTGATATTATACACTTCTACCCTTCTGAAAGTATATAGATCCCCTCAAAATGCACAGATCCCCACAAAACATATTTTTTCTCTCTCTAACTATGGGGAAGTACACTATGGTACTTAGTTTTTTGTGTATTTTTATTACAAACTGTGTAAAATTACGTAAAATAAGAAAAAACTCCACAAGTCATGAAATCTGCATGATTCCTGCAAAGTCAATCCAATGTGGAATATGGGGGTTGGATTCTTGAAATCTGAATTCACTTGAATTTACTGCAGATTTTTCCAACATCGTTTTTCCAACTCTGCTAGCATAAATGCTGCATTAGCAGAAACTATGTTTCAAACGATGTGCAAGCAGAAATACAACTGAAGTTATATTTGTCCAAGCATACTTATAGAAGCAGTTATACACTCCACTTGCATAATCTATTGTGCAAGAGCTATAAAACTTGTTGTGCAACTGAATATACATTAGGTTTACAAAACAGGTTGTGTATTATTGTACAATTCATTGTGTGAATGGTTGCACAATTGATTGCGCAAACACAGTGTACAATCATTGCACAAAAGAAAGATTTGGGATGGCTCTGCTAGCACTATTTTGAGTTTGCAGAATGGCAGTACTGGATACTGTCCATACTCTATAGAATTACACATTCTATGTACATAAAAGGTTCCTGTTTATAAACTCCTAGAGGAAGAAATGGGCTGGCTGCTCTAACACATGATGGCTATTGACAGAGATTTCATTACACTGATCCTGTTTTCTCTGGTGTTCAAATCACTGGTTTAGTTGAGACTAGAAAATGCAGGCA
Source organism: Varanus komodoensis (assembly GCF_004798865.1). Taxonomy (NCBI): domain Eukaryota; kingdom Metazoa; phylum Chordata; class Lepidosauria; order Squamata; family Varanidae; genus Varanus; species Varanus komodoensis. The sequence goes on along the minus strand of NW_025335268.1, from coordinate 31,336,745 downwards.
ATATATATCAGCATAATTCAGAGAAAACGGGAATCCTGAACAGAACTTTCATAAGGGCAGAGCAAAAGAAAATGTAATGTCATTCTTAGCTCCAACCCATCATTCTTTATCATTGCCTGTCCCACTAGTTCCCCTTAAGTTTCTGCAGCCCATCTATCCACCCTGAATCTACTCTTCCTTTAGAAAGCAACTATAGCCCTTATAGATAAAAAGCTAAATTCTCTAAAAATTATGAATCATATGAGCACAATTTCTCATGCAAAACTCACTTGAGTTGTATAATATGACCAGCACATAGTACCTTGCAGAGATATTAACCCACTTTTCACTTTTCCACATTTTGTTATGTTACAACCTGGCACTGAAACATAGATAATAGGCATTGTTAAGGCATACACAAAATACTCAACACTGTGAATGTGCAAACTATGTTTGTGGCACAAAGGTTAATGAACAAAAACAAACTGGCACTAATTTGTTGCATAGGAAGTAACCCTTCTGCAAAGGTATGCCTAATTAAGCTCTGGGACAAACCTCTACTCCCAGAGCACTGTAAGTAGCTGAATACAATTGCTGCTTGCAATTCCAGGAACACGTGAACTCAACAGACCTGCTCCTAGAAGGTCCCAGAATTTGTTGGAAAGCATATTTAACCAACCAGATCATAAAGACCAAAGAGTTATCGAAACAACTCTGGGGCAAAGTTGTATATAACCACCAGCTAGGGTTTGGTTATAAAACAAGGCAAAAAAGATCCCAAACTATGAACATCCCTTAGAGCAACTTTAAACCCATTATTACAAAATGGAAAGGATATGGCTTAACTGCAACTCTGCCTAGCAAAGGCTTTCTGCCAAAACTCAGTGCCCGAAAAAGGAGGGCATTAGCAACCAAGAGAAGCAACCAAGAAGCCAATGGTATTTCTGAAGAAGCTGGAGAGATTCACAGATGAGATGGGAGAAAGCACTTATAGGCCCTACTTGGGAACTATCACCCAAATACCCCACAAAGCTGCACTTTACGGAAGGGTGGAAAGAAGAAAGGAAATGCTGAAGGAAGCCCATATCCAAGCCCATTCAGAGTTCGCAAAAAGGAATGCGGAAGACTCAGCAAACATGTGGAAAAGTAATCTCTATTCTAGTGAGATCAAGATGGAATTTTTTTGGCCTTGCTACAAACCGCTATGCATGGCATGAAGTCAACAGTTCTCATTGCCCTGAAAATACTACCCCCACAGTGAAACATGGGGGTGGCAGAATAATGTTGCAGAGATGCTTCTCCTTGGCAGGGACTGTGAAACTGACCAAGACTGAGGGCAAGACGGGTGGATGAATACAGGACAATTCTGGAGAAAAACCTGGTTTAGTCTGCAAGGTACCTGGGAGTGGGGAGGAGGCTCACCTTTCAGTAGGGCAGTAACACTCATAGGGCAATAGTAGTGAAAGCACAGACCTCAATCTGACTGAGAATCTGTGGCAAGGCTTGAAAGCAGTGGCTAACCCACAGTCTCCATCCAAGATGACGGAGCTGGAGCAGTTTTGCCAGGAAGAATAAACTTTGTAAGATCCAGATGTGCAAAGCTGACAGACATACCCAAAATGACTTGCAGATGCAATTGCTGCCAAAGGTACTTTTATCAAGTGTTGATTCAGGGGGTTATATTTAAGCAACCAAGAAGTGCCCTTATGTTTTTGTTTACTTTTGCATCACAAAATACTTTGCACCCTCACAGCACTGAACATCTTGTGTCCACCAAGAGGTAACAATGCCAATTAAATTCATTTCAGTTTCAGGTTGTAATGCAACAAAATATGGAAAGTCATAAGGCAAATACCTCTGCAAGGCACTGTGTATTTATTATTATGATTGACACATATCCTGCCTTTCCTGCATGCTCAAGATGAGATACATGGTTTTCAGCCCACACAACTTTATCTTAACATAAATCTTGTGAGATAAATTAGAGGAAAAGAGAGAGCGCAAGGTCATGCACAACCTGGTTTATCAAAACTATGACCATATGGAAATAAAGCTGGTTTAACCAGCAGCTGACCTGCAGGTTCTGTCACCACAAACACAGGTTAAAATCTTTGAACTGGTTTAGCCATCTTCAGAGATAAGTTTGACAGTCTTTCTCCCTGTTGACTTTATCTATTCTGCATGCCACAAGGCATGAATCATCTGCACCAAGTAAATCTATTTTCTTCTTCAAAGATATTAGAGGAAATCTTTTACCTAATGGTATATTAAAATGTGATATTCTCCATGAGTTTTGTCTGTGTAACTATTTTTTTAAATGTGACATTTTAACTTATCAATATACTAGATAACCAGACTTCACCAACTGCGCTAGGGGAGCAAATGACACCATGAAGTCTGAAGATGGCAGAAGAGTACCTTTTGCTATGTAAAACTAGGACTCCCACGTTATTGTGCAATAGTAACAATGAACTACAAACAGTACAACATTTGCACAAAATCCATGTTGTGGGCAGACATCTACTCTGCCTCTTCTGTCCCATGCAGCCTCTCACTTGCCCCCGACTTCTGCTTCAGAGGGTTTCCCCAACCCTATCAGGCAGATTTTAAGGTACAGTGAAGGGAGTTTAAGAAGGGATGCGAAGTAACCCCCTTTCTGCTCCACTGACAGAAACAGTTGCATATACTAACATAATTTGATACCCACTTTTGAGAAATAAACTTATGAAGGCTTATGTTGTGGTAATCTTGATAAATTCTTCCTTTTTAATATAACTAACAATGAAGGGTGTCAAACTTAATTATTAACCTGGATAAGGAAAAGGATAAGGAAAAACATGAACCAGATGACAGAAAATCAGCTGATGCCACTGAATATAAAAAGGCTTCAGCTGAAACCAAATGGTTATGGCTAGCATTAGTTTCATTTAAACACATGCATTTCTTTTTTAATTATATGCCACACAGGAAAAAAAGATTATAAAATGCTAGAAATATCCATTGCAATTTTTAGTTTGGAAAACTGGAGTACAGTTTATTTTACTTTAGACAATGATGAGGAGACAGTTCTATTTTCTATTCTGATTAGTTTGTATTATCATTGGCTCTTACTTTGAAGTGAAATTACAGACACACAGATATTTGGCTATGATGAAGACTACAGCATAGGGGCTTTCTAGACAGCATTTGGATTAAGCTCCAGAATGTGTTTAGCTTTCCTCTGACAATAATGCCCCAGACAACATTTTTAAATGTTTTAATGCATAGTTGAAGTTACTGCATACATTTCAGTGCAAAAACACCCAAAATGTTCTCTTACCCATTCGAATGATACTACTCAATTCATATAAGAGCAGTTGATTGTTTCCTCCTATATCCAGCCGCTGCTCTATATAGCTGTTCAGTTCATATACCACTCCTTGCATATCAGGATTCTCGTACTATTGAAAACAAACACACATTTCAAAATTATCAAACGATGATAACACAAATGAAACATTCAGTACTATTTATTATTAGGAAAACTTATTAAATAACCTGAAGAAAATGAAAATTCAACAGAACACACATAAAAATAGGAAAAGGCCAAAGGAGAAGACTGTGAGCTGGTATATACAAGTACACAACCCATGATTCATTAACCACGGATTACTTTGGAGCACATGGGGTGGACAGATGTCCTGGCTCCTGCCTGCTTTCTCACCTTTGCTTTGCTTGAATAGCCCAGAGGTACCTCCTTCCTATGTTGTTCTCTGTGCCACCCAAACCCCAAACTCTGAGGTTTTGTGAGAAAAATAAGCCAGAATTCCCACCCAAGAGCAAATAGAACCATTAAAACATGGGTTGTTTCTTTCACCAGAATTCAGAGTTCCAGATTCAGATGTTGCATCACAAAGAACATTAGTAAATAAATTGACTGAGATCTCATGAGAGATCTATAAATCTTTAAAGTTGACTTTGTGGGATAAAGTAAATACAGTCAAGATGAATATTATATATTGCATTGCTAGTGTTATAAATGGAATTCCTCTATCTATATCTGGCAAATATTTTCAAAAATGTTATGCTTTGTTTCATAAATGTGAGGGGCTGATATGAAGCCTATTTCTTCACCCATACTGGATTTTGGTCTTTTCCACTTGGATTAGATTTTTCACTCTGATAAGTTCTGGAGCAGAGCTCCCTTTTGGCATCTTCCTGGATCAATTGCATGTATCCTCCTAAATGCTGGAGTCACTGTGTTACAGTGGGTTCAGTCTTATCTGTGGAGTCAATTCCAGAAACACTGAGTGACTCTTCCTTGAACTCCTGGGAATTGAGCTAATTGGTGGTACCCACAGGGTACTATCCAGTCCCCAGCATTATTTAACATCCGTTTAAAGCTGCTGGAAGCAGTCATTAGAAGATTTGCAGCAAGTGCCATCAGTACATTGACGACATACAGCTCTATCTCCCTGGGACAATTGAGACAGGAATGCTATGCAAACCTAGATCACTGGATGATGGGCAATAAACTGACCTGTGAGTGAGTGGTTCCTGTGTCAGGGAGATAGGCTTATTATTTAGGGTTGCAGTCTGGGGGTACTTCTATATTCATCACTATCACTGGAGTCTCAAGTGCCTTTTACCATCTCCAACTGGTTCATCAGCTACAGCCTCTTCTGGACAGGGATAGTTTGGTCGGAGTGATACAGGTGCTGGTAACCTCAATACTAGATTATTGTAATGTGCTTCATCTGGGGCTAGCCTTTAGGATCTTCCAGAAGCTGGAGTTAGTGCAGAATACAATAGCTCAACAACTGTTGTGGACGACCCCTTCTCAGTGCACAGCTCATTTGTTGAAGGAACTGCACTGGCTACTGGCCCTGTTTAATATTTTAGCACTAGCATAAAAAGTTCTGAATGACTTTGAACTAGGATTCCTGAGAGAATACTGTCTTCCTTACCAAACTGCCTGTCAGTGAGGTTGGGAGTCCACCAGGAAGAAAAGACTTCCATGTGGTGATCCTATTTCCCTGCCTTGAGGGTCAGGCAAGCACCAACACTGCATTTTTTTTCTATGCCGACAAGACAATTTTATTCATGGAAGCCTTTTCTTGCTCATCAGCCATGGCCTTAAAGTTGATTGACTGATGGATTGATTGCATTTATATACCACCCCAATAGCCCAGAGGGTTCTCTGGGTGGTTTACAAACATTAAAACTCCACCGATCCTAAACAAATAAATAAATTGGCTAAACCACAACTGAGTATAAAATAACATGGTTAAAATGAATTAAATAAATAAATATACCATTAAAATTAATTAACTTTAAAATATTGGTTAAACAAAAAGGTCTTGACTTGGCGCTAAAAACCATATCAGGACAGCACCAGGCGGACCTCTCTAGGGAGCGCATTCCATAGTTGGGGCGCCAGCGCAGAGAAAGCTCTCCTCCAAGTACTCTGTTCCCCTAGCCTCTTTCAAAGAGGGTTCCCAGAGGAGGGTCTCTCCTGCCGATCTTAAGGGGCAGGAGGGCATATAGGGAAAAAGACGTTCCTTTAGGTATCCTGATCCCAAGCCATTTAGGGCTTTAAAGGTAATAACCAGCACCTTGACTTGAGCCTGGACTTCAATGGGAAGCCAATGGAGCTGATAGAGGACTGGAGTTATGTGAGAACGACCAGTCCCCAACAGCATCCTGGCAGCTCTATTTTGCACCATCTGAAATATCTTAATGGCTTGGGACCTGGATACTTGAAGAAATGCCTGCTTCCGTATTTGCCCTCCTGCCCCTTGAGATCAGCAGCAGAGGCCCTCCTCCGGGAGCCTTCTGTGAAAGACATCAGGAGGCAAAGTACCTGGAGGAGGGCTTTCTCTGCGGTGGTGCCCCATCTATGGAATGTGCTCCCCAGAGAGGTCCGCCTGGCGCCATCGTTATTCGTTTTTCGGCGCCAGGCTAAAACCTTTTTATTTAAACAATATATAAATAACGTTTAATATTACTATAGGTTTTAATTTGCAGCCGGAATGCATCGGGTTTTTAATTTGTATAATCTGTATTTTTTGTATTACATTTATTTATTTATTTATTTATTTTTCGATTTATATCCTGCCTTTTTCCTACAAAGGGCTCAAGGCAGCTTACATCATTCTCCTCCTCCATCTTATCCCCACAACAACAACCCTGTGAGGTAGGTTGGGCTGAGAGTCTGTGACTGGCCCAAAGTCACCCAGTTGGCTGCATGGCTGAGTGGGGACTAGAACCCAGATCGTCTGAGTCCCAGTCCCATGCTCTTAACCACCACACCACACTGGCTCTTGTTTGTTTATGTAAGCCGTCCCAAGGCATTAAGCAATGGGACGCCATACAAAAACTCTAAATAAATAAACTCTAAATAAATAAGTAAATATCTGGACTGTCTGCAAGGGCAGCCCCACGTAAAGCATGTTACAATAGTCGAAACGGGAGGTAACCAGTGCATGTGTCACTGTTGCCAGGCAGTTCTCCTCCAGGTAAGGATGCAGCTGATGGATCAGCTGGAGCTGAAGGCAAGTGCTCCTCACCACCACTGTCACCTGGGCTTCCAGGGACAGTTCCGGGTCGAGGAACACTCCTAAGCTGTGGACCCTGTCCTTTAGAGGGAGTGCAACCCCGTCCAGGGCAGGGCCCAGGTCACTTACCCGGAAACTCGAATCACCTACCAACAGGACCTCCGTCTTATCTGGACTGAACTTCAGTTTACTGGCCCTCATCCAGCCCATTACCTCGGCCAGGCACCGGTTCAGGACAGCCACTGCCTCACCTGGATTAGTTGAAAAGGAGAGGTAGAGCTGGGTGTCATCACCATACTGATGACTCCGCAGCCCAAACTTCCTGATGATCTCTCTCAGCGGTTTCATGTAGATGTTAAATAGCAAGGGGGACAAAAATGGAGCCCTGTGGTACTCCATGGCAGAGTTGCCATGGCACAGAGCCAAAGTCCTCCAGCACCACCTTCTGGAATCAGCCAGCAAGGTAGGAGCGAAATCACTGCAAAGCAGTGCCTCCCACTCCCAGTCTCAACAGCCTATCCAGAAGGACACCATGGTCAATGGTATCAAAAGCTGCTGAGAGGTCCAGGAGAACAAACAGAGACGCACTCCCCCTGTCCCTCTCCCTGCACAAGTCATCAAACAGGGCGTGCAAGGCAGATTCAGTACCATAACCGGGTCTGAAACCGAACTGAAATGGGTCCAGATAATCAGTTTCATCCAAGAGTGCCTGGAGTGGTCCCACCACCACCCACTCTAACACCCAGCCCAGAAATGGAATGTTGGCCACTGGTCTATAATTGGCGGCCATCTCTGCATCCAGGGACACCTTCTGTAGGCAGGCCTGATCACCACCTCCTTTAAAGAAGCGGGGACCCGGTCCTCCCTCAGTGAGGTGTTAATAACCTCCTGGATCCAGGAACCAATCCTGTGTTTGGCTTTGGTAAGCAACCATGAAGGGTAAGGGTCAAGTAGGCAGGTGATTGGATGTACTTGTCCAAGCACCTTGTCCACATCATCAGGCCTCACTAACTGAAATTCATCCAATAAAGCTGGACCAGACGGAGTTCTGGACACCTCCCCTAGAGGAATTGTATCAACTGCGAAGTCCAGCTCATGATGAATCTGAGCAATTTTCTTCTTAAAGTGCTGGGCAAAGTCATCACAGCAGGCAATCGATGGTGGCACCAGATCTTTTGTAGGGCCTGGATGTATCAGCCCATGTACCACTCAGAAAAGCTCCGCTGGACAGCACTGTGAGGAGGCAATGGAAGTGGAGAAGAATTTCTTCTTCGCTGCCCTCACCGCCACAGCATAGGCTCGATAACGAGCACGTAAGAGTGTTCGGTCAGATTCACCCCGTGATTTCCTCCACCTACGCTCTAGACGCCTCCCAACCCACTTCATCGCTCGTAATTCAGTTGTATACCACGGAGATGAATGGGCTCTGCCTGGCAGGAGAGCACACTTAGGAGCGATCATGTCAATAGCTCTGGTCATTTCCCCATTCCACAGTTCAACGAGAGCATCAACAGAAGTGCCAGCTTTATCAACTGGAAAATCCCCCAGAGCCCTCAGGAATCCATACGGATCCATTCAGCTCCGAGGGCAGACCATCAAAATGGGGTCTGCACCCTTACAGAGGGAAAGGCCAGCTCCAAGTTCAAACCTCATGAGGAAGTGATCTGACCATGACAAGGGGATCAGACACAAGTTCCTCACTTCCAGATCACCCTCTTCCTGCCCTGTCGAGAAAACCAGGTCCAGAGTGTGACCTCGTTCATGGGTTGGGCCAATGACACGTTGAGACTGCCCCATGGCCAACATGGAAGCCATGAAGTCCTGAGCCGCCCCGGTCAGAACAGTCTCAGCATGGAGATTGAAGTCCCCCAGGACCAACATCCTGGGTGTCTTCAACACCAGGTCCAAGACAATCTCTGTCAGTTCAGGCAGGGAGTCTGATGGGCAGAAGGGTGCACGGTACACCAGCAGAATCCCTAATCTGTCTCGGTTGCCAACCGCCAGGTATAAGCACTCTAAGCCTGGTCTTGAGGGGATAGGAAGCCCCACGAGGAAAATTGCAGCTCAATGAACCAGACTGTCCCCCCTCCCCTCAGGGCGTGGCTGGTGCTGGATTAGATACCCAGGCGGACACAGCTCAGAGAGGGCTAAATCCCCACCCTCTCCCACCCAGGTCTCTGTAATGCAAGCCAGGTCAGCCCCCTCATCCACTATTAGATCATGGATGAGGGATGTTTTATTGTGGACCAATCTGGCATTTAGCAGCAGCGCCATCAGGCCTGAGGGGCGGTTGATAAAGTTACCCGGAACCTTCCAGTTGGGGGAATAACCAGAAGAGGGGACAGATACCAAACATCCATCCCTCCTTTTTCTATAATGCCGTGTTAATCCCCTGTCCAACACTACCCCAATGGTGGCGCCCATGTGCTCCCCAGGCAACCCCATCAGACAATAAAAACAACAATAAAACTCAGTCGTGGTATAGAAATACAATTAAAACCCTCCAACCCACCCCACAACAAAGATACAGAGTTCCTGGCCCAGCCCAGCCCCGACCGGCCTCGGATGGTCTCAAACAGCAACACCCTTAGGCCGTCGCCCTTCGGACGCCAGCCAGCAAGTTAAGCCCACGCCCCTTCCCTGCACACCACCCCCAATCTGGCACAGCTGACACCCACTTTTAATGCATCACTTTTGTTTTTTCATTAGTTTTAATGTTATACCATTCACTACTACAGAATCTTTTTGGAAGTATAACAGTACAGAGCTCAAATAAATATACCTTGCATTGGATCATTATTTAATATTTATCACTGTGATTAAATTATTTACCTGTTTCCTGAAAGAAAACAGGTCAGCAGAAAATGGATTCTCCAAACCCTTCAGACAGGTAAAAGACTGATAGTACAACATTGGAAGGATAATGCTCACCTGCTATAAGGCAATGGACTAGGACCAAATGAAGTTTAAGATTTGAACTTAAATTTGAATGAGTGGTATATAGATGCCACTTGCTAATGGATACATAAATGGATATTTGTTCTGCCTTTGCTAAAGTTTGTATACAATTAGCAGAGAGCTGTACACACATACACACACACACACATTTGAGTATATCGAAACGATTATATTCAAATCTATGTAGTTGAATTTTTTCTTCCTAATGATTTAAAAACTGTATAGCAAAATTAAGTTTAAAAGAGAAAAAAAGAGCATTCGTAAGGTGGAAGTGGACAAGCAAGTGGCAGCCCAACATGCTCAGCTGTTTCTGCACATTCCCAAATATCTCACTGTGAAGAAACAATAGGTTGGTTAATGATGTACACCAGGGGTCTCAAACTCAACTTTCCTGGGGGCCGCTGGAAGTAGAGTCTGGGTGAGGCTGGGCCGCATCAAGTATTCCACCACCACGGTGGTGGTGGGCCGCTCATCCCGCATCGCTCCCGGAGGCCGGCCCGGGTGCCGCCGGCGCTTTGAAGGCCGCAGGGCCCCTCCCCCATGCCCCACCCGTCCCGGCAATTGGCCCGTGGGCCGCGAGTTTGAGACCCCTGATGTACAGTGAGTCACAAAATAGCAAAGTACAGCAAGTCAACCTGAAAAGATTCCTAGGAGGTTCATTGATCTCTATCTACTATGGACTGAAATCGGACAAAGTCATGCTTTAGTTTCATCAAAATCAATAGGACAGGTTAGTCATGAATGTGACTAAGGCATGACTGATTCTGAATCCAACTCTATTTGGGTTGGATTCATCATAATCATCTGTGGCCCATAGTTCAGTGATAGAACTGGACAGTATTTCAGTCCCTGATACCTCCAGGCAGTCAGGTCTGCAAAATACTTACCCAAAACCCTAGAAAGTCACTAAGCAGGATACATAATCCTGAGCCAGACACACTTACAATTTGATACAATTTAAGACAGTTTTCCATGTTTCTAAAAGTAAAATTGTAATAAGAAACATTATGAATAATGGTAGTCCCTGGGTTACAGATGAGGTCCGTTCCTGAAAAAGTCCTTAAGTCGAATTTGTATGTAAGTTGGATCACATGAATAACCCAAATGTTTGTCTTAGTATATGCATGCATTTTACCTTTCTGTGCATAAAAACACTTAAACACCTATTTTTATGATGATAATACAGTAATAATAAAGTAACTATAGGTACTTAAGAAAGAGAAAGAGAATCTGTATGCAAGTGTGTAGGCATGCAGTATTGCAAAAAAACAAATAAAAGAAACAGTTCTTTAAAAAGTTTAAAACATGCATGATGTAACAGTAAGCCTAACATTAACTGATGATGGAGATGGAGATGGACCCAGTGCTGGAGAGTTGTGGGGGTTACCACTGAAGTCTCTTGAAGTAGGCCTCAAGGGTTGGTTGTCTGTTTGTCCAACCATTTTTTTTTCTTACCATAAATGGCCTTGCAGCCACCAAGAGCAAGATTACAAGGGCAAATGCTATAGAAAATCCAAAGGGGAACTCTGAGCTACACATGCCCCAAAACACACTTGCTTAAATATGCTCAAGCCAACACCAGAACAAAAGCCTGTGAATACTGTATCTCTAGGGAACTAGGCTGCCACTGATGATGTATTGCCAAACATGTCACACAGTGCTTTAGAGATAGGTCAAGTAGCCATGGCTATCTATAGCAAATCTCTATTTCTATTGAAAAGCTGCTAATATCTCTAATGAAAAGCTCTGACTATCTCTAGCGAACTACACAACCACTGAAGACAAATCACATATCTCCCTAGAGATATTCCTAGATTTCTCTAAAGATATTCATATAGGGTTTTGTAAATAGAGCTGCCAGGTTGCTGACGGGGACGGGGCGTTATGCTCACATGACTCCAGTCCTCCGTCAGCTTCACTGGCTTCCCATTGAAGCCCGGGCCCAATTCAAGGTGTTGATTATGACCTATAAAGCCCTAAACGGCTTGGGTTCTGGCTACCTGAACGAGCGCTTACGTCCGTATATGCCCAACCGCCCTTTGAGATCTGCGGGAGAGTCTCTTCTCCGGGAACCCTCCATGAAAGAAATTAGGAGAGTAAGTACTCGGAGGAGGGCTTTCTCTGCGGTGGCACCCAACCTATGGAATTCACTCCCCAAAGAGGTCCGCCTGGCACCGTCGTTACTGGTTTTTCGGCGCCAGGTAAAGACCTTTTTATTTAAACATCATTTGAATTGTTAAAACATATGATCTGGCCAGGGCAACTTCGTCTCCCTTCTCTTTCTCCTCCTATATTTTTATTTACTTAAGTTATACTGATAATTTTAATCTTATATTTGTAAACCAATGTATTTTTTGTATTTTGTATTTAATGGTAATTTATTATGTGCTACTGTATTTCATTGTATTTTATCGTGTTGTAAGCCGCCCCAAGGTTTCGGCAAGGGGCGGCATAGAAATGTTATAATAATAATAATAAAAAAAAAAGTATGGGCTTCGTAACCCATCGGATGTTCATAATCCAGGAACTACCTGCAACATAATACTTGGAGGTTGTGATAAGCAAAACTGGATAAACTTGCCTAGAAGGGAAAATAAAAAAGAAACTGCTTGTGTCCAACAATCTTTCCTCAAATAAATATTGCTTTTGTTTAACACTTGCATCATTTTCTTTTGTTTTGCTTCACGTTCCAGAAGCCCTCAAAGTTTTTCAAGACATTTGGACCAGGTTGCAGTTGATGTAATATTAAATAAAAAATTAAAAAATCAATTAGGCTAAAAAGTCATTGAAGTAATTGGGTTTATAGACCTGTTCTAGCAATACATCCCTGTAACCCCACCCACCTAGATTTAATGAAAATGCTTAGATGATACCAACTACTGGAGTTATGGCTGCATCACTAGCAATACAATCCAGTGCACGTTTACTCAAAAATAGATCCTGATGTGAGCAATGAGATTTGCTCCCAGGTAACTGTTCAGAGGGTTGAAACTGAACTCTGAAACCCTATATGCATTTTGTCTTGTATAATCAAACAATGAAATCAATGGGACTTTCTTCTGAGTAGTCACATAGAGGAGTGGACTGTACGACTACAATCCAATTCTCACTTAACTGGGTGTAAATCCCTTTGAATTTTGGAAAGGACTAACTTCTGAAAGTACATGCATAGGGTCCTGCTGCACATCTCCCACCTGAACATTTTTAAAATGTTAAAATCTCAAGGAGGTTCTGCAGGTGATAAGCAAGTAGGATCAATCAAAAACAAACAAGTCTCCCACCAATGACAAAGAAGACAGATCCACATCACCTCCTATCAGTGTAACATCTATGCAGAATAATGCAATCGCCTTTTGCCCAACAGCATCATACAACTTTGTAGCAGTTATCAGACTAGTGTAAGCGCATAGGGCAACTATACCAAAATCCCATCTTATAAATTACTGAACATCTTAGCCTTTGTTTTGTTAATATGCATTAAAATATTTAATGAATCATACCACTCTTGAATTACTATGTTTGCTTACATGGCTATTGTGACATGTTGACAAATGTTAACAGAAAAGTCAGAATAATATATTTCTAATGTGGCAGAATTTCCAAACTGATATTGGACTGATTTGTATTAGACTGATTAGATTTGATCAGTAATCCTCTAAAAGAAGGACCAATATTTTTCTTGAACTTTTCACAGTACAACTGCAAACTGACATTTGACACAAACTAAGAAAAATTAAATCAAAACTAATCCTGGATTAAGTGAAAAATGCTTGAACTAATCAAGAAGGAAACATGCAATCTATCTGAAAGCGACATTTTAAACCACTTATTCAATGCTAACAACTGGAATATATTACGTTATTACTGGAGCTTAAATTTTTAAATAGCTGCTCAATTTTTAAGATTATTTAAATAAAATACTGCATTTTTTAGCAACATGATAGCTTTGCAGTTTATAACAATGTGGAAAAAGTCCTGCTTTGCAGCTCAGAACAATTATAAAGTTGTAAGAGCGAAGCACCTGAGAGTTCAGTTCATAAATTAAAATTAAGAGTGCTTTTAACACTTGACAGAAACACAAAGAATAAAAGCCAATATTTTAAAAGTGACATTTTTCAAGTTAATAAAAAGAAGGTGATTTCATTCAAAAGCTAATGAAAGACAGCCAGAGAGACAGAGAGTAAGAAGGAATACATTACAATCCTACATTCTGCATGTCTAGTAGAATATTCCAGGCTTTTACATGAAACCTGTATGCCTCACTGAAACTATGATTTCATTTGGAAAGGGTGAGGTAAGCACCCAAAAGAAGGCAGCTCCTTTCTGGTTCGCTATCCTTCTCAAATGTTTGAAGCACCCTAATCTCTGAAGGGGAAAATATGCACAAAGAAGAGTCACACCAATTATGAAGGTGCTGAGTGAGATGTGGGGGTGACCCTCCATTTAGGCAAGGCATTAGAAGCTGCCATCATTTTAGAATAATGTAGTTATGCATTGAGTGAGTGAAAGACCAATAGTCTCTGGGTAGACTGCAAATAGTTAAAAGACTACAGATGCAATCTAGAGAATATTGTGAATTGTAGGACCTTTTCCTAGCTAAGCATGCATTGGATTGCCTTGTACCATGCCATACAAAAAACAGCTTTGAATTACAACCTGGAATGTTAGAATATGGCCCTCTACATCTCATTCTCCTATATGCTCATGCACAAATATAGACATACCTTAATAAACACACTCTAGCCCTGTGAAACTTACTATTGGCTGCTGGGAAAACAGGATTTCAACTTTGGAGTTGACAAGTATCCAGCACACAGTTATCAAAAATATAATATAGCCAAATTATTAATGAGTATGATGAGTCACAAGTGTAGCCTGCACACCATCTAATGCTTAAACTACAACAGCAGAGGTTTCTACACCTCCAGGCTGCATATAAAAAAGGGTAATGATGGCTGAAAGTCAAGAGGAAAATGTGAGCAATCACACTAAATGAGTGATTCGTTATTCCCAAAATACATATGCATTCTGCTCAGTGACTTGCTTCAACATAAGATGAGCATCATCAGTCTTTAGTTTATTTTGCTTACTGTACCTTACAGTGTATTTTTTCATGCTGGTGATCTAAAGACACAGACAAGCAAACTGGTACACTCTGCCAGGAAGGTGACTTGGTTCATTATCGTCTAACAGGACTTTGACCTTCTGTGCTCCCTGCTGAACTATCATTCCTGCTACTGGAAGAAGCTGGCATAGCCGGCAAGATCAGGAAGCCTCTCACTAAGCAAGCTAACTGTGCTTGACTCTAGGAAAAGTCTTTATCTGCCAGGCTAGAAGTGGAGCATTAAAGCCACAAAGGGGAGATTGCCAGGGAGGATAACCAGAAATGCTTCTAGAGAAAGTAGCTGGTGGAACCCCAGCAGCTGCTGATGGAAGCTGAGAGCTCCTAATTGCCTGTGAGGCAGGCAGGCCAGAGGTGGCTGTATCAGTAGCCTATAGCACTCTTGTCCACATGTTGTGATGAAGGCATCCGGCCTGGTTATTCCTTGCCTACTTGGCAATATGGACAAAAGACTATCCTGTGGTCTTCTCCCAAGCAAAAAGAGCAGTGAATGCCCATCTATGGAGGGCATTTGGGTGATGCAGTACATGCACTTTTGAAAAGCTGCTGTGAATGCCATCAGGGGGAGTTAGAAAAAAGAGTAAGGGGGAAAGAGAAGAAGTGTTGATGAAAGACCATTAACAGTAAGTCATAAATGTGAGGTAAGATCAATAGATGGGTTTTTTTTTTTCAAATTATAAAATAGATTAAGGTTGTAGATCTGAAAAAGGGATAAGAAGAGAAAAATGAATTTAGTGAGGTAAGTTAGGTAAAAGAGAAATCCGTTGTGAGGTAAGCTAGGATAGAATAAATCTGAGGCACTCAAGGCCGCAGCCAAAAACAGTCTGGAGAAACTGGCAGGAGCCCCACCTTTACACAATCACTTGGAGAAGGAGGTAGGACTCCCATCAAAATGCCTAGTTGGGGAATCTCTACAACCTTCTGATAAAACGTCCCCATATGTGTGATGCACAGACACCATGGAAAAGAACTGAGTGGATGAACACGGAGGAATGCGTTTCTTCCAGCTGTGCCAGTTGGGGGAACTGGTTGATCTAAGGAATTAGAAAATGACCTGGGTGATTGACACAATCGTTCCAGAGTGCCTTCTCTGCAGTGAGAGCTTGTCAAGTTCCACAGCATACCTGGGAGCTGAGAGTGATGAAACAGTATGAGAGACAGCCTATGTGGAAAAACTCCACTGGTGTCTGCATATGGTCAGGTATATTGAGGACACTACAGTGAAATATCCCGCTGCCTCTACTGAATCCTCCAAGTATCATCCAGCAAAGCTTTTCCAGGTTTATTACATGTTGGCCCTACAGTCACTGTGGATCCATCTGTGGGCCACTGCAGTACCCTTGCGAGAACAAAAATATCTTGTATCCACTTGATACAGTGGGTGAATTATGTGAGCTGTCCAAAGCACAGCTTGGTCCAGTTTTCTTAGATGAGTTTCCATTAGTACAGCTCAAGGATGCTAACAAGATGCTCAAACAGGTTCATGCAAGCACTTCCCTACTGGATCCTTGCCACTCTTGACTCATTTGAAAAAAAACCCCAAAACCAGCAGGGAAACTGAGTCAGGTGCTAATTAACATCTCTTTGTGAGAGGAAATGGTCTCATGCCAGCTGAAAGATGTAGCGCTGAACACACTCCTGAAGAAATCCTCACCAGACTCAGATCTTTACTACTTTAGGCCACTTGCAAATGTTCCTTTTCCTTAACAAAAATATTCCTAGACTGTATGCTCAATATCTAAAGTTTTCCTCTAAATGCCACCTCCATAAGAGCGAGGGTCTTCTCTATGGTATCCCCCCATTCCACCAAGACCCTCCTGACACCAATACTGCCATTTTTCCAGTGCCAGGTTAAGACTGACCTCTACTCCCAGGCATTTAATGACATATGATAGGTCTTTTATGTCAGCTGTCCTTATCTGGTCTAGTCTTTTATTGATACTGCTTTTAGCTATTTAAATGGCTGTAAATTTTGAACGTTGAACATATTATACTGTGTTTTAGTGTCCTTTATCTGTAATTTCTATGAATTGTGAAGTGCCCAGAGAGCTTCAACTATTGGGCAAGACAGAAATGGAATCTGTAACTAAATTATACTGCAAAATCTAAATCTAAAACCTAAACTGGCTTCTTACTTGAAAACATTCAACTCTATAAGGCGATTAAGAATTAGCAGAATTTTCACTACTTCACAGAACTAGACTTTCCCATGTTTTCCTGGAGAAGTTTTAAAATCAAAACATTTAGAGTGTACATTAACTGTAGATTAAGGGTGGAGAATACAGTCCTTCAGATGTTGGATTGCAACTCCCCATAATCTATTGCTATTGGCTATATTGCACAGGGCTAATGGGAGTTACAGTCCAAGAACACCTTAGAGATGCAGCAGAAAACAATGTGAACACTCATTTGCAACAGATGAGATTTTACTGCAATCATATAATGGCATCTCAGCAGAACTGAACAAGAAAAAGATCTTGGAGTAATTGTAGACAATAGGCTAAGCATGAGCCAACAATGCAATTCAGCTGCCAAAAGGGCAAATGCTATTTGGGGATGCATTAACAGAAGTATTACTTCCAGGTAATGAGAAGTTGTAGTTCCTCTATTCTCTTCACTAGTCAAACCTCACCTGGAGTACTGTGTCCAGTTCTGGGCACCAAGATTTAAGAAAGATGCAAGTAAATTAGAAAGGGTTCAGAGGAGGGCAACAAAAATGATCCAGGGTTTGGAAACACTGCCCTATGAGGAGAGACTGAGGGAACTGGGAATGTTCAGCCTTGAGAAGAGAAGACTGAGGGGGGACATAATATCCCTCTATAAGAACCTCAAAGGCTGTCACAAAGAGGAAAGTCAAGATCTCTTCTTACTAATGCCAGAGTGTAGAACATGGAATAATCAGTTCAAGCTGCGGCAACCCAGATTCAGGGTGGACATCAAGAAAAGCTTCCTCACTGTCAGAGCAATGCAACAGTGGAACCATCTGCCTAGAGAGGTGGTGAGCTCTCCCACACTACAGACATTCAAAAAGAAACTGGACAGTCATCTGAGTGGGATGGTATAATGTGGTGTCCTGCAACAGCAGGCAGTTGGACTCGATGGCCTTCATGGCTCCTTCGAACTCTTCTATTCCAGGATTCTATGATCACTGAAGTCCTTAAATAGTTACGTTATTTATACACACACTCTGACATGGTTAAATAGACTTGGAACTACAGGAAATAAAATACTAGCATGCAAGGACTGAATTTCATATGACTGTATCTCAAATTCACATCATCACGTGGGAGGCATATTTATTAAAAAGATTAGCAAGAACTGCAGTAAAAAAAAAAGTCTCATGTTGACATTCCTCTGCCAAAATCTATTTACTGACTTACTACATTTCCATACTACCCAAAAGCTGAGCAGTTCACTAAATATAGGGAAACCTATAAAAATAATAACACATAAGATAAACAATAAGAAACATCCTCAGCAGTGAACTGAGATCCATCTGTACATCAAAAGAGCCTGTGGTAAGATGCAGAAATAACTGACAAGATGGGTGGGGAGGTGCCAATATAATGTGATATGGCAGAAAGGAAATAGGTCCACAATTCCCACTCTCCAACACACCCATCACTGATGCAAAAATGTTACCCTCAGAAAGAATAAAATGAGTTTTCAAGAGAGAGTATTTTCCATTTTTGAGGGGCTCAGTGTTATTTAGCATGTCTGTACATGAGCTTCAGACTCATAATGGTGCTATAATGACAGAACAAATTGCTATTTACATGAACTCACTCTGGAAATTATTTGGATACTTTAATTTCATCAGATCTAGGATTCTGATGAAAATCAAACTTTTAATCAGGTTTTCATGGTACATGGGGAAACGGTTTGGCTAGAAGAAAATGCTAAGTATATTTCCATTTTAAGACTTTTAATAATTTAAGGTATTTCCATCTATGAGCAGATTTTCACAACAGTAAGATTTTTATTCAGTAATTTGCTCATAATGTACATCACCTGGGAAACTGATTAGAAATTTGCAACATTTCCAGCAGCATAGAAGTGCCATGTCTTCTTGTAAATGTTCCAAGTTAATATAAGAATTATTTTAAAGAAATGTTCCCTATGAATCATGAGAACCAAAAATAATTTGAGAGTAGGCCCTAGTTCCTACACTCATAAGCCTTCATAAGTAAAATGCCTGCCCTTCTCTTTATACCAGTGTATCAGGTACATATCAGGTATATCAAGTCACCAGCAGATGTTCAGTCATGTGTACATCCTGCTGGTATGGTCTGCACAGTAGTCTTCTGCAAATTGGGGAGAATATATTGGGACCAGGTTCCCATTTGGAGCCACCAATTCTGGATTTCTCAGATCAGGTTGAACGATCTCTCCCTCCCCATTACACCTTCACAGGTCCTTTTATGTGTGAAATGTGTTGGCTTCTAAGTACATCAATAGCACTTCTGCACGTAGGCATAAACCACAGTTGTTCTGTGAAAGGCAGGAACTTCAGTTTAGAGAAGGACGGTTACACTCACAGAAGGACTTGTTCCCCTCACCAAGAACCCACTTCCATGAATACAACTTTCTTCATGAATGGAACTCCTTCTGTTCATAGTGTGAAATTTAGGATGTACGTTTAACTCCATTACACCTAGATTTCATTTTCATTGGAAGAGAATGCATGCTAACAAACATGGAGGTTAACATTCAACCAGTATATATTTGGAAAAACAGGTTCTAAGTTTCTGGACAAATAAGTAACTTCACTTTTGAAAATTGTTTGTTTGACAATTGTTTTGACAACTGAGTCAGCAATTCATGCTACACTTACACAAAAATTTCTAGTTGGAATACTAGCTTCTTGTTGAAGCTTCTTGTTGCAATGCTCAAGATTTTTAGTCTGAAGGTTGTAAACTGAAATTGGGCAATTACTTTGATCACTTATGTATACTGTGACCAAATGCAATTTAACATACAGTTACACTAGAGTAATTCTCCTGCCTGTGAGCCAAACTGTCTGATTAAATTGTACTCTGGCGTTTTTATATGCAAAACAGGGCTCCAGAACACAATAACCTCATTCAAAGTTAACAAAAGCCTTGCATATGATTCAGGGGGGAATCTACATACTACATTGCAGCAATCTGTAATGTTACCTGACTGTCCTGTTAACCTGAAAAATGTACTTCTAATGGGATATCTTGATGATGAAAGAGAAGAAGAAAAGCACTTTTCTCTTAGAACTCCTTCCACATAGCCTTGTAACTATATATAGCCCCTGAATATATGTACGTATGTGTGTGGATATATGTATAGGGATAGGTCTGAATACTCACATGGTTAAGAGCAGATGAAAACTACAGGGAAATTCAGGGCTGGAGTGGGGGAAATATTACTGCTCAAATACTTCCTTATCTCCCATTCCTTTCTACAGTATAACTTACCTCTTCTTGTCACACTTTTGCAAAGGAAAATAGGATGTGGGAACCAGTATATGAAAGAGAAAGGCTAAAATGCATACTCCTTTTCACTAAAATAGTTTAGTCCCATTTTGAGCAGAATCCATCCCCACAAGGCTTCTCCTGCCCTCCATGTCCGTTAACTATTCTCCCTCTCCAAATGAAGGACAGAAGAATGGCATAGGCAACATAACTCCAGAAAAAGGACACTTGTGTTTCTTAAGTGGTTCAGTCTAACACTTGAAAAGCTCAGCTAATTTTAGGGACAAGCTGCATATGGTTCACTCATCCATGGTCAGGCTTTCCTAACCCTAGTTGAAGTATGTTATGCTCTTAATTTACTTCCAAATGTCCTGAATAATGTTTCTTCAATTACTCTACAAGTCACTAGTGTGCTCACCAGCAATTCTTCTGGAGCTCTTTTAGTGAATGAAGGGCAACACACCAGGAGAGACACCTTAAATGATTACAGAGCTATTAATACAAATTTTGCCTTCCAGGGAACAATGGCACAACTGTGCAGTACTTACCCGACTGCCACGCTTGGGAGTTGAATCAGCTAAAAAAAAGGAAGAAAACAATTAAATATTACTGGAAAGTTATGATATGAACTTAGAACAAGAGTTTTATTTTAAAAGATGTTGACATTTTGCACAAACTTTTAACCATCATCAACAGCTGAACAAAAATTGCATAGTATCTTCTGCCCTTTTCCTCTCTTGTTTATATTATCAATATAATGCTTATTTTTTCAAGTTTTAGAAATGAAAATACATTCCAACAGATTAACTGCACTAGTACCTTGGAACTTGTGTTACTAAGAAAAACTGAGTAAGAAAAAACTGGAAAAAGGCAGAACTCTTGGAAAAACATCTATTCCAGAGCATCTCAATCCTGCTAAAAGCACCTGAGAGAGTCTAATCACATACCTGAATTGCAAGTTACACTCTTCTTCCTCAATGCCATGAGGATCTCTATTTAGAAAAAGTTACACTGGTTTTGGTGGGAAGAGACACTGATCTAATGTAGAGAGTAATAATCACAAAATAGACCTGTCTTCTAAAAAGTTAATCTTCAAATGATTTTAAGTGATGATAGTACACATCCAAATGTGGGTGACTAATATATGGCATGTGTTGCACAACTGATACAGGCAGAAGCAAACTGCATACCTTAACCAGTGTACAGGTGGGGCCAAGTATTTTTGCCTAGAACTCACTAGCTCTGTTACCCCTCATCAGTTAAAGGTGTGGGATAACAGATGTTATAGACCGAACCATCTGCCCACCACACCCACAGACACAGACCAATATTCCTGCCTGCCTAGGTCTATGGCCTTATCTGATCCCCAGCTCACTGAACCACAGGGAAAACCACTTAAAAACACTGAGGAGGTTGAAGAGGAGCCCCATTTGCACTGCAGTTCATATGAAGGTGCCACACATACATAAATTCAGGAACCCTACCAGTCTACTATTACATCAGAATCAACAAACTACAGTTTGTACTTATCTTGCAAATGAGCATTGCAAACCGGGTTTGATCTTAGTCTGGCACCTAATTACTAACCAGAGTTTGTTGTATAGGTGGTAAGAGCCACCTATACTTTGCTACAAACCAGGAAGGGAAGGAGAGACTAATAATCTATGAAATTAGAGAAAGAAGAAGGCTATGATTCCAAGACCCATTCTATGTTCCCTTTGTCTGAACTGAGCCTTAAAGTCTCCAGATGTAACTTTAAATCATCCACAAACTTTCAAGCTACTCCACCTTCTCCTCTTTTCAGCAGATCCACCTCAGTTCCTTCCAGGAGCTGCCACTTGCTTATCAATGGGGTGATCTTTCAGCACCCACCCATATATTTCCTACACTCTGCTGTCCTTTCTTGCCTCCTAGATAATCTTCCCCACAATTTCCCATCAGGTAAGGAAGAACCCTATTCTTAACATACACTCTACCCTCCTGAACAATGCATTAGTGGATTTGAATGACAATTGTATAGTGCCAAATGCTTCTGAGCTCTGGAAACATAAGTCTTTCTGTAGTATTTCTGTTTATTGAGACATATATGGGTTGAGCAGATTGAAAGCAACAGCACATGCCAAGGGCACTAGCCCCAAAACAAAAGTCTACCATCTAGATGCTGCCATCATCCAGATATCTCTTGGCAACCTTCACCAACCATACGTCAGACTTAAACCTGTTACTGCTTTCACTGCCTATAATGCTCAAAACTGTTCCTTACATCCATCACCAGGCAAGTGAAATGCAAAGTGAATTACTGTAAACAATACTACCCACCATAAGGTAACAAACTATACAAAAATATATGGGCAGGAACATATGTTTTCTCTTTGGGAAAACCAAAGAGTAAACTCATTTTAATATTATACCACAAATTAGCCAAAGTTCTCTGGGTGGTTTACAGAGATTAAAATCTTAAAAATACTTGAGAAAAACCATAGAAATATATTAACTTATAAAGGGGGGAGAGAGAGCTCAAAGAGGGAGGGAGGGAGCTTTTCTTTTTTGAAGAAAAACTCAAGACCTGATAGAATAATAAAATTACAGAATAGAGATGGAAATGGGCAGAAGGCCACTGGGTCCAAACCCCTGCAGGACTCCAGGTTAAACCATTCCTCTCAGATGGCTGTCCAGTTGCATCTTGAATGCCTCTAGCGTGGGAGAGCCCACAGCCTCTCCAGGTCATTGAATCCATTGTTATACTGCTGTAACAGTCAGGAAGTTCTTGGCTTCCTGTTATATGAGTCTGTTATTCTGTGTCCTGCACTCGAGGATGCATGAGAATAGATCCTGGCCTTCCTCTTTGTAGTAGCCTTCCAAGTATTTGCAGAGTACTATCATATCTCCCTTCAATGTCTCAAGGCTAAACACAGCCAGCTCTTTCAATCTCTCCTTAATAGGCTTTGTTTCCAGTCCCTGAATCATCCTTGTTGCCTTCCTCTGGACCTTTTCCAGCTTATCTGCATTTTTCTTCAACTGTGATGCCCAGAACAGGGCACAGTACTCCAGGTGAGGCCTAACCAATGCTGAGTAAAGAGGAACTAGTACATGATTTGGAAGTGATATTTCTCTTCAGGTAAGAAATGCAGCCTAAAAGAGCATTTGCCCTTTTTGCAGCCATATCGCATTGTTGACTCAGACTCAGCTTGTGAATTCCAAGATACTTCTCACTTGCAGTATTGCGGAGTCAAGTATTCCCCATTGTAATGATGCATTTGGTTTCTTTTTGCAAGGTGAAGAACTTGGCATTTGCCCCTGATGAATTTCATTTTGTTGTTTTCAGCCCTGCACTCCAACCAATCAAGATTACCTTATATTTTATTGTCTTCCAGGGTATTAGCTATCCCACCCAGTTCTGTGTCATCTGCAAATATGATACTTGTTCCCTACACTTCCTCATCCAAAATCATTAATAAAAATGCTGAAGACATTGAAGAAAATGCTGGGCCCAGGACTAAACCCTGTGGTACCCTATTTGTTACCTCTCCCCAGTTTGAAAAGGTGCCATTGAGTCTGACTTTGAGCCTGACTTTGAAGCCAGTTGTGGATCCACCTGATAATTGCTTTATCTAGCCCACTTTTAGCTAGTTATCATGGGCATTTTGTCAAAAGCTTTGCTGAAGTCAAGATAAATTATGACCCTAAAGTCCATCAGGGAGGTTACGCAATTAAAATAAAAATGAAATCAGAGTAGTCTGGTAGGATTTGTTCTTGAGGAATCCATGTTGCCTTCTAGTAACCACTGCATTGCTTTCAAGGTGTTTGCAGACTGACTGCATTTCCTGGGGACTGATGTCAGACTGACTGGTCTATAGTTTCTTCTCCACACACACCCAAGTTCTTCTTCTCCACACACATCCTGTCCCTTCTTGAAGATAGGAACAATGTTAACCCTTCTCCTGTCATCTGGTACTTCCCTTGTCCTCCATGTTTTCTCAAAGACAATAGGCAGTGGTTTGAAAGTTCTTCCAGCTCCTTTATGATTCTAGGGTGGAGTTCACTGGGCCTTGGGGACCTGAACTCATTCAACCCAATTAGAAGATCTCTGACCATTTGCATATCAATCTTTATTTTATTTGTTTGGGGATTTTTACCCTGTCCAATACATTGTGGGTCTCTGGACAGCTTACAAGTCAAACCTGAGGTGCTATCCTGCTCTTTCAACTTTTACTTCCCTTTGGTCAAGAAGGTCATAGATCTTTTGGGAGAAGACTGAGCCAAAGTAGGAGCTGAGCACTTCTGCCTCTTTTTTGTCCTCTGTTATCATTTTGGCACCCATACTGAGTAGTTAAACCCCCATTTCTTTCTTCTGTATTTCACTTTGGACATATCTGAAGAAGACTTTTTTGTTGCTTTAGCATTCCGCACTAGCCTCAGTTAATTCCTAGCTTAAGCATCCTGACACTTTTCCTGCAAATTTGTGCAACTTGCTTGTATTGTTGCTTTGTAGCCTGGCCTTCCTCTCACTTCCTGTACATATCTTTGTTTGTTTGTTTCCTCATCATCTTTAAGCTTTTTGTGAAGCCACATGGGCTTCTTCTGTTATCTTCCACCCTTTTTCCCTGCTGGAATTGTTTATAATTCTGACTTTAGAAATACCCTTTTTAAAAACTGGATGATCATATTTTCTCATTAGAGTCACTTGCCATGGGGCTTTAATTATCATTGTTCTGAGTTTACTAAAATTGCCTTTACACCTCACGATACACTGACAAATGTCTGAGAGAATGGTCAGGTATTAATGTGGCACTAAAATGCTAGACAGCAGAAGCCAGGCTTTTCCTGTCCAGATAGGAGCATAGCTAGCCACCTACTGAAGCTAAATGAAGGTCTTCCATGCTACTGAGGCCTTACAACAAGAAAGCTCACTTTCCCATACCAAAAAGCAAAAACAATTTTTTATAGTTCCATACTCATTTGGGACTACAGTGGTACCTTGGCTCACGAATGTAATCCATTCCACGACTCTGGTCACAACCCAAATTGGTCGTGACCCAAGTCAAATTTCTCCATAAGGTTCAATGTAAATAAGGTTAATCTGTTCTGTAACTATTTTGTTTAAATCACAAAAATTTGAAATAAAGTGACAAAGAACAACAAAGATCGCGGCCATCTCCCCCCCACCCCCAGCATGATTGTGGCCATCTCCTCCCCCCCAGCATGACCACGATCGCTCCGTCTTCCCTGCACGAGTACGACCATGAGCATGGCCATAGACGGGCGCGATCACAGATGCACTTGGGGGAGACAGGCGCAATCACAGGTGTGCTCAGGGGGGAGACACCCACGATAGTCACCTGATGTGGCGTTTGCAACCTGAGGCAAAAATTTTTGCAAAATTTCTGTTTGCGACCTTATTTGGTTGTAAACTGAGGCGTTCGTGAGCCGAGGTACCACTGTATTTCTTTGTGACTGGTATATGGGAAAGGGCAAGAGAATGAGGAACATAAAGGCTTGACTTATATAACAGATGAAGGACGAAATCAAAAGCTTTGCCACAGTATCATTATCCACAATACTTAGGAATAACTCAAACAGCACACCAGAGTAGGAACAGGCTGGTGTGACAGGACTACTTTCTCCTGCCCACTACAGCCTTTGTGCTGCCTGAAAACCTTCTGATGGGGGCTTCCAAGGCCCCCAGAACAGATTTTCAGGGCACACAGAGAGGAAGGGAATTCAGTCAATCCCAAACACATGGCTCTGCTGATGGAAGTGCTTCCATCAGTCAAATAATACCACTGGATTCAATCCTCAGTTGGTGCATATGAGTTCCATTGAATATAGGCATCTCCCATCAAGAAATCCCTTCAGTTTGAGGGAATCACTTTATTCCAGCAATTAAATGAGAATGAAAAACAAGTCTTTCTCCAGCTAGCGAGACCACTCAGATTTGTGGCACCATGTAGCACTAAAGTTAGTTCAATTTTATTCTATCCTGTATCATAATGTCAGGGAAGTTCATAATCTGGGAACATTTCCCACTCATGGTTTGTCCCATTCCAACTAGATGCCATTCCTAGAAGTTTCACCTTTGTCTTGGGAGAATATTTAGGGCATCAGTTATGGTCAGGCAAAATCCATCCACCCCAATGCTTGTGAAAAGTTATTTTTAATTTTATTTTTAATTTGCTAAAGGCTGTCTTACTGGTCAAGGGGAGCAGTAATGAAACCTCTTTTTTAAAAATAGGGGCAAGTTACCCAAAGCAATACCACCTTATTTCATGAAACATTATTAAGCGTTTGATTTTTTAAATGACTATCTGCTCCTTACAAGCAATACTGGAGCATTCACCTCCTTTTAAAAGCATTTTCAAATATAGATAACTGTAGCAAAAGGCTTAAGAAAGCCCAAAGATGCAGCAAATTTATTTTAAATAAAATACCATATTGAATGAAATACCAATTAACAAAATGCAATTAAATAAATACACAAGCCTTCCAAAAAATACAAAATAGCAAACTCCCTTCTCATTGAGAATATAATTATCTAAGGAAGGTCAGAAAAATATGCATAACTTGAATTGTATTCCTAAGCCAAGAATATATCAAATCTGGAACTTTCATAAACTCCAAAAAGTACAATCAGATCATTAAGAATTTTGACAGGCTAGTTTGGCTGCTACTTGGCTGACCTGGTGTGTACATTTGTCAGTGAAATGTACCAGACAAACCCTTTCACTGAACTTCTCCATTAAAGCTGCTGCTTTCTAGCACCTGCAAAGTATTATTATTTTGATAACCACTAAGATGTAAAGCAATCCTTCTGCATGACCTTTCCTGAATACAGAATATCCTCTAGACCCCCAAACCACATTAATTCTATTTCACATTTGTTCTCCAACATTTCGTGCCTTTTGGCATGTTTTAGAATGTATTCCAATTTACCCTTCCAGCAACTCCTAAAGCCTTGCTTGTAATATGATACATGCGATCTAATATCTATGAGCTCAGCCAAGTTCTTTAAACAAAATGACATTTTTTAAAAACAAAAATGATCAAAATCTGCAGAACACAAGATACAACTCAGTATTAATTTGCAGATTATAAACAATCAATTTTCTGGCTGGTTTGCACAGAAACCTGAGCAAGAAATCCAAAATAATTTACTTCACTCTTTTTTTTTTCCAGGCCACTATTAAGCACTACAAATAAAAGGGTCCAGTTTACCTCCAGTTTACCTCATATAAGTAGATGAGGGGGTAAACTGGCTCTCTATCCTCTGCCTTAATCAAGACACATACAAAAGTTCAAGCTGGACACTGAGAAACTTCCTTGTACCTCCTCTAGCAATACTTCATACCCCTGCTGTGTGCGAGTACAGACACACAGTTATGATTTTTAGAATGTCAGTGTTTGATGGCCTGGGATAATGCTGAGAGGAGTTTCAAGTTACTGAGAACTGGTGTTTCACAAGTCAACAGAACTCTACAGATTTAGCTCAGCAGCATAAGAACAAAATGTAACTGTCTCTGGGGTTTGTTTTCGCTATACTGTAAGCTTTTTGGAAAGATTTCAAAACTGCTGCTTCTCTTTTGCATTTGCTCTTTGTCAATTAATATGCTATTCTGAGTGTTGTCCCTTTTTGTGTCAATGCTTTTACCTGCAGGAGCTGAGCTTTCTTTTATATGAAAAGCAAACAAAAACAAAGTAAAATCAATAATCTTGCAACACAAGAAAAGCAAAGAAAGCAAATCCCTGTGAATTTATTTGCTTCTAGTGTTAATTTGCCATAGAATATAAAATATACTGTCTTGCTGGCTAACTTTCCTGTTTCTATGTTCCTAAGTACATTGAAAACAAACAGACTTTTGCTGAACTTTAGTGCAATCCTTAACATCTGCAGAGAAGATTGAATAGTTCTCTCTTTTCAGACCAGCTGACAAGAGAAACAAAAGAAAATGCCCCTTGGGAATCATCTGCTAACGTCAGTATGGGTAAGGGGATCATTAGCAGTAGAAATGATAGGTTACCACATGGGAGAGAGCAGTGATCCTATTTACGTCAAGGGAATTATTTCATTCTCTCCAATGGAACCCTACTGTAACTACAACATACGTACATTCATACTAGAGACGTATGTTATTTATTATGCTCTGGGGATAGAAAACATTATACTAAGAAAATGTTTGAGTGTCCTCTGGACAAACATGAGCACTGGAAAAATGACAAGAACATACATTCCTTTCTCCTTTCAGGATATTTGAACCGATCTGTCTGGAATCATTCTACCTTCTAATGCAGTTCAAACTAGAAGTAATAGTGATAGGCAAGTTTATTGCAGTCTGAGGTGTGCCTCCATAATGCACAAATAAAAGGTTCAGGAGTCTGATGGTGGGTGCAGTCTCAGCATTGCAGAAAATGGTAAATTCTCTCTTCGTTTATAGTTTCAACATAAGCCCTTTTCTCCTGGCCAAGCTCAAATACTAGCCCAGCTGGGAGAAAAAGTGCTTGAGGAAACAGGCAATAGGGAGGTAAGTGGCAGGTGCAGGAAGAATTCAGCTCCATCAATCTATACATCTCTTTCTTGCTACGTTTCCAACAAACATACAAACAAATACAAGATTTTTAAAGTCTGGGAAAGACGACTTAATTGGACTACTGTGGGAAAGTAACATTTGCCCATGGTAGATCTGAGTACCATCTACTTGCTAAGCTCCAGGAATCTAGTGTTGCATAAAGGACCATGGCAGACATCAAAAAAGCAAAATATCAAGTGGACACAGTATCTAAATAGCTAAGTGCAGCAACAACAAAAAGTGTATTAATTGTTGTGATAACTTCATTTACCTAGACATCCAAGAGTAAGAACAGAAACATGTATATGGGGAAAATATGAAGCTCTACAATGCTTTTCCTTCACCTTTTCCTGAGTTGCTTCCCCATTTTTGCTGCCAAATGTGTGTGAAACTTCTAGCCACACTGATAAAGCAGTTCTGGCACAACCTGTTGATGTCTAATGTTATACAGCAGCCACTTCAACTAGAAGCAAGGATTGTTATGTACTATAACAGGAAAGGGCAGTGTATTTAAAATATTTGGGAACTCGGAGAATGCATATGGGCAGTCAAGATTCTCTGGAGGAAAGTACAAGGGACCCCTACTTTATTTTTTGTGGCACTTGCTTTGCTGCACTACTTACTCTTTGTACAATCAGTATGGTAGCTCAGCATTTTCAATCATGTATCCTCTCAAGGGGTCATCTGAGGCTACCTCATTTCAGGGGTTTGTTTTATGACAACAGGATCATGCACAACTCCATCTAAAGAAATTGTCGTGCAGGAAAAGGGTCTCCCCAGGTAAGGGATGTTGCCATAGACCAGCAAATATGTACAAGTGTGCACTTGCACAGACCCTGCTAAAACATTTGAAATGCAAAAACCAATATCGTAAACATGGGTGAGTAACCAGTGATAGCACTTCCGATGTGCTGCTTTAGATACCTTGAGAGGACAAAAGAATAAGCATGAAGAAAACAGACAAACAAAAGCTGTGTGCACACATACATGCACACAAAATAATTTCATGAAACTGATACAATGACAGTTCATAGCTAGGGAAAAGCCAGTGTACATAAATAAAGGTTCAATAAATGTGTAAAACACACTGGCATTGAGGCCTGATACGCCTCAGAGGTGAGATTATTCAACAGGGAGGGTGCCACTGCAGAGAAGGTCAATCTTCATACTGAAACTGCTAGAGGCAAGACATTCCTTGAGGTAATCTATCCTCAGAATTATGTATTCATAAGCAACAGATTTAAATGATTTATTTATTTAGAAAATTTCTATGCCGCCCCATTCGCCAAAGCCTCGGAGCGGCTCACAAAACATTAAAATATAATACATTAAAAATATAAAATGAATTAACAATATAAAATAAGTCGCCCTGGCCAAAGAATAAAATAAGGAAATAATATTAGCAATTAAAATGATGTTTGAATAAAAAGGTCTTCGCCTGGTCGAAAAACAAATAACGACGGCACCAGGCAGACCTCTCCGGGGAGCGCATTCCATAGATTGGGCGCTACCGCAGAGAAAGCCCTCCTCCGAGTACCTACCCTCCTAATTTCCTTCACGGAGGGTTCCCGGAGAAGGGCCTCTCCCGCAGATCTCAGTGGGCAGCACTTTATGGGGAAGCAGGCTGGAGCCGGGTCCTGGGCCGGTGGTCCTGGCCTCTGGAGGGCGGCGCGGAAGGAGGTGGGCCCCATTACTGTGAGGCAGTGTCACATACTAACACATCATTCACTGTTATTTTTTTAGAAACAATTTTTCCCAGATACAATAAACTTAAGTACAGAAAAACTGCTTCCTTCCCTAGCAGCACTGGAGGAAACCTATGGCTCTCCAGATGTTGAGAGTAAGAAATGCCAACATCTTTGACCACTGGTCATGCTGGCTGAGACTATCGGGAGTTGGAGTACAATCTGGTGGAACACCGGTTCCCCAGTAAAGAATTATACAATTTTCAAGTGAGATTTTTCTTTGAAAGCACTGCCTTCTTCATCACATTCACAGAATTTTGGTTTGCTTTTTGTGGGGCGGGGAGACAAGAGGTCATTGCCTTCTACTCATTGCCCTCTCATGTTTCTACTGTACAGCTTCCATCTTTCTTCTTAGTGCAGAAAACCTTTAAGTAAAAAATGATGGAAAATTTGCACACTGTATTCTGATTGTTAGTGCTTCCTCCATCTGGAAGCAACCTAAAGGTAGTTACATAATAATGGAAGCAGATTATTAATAGCCTAACACATCACTTCTTTCCCCAACAGCAAGGGCCTATGTTTCCAAAACCTAGGAATATCCAGATATGTAACTGTTCAGTTCAGAATTTCAGCCAGATGTCTAAAACTGAAAATTAAATATACACAAGTGCTGAGCCAAATTCTAATTTCAGTCCTACAGTTACAGCTACACTGGCCTGTAGCCTTTAACACTATCCATGCATATGCAGCAGACCCAATGCAAATAAATGGATGCAATTCCAGTACATGGTGACTTCCAGCAAGGCTGAACAGGGTATGGATAATTTGCATGTGTGCAAAGAGAGAGGAGGCTAGATGGGTATAGGCTTCCTCTACTTTGCAATTCATTCTTGAAAAGGGGAGGGGGGTGGGAGAGGGTTGTATGAGGCGCCACAGGCATCCTCCACCAGCCCAGTATTTCTATTGGACAGGTAAAACAAGTAACTGACCACATTGCATCTGCAAGGAATGCGAACAGAAAGAATAATTTGAATTTACTGAAAATTTCAGTTCTCAGAGGTTCCAAAGTGGTACAATCTTCATTTTTGGGAAATACCTCCCTCTTAGTTCACAGAGTTCCTTAAAATAATGGAACTAGGGGAGAGGAACTTCTCCTCAGCTCTCAGCCTAAGCCCAGAGCTATCTATCTATATATAAATCATAAAAGATCATTCAGAATTTTAAGAATATTAAGAAATGCATATCAAAGGAAATATTAGGAGATCCCACTGGACTTGGATGATTATACATACAGCCATCCAAAAAGAACACTCCAGATACCATTGGGTCATATTTCTGCCACTGACTGCAAGATGCTCAGTCCTGCCCTCTTCTCACAGGTTTTTTTTTTTTTTTTAATGGGTTGAAGAACTGCACCACTTTGGAATCTCCAACAACAGAAATTTAGGGTAGTTCAAATTTTCCTGCTTCCAGTGGTTCTGAGTGCTGCTGTCTTCTCTTTGTACATGTAGAAACAGTATACATCCCCAGGGTAGAATGATGTACTAGACACACTTTTTTGGCAAATATGGCTTCATCAGGGGAATCAAATGTATCAGTGCAATAAGGTCTAAGGAATCAATGGGCAGAACTTCAGACTGCCGCCTTACACTTTAAATTGAAAGGAAAGTTCTATAAACTATGAAAGGGAAGTTCATTTCTCAAGCAATGAACTGTGATGGCCTTCAGCGAAGGATGCTACTGGGATTCATAAGCTAGACCAATGCAATCTTATCTAGCTGTGGAAGTAGAAAATCTGGAACCTAAGTAGGTTGCCCAAAGGTATGAACAAGAATCAGACTTTCTAAAACCCTAGATCCTGGGAAAATAGAAACCCTTGGGAAAGAGTTCCCTTTTCCTGGGAAAATGGAAGCCCTTCTAACTCCCAATAATGCAATTTTTCCACTTTTGAATGACAGAAACTGAGCCAAAAGGAAGGCAAGACAACCTCTTTGGACCTATAGAGCAGGGGTGTGCAGCCTTGTTGTGGGGGGTGGGGGTGGGATGGGGTTCAGAAAACCACTTCAGGGGCTGCATGCTAGCAACGGGAAGGGCTGCAAGCCAAAATTGTATATGAACGTATAACCATAAGGGGGTGCTATCCTCTCTTGGATAGCATGGCAGAGGTTACAGTCATAGCACTGTGATATATGGACTATGAGATATGGGCTGCTGACACCTTATGTATGTACATGTGTATGTCCATGTATGCATGTGTGTCTCTATATATGCTTATATGATCAAGTGGTCCTACCAGTTCTCCTAGATGAAAAATACATAATCACGTATTCTTCATGTATTGATTAAGCTTCTTGAGGCTTAATAGGACAGATGTTCATTCTTAGGAGTCCCATTAATTTACCATTAAGTGTCCCTGGGTTAATTTTCCTTGAAATCCACCAGCTATTGGAACAGATCTGCTGGTATTAGGCAAATAAACCCAATTCTTGTAAATGCAGCAAAACTGCTTTTCGGTAATTGAGAAACAGCAGTAACATTTATTTTTAAAAGGGGGGGGGGGAATGATAGGGAAGAAAACTGACAGCAGCCTGTTAACACAGAGCTGTTAAAAATGAGAGGTCCCCACTGCAGAAGTTATTTAAAAGGCCCAATGAACATAAAGATCTTCTCCTGGCACCAGAAATACTACAAAGAAAGATGAGGATAGTGCATAATCTTACTGGCAAGCTGTTTGCACACAAATCCCCTTACAAAAGCAATCCTTTCAAAAAACTAGGAAAGGGAAGCCCTTTCACATGGTGAAACCCCTTTTGCATGGAGAACTGCCAATGATTTGATTTAAGAGTAAATAAACATGTTCTCACCAACTGACTGAGCTCCTGGTGCCACCGCTGCTTCAAAGAGTGGGGAAGCTGCTTAGGACAGGAATGAACCCAGAAGCTGCTATCCTTCTCCATATTGCTCCTACCACATGAGTGCTTAGTGCTTCTCCTTGCCAAGCTGGTGCTGAGGGCAAATGGGGATGGCGGGATAGGAGATGCTTGTTCCGGATAGGAGAAACATAGAACTGCTCTTTCTTTCCATTTGTTCATACCCAAACTGCAGGACCTGGGAGATAGGGACTGTCCCCTACTCAGCCTACGATGGATTGTTCCAGAAGTGTTCTCTGGCTCCCCTCAAGGCAGTTAGACTAGCTTCTTAAAACAGGATGAAAACAAGTCTTTTACTCTGGATGGGAAACTACAAGGGCCCAAAGCCTCTCCTTAAAATCCAAGAGATCTCCTAACATTACCACAAGAGGGTTCTTCTTACAAGAAAGCAAGTGGACCCTCCTCCAAATATTCACCCTAACTCACCAACAACACATTGCATAGTCTTAATAGTCCTCAGTTCTACCGTTTGGCTCTTTTCACACTCTTGCAATCCATCTGCCCTGTACCTTTGAAACACAAATGTTCAGGCCCAGTCCCCACACCAGATGCCAATTTATGACTGAGGAAGAGAGTACGGAAAGGTCCTCTATGGAAGCCAAAGAGGGGAGAAGGCAAGATGTGGGTGCACACAAGCACCACCCCCATCATTCCTGCATACCCAGCTGCTGTCGAGTGTGATCGTCTGAAGAGGGCTTTAGAAGCACATTGTGTTGAACCAGCTTAAAAACGCCCTACTTTATTAGTGTGTGTCTGATCATGGGAAGTGTGTACAACCAGGCATACTTGCAATGGCATCATCTGACCTTCACACTGAATGCCTGAAGATCTCTGAGGCATCTGGTAGTGGAAACATGGTTTACATGAGCCCCACCTACCTATCCCCATTATGTGTGGTATAAGCAAAGGCCTGCACAGACTTAAGAGTGCTGGCACTCAAGCCATCCCTGGCCCCTGCTGTGAGATGCTTGGCAATATGATTGCTTGGCCTCACTTTCAGCTCCCCAGCTGTGAAATGAGGAAGAGTTTGGTGCCTGCTACTTTCCTGATCTCTATGGGAGGGAGAGAAGCCTAGCCCAGAAATCTGTGCAGGAGGGAAAGGCTGTCTTTCTTCAGAAGCAGTCTTCCCTCCTCAGCATGCCCTTTTTCTCAGACCTTGGAGGCTGGGGAACGACTAAGCATAGCCCAAGTCCCTGCCTGAAGCGATGACATTCTCTCTTACAAAATTTAAATGGTGTTGCAACAGCACAGATACAAACCATGCCAGATGCCTGCTACCTGCTAGCCAGACAAATCTTGGAGCTGAAAGGAAGCCTTTCCCCCTGGTGAAGTTATTGCAGGCAGCCTTACCCATCAATCAGGAGGAAGTACTTCTCAAAAGTAAAGAGTGGCCAAGCAGGAACCACTGGAGAAATGGAATATGTTTGGCCCAATAAACATGAGATGCAAGCAGAGTAGAATTTTAAATTATATTTTTAGTGGTGCAGGTATCACAGGCTGAATGTTAACATCATGTTTAATTAAAATAGAATTTTGATTAACTGGCATATTAAAAAAACAAACCTTCATTTGGGAGACCAGAAGGCCCTGCAAAGGCAGTTACAGCACAGGACAAATTGAATATCTATTGTTCTATTTCATGTAGCTGAGCAATCCATAGCTTAGACAGTTATGTTTGAATTTGTGTATCCCCTTCTTGTCCTTTCTAAGATGTTCTTTTAAATCCAAAAGAAACATTGTTATCTGTCAAAAGGACACTCACATCCTGTGCCATTACTACTGTCTCAGATACTGATTTGCCACCACAAGGAGTAATGGAATCAATTTAGCAAGCTTGGGAGGAGTTTTACTTTTTAGAGAGGACATAACTGATGAGAGATTTATCTGTCCTCACTTTACCCAGTGCATATCTCTAGCCTGTACCTATTAAGACCTCCTGAGTGACCAACACCTTGGTGCTAGCTTATCCTGAACCACAGGAGAAGGGGATGACACAACCCAGTAAGTTACTGCCAACTAGCTCCCAATGGTGATCCCTCCCTCCTTCGATTGACACCAGCATGGCACCTAAGGACATCTTGCCCTAATGAGAGAGAAAAAATAAGCTTGCACTGAGAGAAAGAGAGAGAGAAGCTACGGAAGACAAGAAAGAAAAGAAGGGCAGCCCAGAAGGACAACAGATGCAGTGCAAGGAGTGCAGGAGTGGGTCCTTGATCATAAATCATAGAATATTAGACTTGAAAGGGGCCACGATCCCCTGCTATTGCAGGACACCACATTACACTTTCACAAAGAGCGCAGTCCAGATTCACCTTGCAAGTCTCTAGTGTGGGAGAGCTCACCACCTCTCTAGGCAGCTGGCTCCACTGTTGTATTGCTTTGACAGTGAAGAAACTTTTCCTGATGTTCAGCCTGAATCTGGGTTGCCACAGCTTGAATTGATTATTCCGTGTCCTACACTCTGGCATCAGCAAAAAGAGATCTTGTCCTTCCTCTTTGTGACAGCCTTTGAGGTACTTATAGAGGGATATCAGGTCCTCAGTCTCTCCTCATAGGGCAGTGTTTCCAAACCCTGGATCATTTTTGTTGCCCTCCTCTGGACCCTTTCTAATTTACCTGCATCTTTCTTAAATCCAGGGTGACTTATTTTATATTGTTATTTTTTATTTTATATTGTTATTTTTGCATTTTAACTTAATGTTTGTATTTTTTAAATTTAATGTTATAATTATTTTTTAACTTAATGTTGTAAGCCGCCCTGAGGCTTCGGCGAATGGGGCGGCATAAAAATGTTTTAATAAATAAATAAATAAATAAATAAAATCTTGGTGCCCAGAACTGGACACAGTACTACAGGTGAGGTCTGACTAGTGAAGAGAATAGAGGAACTACGACTTCTCATTATCTGGAAGTCATACTTGTGTTAATGTATCCCAAAACAGCATTTGTCCTTTTGGTGGCTGAATTGCATTATAGGCTCATGTTTAGCCTATTGCCCACAATTACTCCAAGATCTTTGTCTTTTTCAGTTCTGTTGAGCCACGTATTCCCCATCTTGTATCGATGCATTTGGTTTCTTTTTCCTAGATGGAGGACTTGGCACTTGTCCTTATTGAGTCTCATTCTGTTGCTTTGAGCCCAGTGTTCAAGTTTATCAAGATTGCCCTGGATCTTCATTCTGTCTTCTAAAGTGTTTGCTATTCCACCCATTTTTGTGTCATCTGTGAATTTGATTATCTTTCCTTGTACTTCCTCATCTAAATCATTAATAAAGCCATTAAAGAGCACTGGGCCCAGGACTGAACCCTCTGGCACTCCACTAGTTACTTCCATCCAATTTGAGAAGGTGCCATCGATAAGCAAGCAAGTCAAAGCTTTCTCTAGGAGCAAAAATGACAAAACTGAGGCTGCCATACATCAGACACATCATGAGAAGGCAAGACCCACTGGAGAAGACAATCATGCCAGGGAAAGTCAAAGGCAGAAGAAGAAAAGGAAGAGCAAATAAGAGAAGAACTGATGCCATAAAGCAGTCCACAGGCTTGAATTTAGAACACCTAACCGAAGATGTCATGGACAGGACACTGTGGAAGGCTTTTATTCACAGGGTCACTGTAAGTCAGAGATGACTTGATGGCACATGGCAACAACATTTATATTTCTATTTGAGGAATGATTTCCCCTCACATAGGTCCTTAGTAATAATACAGCAGCAGCAACAAGAAGCCGGAGTTCACTTGGAACAGTCCGCTCCAACTGAATCAAGCATCACCATCACACCTTTCCCCCATCTTCCCTTCCCATCCTTTTCTTGAGTCTCATGTCTTTTCAGATTGCAAGTCTGAAAGCAGACACTGTATAATTATTAGTTCTTATAAGCCACTTTGAAGGCTTTTGCCTGGAAAGAAAAATTTAAATGCTCCAAATCAATGAATAAATATAAAATTGATCTCAAATTTAGCCTGATGCAAGTTATTCTTCTACAGTTACAAGGTAGTAAAACATCCGTAGCCGGTTATTTCCCCCAGCAAAATGAGGCCCGATTTTGATATGAACATATACTAGAATGTCTGGTTACACTGTAAATTAATTACTGGAGCTCTTAAAAATAAAAAATATAACAGATTTATGTTTCAGTTACAAAACAGAAGTTAATATGGTTCTGTACACATGCTATCTTGCACATGCTGCAAGAATTATCATAAACCGCCCAGAAAGATTCAGCAGCAGAATAAAATAAATCTGTGTTATTTACATGTAAGTTTACAAGTGTGCTACAAGCAGCAAAATAAAAACAACAACCTTTGAGTGAGTTATATATAACGTATTATTTAGGCAGAATTTATCAAGGTTAATTACACCGCTTGCTACCTTTGGTTTCTCTTGAATCATGTGTTTGCACCTCATCACTGCCCACTGTGGGTTAATTTATTCATGGGTGCTGACCCATAGCGCTGACGATGCAGGACAGCCGTTTTGCCTGGTATCCTGTTTCCCAGCTTGCCATGGCTTTCATATCATGCAAAACCAAGTTGCAGGAATTGTTTCAGCATTAGACATATAATCCTAGAATAATCCTCAAATAATCCTAAAAGAACCATGGTTATTTTAGGGTTGTCTAACCCTCAAACAACCCCTGCTGTTTTGTGCCCCTTCACGTGGCACAAAAAGGCACAACCACCCACCCACAAGCACCATGCAAAAATGGCCCTCACGAGGGGCTGGCACAATGCAAGAGTCCCATGGATAAATCAGGCCATGGTGGATCGTTGTGTTGTGCTAACCAGATCATCATGTACCAAAATAATAATATAATATACTAAGAATATACCTTTCCAAAACCATTCAGAGATCTATTCAGAGCGTCTAAAAGTTATTAACATCCTACCTTTCTCTGTGTTGTGTTTCCTTCTCAGCCATTTTTCCACTGTTTCAGCACTTACACTTTCTGACACAAATTCATCCAGTACCTGGGGGTGGAGAGAAAGATAGGCCTTCACTTTTTCATCTGTCAAACCTGCAAAAGAGAACATCACTGTTTATAGTATTGCTATTTTAATGAAAAACGTTGTGCAAATTTTAAAAAAACAACAGGAACAGACTCTCTTACGTCAAAACAGCACAGAGTTATCAGGCTTAAATGCTTTGCAATAAATAGTTAATCCAGACTATGGTAAATAGAAAGGTCTAAATGAGGCATGAAGTCAACCAGTAATAAGTTCGATGAAAAAAGGCTCAAAGACTTCTATGAAATAAATGCACAAGCAGGACATCACAGGTAAGCAAACTGGTTCTCAACCTGTGAAGCACACTGGCATCATTAGGGATAAATGCCAGGGTGCTTGTCCTGGACCTTGTGGGTTAGAAGGCCCCCAAATGGTACCACTAGTTGTTAAGTATGATGTGAGTGTTGTCCCGTTTTATGTGAAATGGAGGCCAGGTGTGCCCTCCTCAGCCTCTTCATACATTCCCCAGAGGCCTTCTGGAACCATGGGAGTCCAGAGTGCTCCAGGAAAGGAAGGTGGCAACAGACATGCCTGGGCCTTACCCTGCAGCATGCCTGTGCTCTGTTTAAAGAAACAACAATGAAAACACGCACAATACTGCACAGTCAGTACCAGTGCAGCACCACTATTTTGGGACCTGATTCCAGGCTACTGTTCGCCCCCAATGCTGCTGCCCAGGTATCATGTGGGGAGACAAGGAAAGGAAACAAACAGCTCCCTTATGCTTATTATTTTCAAAGCTTTAGAGAGATTTTGGTTGTCCAGCACAACTTACAGTCTCTTCAAAGTGTGTGGAAGGAGGAATGAGTGGCTTGAGAGCAAAGGGGAAGTAGGGGATGCCAAAGCCACCAGGACTGCCCTCACACCCAAGGGCAATTTGCACAGGCCCCCTCAAGCCCAGCAACTCCACTGATGATAAATGGAAACCAATGAGACTGAACAGAGAAGACCAAGAGTCAAAAGGTGTTAAGTCAGCAAGAAAGAGAGTGACTAAAACCAAAAAGGATTCTCTGTTGAAGCAGCATATAGATCACTTTTAGGAAATGCATTTTGTTAAAATTAGAAGCGAACCTGTGAGGAAACATTTTGCTGACTTAAGAAAACACACTTGGATGATTTCAGATCCATGTATTGCATTATAAATACTAAAAAATCAGAATAAGCTAAACACTTAATTTCCAGATGTTCAGCCACTCTCATCTCATATCCCTTGTACTATTTACTTGTCAACTCAGCTTGTAGAAACAAGTCAGCTGAATGCAGTACATGGTTACTACTGCTGCTGAGTAGCAACTAAGATGGAAGGAAAGAAGGGACAACTGTTATCAGAGAGTGTTATGCACTGAGTGGGTGAACTGGGGCTTCACTGGGCTGCTTGATCAGTCACAAAGCTAGGAAAGCATGTCATTCTTCCCATAAGAAAAACTGCACTCCCGCGTTCTAGCCCTTTAAAATGTGGCATGTAGAGAAATCCAGGAATGAAAAACATGCCGGCAATGTTGACTGGATGAGCAGAAGCATGTAAAGAAAGGGGGAGGGAGTTGCTACAGTGTGTATAGCCCCACAGAACTTGAATTACTGCACTGAAAGGAAAGATCTATAAAAAGGGCTCCAAACACTTAACAATTGGCTGAGGTTCTGGGAACTTATAAAAGTGGCAGTATGGTGAACTCCAGCTGTCTCAAAGGAAACAAAAACACTATGTAAAAAATGTCATGTCCTAGTGACATTACTCAGCAGGACGTGATTATGATAGGTGATAACATACGATGATGCATAGAATTAAATACTCAGGAAGGGATAACCAAATTCTAGCTCAAGTAATTGTTGATCTTGAATTTTGATCGTAGCACTCCTAACTGAGAAACAGGTCAGCAGTACACCTGATATATGCAGGCTGTTGGGAGCGAGGTTTCTCTCTTCACACCTTCAAAACAACAGGCTATGTATGGCATTATAAATACTGAACAATCAGAATAAACTAAACACACAATTTCCAGATGTTCATTCCCTCCCATAACGTATCCATTAACCTGTTTAACTGTCAATTCACTTTGTAGAAACAATAGTATGCAAGTCAGTTGAAAGCAGTACACCTTCAACACAACAACTCTTTGGCAAAAGTTCTTTATTCTCCAATACACATCCCGTAAAGCATAAGCAACAAAGAAAGAGTCTCTGAGCATGCACAGAGTGGTCTGTTGAACCCAAACTGGAAGCCAAGTAGTCTGAGAACCCTCCTTTTGAGTAACCCTGGATCCCATTCCTCTGGGAGAGCTCTTCTAAGGCAGGCCAACTTCTTAGCTGTACACTGCTCTTCTAGCTGGCTAGCCCTTCTCTCTTGATGCCATGCCATGGCTGGTCTGCCTCTTGGAACTGCACCTCCAGAAAGTTGCAGACTGTGGCTATTCTCAGGGTCCACCTGAATACCCGGAGTGGGTGGCCTTGAGATATGCCCTCCCACCTCTTCCGTCTCAACATCTGGCAGTCCCATTTCCCTGGACTCTTTTCCTTCCCCCTCCCCCTGAAGAGTCCATGTGGCCATGTGGTCTCCCTGGCCTTTAAACACACACCAAGAACAACTGCCTCTCATTCCCAACACAGGTAGCATAATAAAAGGAGCAAAACAATTGTCCTTCATTAATTACGAAACATCAGGCAAGAGGCAGACACAATACTTTCAAGCATACTAAATAGGTTTACCTGTTCTGTTGTCAAGATTCAGCCCTGTTCATGCTTACACTACAAGTACTGTTTCATCCATTATTTTTTCTGTTTTCCTATTCACTACCTCATAGATACAGATAGGGATGAAGCGACGGCAGAAAAGAACAAGAAAAGGAATTGGGCAACCATCCTTCCACGGAAAGAGGGAAAAAAGGAGAGAGCAGAGAGGGTGGGAATTTGGAGCAAAGGTAGATGTTGCTGCAGAGACCAGAGAGGAAAGAAAGAACATCACCTTCCAAGTAAGGCAATGAGATACTTAGATCATCCTGCAGATCACCTCCTCTAAAGGACTGCTTCAGAGAAGGCAAGAGCACGATCAGTTCCCCCTACTCCCTTGGTGAAAAGGCGGAGAGATTGCACTGTGTATTCTTCAGTGCAAAAGTGATTTTCCATACCAGATGCAAAGTGTACACACACACGCGTGCGCGCGCACACACACACACACACACACACACACCAGAGTGTAGGACACAGAATAATCAATTCAAGTTACGACAACCCAGATTCAGGCTAGATATCAGGAAAAGTTCCCTCACTGTCACAGCAATATGACAGTGGAACCAGCTGCCTAGAGCAGTGGTGGGCTCTCCCAAACTAGAGACACTCAAAAAGAAACTAGACAGCCATCTGAGTGGGATGGTGTGACGGGGTATCCTGCAATAGCAGGGACTGGACCCAATGGCCTTCATGCCCCTTCCAACTCTACTATTCTATGTTTCTATGAGGGATGGTTTATCTTTCCGCAGGAGTTTGGTTCTCCTGTAAACACTCCACTTCAAAAACTGAACTCCATCAACATTCAGTGAAATACATACTTGACAGATAAGCATGACCAGTTGGTTTGACTGCCATGTTCCTTTCATATACATATTTTCATTCTTTAAACCACCTATCAAATTCATACTAAGGAATGCTCCTTGTCCACACCACATAGAAAAATGTGCTGGGATATCTATCTTGTACATGTCTACATCTCATACTGCATGAAAATAAAGACTGTTACTTTAAAGATCATAAGCATAAGAGCAGCAAACAACAGCAGTGTTCTCGAAGTACTTATGTAATAAAACACATAAATAAACCGGAAGCAACTGAGGTAACAGACTTTTAAACAGAAAATGTGTGTATATATACACACATGCGCGCACACACACACACACATGATAGAAGTTAATTATTCATTATTGTGCCTTTCTTACCCTTGCTTAAATCCCATTGATAACCACGGATCTGTTTATGCATAATATTGCAGGATCTCAGACAGTAAGATTAAATCAAGTGTTATCTTCAAAAAGCTAAGGTACAAAAATAGCAGCTTGCATTTCAAAACTGCAGGTCTGAGTTCTTTCATAACTTCATGCATTTACCAGGCAAGATTTTCAAATTTTCCTTTCATTCATTGCAAAAATCCAGTTCCTCACTTTGAGGATAAAATGATACAAATATTTTTCAAGACTGTATCGGAAACAAGTACAGCAAACTGCCTAGAGGG
This sequence comes from Varanus komodoensis, assembly GCF_004798865.1. Lineage (NCBI taxonomy): Eukaryota > Metazoa > Chordata > Lepidosauria > Squamata > Varanidae > Varanus > Varanus komodoensis. The sequence continues at coordinate 31,294,305 of NW_025335268.1, read as the reverse complement.
AATAAGTTCCATGTTTTCACAGATTAAAAAAACACAGTGAATACAAAAGTGTTAATTAGTTCTGTTGGGGACAGAAGCAACTACAAAACCTCCTTGATAATGGGTTCTCATTCCGCAATCATCAACACGATCATCTTAGTCTTGATATAATGCTTTTAAAGTATACAAAACACTTCATACGCATTAGTCAACCTGACAATTCTCCAAGGCAGGCCAGTCTTGTTCCATGGGGCAGATGGAAAATGTGAGACGGCATTGTGCCCAAGGCTACCTGTCTAGTGATATTCTGGCAGGCATGTGCAAAGTTCACAAATGAAACCAGTTCTTTGAAACTCAGCTACTATTAATGTGCAGTATCTACCAACTATTCCTTCAATCCATAGGAACAGTCCAGTACCTCTTAGCAGCCAACAACAAATGTAAATATCTACCAACTGTTCAGAGCTAGGAGAACTCATGGGTGAAATCAATGCTTTAAAAAAAAAAAATCAATGCCATTATGACCAATTAAACTGAATTCTGCAACCTACACCATGCAAAATGAATTAACCTGTCTAACATTTCTGCCCCTATGAAGTCACAAGGTGTCACAAAGTACTGAAGCTCCATTCCATGCACTCCAGAAACCTATTCAATCATTCCTTGGCTTTTGATATTTCACCAAACAGTGCCATATTAAAAGCATGTTTTTGTTACTAATAGAATCTGCAAAAATACTTTTAAAATGTAGTTTGACTTGGATCTATATACATTAAATTAACTGTCTAGGCTCTTGCCTCACGCAACCATGCATTTAATTTCCCTCTTCCATTCTGTATCAACTAGGACATTTTTATTTTGATGGCTGTAGACTAGACTGCCTGCTCAGTTTTTTCAACAATTCACATTCAAATGCATTTTTTGCATTCAAAAAATGGCCAAAGAAGAAAATAATATTAAATACATTTTCATGGGTAAGATTCAGCATGTTATCATGTATGGTTTTACATTTGCCTTACACTTCAGGCAGCTGAAGACTGTTTGTCAGTGCCTTGCCTACATAGCTGGACACTGAACTAACCTTTGCTAAGCTAGAAAGGTGTGGGTCTGCAGCTGGATGGGTGACCACATGTGGAAGTGGATTCCAGTCTATCTACCTCTCTACAGCCAGCCTATCTCCCCACATTTCAGCCAAAACCCAGGGGAAAGCATCAGTAATTTCTCTCCCACAGAGCTTTGGCAGATCAGGATGCCAAGGAACCTAAAGAGAGTTAGAGCAGGGTATAACAGAATAAAACACAAAACAGCACCCTTGGCCACCTCAAAATAATAAAGTAACTTGAAAATGCCACCAGAACTGTTCAAAAGTAATTCTAAAATGTCCTGAGAATGCAGAAGAAACCTTTACAAGGATGAAAATTCAAGATACTGGAAGACAGATTTTGGCACAGCACCAGTAAGAAGCTCATGAGATCTTAATATGTTTCTTTAAAATTCTGCACTCTCAGATGATGGGTGCATCCTAGAGAGCACAGCTGTCCTGATATAACCTAGGAATAGAAGATTTCTTCCAAGGGAACTCGTCTTCTATGAATCAGAAGAAACTCTTTCTCATGATTATGCCTTTCCAAGCTCTTGTATACAGGTGGGTATTTCCAATGATGTCGATTTCTTTCCAGTCTTATTATCGCATTAAAAGGGATGTTGTCAATTGAAATTAATTCTGAATTCAGCAATTCTGATTTTGCGCAGCCTTGTGGAAATTAGGAGCCGCTGTTTACCAGAATGACAGAGACTGGCCTTGTCACTGTGATCTACATAGGAAGGATGAGTCATAGCAGGATACCTTCCTGATGTTTATCAAAACAAGAATCCATTCCCTTTCTGTATTAACTTTTGGGGGCATTCAAGGCAGGAAGGTACACTGCTTAATTTGGATTAGAGCCTAATCTCATTAAATGAATCCCTCCTTTGTTCAGAACATGAGAATTGAAAATTACTGACACAGTAATTTTGTAATAACCTTTCCAAGTCAAACATGTTTGTTATAACCCATCCTAGGACGGACTATGGTACTATAGAAAGAGCTACAAACATATGAAACCTAACAATATTACTTTGTCAAAAACAGCAGCTGTCAGCCACTAACTGACAGTTCGCAGAAAGCAATTACAATTATGATTTTAGTCACTAAGAATGTAACAGATTTCTTCTTCAAAAACTCTGATCAGCATCACCAAATATCTTGTTTAGTTGGCTGTCCTGTCAGAAAACCCTTGTTGCCTTGTTCAAACACCAGTGTGTGAGTTTTGTTTGGTTTTTGTCCTTGCTGTTTTTAACTAGAGCCCAAGAATTTGTGATTAATCCCAGGTCTTTTCATATACAAATTCACTTCTAGATTTCCCCTAAGTGTTCTTTTTGGCAGCCTTATTTATTTAATTATCATATTTCTATGCAGCCCAATAGCCAAGCTCTTTGGTCAGAAAGTTTTTTTAGATGTTGCTATTGTGAGACAAAATCCTTGCCAGCGCACTGCAAATCATACAGTGGAAGATCCTATTTATCTTCTGCTGAAAATACTTTGATATGGTTATTTAATGAATGTGAGTGGCAGCTCCCAACTCTGGGAAGGTTTTGCTGGATCTAACCCATTGTGTTTCCAAGTAAAATGCAGCAAACATAATAAAAATATTGTGAAAATATTGTGAAAAATCAGGGTTGAGATATTCAGAAATGGTTCTGAATCCAAAATCATCACTCACATTCAATAAACAGCCTCATCCAAATATTTCTGAATTGGCTGTAAAGAAGAAAATGGAATCCCGTGTCAAAAAACATGGCACTCCCTTAATTTTGGTTGACAGGTCAATTTGGCTTCCATGTCTTCTCCCTGCAGTTTCAGACCTGAAGAACTTCCTTCTTATACATGTTTACTGGTAGTTCAACTGCACAATATGTGAGATGGAAGTCATTGCAACTGGCTGCTCTATCCATGGCTTTGATTTGCTAGGGTCCATTCTGGCAGTGAAATTCTTTACTATTCTTTATCTTCCTTGCAACTTGGTTGCAAGGGGAAAAAATGGAACAACAACATAAGACAATAAACATCATTTTGCAATTTGTATGAGTTCAGCAAGTAAGGCAGCACCATCCCAGATAAATGCAAGAAAAGATTCTACTTTGAAACCGATTCAAAACTGTATTTGGGATGCAAGAAGTCAGAATGGATGGACTGTAGATATAGATAATTCCCATAATTTCTTTGGGTGGGAAATGAAGGAATTTATTATGGTACTAAATTCCAATAAAGAGAGTCTTCAAAAGCTTTTGTTGCCAAATATTTGGACTCAAGTAATTCAGTGAAATGTTTATTTTTGGTGTCCTTCCCCTTCCTTTTGTAACAACAGAAAAATAGAGCAGGGTAATAGATGCATCTGATTTCTAAATCTGATATTGCTGTTAAGAAGATGGCATAATATCTTTAGTGAAGTTCTGCTGAAGGAAATACATATTCCTCTTGAATTGAAGCAGGGAATAAACTTGAAGAATAGCTGAAGTTTGCTTCTCCAAACTCATGCAGAGTTAACACACTTAAGGCTGCACTTTATAATTTAGACCACAGATTACATATAATCACAGTAATCACAGAAAAAAATGCTGTTTTGAAGGGTTAGATATTACCATCTACCAGATCAAACATTTTCTTGAGAAGAGGTATCAAACTCCTTTCTAATCTTACCTCTTAATGAAAGGTTTCCCTTATTTTCCTGTTCTTCACTTTAATTTTCCTTTCAAAATAGTAAAAATGGAAAGATTGGAAGCAGGTAAAATGCAATCTAATAAACAGGAAAAGGATTACAATTGTGAAGTTGCTCTTTTGTCCTTTGCAGGTCACTTTCAGGACTAAATCATTTTATCCAGCTTTTAAAACTATGATGGAAAATATGGTGTAACAAGCGAGCCCCATGTGGTGCTATGGTGGGGACACTACCTCTGGTGGACCGAGTCAATGTGCTCTAAGCATCCCCTGACTACTTGAACTGTCACTCATCAATAACTTGCTTCTCAGCTGCCCAGCACTGACATGTGACTCTTAACAGATTACCCACAAGGAAATGAAGCCTTCATTCATTTCCAGCCCTGCAAAAACAGGCTTTTCTGACCACAGAGGACTTTGATCTACCAGAACCTTTCTGCAGCCTGAATTAGGGAAGATGCCATCTTCAGAATCCCCCTTCCCCTGCAGTCTTCATGGCCCCATAAATCTGAGCCAGAGGTTTAGGGAATGCTCAAAAACTGTTGAGGAGATGGCATCGGGAATAGCTGAGGGAAAGGGAAAGGGTGAAAATTGGCTTCCACCATCTGTTCACACCAGCATGAACATTCTGAGCACAATATTAAATCACTACTGATGTAACAGCAGTAAGCTTTACTTAATAGCAGTATTATAAAATGCCTGAAGATAGAAGTTGTACATAAAGACAAATCTGGACCTATCCAGAATCACTTGTACAAACCTCAGAGAAAAATGGAACATTGCAAGTAACCTTGAAAAAACAGCACCTTGAATTCTTTCATATCCATCTACTTTCTCCTGATCAGAGCATTCCTGTCTAAAGGTGTAGACAGAAATCACAATTTAAGAATCACTTTTCTTTATCATACTGCCACAATTTTACAGGCAAATGATGCAAATGGAGACAGTTTCTCCTATCCAGTACTGCCAACAGACACGATTCCTACATGCAGACATCAAGATACTCACTACTATCAAGTGCTGACATCAGCAGTGAACAAGGTCCAAAGACCACTTGGGAAACAACCATCAGTCTCTGCTACCAGGTTTCTGCTCCAGCGCATACACGGGCTATGATCCTCAATGCATGCTAAACCAGGAATCTTTGGTGCAACTTCTCCTTCTCCTTTTCATCTCAATCTAGGAAGGCTGTGCACCATTGTCCAGAGAAAGCTACATGACTCTATTTTTCTTTTCATCCTCATCATGTAAGGCTGTGAATATGCTAAACTGGTGCCTGGCTGTGGCAATCAACTGGATGAGGGGTAATAACCTGAAGCTCAATCCAGACAAGACTGAAATGCTGTTAGTGAGAGGTTCGACTGACTGGATGGAAGGTACTCCGCCTGTTCTGGATGGGGTTGCACTGCCCCAAAGAAGCAGGCTCATGGCTTGGTTTCCTTTGATCAATCTTCATCATTTAAAGTTCAGGTGGCCTCTGAGGCATGGAGTGCCTTGTACCAGCTTTGGCCTGTAGCCCAGCTATGCTCCTATCTGGAGAAGGATAGTGTGGTTTCAGTGATCTACATTCTGACATTCTCCAGATTATATTACTGCATTGCACTCTACAGTTCAGGTCTTCAGCTGGCGCAGAATGTGGCAGCCAGATCAATAACTAGAACTAGAGCAGGGGTCTCAAACTCAACTTTCCTGGGGGCCGCTGGAAGTAGAGTCTGGGTGAGACTGGGCCACATCAAGTATTCCACCACCACGGTGGTGGTGGGCCGCTCATCCCACCGCTGGCCCAGGCGCCACCGGCGCTTTGAAGGCCACAGGGCCCCTCCCCCGTGCCCCACCCATCCCGGCAATTGGCCCGCGGGCCGCGAGTTTGAGACCCCTGCACTAGAGGATCCAAACATGTAGCAGCAATTTGGCCCACTTGCATTTGCTGCCTATATACTTCTGAGCCCAATTCAGTATCCTAATTTTAACCTATAAAGTCCTGTATAGCTTGGGACCACAAGTTGATGGAATGCCTCTCCTAACCCTCTGTTCAGCCAGACCCTACAATCTGCTTCTGGGGCCTTCTTCTGACTGCAAACTGCAAGGGAGGTCTGGAAAGAGACGAGGAAGGCCTTCTCAGAGATAGCCCTCAATTATGGAATGTTCTCCCCACCAAGAACTGCCTGGCACCACCATCTTTTTGGTGTCAAGTTAAAATTGCCCTCTATTCTCAGGCATTTAATGGCATATAATGCGATATGTCTGCTGTTTTAAACAGGGCTAGTTTTACTTTTTTTAGATGTTTAAACTCTTTCAAATTGTGTATGCTAGAAATTTAGACTTCTAAAAATTTGTATACTGGAACTTTATACTGTATGTTTTGTATCTGTATTTATTCTGTACTTTGAGAAATTGTAGAGAACCATCCAGAAAGCTTCAGCTATTGGGAGGAATGGAAATAAAAATAAATAAATATAATATAAATAATCTTTCACACTGTGCTGAGAAATCATAATTTAAAGTAAATTTCTGATTCTGGTTTGAAGAGCAAATACTACCTATAATTTATCATTTCTGATAACACAGCAAACTTTTGTAAACACTTAAATAATCCATTACCGGGAGGAAAAAAGAACAGGCAAGTCCACGGCTCATTTCACAGTCCTCCAAAATATAGTCTAAAAATCATCTTACGCATAGCATAGTCAGACAGTTTGCATGACAGAGCAAGCCCACTGTGACTTGTTTAAGCCATAGTGGGGGTGGTACATTCTAGGGCAGTGCTACGAACCTATGGCACGCATGCCGCAGCAGGCACGCAGAGCCCTCTCTGTGAGCATGCGAGCCAAGTTGCCCCAGCATTGCCCCAGTGGCCAAGCGTCAGATAACAGCACACATAGGGGCCATGTGCATGCTCAGAAAGGAGGAGCGGTGCCAGGCGATGACATCACAAGCCGCGACTCATTAGCCGCGACTTGTCCAAGCTTTCGCATGGCTGGTCAGTGTACGGCCAAGGATGATACTTGGACTGACTGTGAGTTTTAATACATTTGTTTTTATTTACACAAGATTTTAGCTTTGAGTTTTCTTATGAAAAATTGAAATTTAATATCTAAGATTTAGCAAACAGATGTTCTAATTAAGAGACTGAGATTCTTTTAATGTTGCGCTGTCCCCCTGGCATATTTGAATCTGCAGCATCATATTTAGTTGTTTGTGAAGAATTTATGAAGACAAGAGCAAGGATATATATATTTGCTCGGACTGGCTGTGTATTCAAGTTTTATTGCAGTGTTGGCACTTTGCGATAAATAAGTGGGCTTTGGGTTGGAGTTTGGGCACTCGGTCTCTAAAAGTTCACCATCACTGTTCTAGGATGTATAGGAAGCCATGCTGAATATTCAGTGCCAGCATGCAAGGAAGCCTGTCATGGTTTAAACCACTTAGAATGGGCTGTTTTGACCATGTGCACCATGCCACTGTTTTTAAAAAATACATACACGGAATGGTAAGAAAATGAATTGTAATTTCCTTTGAAATCTAACTTCATGCTGAGGTGATAGTATTTTTCAGAATTAGGGGATCAGAAAGACGTAACTGTTAGAGTATTGAGGGGGAGACAATACATTTCTGCAAAATCTACGAGAAGATCCCCAGTGACCCAACACTTACCCTTCAACTTAGAGGTAGGCTGGCTCTTGATTATTACTGAAATGCCAAAAACACAGGTACACAACATTGGACCGATTCTTAGTAAAGCTGGTATATTTTCTTCAAGTAAAATGGAAAATATGGATAGCATTTTTCATTCACTGTTACAAATGTATAGTCTGCCTGAAATGCTTTGGATCCACCTAGGCCAGGGATGGACAATTTCCAGGAGATAATTCCTTTGCCCCTTGAACCCCTCAGGGGATTCACCCCTTCCACCCATCACTAAGTTTGCCACCACCCACTACTGTATTTCCCACCAAGAATTTCCAGCACAAATCTATAGAAAACAACTATTGGGGAGGGGGGGGGGAGCCACTGTGCATCTTGTTTTAAAGCACAATTTCCCCCTCTTTGCCACCACAGCACATCTGAAGGCAGATCAGAAGGGTCCAAAAATGATGGGAGAGCCAAGAGGGCTGCATGCAGACCACGATGCCAACTTTCCAAACAAGTCAAGAAAGAGCTAAGGAACAAGTCCTATGAAGGTCAAGCTAGGAAAGATATGAGACAGCTGGTACAACCAAAATGTCTCAATAGTATTGCCTTTTTAAACAACTATCAAAGACTTGGATTTGGCATTTTTCCCCTTGTGTTGAGCCTTCCTTGAACAATGCTTACAGTTCTTTAAAAACTTTCTTGGGCTATTTAAATAGAAAAAAATTGAGAGCCAGTGTGGTGTACTGGTTAAGAGCATGGGACTGAGTCTTAGGTGATCTGGGTTCTAGTCGCCACTCAGTCATGGAGACAACGAGTGCCTTTGGGCCAGTCACAGGCTCTCTCAGTCTAACTTACCACACGGTTGTGGGTAAGTTTGAGAACAGGAGAAGGAGAATTATGTAAGTTGCTTTGAGGAACATAATTCATCATATACTGAAATGCCTGAAATGGGCCAAGAAAAATGTTAGAAGGCATTTTGTTTAAATTAAGAAATCATCTTAATTTAAGTGAAAGATTAGCAATGTTTTCTGACTTACACAACACATTTTTATTATACTAAAGGTGGTCAGCCAGGAATGGTTTTGTGATACAAAGAAGGGTAATAAAGGTCATTAGTAAGAAACATCCATCAAGTTAATGAGCCTGCTAATTGGGTATTCAGTCCTGCCCACACTAGAAGTAGATTCCAAACTGAATTCCTTTCCTCCCTTCCTGACCAAAAGGAGCTGGCTATACCCTCAAGGAGGTTCACAGTGCTGATAGGTCAGATGGAAGAAACACCAGACATTATTTTATTGATTTGCCCTCTTGGCCTGCACTGAACAACTGGACCAATGAACTTACATCCACTCCACCCTCATCCTCCCTGCTCTACAGTGTCTGCCCCTAATCCAGAAGTGGTATGATTCTCACCAGCTTCTTAGCTTATCTGGAAGCTTACTGGTCTTGGTATTTTGGCTAATAATTTCAGTTTCACATCTTCAAACTTAAAGATGAAGTTAAATTAGAGATGACAGATTCACCATCTGGGGTATCCACCTTGGAAGAGCAGGTTGCTTACCTGTAACTGATGTTCTTCGAGTGGCCATCTGTGCAGTCACACATATGGGTTCTGCGCCTGCGCAGTGCCTTTGGCCGGAAGATTAACAGCTAACGGTTTTTGGTGGGAACTCCGCTCCCCTAGCATAATATAAGGAGCGGAGTGTCCGCCATTTTCCAGTCTTTGAAAGACCGACGTTTGCTCCCTTAATAAATTTTTTGTCATCATGACAAGAGAAGCAAAATGTTGGTGGTATGACAAATATCTAAAGAGATCCTAGCATCGAAGAGAAGAAAGTCGAACCACCCATGACACCAAGCGGGGTCGGAGGGTGGGTTGTGTGACTGCACAGATGGCCACTCGAAGAACATCAGTTACAGGTAAGCAACCTGCTCTTCGTCGTGGCCTCTGTGCATCACACATATGGGTAGAATAACAAGCTTACCCCAACTGGAGGAGGGAGGTGTCATCAACGAAGGACAGAAGAAAGAACAGCTCTGCCAAAAGAGCAACCTTGTCTGCCATGGACATCGAGCCTATAGTGTCTGGCGAAGGTACACGGGGTAGCCCAAGTGGCCGCTCTGCATACGTCTTCTATCGGGACGCCTGATGCAAAGGCCGAAGAAGGAGCAACAGCTCTTGTAGAATGACCTCTTGGAGTAGATGTTAAGTCCAATTTAGTTAACTGGTAAGACAGAACGATTGTATTCACTATCCATTTAGAAAGTCGTTGGGAAGCGACCGGATAGCCTCGGTCATGTTCCGAATATTTCACAAAAAGTCTATTGGAGTGTCAAACAGACTCAGTCCTGGACCTATAAAAGGCTAAGCAACGACGAACGTCCAGCATATGCAGAGATCTCTCTAACGGATTCGAAGGTGTTGGAAAGAAAGCTGGTAAAACAATCTCTTGCTGCATGTGAAACGAAGTAGCGATTTTTGGAAGAAAAGATGGATCCAGCCGTAGAACTACCTTTTCCTTATGAAAATTCAGAAAAGGGGGTCCTACCCTAAGGGCACAGAGTTCAGAAGATCTACGGGCTGAAGTAACTGCAACGAGGAAAGCAGTCTTCCATGAGACAAGGCGTAGATCGATCATTGCCATGGGTTCGAAAGGTGGTTGAGTCAGTGCTTGTAAAACCACTGAAAGACTCCAAGTGGGCATCAGGGGCCTTATTGTTGGATGGAGGTTACTTAATCCTCTCAAAAATCTTTTAATCAAAGGTTGAGAAAAAATGGGAAACCGTGTACAGTTCCACGGTAATGAGGAATCGCTGCTGTATGTACTTTTATGGAAGAAGGTTTAAGTCCAGACTGATGCAATTCGAAGAGGAATTGAAGAATCTGTTGAACAGAAGCCGAAGACGCCGGAAACGAGTGTGATTCAGCAAAGCTAGAGAATCTACGCCATTTCGCTGCATATGATTTTCTAGTGGATGGCCGTAATGCAGATTCGAGAATATATCACAGATCTGGGTGTAAAATCTGTGGAGTAGAGGTAGTAGGGATCGCCAGTGGCGTCGACACCAGTGCATCACATCCGGTTATCAGATCCTCCATGAAGTCAGTTTCAGTGACAACAAGTCTGGGTGTCAGATTGTGCCCTCCCTCTGGGTAATGAGATAAGGAAGAAGAGAGAGTTCGAGAAAATCCTCTCGAGAGATGTGAAGGAGAGATGAGAACCATGGCTGGTGTGGCCACCAGGGAGTAATTAGTAGCCCTGTGGCCCCTTCATGAATGATCTTTGCCAACACTCTCATGACGAGGGGAATCGGTGAGAAAACGTAAAAAGTCATGTCATTCCAGGGGATCATGAAAGCGTCCCCGGACAACCCCTGTCCTATCCCCACTCTGGAACAATAGTTCGTGCATACCCTGTTCTGTTCTGTGGCAAACAGGTCTATGTCTGGTTGACCCCAGCGGTGAAACAGTCTGTCGCGAACCCGACGGTCTAGTTCCCATTCGTGTGATCGCGACATATGTCTGCTCAAGAGATCTGCGTCTATATTGTCCGTGCCCGCAAGATGTACTGCTAGAAGAGTAATACCTCTCGGTATGCACCAGTCCCAAATTTGTATCGACAGGCAGGCTAGTTTTGGGGACCAGGTTCCCCCTTGTTTGTTCAAATAAAAGACTGTAGCCATGTTGTCCGAGGTCACCTGGACGACCTGGTGGAGAAGCACATCCTCGAATGATTGCAGGGCTTTGAAAAGAGCAAGAAGTTCCAGGAAGTTGATGCGGTTTCTGGAATCCCGGTGACTCCATACCCCTTGGGTACGTAGATCGGAGCAAATGGCTCCCCATCCCAGCAGAGACGTATCGGTACCAAAGGTCACTGTAGGGTACCGAGGTCAAAACGGGACACTGACATTTAAATTGGCTGGTTCTATCCACCATAACAGGGACTGAAGAACGGAGACCGGAAGTCGAATCTGTTTGGTGGGTGGATCTGTCTGTGGTCAGAACATCCCGTTGAAGAACAGCTGGAGAGAGCGTAGCCTGAGTTTGGCATGCGGAACCACGGCGATGGATGCAGACATGTGTCCCAACAGGCTCTGGATAGATCAGGCGGGGACAGTTCTTTCTTGTCGGATCCGAGAGATGCACCGAGCAATAGCATGTTGTCTGTCTTGAGGAAGAAAAGCTCTTGCCAACGTCGAATCCAGCCAGGCTCCAATAAAGTTGATTGTCTGTGTAGGGAGAAGAGAAGACTTCTGCTGATTAATACAGAGTCCGAGGTCTTGTAATAGAGCACACGTAATCTAAACAGCAGACGAAAGTCCTGCTTTTGTATCAGAAACCAACAACCAATCATCAAGGTATGGATATATCCGAATTCCACGTAAACGAAGGTGTGCGCAGACAGGAGCCATACACTTCGTAAAAACTCTTGGTGCAGTGGCCAATCCAAATGGTAACACCTTGAATTCATAGATTTCAGAGTCCACCGCAAAACGAAGGAAGCGCCTATAACTTGGACGTATTGAAATATGAAAATAGGCATCCTTCAAATCCAGTGAGGTGAACCAATCCCCTCTTCCCAGCAACGGAAGTATATTTTGGAGTGTGGTCATCCGAAACTTCTTAGGTGTTATGAATCTATTGAGAGCTCTCAAGTCCAATATAGGTCTGAGACCCCCATCTCGTTTCAGGACCATAAAATATCTGGAATAGAATCCGTGGAGTCCCTCTGATAACGATAAGCGACGAACAGCTCCTTTAGTAAGGAGTTAGTGAATCTCGTCCAGCAGTACCGACGAGGTCGGTGTAAAACGGATAGGACTCGGTGATGGAACAACGTCGAATTCAATTCCATAGCCACGCTGGATGATGGATAACACCCACCCATCAGATGTGATGGACTCCCAAGTGGAGAGCCGACTTTTCAGCCGGTCCCCAAATGAGAGAGGGGAGGGTGAAGTTGGGAGGAGAAGAGAGGCTCACTCGTCCCATCAGCGCTGTCGCCTGTCCGTGTCAAAGCGGCAGCGGCCCTGCTGGAAGTGCTGGGATGGTGGTTGTCTGCGACGTTGCTGGCGCTGATGTGGTTGTTGTTGCCGAAGCTGAAATTGTTGGCGGTATTGCAGGCGTGACCATGACCACTTACGTTGAGGCAGGGATTGCAGTTCCATATGACGGGCCGTCATACTGGATTCGTGGATTTTCTTCAGTTTGCTATCCGTCTTCGCGTTGAAGAGACCGGATTTGTCGAACGGCATCTCCTCAATTCTCCGCTTCATTTCGTCTGGAAAATTGCAATTATGCAACCAGGTGTGTCTGCGGAGGGAAATGGCACCGACAAGTGACCTCAAATCAGAATCAAAGTGGTGCCTCACTGTGGAGAGTTGTTGCCCCGCCACCTGCATAACTTCCTTAACAAAGGTTTTTGCAAGTTCGCCCTGGTTTCCTGGGAAGGTGTCAATGATGGCATCTAGGCGTTGCATAAGAAAATACTGATAGCATGCCAGGGCTGCCTCATAATTGGAAATTCATAACCCAAGGCCCGAAGCTGCGTATACCCGGCGGGCGAGAGAGTCAACTTTTCTTCCCTCTTTATCGCGAGGCAAGGTGTGTCCACTTGCTTCCCAGCCCTGGGAGGATTCCACAACAACTGAGCTCAGCTTGGGGTACCGGAGGAGGAACAAGATGTCTTCCTCCCGAACCCGATACATAGACTCGTATTTACATGAAGTCGGTTGTGGGTGAGCCAGGAGGTCCCATGGCTGAGTCATTGCCTGCCGTAAGGTCGTAATGAACGGCAAGGCAATAGATGTGGATCGTTCGCCCCTGACCACATCATAAAAACGGTCAGTGCTTGGTCCCGGTTGTTGGTGGGCTTCGATATCGAGCGACCTCACTAGCCTGGCCATCAATTCATTGAACGAAATGTATGGTTCTTCAGGTGACCCCGGGCCCTGCGAAGTAACCGCTGCATCCAGCGAGGTCGAGTCAGCCTCAGACTCATCAGATTTCATCCAGTAGGGGGGTGGTGCACTGGAGGAAGAATCTCCTGGTGACTCTGATCTGCCACCTTCTTTAGATGGAGCCCTCGGGGCGTTTCTGGGCGTTGAATGGAAGCGGTCCCGAGGAGCTGGCGGTGAAGATCGTCCCCTGGAAACCGGGTAATAGGCCACGGATTGGTACTTTTCCCATCTCGGGGCAGAGGAGTATCTGGAATGGTACCAGTCATCGGATCTAGCATCCGAGGAACGGCTCCTGCAGCTTCTCGGGGGAGAGATGATGATCTCAGTATCCAGCGGGACCGGCAGCATTGGCGTTGGTGACCAAGCTCTTGGTGGATAATCTCTTATTTCTTCATCTGAGATGGAACCACGCCATGAATCCAGAGTAGTTTTGGCTGCCGTTCGGCACGGTGAGCCTGGCAGGGTAACCCTCATAGCCACCAGGATGGTCGGGACCGAGGGGGTCGGTTCTGTGGCAGGAGTCGGGATCGAGGAAGTTGCCAAACCCAAGTGGCGATGTTTTGCGTGCTTGGGATTCCTTGGCTTTTTAACCAGCTTGCCCGCCTTATCTTTTTTGGCCTTCTTGTGCACAGGATATTTGTCCAGATCGCCGTGCTTTCTCTTCTCCTTTTGTTTCCTTGGCAGGGAAACGGGCTGATCGGCCATGGTATGAGCACCTTCTTCAGAAGGGCGTGAGGGCAGAGCAATGGAGGAAGAGGCCGGGTGTTGCGGCAGGTCGGCCAAAGTTGGACGGCCTTCGGGTGGGGCCACAGTAGTGGGAGGCCTAGCCACCAGCCGGTCCGATCGGAGGAGCGCCTGGTACCACAAAAGTTTGCGGAGGCGGTTCTCCCAGTTCATTCTCGCCTGTTTGGAGAAGGCCAAACAATGGCCGCACTTATCGGTCCTATGCCTTTCCCCCAAACAAAGGAGACATAGGTCATGCGGGTCTGCGGCGGGCATTTTGAAGCCGCACTTCCCGCACTTGCAGAACGCCTCCCGTTGCACCATCGTAGAAATAGAAGAAAAAAGGAGATAGTAATGCGGGAAAGTAATATTTTAGGTTGTTTTTTTTTTTAGGAACAAGAGAGAAAAAACGGTGAAAAGTTAAGAAGTAAGTGAAAATACTAACAACAACAGGAACAAGGGAATACTAACTTGGTAAGGAAAAAAGAGAGAATTTTTTCAATGAGCGAGAGGTAAGTAATGATCTAAGCGAGAGCGAAGCAGCACGAGGCACAATGAACGGCAGTCGCAAAGACTGGAAAATACTCCGCTCCTTATATAATGCTAGAGGGGAGGGGGAGTGGAGTTCCTGCCAAAAACCGTTAGCTGTTAATCTTCCGGCCAAAGGCACTGTGCAGGCGCAGAACCCATATGTGTGATGCACAGAGGCCACGACGAAGAATAGGCATCTATCCTGTATTTTGGGAGAAGCAGGCCCAGTCCCCACACCCTGGTAGAATTAAGATTGGTGCCAAGAAAGACTGTCTGGAGCAACAATTTTACAGACAAAGTCAGGTCACTGTGGCGAACTGCAGCCAGAGACAAGCTTACCCATCGTGATCTGTCAGTCAATCATATTACTTAGGGATCCTGACTCACAACTTTCGAATGAGTGCTTTTTTCAATCTTGGCAAAGTTAAATGTTACATAGGAAGATCTGGTGACCCTGAAGAATACAAAAACTGATCTGTGACTCAGATGCACAACCTCTCTCCAGGGAATCACTGACACTGCTCTTGTATTTAAGACACACATGTCATTTTCTGTTCTGCCAATTTTACAAATGCTAAGATGACTTTTTACTTGCAGCAGAATGGTCAGATTTTCTTTGCATCTCTGTGGAACTAATATCCTGATGCAGCACCTATTAACTTGCAGGCTTATTCAGTAGAATTATGTTTTCTCCATGGTTTTCATTTCTATATAAGACATTGTGCAGTGCGCATGCAAACCATCATACATTGGTGATCACATATATTTCATCTATATAATCCTATATATCCACATATATACATATAAACCTAATCCACATATATATACAGCAAGAAGCCATTGGGCTTTCTGCCAAAAGTACATGCAACAAAATAGACAGGTTAAGTCAGAAACTGGTCATGCATGAAGCAGTCTTAAGACAACCATCTGGACTGAATGAGAATAACATCAACATAAAAACAGATCTGTGGGCTTTAAAAATTTTCACTGATTTTTTTTAATTTGTATACGCTACATTTATCATTTGTTTTATTACCTTTTGGGGGGGTTGCCTATCAAACACCACCACCCCATTAATTTATTCACCGCTTGTGGTATCCTAATATGTTTTTGCTTCTTTCTGGCATTGCTTGATTCCCTAGATTTTCTCTATGTACTCTTTAACCTGAGCTACTATTCCATCCTCTACCAGCTCATTCTTAAGGATGCCGTCCACTGAAGTTTAAACAAGAAAAAGGCCATGCGCACCTCCATGCCCCAGCACCTTACGACATATTCTTACTACAATTATTCTTCATAATCTATAAAAAACTGAGTAACATCAAGTAGTACTCTTGAATAATACATGTTCTTGGAGTGTGGGCCTACCAAACAGGAATTGTGTCAATTTCTTATTGTGTGCTATCACATATTTGGCACTTAGTGATACTTAAGCATGACACAACTCTGCTGCCCAGCGAACAAAAGGTGGATCCTCCACTGAATTTTTGTGGCCGTGAACACTCCCTTCAGAGAGCAAGGTACAGTCTAGCACAGAATTTGGGGTCTATAAAGACTCAGCTTCAGCCTCCTTGTCTTCCACCCTTGGTGTAAGAAACTGCACAATTTTTCCTGCTTCTTCCAACCATGTAAAGGAATAATCTCAAAAGTAGGTACAATCCCCAGGGTTCTATAAGCCCTTTTAGATAACGTAATTCCTTTAGGGAGCTTTAACTAGTATAAAAGCTAACAACTTACCACTTCCTGGGCTACAGCAGTGACACGTACTCCCACTTTTACTGCTTTAAGCTGATTTTCAAAACTTTACCATGTCTCTGATGACAACCATCTAGTTCTCAACTTCCTTCCACAGTACTTGTCAGATCTACCAAACTTCAAGGTCTTTACATTATAGGTTTGAGAGCTCTTGGATTCAGCTCATAAACTAATCTGATAGCAGGCAGGCCTCTCACAGAAAGTTAATTAAGAAAACAGAACTGACATTCTTTCTCTTGGTAGCTGAGAATAACTGAGTATAGTCGTATATAGCAAAACTGTTCTAAGGCTCTGACAGTTCAACTCTAGTTCCAATAGTTCTAGTGGGCAGCAGTACTAGTTGAAGGAGAGATCGGCAGAGGATCTTTCATAGACAATGGCAATGATACACAGGCTAACTCTGGTTAGTATAGCACAGAAGAAGCCAATGGTAAACTACTTCTGAATATATCTTAGTGCAAGGTCCAATCAAATAACATCAATCATAATTTGTGGAAAACCTATCAATGTGATCATAATTCAAGACTACATTCCAACAACAGCCACTGAAGAAAGAGGAATCAAAAACTGTTAAGCAAGGGTCCAAGAGGTTACTGATAACACAGTAAAACAAGACATGCTGATCATCATAGATGACTACAACACTAAAGTAGGAAGCAAAGCAGAATTGAAGATTGTGGGGAAAAATGGCATGGGGGCAAAAATGAAACAGGAGAATGACTCGTAGAATTCTGTAAGCCAACTATCTGCTTATTGCAAATATATAATTCAGGCAACCAGTCAGATGACTGTACAGATGGACATCACCAGACAGATGATATAACAATCCAACAAATTACATATTTGGAATCAGAAGATAGAGAGGCTGTATTCCAGCTGCCAAAACAAGACCTGGAGTAGATTTTGGTAGTGACCATGAACTATAATATATAAAAATAAGAGTAAAGCTGAGAAAGATCACTAAAAGAAGTTTAGCATCAAAATACAATAAATAAATAGCATTCTTGAGGAATTTAAAGTCAACATAAAGAATGGACTTGCATTAATGAACTCAACTGACCATGACCCTGAAGAAGTGTGGACTAAAACCAGTGACTTTATTATGGAAGAAGGTGGAAAGACAATGCCTGTAGCAAAAAGAAAACAAAACAGCCTAAATGGGTGACAGAAGAAGCACTCAAAACTGCAAAGGATAGGTAAGAATCAAAAGCAATCAGCAACTATCATACAGAGACACAAAGAACTATTACAGTGGCCAGTGCAAAGAAATAGAAAGAAACAATAAAAGAAGAAAAACAAGAGACCTTTTTCTGAAGATCCAAGAAATCAAATGGAAATCAAAATCTAGATTAGGAATGCTGAAAGACCAACAGGTCCAAGGTTCAGAAGGTTTGGGCAAAAAACAAGGGCAAGATAGTAAATATGTGATAATTTCTTGCAATACATAGGCACACCTACTAGTAAGATATGAATGTTGAATTTGCTAAAACAAAAGCAAGTGGCGATTAAGAGTATCATTTTATTCCTTTCATAATTATATTGAATAAAGATAGTACTTCAATATTTCAAAAAATCAATAAAGCCAAAATAGATTTCCTCAAAATGCACTTGAAAGTTTTAAACACTGGTTTAGATGTGTAAGGCACATGGTTGCTTTTTAAATCATTATATTAGGAAATCATTAATGTTGGTGTGGGACAAGTTAAAGACAAAACTGTATATTAAATTACCAAGATGGCTTTCACCTATGGAACCTCTTGTATACCCAAATGCTTTGAATTTTGATATGATTGTGAGATATGATGATATTTTGGATAATGAAGGAGGACTGAAACTGAATCAAGAAATACAAGAGGAAGGAATTAATATCTCTTGGTGGCACAAGGTTGAAATGCAATCGAGATATGTTAAAGACTATAGAATGTGGAGTTTTTATAAGGATTTAACAACATTTGACCATGTTATTTTAAAATCAGATGAGAAAATGA
Organism: Varanus komodoensis; assembly: GCF_004798865.1. Taxonomy (NCBI): domain Eukaryota; kingdom Metazoa; phylum Chordata; class Lepidosauria; order Squamata; family Varanidae; genus Varanus; species Varanus komodoensis. The sequence goes on along the minus strand of NW_025335268.1, from coordinate 31,275,978 downwards.
TTAAAAGATTGTATAATTTTCTTCTGGATAGAATGGAAGAAAGTTTTAAACACTGGTTTACAACCACCAGCACTGAATGCATACAAATTGTTACAGGACCATCAACAACTCAGTACAGACGACAAGAATATGCCAGCAAAAGAAATGTTAAAGCACATGACCAGTTAAAAATCTTATTTACAAACTATAAATTATGGATTTTTTGAAATTATATACGATTAAAAGAAATAACTGTACTGTGCATTTAGAGGAACGTTTCTCTTTCCTCATAATATATGGTTTGGGCCTTAAGTTCCCATGAAGGCAACTTTGTTCATGAGATGTTCCCACTGGCAAATGAGATGGAAGACTATTTTCACCTATCCCCTTCCCCCTCTAAAGCCTTTTATGCTCTTCCAAAACCTACTGTTGAAAGCTGAGGGCCCCTCCAGAAGAAAATAGGAGTTGATGCTATGGGGAGAAAGAATTGGCAAAAATCATCTTTCTTTCCTGCCTCTTGTGCTTGCTAGTGGAAACCTTCACTAAATCAGTGTCTCTTTCATGAACAGAAGGTTCTCAGGATCCAAGTTATTTATCTAACTCAAGTGCCCGAGCTATGGTTATTTTTCAGATAAACCTCAACACCTATTAAGAGCTTTCTTCAGGTAAGAAAATTTTTCTAAGTCTTCCTGTTTTACAGTGATGGTATGTCGCATTCAGGATCTGCACAATAAGTATCACACACAATGAATTGAACACTTTTCTTAGTGGGCATTTATTCTTGCCAAGCAATTTAGAAATAATACTAAACAGTTTAAACAGACAGGACTCTGGCTCTGATTCAAGAAAAGCAGTAAGATGTTTAAAAAGTACCTCAACAGAGCTGCCTTTTTCATACAAAGAACCTTTCTTCCCCTCTGGCCCACAAGTTTGGGAAGAGAGCCAAGGTGCTACTTATCAGCTGTTTGACATCAGGGGAGGACTTTGTGCGTCATTAGGCCCAGTGGGGACTCCTGGCTTATGGCAGTGGACCATGTGGTTCTTATCAGTCTGTAAAGTCCGGAGCTTCAACCCTTACAGCGTGAAAAAGGGAGGGGCAAAAAGGAAGGTGGATAAAGGAAGATTTGAAGGCCTCCCAGGCTATGGCAAACTAGTGCATGGCAGTGCATAACAAAGCAGATAATCACCCCTTCTTTGATTAAAACATGCTTCACCCGGCACACACCCTTCACGTAATTTCAGGATGGTAACAGTGTTCAAAGGAGAGGAGCATTATTTTAGAAGTAATGCATCTTAAAGAGTATATAGCCCTGAGATAAGTGTTGAAATTATGAATATCTTGTCTAAAAAGTTTGTGATAGCACTGCATTTTGTTTCTTTCTCTGCAACAGGTAAGTTGATTGGTGGAACGGCTAAATTGTTTCATTACTGGTTTTATACAATTACTTACAACCATGAAACAACTCATAAAGAACAAGGAACATATGGATCATTCTGCCTCCGATGACCTAGCAAGGATCCAAGCAGCATGCTAAACTGGTTCACAAATACCAAAGAGAATCTTTTTCTATTTCAATAATATACAGCAAAGGTTACTTCCCAAAATGTTTTTCCTGCATCTTGCTTTAAAACACATTTTTTCAAACGTTAAAAATATAAAAACAAGAAGTCCTGAGGATTATTGCTAAATCATTGGAATTCTTTTAGCATTGGGTGACAAGCAAATTATACAGAACCTCAAGTAATTTTCCTAATTTTAACTGGAGTAAGTTAACTCATTTAAATTCCTGAAGTCATTTTAGTTGAACAAATTTGATAAGAATTTTACTTTCCTTCCTTCTGTGTTGATGATTAAGCAATGCCACACAATTTAATATGATAAATGTAATTCTGAATCCTTTCATTGAAACATTGAACTCAGAAGTACTAAACCAACATTGCTTGCCACAGAATTTCATTTTAAAACAAAATCTAGTTTTATTCTTGAAAACCTGCTCTTGAAGTTTCTTCAAGAAATTCCAAGAAATTCAGAAGTGCACACTTGCAACATTTTGTGCAACCCCTGCTCCAATGAAAGAGGCTTTCTTATAGATTATTATTGCATACTGCTAAGGCATTCACTAACCAAAGGATTATTAGCATGCAAAGCACCCAATGCCTCTCAGATCCCTACGCAGTGCTCTCAGTTCTACTGTAGTTTTTAATGAATAAGAAATAGCAGGCTCCTTTCCAAGCAGTGGAAAAGACTCCTGTTTTCTTTATTTCTTTAATCTTCTTCATAGCCAATACAAAAGAGTCAGAAGATCTTTCCTATCTGCTAAACCTCTGCACATATAAAAAGGGAGGGGGGACAGGTGATGCATACAAATAATGGCTGGCTGGTAAGTCAAGTCAAGTCTTCTGGGCTTCTACATACAGTATGATATGTTCCAGGATGGAGTCTTAGACTCTCCAGCTAAAAGGGCCTCTGACAGGTGGACGTCAAGCCCTTACAGAGCCATTGCCAATCAGAAAAATACAAATTAATTGGTAAAATACAAATCCATTGGTTATAAAGTCATCTAAGCTATTGTGCTATACACTGCATGATGTATCAAAGAGCAGTCTCTAGATTCCATTAACTTCATTCATGAACTTTTATACTTCTAATAACCAAATGCCAGTGTCACTTTCCAGTTAAATGTGATAGTGCTGGGGTACATGGATCAAACTTCTGACTAAAGCATATGGCACCTTCATATGTTTACACATGCCAAGTACAGTAATATAAAGTGGGTGTTTGTATTTAACAGAGAAAATAATGTTCACTATAGAAAAAACTGCAGAACAGCTGCTTTTCAAGAATGTTATTCTGACAGATTTAATAAGAATATTCATATAAATTAAATGTTGCAATTTCCTTTGTACAGTATATACATGTAAGAAACTGTAAAAATGCCAAATTCTGCTCTTCAAAACAAATGTGCCTTTAAATTTAATGCCAAGTACAAGAGTTCACTGGTAGGTTGCAAACCACATCAAAAGAATTATTTCATACAAGCTTTATAGAGGGCCTGAGTAAAATGTCCAAGTACCAGCAGAACATCTGTATACTGTTTAAACTCTGATACCTTATGCAATAAAGACTTCCTGCAAAACTTATGGTACCAAATTTTCTGCAACAAATATTTATAATGTGGAAAGTACTTCCTCAGACCTGTTGCAAAACTGAAAGTCTGCCGCATAATTGCAGGACAGCACGTTGACTTTGTGGGGGAGGGGAGAGAAGTGTTTTATTTATAGATAAAGCTCTTTTACATGACAACAGTACAACAACCTACTGTTCAATGCCTGTTCACCCAACATCTTGCAGAGCAGCAATGCAGAGGTATTTGGTCTCTCTGGGAGCAAAGCCGCTCATGGCTTCAACATCAGTGGAGGGTATATCCATTCCAGGTTTCATTCCACACACTGAAGGCACTGTTCATGGTTCTGCACATAACTGGGGGTCAGGTTTCAGCACCATGGATGACTCCTGCAAAGGTTGAACTGAAACCTGGAGCAGAATCATCCACCCAACTAACTTTGACACCACCACTGCGGAGGGAAGAGGTGTATTTTCCCCACAACTTCCTCTGTCAGTTAGACAATATCATGACTGGGCACTGTCAAGAAATATTAGGGGTCAGCGCCAGATTCCAGTGTGTCCCTGGCACAGTGCTACTGATGAGACCACACTACTTCCAAAGTCCACATCCCCCTGCCTGCTCCAGAACTCCACCAGTTGACAAATGATACCAAATGATACAGCAATGTTGAGCTCCTCCTGCCCACCATTTCCAAAACCCTCATGGCTGCCTGCCCACCTGCAGAGGTCACTCCCCCAATGCCACCAAATGCCTCTGAAGACCACCAGGTTAGAGAAGGCTGATCAATGACTTCCTTTGATGTTGCTGACTTTTATCCTCCTTGTTGCATTTAAGTATTTATACCTCTCTTTATGATTTCTTAACCTATATTAATAACCAGCATGTAACGCAACAACAACAACATGAAAACCCACAAATTATGCAAGCAGTTTGATGTACTTCAAATACATTGATCACATCAGCTGGAGTCCAAAGAACCATACAACTAGTTCTTCATTCACAGAGGGTTTTATTTACTACTTGCTCTGTCTCTTAAAGAACAACCTCTGGTGCCAAATCTCAAACTTAAGAGACCAGTAAAAATACCAGTAGGAATGTCCAATCCTACCTATATAAACAGGACAGTAATCACATGTGAATGGCTTTGAACAAAGGTTTTGTTCATCAACATCACTTCTGCCCAGTTGCTTAAGTATCATATTTCATGGTCTAGAGAAGACTGCAATATCTAAACTATAAAGAGTGTCTGACTAGAGAGGCACAAATTCAAATCCCAGGTCATTATCTCTTAGCCTCCCTTGTTTCATAGAGCCATTGTGAGGAATAAGGGGGCAAAACATGGAGCTCCTTGGGGAACTGCAATAAATAAAATGAATACATATATTATTACAGCTTACGTTATTCAATAAGCAGCTCTCTCCACCTGCACCAAGATATTCAAGCATTTGCTTGCAAATTGCTTACCCAATCTTCTCTCTGCCACAACAACTGAGCGTGCAAGTTTAGTTCTCAGACTATTTCTACTGTTTGACGTTAAGGGGTCTGGTATTTTTGTAGCTGCTGACATGATTTTTTCCTTAATGGAGTCATCCATGTTCTCATAATAACCACTGTGAAGAGTAACAACACTGGCAGGACTACAAAGGTTTAGTAGAGCACAAGACATTTAACATTCACATGCTACCTCAGAACTGTACCCAGAAATGGCTTGGTCTAAAAAAAAAAATTCCTCACTGCATTACAAGCATACAAGTCAAGTTATGACTTAACAGACCCTCCTGCCTTCAACTGACAAACTGACTCTTCTTGGAACTCTCACTTCTCAATCACTATGACATCACTTCAAATACAATCAGACACATTTCATCTTCTTGCAAAACCACATTGTGTGTGTGTGTGTGTTTAACTGCATTACTCCTCCTGCAGAATTTCCACAACCAACAAAACAGAACTGTTATCAGGACACATCTCTCAGATAAGTCTCCTCCACCGATGACAACAACAACCTTAAGAAAAATAGCAAATACTGGAACATTTGCATAAAAGTCAAAAGCTGTGCTTCTGACTGTAGCTTATCCCAAGCTGGACAACATGACCAAAGCTCCAAAGATGTCTGCATTGGTCCAAGGAGGTGAAAGGCAACCTGTCATGGTCCAAGCATTTCAGAGACAAGAGACATTGCTACAAATGCAGTCAATCTGTGGCAAAGTGGTTATGAAATTGCTCTCAAGTGGGAGATAGCTTCACAGCCCTCTGTATTGATCAGTTGCCCCTAAATAACCACTGAAAGCCATTAACCACAAGCATAGTCTTTAATGTATTCAGAACACATTAAAGAACCTGCCTTCTCATCAAAGACAATAAGCCCCATGTCCTACTAGGCAAACAAGTCTCCAAACTAATCGCTGGATTTCAGCTCAGAAATATTCATTCATTCATTCATTCATTCATTCATTCATTCAGTCTACAAACCAACTGAGCATGGTCTAACATCTTTCAGTTTTGCAATCTATGAATCGCACTCAACGTTTTACAAGCATCAGAAGCTTGTAAGTTTGCCTGCCATGAGAAATAAGCAGGCTTCCTGCATGTATGGCAGTGGATGACATGGATTGCTACTGTGCTAGATTTTATTTCATGTTTAATGAAAATCACATCTGCTTGTTTATAAAATTCCCTTCTGGATCTTGCAGTACTTTAAAAATGTTAATTACCTTTTTTTTTCTACTGTATTTGCCAGCATTACTTAACAGGAAACATAACATTCTTAAGCGCCAAACTGGAGGCTATTATCTTCTCTCCTCAGAATTTGTTTTATTTTTGTACTATGGTTAATGTGCTTGTGCACTCATAGAGCACAGCAGGACAATGTCTTCACAGGAATAACCTCAACTGCAATGCAAGAAAAAATATCACTTTCTTCCTAGTCCATCAGACTTTTCAGCAGCAGCCAATGAGCATTTGAGTGTTTCAGAAATCTGTATTACTTGTGCCATACTCAAACCTCTAAATTACAAATTAATGTATAGTCTTAGTTGCACTTATTTCACCATAAAGAAAAGAGCTGATTGCCAAAAGTTCCTACAGTGCTTAAATTTAAGGATGCAGTGAAGCTAGCTGTGTTTCTTCATGGGTCTTCTCTGTTCACATCTAGAGACAAACTCTAGAGTTTCACGGCTCTCAGGGAACCCACACAGAATAGTCTGAAGAGTGCTGTCCACTATCTTTTCTGTTCTGCTTTTCACTTTGTTGCTGCTTCTCCACTACTTCTTTTGCTCAGACAAAGCCTAGCCCAGCTACCAAGGCACTCACCATAGCACAGGTGAAGGGCCACAGAACCCCTTTTTCAAATGGACACTTTTGCAGCAAACATCCAGGAATTTTGACACAACTCAGCCTTCAGTTTCAGGGATGGATCACCCTGATCCTATTCTCTGATTAAACCCTATTCTATTTTATAATTCATTCATTCATTCATTCATTCAAAGCTTTTCTATCCCATCCTTCACTAAAGTCTCAGAACAGTCCTGCACACTGTAGCCTCCAGACCTAAACCCCATTTACCATGGTATGTATGTGTATGTACTAATTTGATATAGTGCTCGTTGGTCAGATCCGGAGCCCCTTGGTGTAGCATGTCACAGGTGGAGTGTTTCAGTGGCAAGGACCACAGTCAGGACACCTATTCCTTGTTTACCACATCATGAATCAGTTGAAATTCTTCAGAGGAACTGGATTGATGCACCACAACAACTCAAAAGAAGCAAAGAAGACAATAAAGCACATGATGTACTAGAAATTGAAGTGAATGCAATTTGCGCTCTCGTTAACTTCTCCCCTGCATCCCTTTTGTTATGGTGAAGATGCACAATCTCTTGTTAGCGCAAACCTGCCATAAATTCTTTTTCCTTTGCCTCACTCTCTAACAGTCATTCCAGACTTCTCTTCGTTTCCCAAGGGTGTTAGGGGCTCATCTTCACCTAATCACCACTTCTTTGACCTCTCACACGGACAAGTCCACCTTGTAACAGGTTGAACTATTAGCACAGGTCTAGGTCCTGGTTCAAGCTCCAGAATCCTTACATTTAGCTTGCAAGAAAAGAAAGCTGATTTCTTCATAATACAGTTCTCTTCACAGGCACAGAAGATACTGATTGATTTGTATGTTTATAACTGAAGTACAATCACTTTTCCAAATTACTTCCCCAAACATTAAGAGAATATATTTTACATTATTGCTTGTGTTTAATAAATTCTTAATTGTTTGAGGAAGCTTGTTATGTGCCAAGGGAAAATAGATCTCTTAATGATTCTGAATGTTGAAAATATATTCAAGTTTCTACACATTTCTTTAAAAAGCCCTTTCAGTTGAAATACTTTACACCCATGTGCTTAATCTTAACTGTGGATAGTTTCAAACAAGCCAACTTGAAAGTATGGTTTACAAAGATTACTTTTTAGAACTAACTGTAATTAAGATACACTGGAATTAACTGGGTTAAAAATGACATACAAAGCAGGCCATACTTACTTAATCAAAAGTAGAAGTAAAAGCTTTCAAATTCCTTTCCCCAGCCACAAGAATAGGGGAGGGGAGAGTAAAAGCTTACTTGAAAGCTCATGTTTATGTAAAGATTAACAAGATATTATACACCTATTCCCTCAACTGTTTTCCTCCCCTCAAATCGAGTGGTCTCTGTTCTAGCAACCTGCTCTCAGATCTTGTGGTACCAGGTCAGATCTTACTCATCCATGATTTAATTGTTGATGAAGGAACAACTTCATGTGTAAAACACAGATCTGGGTGGGCACCAGCACTAGAAACTCTATCTGTTACAATAGTCCCCTACATGCTTCTCATATGTACATCCAGCAGTTCCTACTGTTTAGAATACTCAAACTCTGTTAGGTCCTGTCCATGGATAGGTCGTAACAGAATAAGACTGCTCAAGTGTGTAAAGAATATGTGTGGCCTGTAGTATAACAGTTATAAATATGAAGGAATGTTTTGTTGTTTTTAAGTTTCTAGGACACATAATTGTAAAGATGTTTGATCATGCCATATTAATATTGCGAACAAGAAATACAAAATTAAGGAACACAATCCTTACTTTTGAATAAATTTTACTATGGTCATACTATTACTACTACATTACACTTCTACACTACCCATAGCAAAGCTTTCTGGGTGGTTCACAACATTTTACATCACCCATCCAGGTTTCAACCATGCCTGACTCTGCCTAGCTTCCAAGATGAGAAAGGACCAAGCACTTCAGGCTATACAGAAGTCTGAAGTTATGTTGTTTGTTTTATTTGCTTATTTCAGTGCTTATCCACTGAGGAACCTAGAATGATAACAAACAAACGTATAAAACTTTACTGAAATAAAAAAGTCAGTAAGCATGTTATCTATAGTTCAACTCCAATAAAACAGCCAGACTAAGCCCTGGAAATACTTTTTATCTTTATCTCCATTTATCAATAAGCGTAGCTACAACAAAACTCAGAGTCAGCTGAAAAAGAAACATTTAGCTTCACTTGTGTGTATCACATGAACATGACCAAACATAGGTTAACATTTCAGTCTTTCACTGGCAAGAATTGTTTCCATAAGCTGAGTAAACAGGAAACATAGTTCGATGTTTGTCAAGCATTAATAGTAATGCACTGGTTTTATTCTGTTGAGCATTAATTTTATACTGAGTTCATTAGCCATATCAACTTCATTGTCCATACATAAAACAACCTGCACCTTATCTGTGTATATGCACACATCAAACCAAAAAGCCTTTTACAAAATTTAAATAATTAAGAGGTGCCTCATGCACTTGTTTTTATCATTTCCCCTCAAACCCCTATGTTAAGAATCTGTACAAAATATATTGCACTCTAGAAACTCAATAGTTCAGTAATGACTCATGCACAGGGCTTCGGCGAATGGGGCGGCATAAAAATGCTTTAATAAATAAATAAATAAATAAATAAATAAATAAATAAATAAATAAAATATTCCCAGGAAAGTATATCTGTAGAATTGCACAAGTCTCCATTATATTGTTGGAAATATCAAGGGAAGTATGCCAATTCTGGTATTGCCCATTGATTATATAAATTTGGCCAAAATTGTATTAATCACCATCTTTGTAATGATCTGAATGGAACTTAAACAGACCCTTTCTCATATAGCCAATTTAAAGAAAACTGTTACGGGATGTAATCATAAAACACTTGTTTTGACTATCTGTTGGTGGCATCAAAAAGTTTAATTGGAAACCTATTGGAAACCTGAATATTATTCCAATATGCATACCACAAAAATGTGTAAGCTTCCAAGATCCTTAAATCTCAGAAGGGGAGAATAAGGCTGACTTAGTCAGTCTGAATGGACAAGCTGACTGACCTCAGCATGGCCAGAGTTTTAAGAAGTATGGGATAGTTCGGCTCTGCTGGGTGCAATGATAATATCAGGTTGCACCCAGGACTGCAGGGTGAAAAAACCAATAAAAATCATTGATCTCTTTTTAAAAAAATGTAAAATCCATCTGTTGCTCAGAATCCATCTTGATCCACAGAAAAATCACTTGGTGTTCCTTGGTAGCTAGGAAACAGACTTCTAAAAATTAAAACTAAAGATCTGAGAGAGCATACTAGGGTGAAAGGGAAAAAAGAAACAAGAAACCAAGCTGGACAATTTTACCTATATGCCTTTATCTCAAGCAAACAGTACTGATTCAGTCCCACTGGACTTAGGTCTTAATTCTGAATAACTGACATATGACTAAACTGCATGAAATATGGCTTCACATATTGGAATTAATCAGCAATAGAGAAAGGTAAAGAGTGCGCTAGACACTGCATTGTATTCAATGGTGTAGGGCAACTTTAGGGCTGTATAATCCTTCCAACCATGATGGAAGTTGTATGGTCCCCAGTCATTAGGGTTAGAATCCCAAAAGCAGAAAAAGCATACAGGGAAATGCTGTTCTGAGTGATCAGAAATAGGGCTGATTTAAAGAAAAGTTTAATTATCCAGCTGCATATTTAAAGTTTAAATTCTTTTAAACAGTAAAACTGAGTTTTCCTTTGCATACCTGAAATCCATTGTATTGGGGCACTGAACTGTGCTTTATATATTTATTGGGATAACATCCCAAATGGTAAAAATGACATTTGTGTACATGAGTGTGGCTTGTTTAAATCAATGGTGCATACTAAGTGACATTAGCCTAATTATCCACCTAGGAATAATTTGCTGTTTGTCTAAACCTGGGTGGCAAGGCTTGTTTCAAAGAACCATCAAACAATCCAATTATTTTCCCCTCAAACAAACCATGCCACCTGGAATGAGAAAATGTGACAAATATGGCTTCAGGAAGCCACTGCAACTTATTTACATGGTTTCATCATGCAAATCAAACCAATGGACACTTTGCATGTCATGCTAACCCACCCTTGCAATAAGCCAGTGTAGGTTGGTCGTCCTGTGAAAAAGCCACAGCAAACCAAACGGATGACCGGGCTGTGTGAGTTTTTGGGCGCTCCTCCCACCACAGCCCCACAGGAGACAACGCGAAAGGACTGAGGGCCTCCCACCAGCCCCATCATGATCACATGCCATTTTTAGCTCAGTGCAGGGGTTTGGGGTTTTTGGTTTTTTTTTTTCCTTTTCCCATTTTGCGGAGGAGATCATTAAAGCTGACTTGACAGCAAGCTTTCACAGTCTCTGTTTTGATAACCACTGACAGCACCTTCAAACTGCCTTGTGCAGCAACTCAAGTCCGCAGGTCCTTTTAATTTTTTAAAAAATAAATCTTTTTTTTTAAATTATCCACACTTGCACAACTGCAAACCTTTGTAAAGGCACAAGTGCAGGGGTCTAAAGGCTCGTGTACAGCAATCTCCAGGGCAATGCCTGTTGCCAAGCTGCAGAGAATACCAACTTTGAACTTTGCCCAGAAGTGCCTCCAAATTGTTGTTGATGCGGGGACCGGCCCTTCAGTTTCTCTTGAAAGCTGTCAAGAGATGAACTGTCAAGATAAATCAATGGTATAAGTGATGTTTACTTGCAAAACAGGGGCAGGGGAAGGTGCTGGACATGTCCCAGTCAACAAAAGTCCATTGCCCAAACAGAACCCTCCTTTTGAAGGGACCCAGCTTCACAGCTAGCTAGAAAAAGGAAGGGATGGTAGTTCTGCACTTTCCTGAGCACCTAAAGTTCAGGGGAAAGTGCAAAATGTGCAGCAGCTTTTGGATTCCTTGAAGAGAAAAGAAAATATGAGGATCCTGCTGAGAAGGCGCTGTAGATCACACCACTCCCCTTTCATGAGTTGTCGAGAACAACCAAAGGGGAAAAAACAACTGGGGGTCTCTTTTAGGCCACCTCCAGAATTGGCACCTGCTGCACTTTGGCAGCCATCTCCCACCTAGACATGGCCCCAGCTGAAGGTTCAAATCCCTGCACTTATACAGGTGCAATTTTTAAAAAAATAAAAATCCACAACATTGATTTTTATGCGAATCTTTTGTTAAGGGACTACCAATCCTTTACTTTCAATACTTTTATATGAGCATTTATGGAATTTGCAACATTACTAGGCCTTTGAAAATGAGCAAATGATGAATGGGTAAGTTGTTTATGAAATTGTATTCTTGTTACTGTTGCTGTTTGATATTACACACCCAGCCTCACTGTTGATTTTTAAATTATTCTTTCAGCAAACAGTTAGTCTGTACTCCTGTTCAAAAAGCACATTGTTCAGGAAATATATTACAAGCAGGTGAACTTAATTTAAAAGTTATTTCAAATTAGGGAGTTTTAATGAGTTAAATTATTCATTGATTTAAACAGATGCACCCTGGAATAAAATATTTATTCTTTGAAGTTTGCGACTATTTTTCTACATGCATAATAGGCCACTTAGCACATACCCTCATTTTGCTACTAACACCATTCCCTCACAATCAAGAGAAGGGAACAGTTAAGTGATGGATTTTTACAATTACTTGTTTTTATACACAGGGCTACCCAAAAGTAGGTACAGAATATCGATCGGGTCATGGAGGGCCTCACACAGTGGACAAACTGAAGGAGTCCATCTCGCAAGCATTAGCTGACATTGGTGCTGACTGGAATTTGTGTCACAGTGTTGGGGACAGGTTCCAGGAAAGTTCCAATGTTGACAGAGAACATTTCGAGCACCTGAGACTAAGCGTGACCCGATCTGTACTGCTCACCTACCTTTGGCCCACCCTGTATATACTTTGCTGGGTCGCTGTTTGCTTATTTATTATTTAGTTTATTTAATTATTAAATAGTTAAATAAATTAAATAATATTAAGTATTATTTATGTTTATTTTTACTTTTATTGTTTATTTCCTGTTCTTGTTGGTTGGCTAAGGTGCTGAATTGCTGGAATATACTGTTACTGAAATGCATTATTATTGTTTTACTATTTTATTAGTTATTGTATTTTTAATCTTGTAAACTGTTCTGAGAGCCAAACAGGCTATGGAGGATGGTATATAAAAGGCTTTATAAATATAAATAAAAATAGAGTGACTTGCAAAGTACAAAGAAAGAATAATTGTGCATGGAAAGCAATGTTTACAGTTTCATAGATTAATTTATTTCTTATAATTGTCTGTGCAAGCATAATGCAATATAAGCAAAACATGTTCAGGTTATCACATAACCAGGTCTACTGAATCCTCAAGTAAACCTCATGTATGCTGACTTACAGACTAGACCCCTCTCATCAACACACAAAGTCCCAAAAATCAAAGCTGAGTTTTCATCTACGTAAAATGTATCATAATCCCATGGCACTGAATGTGTTCTTACTTCAGGAGAAATAAGTTATTATACTGCTGATTGGGGCCAAAACACTAAAATACATCAAAGTGCTTTAGTTTAATACACATACGCCCAGTGGAAATGTTCCAGGTGATACTTCTCCACCTAACACACTTTATTTTCCAAGAAGGCAAAGCCTACATCAAGAAACGCCAGGAGGGAATACTCCATCTTCATCAAGAAGCATCCTGTTTTTGAAGGTTAGAAATTTTCCATGAATGGATGATATATTAGAGAGGAGGGCTTTTTTCATCATATTAAATATTTATTCTATTTACCAGATTGAAAGTTTCTGTGCATTTTAAAGAGCCTTTACAGCTAAATCAATTACACAGGATCTTCCAGATCTCTATACTGCAAAACACAAAGGTTTTGCTAATGACTGAATACCTAGTTGCATTTTTAAAACAAGCAACCAAGTCGCAACAGAAACATGCACAACTGCAGTAATCAAAAGAGTTGTTCCCTAGTCCACCAGAGAAATAACCTAAGGTCACAATAGATCTAATTTGATGTGTCCATCCTTTCACAATAGGTAGAGTTCTGAATGATAATAATGAAATACTTCTTCAACTACTCTAAGTGCAAAGCAGTAAAAACGGGATGCTAGAGTTGCCCCTGCAACTGCTACCTGGATCACTTTTTCTGATGGAGAGGAAGCTATCAGTGGCTGGTAGGCTATGTGCTACCTCCTGTGCCAGCTGCTAAGAAGCTTGAGCTGGCAGAGGTCTTGCACTCAGCCAGCTTGAGGGATCCTGTGGTCAGCTGGTTTGCCACCATGTATACAGAGCGCTGGCCTAGATAGACCTCTCATCTGATCCAGCAAGCTTTTTTTATGTTCTTACCATATCTCTGCCATACACCGGAGAATGCAGATAAGAAGCTTGCTCTATGTGTATGATCCACCTGCAAAATTGAGAACCATGTCTATATAGCACAGGGTTATAAATAATAAGGGGAGCTGCTTACAGCTGACCTTCGGAATCCAGCATACACTGGGATGCGCCCAAGCAGGTGGAGCCAACTATGAACAGTACATCTCAACTCTCCTCCCATTCTAAGTGAATGAGGCTTAGAATCTCTGAACAGCAACTTTGGGCCAAATGCCATAATAACAATGAATGGTGCCCAATGGTGCCCATGCAAGGCAGGTCACCCAAGGCTTAGCAATTCCTCTTACCAACTGCAGTCTCACATGCCATAACCTGCAATATTACAAAAGTCCCCAACCCTCAAAAGAAGCTTTTGGTGGGAGGGGGGTGGCACAGAAGAGCCCAGGGAACTAAAACACAAGCCTGAAACCCTATTTAAAGTCTTAGGAAAAGTTTGACCAACAAGAAGAACAGGTCTGGCTTTAAAGAAAGAGATCAAATTTTCATGTTACACAGTAAAACATATGGGACTAAAACCACCAGGAACTAGTGGAGAAGTTTTTAGAAACCTAAAAACTTTTAGCACTGAGGGAGTGCCAGGTCATAAGGAGATTATAAAACCAACTTCCACAGTAATCAAGCACAATACAGAAGTCAACATCTGTCATCACATTCATCGAAATGGCCAACACTATGTTAAACATACAGCGAGTTTCAAGTTTCCTTATTGCCATTCCTATTTCCAGCCACACTTAGTTTCCACTTAGTTTCCACAGCTTAGTTTTCACTGCACAACTTTTTAACAACTGTACAACATGTGTCCCGCTGCATATTAGAATGTGGAAATGTGTAACATAACAGGTAAGAAGAAAAAATAAAGATGTGATCTGGAGCAAAATATGCAAACAAGTCACAACAGAAGCAAAATGAGAGGAAGCACAAACCCAGCGAAAAATAGCGGACTGGAATAGGAAATTCATTCCTAGTCATAACAAACTTCTCTTTTACTAAAAGGAGCCTGGGAGGGTTAAGAAGACCTGTTGGCCAATGTGACATGGAATGCTTAAATAAGGGAGGGAAACTCTGAACAGGTGTATCTCCCAGACAATTATGATATACCAGAATGATAGCTGACTTTAGAGGAATTTTGATGGCTATGTGAAAACAGTTTTAAGAGCTGTCTACATCTGACATTCTGTATAGGTTTTGGAGATGCCCAAGTGGAAATCGTACTGACAGCTGTAATTCTTACTTTGCGCTGATTAGCACCCTTGAAAGATATAAACTGAATGTGAAATGCCAGAAGATCCTCAGGTTTAACCCCTGCTTTATTTTTTTTTAATCTCACTTTTTTGAGAGGAGAGCTAACAGAAGGTAGTTAATAGAAAAGATAAAAATAGCATATAAAATAGAACATACCATACAGACAACTGTTAAAAAAATGTAGGTAATAGAACAACATTCACCCAGCAATGCTCTCCAAGCTTTTGAAATAAGCAAGTTTTCAGTGAGAACTGCAGGTGGGATGCACTGTAAATTTGACTGGACCAGTGAAAGGGGGTGTTCAGATAATTCGATTGGACAACTCATAGAGTTATGAGGAAAAGGTGGTAGCAGTGTGGTGTGAGGAACAGTGCACATAATCTTGAGTTCCTTGAAGGCAAGGTAGACTATACATGTACTAAATAACTGAACAAAGTAACCCCTTTCAGCACAGGCCATTTTTGTAACCAAAACAGGCCCCCAAAAGATGCTGTCATACCTAACAAAAGAAAAGAGAAGCATGTCCATGGCACAACCTTCAGAAACAATGCCCTGAATATGAGAACAAAACTATACTGGAATTAAGAGAAAGACAGGAAGTATACTTTTCTTCTGGTACACAAAAATTTTAAAGTTATAACTAAGATTAAAATGAGTTTTAAAAGTTAATTTGTAAAACTATGCAGTCCTATGTAGTTACCAAAAGACATCTAGCTCAATTTTCTTTTATTTTGTATTTAAGGATATTTAAAATCAGTACATTCCTGTTTCAGAGGGTTTTAAGGTCCTAGCAGAATCTGGCACCAAGTATGAAATCCTTAACAGGAATTATCATTAGTTCTCTCAGTGCTGGCAATTTAAATAAATCCACATTTGATTAGCCAACACTAAATAATGCAGAGTAAAACAGAGCAAATATACTAAAGAAAAACACCACAGAACATGATTTACACAACAAATCTGACAGGGTTCTCCGGAGAAAGGGATAATTATGCAAGTCAAAAAGAGGATAAAAAAGTAAAAAGAGTCAGCAAAACCAAGACATTGTTTTTGTTATTTACTCTGTACTCCCTCCTTGTGCTTTTATGCATAAATTATACTGCAATCCCATACAGAGCTACTTAGAAATATATCTGCATAAGTTCAATGAGGTTTATTCTCAGGTGAGTTTGAAGAGTTACTCCCTTATAAATCTTATTCTTTTCTAATTATCACATCTCTTGTTGTGAGCACATCACAAAGCACAAAAACAGAACAATCCTTCCCCTTTCTTTTAACAAAGAACTTATCAATTCACCAGTACTTGAAGCAGGAGACCTAAGAGGAAGCTTGTTTCCTGGAACCACAGACTAGTCAGTTGCTTTGCTTCAGGCCCTTGCAAAATGAGAAAAGACTGGATTGGCAACATAAAATAAAAAAACAAAATGCATTTTCAAAAATTACATAGAAATTAAGGCTTCTCCAATGCGCACATAATTTCAAACAACCAACAGCAATCAAAAACTGCCTTAGGGTATTCCAAGCACTCCTTGCTCAGGCTATTTTCAGCAACAGACAACGTTACATTTGAAGTCATTAGGTATGTTGTATCTCCTCTTCAGTTTAACGAATCTATGTGGAAGTATTGTTCATATGTCATCAAATTGTGGAAAAAGGGAGAAATGCTATGAACAAACCATTAAACATTAAGCCTCTGCAACTCAAATAGGAAGAAGGAACTATGAATATAATTGATACATTTCCTATCTGTTGCAAAAACAAGACACTGTAATTAGCTGTCCTTCTCCTAAGTAACTGTGACTTGGTCCCACCTGCAAGGAAGATGGCCTTGAAACTGTCTTGTAAGGGACAAAATTACCCATTTACTTAAGTGACATAAGGGTGGCAAATGAACACAAACAGGATTGTTTCAAATGCTGCATACTTACAACAGCCACTAGAGAACTAAGGGCTTGTCTTCTTTAACACAATGTTGCCTAAATGATACACAACAGGAAAAGAAGTAAGATTTCTTCCGTCTTTGACTGCATCAGTCGCTCCCTACTGAGCCTTATAGAAGACACTGCGGCAAATGTCCAAGCAGGAACAGTGTCTCAAGCATACAAGCATCACTGAAGACCTGCTACAATGCTGGGATTAGCACACTAGCACATTGTCCAGTCATATGTAATATCAGCCTGACTGCCTATGACTCATCTGCTGATAAATATCTCAGTTACTGTACAAACCCAAAATGCTACTATGAGGACAACTTCCTTTTTTTCATTGCCTGTGATATCCTTTGCAATGTTTTAAACAGTAAATTAAATTACTGCTTTTCAGGTATTACTGAAACAAAACAAAATCAGCAACAGTGAAATGTCAATAAAAGCTGGACAAAGGATGATGCACTAGAGATGCACATCGCAGGAAGTGTTAAGGCTCGCAGCATCACCTCTGCCCATCTAAAGAGCTGAACAGACTTCTCCCAAGGGCAGGGGAAAACCTGGCAGCATTGCAAAGCTTCCCCTACTGGCCATCTGCTGAACATGCATTACACACTAGAAATACATGCGGACGTCAGGGACAAAAGTCACTACCTTGGACTGCCCATGATTTCATCCTGGGTGCTGCCCAAACAAGGGAGTATCCCTTCCAAGCTGAAGCTGCTTCTGAAGTCACTTGAAAATATGAGCTGCTGGCAAATACCTCTTCAAATGGCATTTTAACTAATCACGGTTACTTCGCCTTATTTCTGTTTTATTTTCTCGTTTGTAACTTTAGGCTAAGTGTTTCAGGACAGAAGTCAAACAGAAAAAATGTTCTCTTAAGACTCTTGGTACAGTCTTAAGTTTACAGTAAATGATCACATTTTTAAAACAAAGATTTTATTGTTTCATAGTAACAGCAAATTTGTTTCTGTAATCAGCATGAGTATCAAATCTGAGTGAAGCTTGTGGCTGTTCTAATAACAAAAAACTGATAAACTATAAAGTATTTTAATGTCATTAATATATTAAAAACACATGACCATTGTTTCACAATATTTGACTAATCAATTAACCAAACTGCTTTATTGTGGGGAGGGGTTCTGCTCAAATGACCAAATAAGAGACTATTAGTATAATAAATGGAGGCAAAAATGCCTTGTGTGGCATCTTCATGCTCCTTATCTAATAACACTATCACAGAGAGTAGTAAAATTTACTTTGGGACAACAAATGGAATTGAAGCAAAAGACAGTGATGGGGTTTGCACAATATGACAACACATGGTGGGTGACAAGCCATGGTTGATTGTTGTCATGTGAACTTGAACTGCTTTCTGCAGGTGGCTCATTCATAGGCAATAAGCCATCCTGAAAACCCATGGCTTGTTCTAGGGGATAGGTTGTCATGTTGTCCAAAGCCAGATGAATGACTTCACAAGCACAAGAAGTAACTAGTAAGTGGCTCAGCAAGAGCAGAAAAATAAAACTTTGCATCCCTTGCTGAACAAGCCCAGACTATTCCAGCCATCTCACAAGTGCCCAGGTGGCACTTTGGAGCAGCCATCACTGGCTTGGTGCCTCCTATTGAAATCAAGAGTTCTTCTGTGCTTTCTGCAGCTTACCCCCTCTCTCCCCCCCCCCCCATTGTAGACCAAGTTTTTCACACTTTTTAAAAAATTATGTTTAGTTGGGCTTGTGCAAATGCTCAGATGTGCGCCTGTGTGGTTCTGAAAGGCCAAACCTCACCACAGCAATGTCCTGAGGGGTTCCTGCTGTCCAACTACAGCAGGCACCCCCCATGAACCCCCATGATCCTGAGAGACTGCAAAGAGCTCTTTCACTTTGCTTCCTCTTGACAGCTGTCTAAAGGTGAGCTTCTTAGATGTTACACTCATCAGTTTCCTCCTGCTTTTCCACCCTTTCCCAAGACTCTAAGTGCTTGGAAAAGTACAAGCCACCCCTTTTCTAGATGCACAGAGGTTTGAAAACTGGCTGTCAAAACACCTGAAAAGGTGTGATTTTTTTAAAGGGCCACTTTTGGGGGTGAGGGAAGACAGGAAGGCTCACACTGTTCTGCTTTCCCAGGCATCCCAAGTATAAGGAAAGAGTGGAAAACCTCAAGGAAGATGAAGAAAAGAAAAACCCCAAAGGTTCTTTAACACAAAGAGGGTGAGGTCCCCACTTTTGTGCGCAAAGCTCACTCATTGCATTGCTTTTCAGTTGACGGCTTTCAGGCAGCCTATATGCAGCCCTGTGTGGCCAATGTCTATGGATGTTACCTGTTGCACTTTGACAGCAAACACTTACCAGGACATTGGCTATGCAAGATTCCACATTTTGGGCAGCCATAAGTGCATACCTGGGCACCTGTGAAGGACTGAAAATAATAATGATAATAAAAAAATATTTCAATGGTGTGCATTTCTGCCAAACTGCAAGTGGGGGCAAAATGGGTTCGGCCATGCAGAATTCTGGCATAGCAGCTGGAGGACCAATAAAGGAGGAAGGGAAGAACAACCCATGGTAAGGTTGATGATCTCTCAGGCACACAGTCGCTGTTCTGTGAACAACTCACAATACATACCTTATTTACAGGATAGGCTACTCTATTGTATAAACTCAGCAACAAGCAAAACTGGGCAGAGGCACAGAAATGCCCCAATTATTACTGAATGGATGCCCTAGCTACATTTTAGCCTATATGTGACAGTTTAATAACAGCATAATAACAAACCTGCACTCACTCCGTTTTGGGAAACAAACTGAAAAATGCTCTTTGAATACTTTAATCAGAATACAGTGCAGTGCTGTGGAGTTGTGTTGGAAGTTCAGAAAACACCAAGACAGCACATAACAAACCAGCATCAACAGGGCCCTAACCATTAAGCTCCTGGAAATACCAAGTGGTAACAATTGCATACCATACAAAGCCACCCTTGTGAATCTGCAACATAGTATAAGTTCTTCATGACATATTGAATAAACAACTGGACCTTTCATTGCTTGTTCTTCCCCTCCTTTCCTCTTGGTCTTACAGCTGGTATCTCAATGACCTTCGTAGGGACCATTTGGGATCCCTGTTGCAATCCCAACTCCTTTTTGTTCACCCCTGGTTTCAGGGACAAATATTATCATTATTGTGCCTTTTATTCTTCTGTGTGGAGTCCAGGGCAGCTTACATAGCTCTATTTTATCCTTACAACAACCCAGTGAAGTAGGTTCGGCTGAGGGTGAGCAACTGGTGGAAAATCATCCAGTGAACGTCGTAGCTAAGTGGGGACTAGAACCCAGATTTCCCATATTCCACCTCCAGCACACTAACCATGTCACACTTGCTCTCAAAAATCCATAATCAGGATTGTGGGGGTTTTCAGCCCCCAGAAAATTGTGCAATTCTGTGAACAGCTGAAGAACATTCTTGTGGTTATCTTACGCATGCAGTCTTGCCCAGTCAATTTCCCTGTATGTTTCAGTTGCCAGAGGAAAGAACAAACTGGAATAGGGAACATACATGGCCATTTATAAGGTGATGGCATATAGGCTAATTTGGTAACAGCTACTGGGAACTAATTATCTGGACCCATTTCAGTCTGGCTTCAGACCCGGGTACGGTACTGAATCTGCCTTGGTCGCCCTGTACGATGACCTGTGCAGGGAGAAGGACAGGGGGAGTGCGTCCCTGT